>NC_134210.1:125137208-125818994 GCF_965140235.1 Caretta caretta
ATTAATGAAGACATTGAACAAAACCGGCCCCAGCACGGATCCTTGGGGCACTCTGCTTGACACCGGCTGCCAACTAGACATGGAGCCATTGATCACTACCCGTTGAGCCCGACAATCTAGCCAGCTTTCTACCCACCTTGTAGTGCATTCATCCAGCCCATACTTCCTTAACTTGCTGACAAGAATACTGTGGGAGACAGTGTCAAAAGCTTTGCTAAAGTCAAGGAACACCACGTCCACTGCTTTCTCTTCATCCACAGAACCAGTCTCGTCATAGAAGGCAATTAGATTAGTCAGGCATGGTGACTTGGTGAATCTATGCTGACTGTTCCTGATCACTTTCCTCTCATCTAAGTGATTCAGAATTGATTCCTTGAGGACCTGCTCCATGATTTTTCCAGGGACTGAGGTGAGGCTCACTGGCCTGAAGTTCCCAGGATCCTCCTTCTTCCCTTTTTTAAAGATGGGCACTACTTTAGCCTTTTTCCAGTCGTCCGGGACTTCCCCGGCTCGCCATGAGTTTTCAAAGATAATGGCCAATGGCTCCGCAATCACATCCGCCAACTTCTTTAGCACTCTCAGATGCAACGCATCCGGACCCATGGACTTGTGCACGTCCAGCTTTTCTAAATAGTCTCGAACCACTTCTTTCTCCACAGAGGGCTGGTCACCTCCTCTCCATGCTGTGCTGCCCCGTGCAGTAGTCTGGGAGCTGACCTTGTTCGTGAAGACAGAGGCAAAGAAACCATTGAGTACATTAGCTTTTTCCACATCCTCTGTCACTAGGTTGTCTCCCTCATTCGGTAAGGGGCCCACGCTTTCCTTGACTTTCTTTTTGTTGCCAACATACCTGAAGAAACCCTTCTTGTTACTCTTAACATCTCTTGCTAGCTGCAACTCCAGGTGTGATTTGGCCTTCCTGATTTCACTCCTGCATGCCCGAGCAATATTTTTATACTCCTCCCTGCGCATTTGTCCAATCTTCCACTTCTTGTAAGCTTCTTTTTTGTGTTTAAGATCAGCAAGGATTTCACTGTTAAGCCAAGCTGGTCGCCTGCCATAGTTACTATTCTTTCTACACATCAGGATGGTTTGTCCCTCTAACCTCAATAAGGATTCTTTAAAATAAAGCCAGCTCTCCTGGATGCCTTTCCCCCTCATTTTATTCTCCCAGGGGATCTTGCCCATCAGTTCCCTGAGGGAGTCAAAGTCTGCTTTTTTGAAGTCCCGGGTCCGTATTCTGCTGCTTTCCTTTCCTCCTTCTGTAAGGATGCTGAACTCAGCCATCTCATGGTCACTGCCTCCCAGGTTCCCATCCACTTTTGCTTCCCCTACTAATTCTTCCCGGTTTGTGAGCAGCAGGTCAAGAAGAGCTCTGCCCCTAGTTGGTTCCTCTAGCACTTGCACCAGGAAATTGTCCCCTACATTTTCCAAAAACTTCCTGGATTGTCTGTGCACTGCTGTATTGCTCTCCCAGCAGATATCAGGGTGATTGAAGTCTCCCATGAGAACCAGAGCATGCAGGGAGTAAATGCAGGGACTGGTTTGTGCAGGGCTCATTGTAGAATCAGGGCCTAACACTGCCCCACTCTGGCCCTGGCAGCCATTGAAGCTGAAGATCGTGTCTCTGGATGGAGGCCCACTCACATCCCTCTGTGGGACAGACACATGGGTATGAACATCTAGCCTTGCTTTAAAGGAGTGAGGTGAGAACCTGCCTCAGCCCCAGGCCTCTGTCACTGTCCTCAGCTGCTCCAGGCATCTGCACTCCCTGCTTTGATTTTACTCCCTGTGTGAAGGGTGATGGGGAGGTGATGGGACGAAGTTATACATGCTGTGATCTGCTGTCACTCCGGCTGGGAAGGGCCCTGGCACTAGAGTAACTAGGCCAGGAATGATAATGGGGAGGCAACAGTCGAGCATAGTGGCTATCACTAACCCCGCCCCCTAAAACTTTTCCCTGAGCTTGTCTCCCCACTTAGTGCTTCCCTGTGGCTGTGTCACCCCCAGCATCTGCCCAAATGCTCCCCAGATACCCCCTGAGCCTGGGGATTCCACGTATTGAACTGACCCTTATATTGGAACTGCTAACTGCCCTCAGTCTTTAACCCCTTATTGCCCAGTGTGGGGCTGCCTGACTCTCTTTGAGGTTCTGGGCCTAACTCACTTAGGCCTTGCAATGCTGAGAGGAGCAATAGCTAAATACCTTTAAAAACCTGTGCCATGTTCTCTTCCCTGGACAAGTCAACCAACAGGGAAGCTATAAATGAACTGAGGAGTATCTTGTGCCAGCTGGGCCAGAATAACTTCCCCAGCCTCTTCTGGAGTGTGCAGGAAAGGAAAATAATACAACAGCTACCAGCACTCTCCTCTCTTAGATGGTTTTACTGACAAAAAACATTCTACACCGAAAATGTTACCAGGGAAAAGGAGCGTAAAGGCTCTCTTCAGAGAGAACAACTGGAGCACTCGGAGAATATGAAGCATTCTTATTATTTGTATGACCGTAGCATTTCGAAGTCAAAATCAGAACTGGAATCCCATCGTGCTAGGTACTGTCTTAACAGAGAGTAAAAGGCCTGCCCCAAACAGCTCATAATCTGAAACTGGGTTTGCTAACCCTTCAGGATCGTCCCGGAGTCTCCAGGAACAAAAGATTGTCATGTGATGAGACCTCCAGCAAGACATCCAACCAAGATTGGCAACTCTCACACCCTGTAACTTTTCAGAGGCTCACAGCCCCCTCACTGAGCAAAGTAGAGAATTCAGCTGTGTGATTGGTCTCCTGAGCTGTCTGTCAAGTGTGTCCAGCCCCATGATGACATCATCACAGGAATATAATGGCTGAGGGGGGGTAGGTCCTAGTACTGGCAAAGAATTAGTAGTGTGGAAGATTGGTAAGATGTGTGGCTAAGCTATGTCTTAGGTCCTGGGGGTGTTTAGATGGCAGCTCTTTTCTTACACAGAGTGTGACCGAATGTCTTGCCTGATGGCCAGTAGTAGCTAGGATTGAATGATCAGAATCTCTTAGCTACTTTCAGTGCTTGGTAGCTGTAATTGTGTAAAGCATTTTGAGTTCAGTCTTCTGAGTCAACAGTCCAGGAAAGGAAACTATCTGCCTTCCAGACTGGGAGGCCTGGAGTAATGGTATGTTCTAGGAGATGGAGGCTTCCCTAGAGGAGAATAGAATATTGAACAAGGAGAACTAAATTAGAGCCTGGACTATGAAAAACTCTCCACTCACCTCTCCACCTGAGCAAAGCTATGTTGTTCCCACTCAGGGATGGGGATTGGGACTGCTGGCTGTGGTCAGAGTTCTGGCTTGTCCTAATGATCTGCAGGTGGAAACACTTGACTGAGGTGGCTGATTCAGCTGAGACTGGAGTGCTGGCTAACCAATATGTATCTGAAACAGATAATGCAGGAAACACTAAAGGAAAACAGGCCTGGTGCCTTCCCATAAGGGAAATGCTTCCTGGCCCTAGCTTTCTAGTTAGTGGTCTCACTCTCGCCTCTAGGAGTGATGGTGTCATTTACCTAAACTGGAATCTGTTTCTTTAGCAGACCAGTCTCTAACTGACAGTAGAAAATATTTGTATTTTTACCAGCTAAATTGGCTTTAAAATAACCAGCCTGCCATGGTGGGCATCTCCTATGTAGACTCATAGATATTAAGGTCATAAGGGACCATTATGATCATCTCCTATGTAATTCAGTATCCAGGGAGACTCCTACACTACTCACTCAAGAGGTCTCTGAAGGCTCACCAGTTGTACCTTCTGAATTCAGTGTTCTGTGTGTGTAGTCAATGGCTAGTATCTTCAGCAGGATAACTTCTGTCAGTGATTGTACTCTGGGAGAAATGGAATTAGCCCTGGTATTATCTGGGAAAAGACTAAACTAGGAGGGTGCCTCTGACGAGCTGTGCAAGTGTCCTGGTGCTCCCCTTGGGAGGCATTGTTGGGTCTAGAATGCTAAAGAAAAGCTTTGGGAGTGTGTAACACTGACAGACCCTGGTGATGGGCAGGATCAAACCTGGGACCTCTGGAGCTAAATGCATGAACCTCTACTGCATGAGCTAAAAGCCATAAGGCTCTTAGCTAAGACTGTAGAGCCGATTCGTTAATCTGTCTCTCTAACTGGTCCTGGTGCCACGAGATGGGACAGAAGAACATACCCAGAAGGTGTGTGGATTACAAGTGCATCCCTGGGCTTGAGGAACTGGCTGTCTCTGAGCCTGCCTTAGGTCAAAGGTTTAAGGCCCTTGCCTGCTCTCTGTAGAGAGAGACTTATTACAGGGGGACAACCTGGTCTGGCTCTTAGAGAAAACAGACCAGGAGCAGCTCTCCTGGTATTCCTACACAACATTGATATCATTGTTTCCTGCTGTAGCCACTCAATATTCCTTTTTGGGTCTTACAGGGACATCTCACTCTACCATGTCGGCTAAGGAAAATGAACCACAGGTGGAGATCCAGGCAGAGGAGCAACAGGTGGATCCCTCCTGGGGAGGCAGGTGTGCTTGGCAGCTGGAAGGGCTGTTCTAGCTTGAATGTCTCCACTGCTGGAGACAGGGACTCGTAACCACAACACTAGCTAAGGCTCCAAGTTCCAGTTCTCAGAGTGCCGTAGTCACTGCCCACAAGTGCCCCCTGAAGCCAGGAGGAGCACCGGCACTGGTGATCCTGTGAATGCTGTCTCCACCCTAACACAGCAAATCCCGCTGATTATAATACCCAGTGCGGGCATTGTACCGGGTGCTAGAGCGAGACATGGTTCCTGATCAGGAGAGACTGCACTTGGAAAGACAAAAGGTCTCTCCATTCCTGCTCTCACGGATGGAACGAAATCGTGACATAGTTCTGTTTTGTTGGTGGGCATGCCAGGATGCAAACAGAATTCTTGAGACCTTGCTGCATATAGGCAGCTGTTCCAGTGGAATCAGGCTTCTGGGTGTGTAACTAATGTCACAGGAAGGCCACTGAACCCCTGCTGACAGGGACCGGAGACTCCCTAGCTCTGAGGACAGTCTCCTACAGAATCAGTAGTTGTGAGGGAAAGAGACAGGAGGGGCACCTTGACAAGCCAGGAGCTCTTCCTCAGCTGACTCCTCTTTCCATCCCTCAGACTGCAGGGGACAGGGTGGCTGGCCTGCCCTTGGTCAGCTCTGCCTGTGAGATGGCCTCTACCAGCTACGCTGCCACCAAAGAGACCCACCCAGCCATCAAAGCGATATGTAAGGTGGCAGAGACTGGGGTGAGGGCCATCACCTCTGCTGCCACAACCGGGGTACGGACCATCCTGGACCAGCTGGAGCCACAGCGTGAGTAAGGGAAAGGGAGACAGGAACGCTCTTGTGTGTGTTGTGAGCGAGGTGGGTCTGGGGGCAGGCTCAGCCTACAGTGGCTCTAGGCCCACTACTGAACTCGGCCTCCAACTGGCAGCAAACAGAATCCACAGACTCCCTTCTCCTGCTCCTCTCAACTCCGCTAGCTCCTAGACGTGACCTGGCCAAGGCATTGGCCTTGTGCGGAGCGACTCTGAGGACTGCAGCAGCTGCTGTTGGGGACTCTTGCTCAGGTACTGGTGCTGAGGTGGGCCAGCCTAGAGGCAGGCAGTGCCCAGGCACAATCCCTGGTGTGCATGGCTGGCCCAGTACCACACAGCCACATGCACTGTGTATGGCACCTAATGCCATGGAGCAATACCTGCTAGAGGGCACAGGAAGCAGCTCCAATGCTGAAGGGATCTGAGCCCATTGCAGGCACTGGAGACTCCATCCACCCCCAGCTTCTCCAGAGGGTTTCAGAACAGATGACTGGCAGCCGGATCTCCTGAGTGCTAAACCTGGCTCTGAACCAGACTGGCTCCATAGCCTTGGGCAACTTGCCCAACCCCTCTTCCTTGGCTTTCCCATCAGTAACCTGGGGAGACTTGCTTAGGAACACCAGTCCTCCAATGTACACAGATGAGCAGCCCCACGAGATCTGTGCATGTGAAGGAATTAAGGGAACGGGTTCTGTGGTTATGTTTCATTTGTAGCAGCCAATGAACATGCCTGTCGGCGTCTGGACAGACTGGAGGAGCAGCTGCCCATCCTGCAGCAGCCGATTGAGAAGGTAACCACACGAGTGTCACGGCTGGTCCTGGAGCAGGATGAGGCTGTGGACCCTTCACTTCCGCAAGGTGTTCAGTGACTTCTCTTCTGACCCCTTTTCCTCTAGGTGGCTTTGGATGCCCAAGACCTCGTGCATGCCACAATGGTGGGTGCCAAGGATGCAGTCTGCAGCCCGGTCACTGAGGCCAAGGATGCAGTGACCAGCATGGTAGGCGTGGCCCAAGGGGCTGTCCATGAGAGCATGGAGGTGACCAAATCTGCCGTGACCAGCAGCATGAGCACAGTGATGGGCTCCCGCATGGGGCAGATGGCTGTGAGTGGCATAGACACAGCATTGGGGAAATCTGAGCAGCTGGTGGACTACTACCTCCCCATGACGGAGGAGGAGCTCGGTAAGATCCCCTCTGCTGAATACAAACCAATGTGACCCTGGTGTCTTCGGGCACGGCTTGGACTCACAGCTGTTCAGTGTTCACATCTGAGCTGCCAAAAGAGCCACCTCTCCTTCGGGCTAGCTTGCAACCTAGCTTGGCTCCTAGCCCTCCCTTAATTGCTTCATGCTGGGCCCTCCGCTCACCCTTTCAGATGGCTCTGATGCGGCTCCCTGTGCAGCTACCCGCTGCCTTACTGGTCGGTGCTGCAGGGCATCCAAACGTGCCCTGGGAAAGATTCCATCGGTCACAAGCTCTGGGAGGACTGAACGCATCCCTGCCTTGTATCCTGGCCCTACCAACTGGTGGTACAAGTAGATTTTAATTCTTACCTGTACGGCGACTCATGGGAGGGACCCAAAAGTGTAGGGGGGCACATGACTCCCCCCCAAACGACCCCACCCTGCCTCGTGCGGGGAGGGCTCTACAGACTCCAGACAGGAGATGCAACTACGTGGAAGGGCTGGTGGGGGGCCAGCTGGGGGTGGTACAGACACACCGGAGGAGGTGCCAGCATTCTGCTCCTTTCGCTGCTGCGGTTCCTGAGAGCCCTGCGGTTTTCAGTGGATAGCGAATGTCATTCCAGTACGTCATACTAGCAACAAATCTCTTAATGGTGCTGCGTACCTGACCTTACTGCCTGACTTGCACCACTGCTGCCAACTGACCCCTTCCCCCTTATCATAGAATCATAGAATATAAGGGTTGGAAGGGACCCCAGAAGGTCATCTAGTCCAACCCCCTGCTCGAAGCAGGACCAATTCCCAGTTAAATCATCCCAGCCAGGGCTTTGTCAAGCCTGACCTTAAAAACCTCTAAGGAAGGAGATTCTACCACCTCCCTAGGTAACGCATTCCAGTGTTTCACCACCCTCCTAGTGAAAAAGTTTTTCCTAATATCCAATCTAAACCTCCCCCACTGCAGCTTGAGACCATTACTCCTCGTTCTGTCATCTGATACCATTGAGAACAGTCTAGATCCATCCTCTTTGGAACCCCCTTTCAGGTAGTTGAAAGCAGCTATCAAATCCCCCCTCATTCTTCTCTTCTGCAGGCTAAACAATCCCAGCTCCCTCAGCCTCTCCTCATAACTCATGTGTTCCAGACCCCTAATCATTTTTGTTGCCCTTCGCTGGACTCTCTCCAATTTTTCCACATCCTTCTTGTAGTGTGGGGCCCAAAACTGGACACAGAACTCCAGATGAGGCCTCACCAATGTCGAATAGAGGGGAACGATCACGTCCCTCGATCTGCTCGCTATGCCCCTACTTATACATCCCAAAATGCCTTCCAGCTGAGCTTGCCACAACTCCTCTGGAGGGGCCTGGAGAGGCTCCCGCAGAGCAGCGGAGTTAGTACGTGCGTCTGGGTTCCCTGTCGAGCACGCTGCGCCAGCGAGCCTACCAGCACGCCCTGGGCAAGATGAGACAAGCCAGGCAGCGCACCCTGGAGGCCCTTTCCCAGCTCTAGCAAATCATTGACCTGGTAGGAACACGACCCCTCTCCCCTGCCCTGTAGCTGCTGTGGGTCACGGTCTGTCATAAATATAAAGGGAAGGATAAACCACTTTAAAATCCCTCCCGGTCAGAGGAAAAGTCCTCTCACCTGTAAAGGGTTAAGAAGCTAAAGGTAACCTTGCTGGCACCTGACCTAAATGACGAATGAGGAGACAAGATACTCTCAAAAGCTGGGAGGAGGGAGAAAACCAAGGGTCTGTGTCTGTCTGTATGCTGCTTTTGCCGGAAACAGAACAGGAATGGAGTCTTAGAACGTTTAGTAAGTAGTCTAGCTAGGTATGTGTTAGATTATGATTTCTTTAAATGGCTAAGAAAAGATTTGTGATGACTATCCCAGTCTGTGTGTCTTTTTTGTAACTTAAGGTTTTGCGTAGAGGGACTCTCTGTTTTGAATCTAATTACCCTGTAAGGTATCTACCATCCTGATTTTACAGAGGTGATTCCTTTACTTCTATTAAAAGTCGTCTTGTAAGAAAACTGAATGCTTTTTCATTGTTCTAAGATCCAAGGGTTTAGGTCTGAGGTCACCTATGCAAATTGGTGAGGATTTTTACCAAACCTTCCCCAGGAAGTGGGGTGCAAGGGTTGGGAGGGTTTTTGGGAGGAAAGACGTGTCCAAACTATGTTTCCCAGTAAACCCAGTTAGAGTTTGGTGGCAGTGGAAATTCCAAGGGCAAAGGGTAAAATTAACTTGTACCTTGGGGAAGTTTTAACCTAAGCTGGTGAAAGTAAGCTTCGGAGGTTTTCATGCAGGTCCCCATATCTGTACCTCAGAGTTGGGGAGGAACCTTGACACGGTCTCTGCAGCCTCCCATGCTCAGTGCCATTGGCACTGTTTGTTCCTGGGCCCAGCTGTGTCGCTGCAGTAGTGCTGCCCACCTGCTGCCCACACCTAGCTGTGGGAGAGCTTCCCTGGCCAGCCGCCTCCTGCTCTTCCCAGCTAACTGCCCTCTCCCCCTGCAGATCAGCCATGCCAAGCAGGCCGTAGATCAGAAGCTTCACAATGGCCAGGACCGTCTGTACCAGATGTGGGTCCAGTGCTGCAGGGGGACGTTGGAAGGGCAGGAGGATCCTGACTCCGCAAAGGTATTCTCCTCCTTCTCGCCCTGACAGCCTTCCTCCAGTGAACTCCCCCCATCTGTAGGGGAAACTTGCAGATACTCCAGTCTCTTTCTCCTTCCAGCAGGTTGAAGCTCAGGCTCTAGCCACGTCCCAGAGCCTCACCCAGCAACTGAAAACCACCTGCCTTACTCTCCTGGGCAGCATCCGGGGCCTTCCCAGCACTATCCAGGACAAGGCCCAGCAGGTCTCGAGCAGTACAGAAGAGCTCCAGGCCTCCTTCTCCAGTGCCGGCTGTTTCCAGGATCTGTCCAGCAGTGCCCTTGCCTGGGGTCGGGAGATGGTGACCAAGGCCCAGGAGTCCCTGGATGAGCTGCTGGAATACGTGACGCAGAACATTCCCCTGGACTGGATCGTGGGACCCTTCACTCCTGCTGGAGACTCCCCACCATGTCCTGATGAGCTGGTGGAGGAAGGAAAGAAGGTGGAGGCCTGAAGGGTTCCCCCTGCTGCTGGAAGGAATGCAGCTGAATTTCCTGCATGGCTAGTGTGGGGTCTCCTTGCTGAGGCCACAGTTCTGCTTTGGCAGATGGTGGACTGAGGTCAGGTCTTCCTTCTGCAGAACCTGAATGTCATTTCCCAGGCACACTTCCCCAGAACCATGTATTACCAGTTACAGGGTGGCATCACTAGTCATGCAGGACTGCATCCCTTGCAGGGCTAGTCTGCTTCTCTCAGGACATACTTACAGCTGTCTTCCTCTGTACACAGGAAGTGCTCCTGAGCTTGATCTTTTCCCTAGCTTTGTAATGTGTAAAACTAGGGTTTAATGTTACAATAAACCTCAACTGCATTCAAATTTCTGTCTGCTTAATGTGATTCCCTCCCTGGCTCATGCTCTGTAGAAACATATACTGTACAGGTGACCCCATGCCCCTCTTCTTCACACACACAAACCCCCTCCACCCACTTTCTCTGGCAGGGCTCCAGAATGGCTGAGCTCATCTCCTGGGTGAAGACATCTCTTCAGGTGCCTCCATTTGACACTCTTCCATTGAGACTTTTCTCATGTAGAAGAGGGCAACAGTGTTCTCCCCATTGAGAACACTCATCTGGCTTCCAGTGGGTAGCAAGGCAACATTACAGGCTCCGAGACCCAACTAACAGAGGGAAAGACCCAGGTTGTTGAGATAGGGCACTATGGCCTTGAGAGGAAATGGGGGGTGTGGAGAACTGAGAACCTACTACTGGTAATGAGCAAAGTTAAAAGGGTCACATACAGTGGTGGGAGACTGCCGGGCCTTGCCTCTAGTTCAGTGCAAGAAGCTCAACAGGTTGGAAGTGTCTAGGAAAAGATGGTGAATTGACAACTCCAGGCAACTGGGATTTAACAAAACACACACAGGGAGACTAGCTGCAAGAGAGAGAGCAGCAGATTGTCTTGCTGAAGCATAGACATCAGCCAGCCTGCATCCTTCCTCCCTGCCATTAGCCAAGCACCTGCCTAACATTTCCTACTGCCTAGTGTAAACCTAGCCAGGCTAATCGCTCAGGGTTGTGGGAGATCCATAGTAGGACCAGTGCTGGGCTTGTAATGCATTTTCCTCAGAGCTTGTGTCTATGCTTGAAGTCACAAGGGGGTAGTGTCATCTAGGCAGCTCCATCACTTTTGCTTATCCTAACTCCGGCTTGAGCTATTAATAAGCTTCAGGCAAGGAAATGTCTCTCTGGTTCAGCACTGCAACAGCACCATGAGCAGGAATGGGTGTGTAGCTCTCAAAGATAGAGACTAGTAATCAAAGTGGTGATGGATGCAGCTCCCAGGGCTAGTTACTCCGGATCTCATTGAACAGGGCCTGTCTTGTACTCCCAATGGACTGGGGCTACAAAGGTTTTCATAGACTCCTAGAATATGGGGGTTGGAAGGGACCTTAGGAGGTCATCTAATCCAACCCCCTGCTCAAAGCAGGACCAATCCCCAGTTAAATCATCCCAGCCAGGGTTTTGTCAAACCCGCCCTTAAAAACTTCAAAGGAAGGAGATTCCACCACCTTCCTAGGTAACGCATTCCAGTGCTTCACCACCCTTCTAGTGAAAAAGTTTTTCCTAATATCCAACCTAAACCTTCCCCACTACAACTTGATACCATTGATGCTTGTTCTGTCATCTGTACCACTGAGAACAGTCTAGATACATCCTCTTTGGAATTCCCTCTCAGGTAGCTGAAAGCAGATATCAAATCCCCCCCCCCCCCCGGTTCTTCTCTTCCGCAGGCTAAACAATTCCAGTTCCCTTAGCCTCTCCTCATAAATCATGTGTTCCAGTCCCCTAAACATTTTTGTTACCCTCTGCTGGACACTTTCCAATTTTTTCACATCCTTTTTGTAGTGTAGGGCCCAAAACTGGACATAGTACTCCAGATCAGGCCTCACAAATGTTGAATAGAGGAGAACAATCATGTCTGTCGATTTGCTGGCAATGCCCCTATTTACACAACCCAAAATGTCATTGGCCGTCTTGGCAACAAGGGCACACTGTTGACTCATAGCCAGTTTCTTGTCCACTGTAACTTCGAGGTCCTTTTCTGCAGAAAAGTCAGAAACTCCCTAACTGACAGTGAGCGATCACTGAGGCTAATTTGCCTGTGTAACTGGAAGTGTGTTACATACCCTGCTGTGTTCTGGATTAACAGAGGCCCCTCCAACACACTAGCTAGGTGGAGCCCTGCTGGGGTGAGTAAAGGTCCTAGTCTGCTCCTTTTAGGAATATGGAAGAGTAAGTGCAGACTTCAGGAGTGCTGGTCAGCTAACATGATTTCTGTATCCAAGCCCAGTGAAGCTCTTTTCTCTTTCGTCCAAGTCTAATAAAATGTGTGATGTCAATGAGTGGATTTCACATCAACAGATATTCGCTTCAAACTTGGATAGAAGTGGGAGCTGGATTTTCTTTACGCCATGAAGAACATTGCAGCCTCCCTTTCCCGAGCGCAGCCCCTGCAGCTAATCTTTCTGTAGAGAAGGAGAGGTTCTAACACATCCCCAAGCAGGGTCAGACCTAAGAAACCCGATCAAAAATGTTGCTGCACCACTCTCAAGTTATATAAAGCAAATTCAGTGACTGACTAACCCACCGGGTGCAGTATTTATTCAAAGAGCAGTGAGTTATTTCAGCAAACCCCAAACCAATGGGCTCAACTGTTTAATCCAGAGGCCTGTTGGAGGATCCACGTGTGAGCATAGAGATCACACCAGCTACACCCCAATGGTCTGAATATTAGAAGGAGGAATGGGAAAAGGAAAGAGATGCTTCCTGCCCCCAGCTGGCTTTCTCTCCTGGGTGGCACCCTCTGGATAATTAGTGATTGTAGCTGTAGATCCCAGGTAGGAAGACTTGTAGTGTGCTCTCAACATGGTTGGGCTTGCTGCTTCTTCTGGCTGCCTGTGTGGGAGGGCTATGGGTGGGAAGGTGGTTTCTAAGCCCTGACCATGCAAGTGCTAGGGATACTTGGACCTGTGCAGAGCCCTCTGGAACTCAGCTGCTCTTCCCAACTGCTTGTTGAAGTTACTGGGGGTCTGAGTAAATGCAGGGGCTAGTTTGTGCAGGGCTCATTATAGAATCAGAGCCTAAAATGGCCCCACTCTGGCCCTTGCAGCCACTGAAGCTGAAGATCTTGTGTTTAGATGGAGGCCCTCTCACATCCCTCTGTGGAACAGACACATGGGTATGAACATCTAGGCTTATTTAAAGGAGTGAGGTGAGCACCTGCCTCAGCCCCAGGCCACTGTCACACTACCTGGTGTGATCTACTGTCACTCCGGCTGGGAAGGGCCCTGGCACTGAAGTAACTAGGCCAGGAATGATAATGGGGAGAGGGCAGAGCTGAGGATAGTGGCTATAACTGACACACACACACCCCAAATTTTTCCCTGAGCTTGTCTCCCCACTTAGTGCTTCCCTTTGGCTGTGTCACCCCCAGCATCTGCCCAAATGCTCCCCAGATACCCCCTGAGCCTGGGGGTTCCACGTATTGAACTGACCCTTATATTGGAACTGCTAACTGCCCTCAGTCTTTAACCCCTTATTGCCCAGTGTGGGGCTACCTAACTCTCTATGAGGTTCTGGGCCTAACTCACTTAGGCCTTGCAATGTTGAGAGGAGCAATAGCTAAATACCTTTAAAAACCTGTGCCATGTTCTCTTCCCTGGACAAGTCAACCAACAGGAAAGCTATAAATGAACTGAGGAGTATCTTGTGCCAGCTGGGCCAGAATAACTTCCCCAGCCTCTTCTGGAGTGGGCAGGAAAGGAAAATAATACAATAGCTATCAGCACTCTCCTCTCTTAGATGGTTTTACTGTCAAAAATCTTCTACACTGAAAATGTGACCAGGGAAATGGAGCGTAAAGGCGCTCTTCAGAGAGAACAACCAGAGTACTCTGAGAATATGAACCATTATTATTGTTTGTATGACCATAGCATTTCAAAGCCAAAATCAGAACTGGAATCCCATCGTGCTAGGTACTGTCTTAACACAGAGTAAAAGGCCTGCCCCAAACAGCTCATAATCTGAAACTGGGTTTGCCAGCCCTCCAGGATTGTCCTGAACTCTCCAGGAATTAAAGATTAATCTTTAATTAAAGATTGTCATGTGATGAGACCTCCAGGAACACATCCAACCAAGATTGGCAACTCTCACACCCTGTAACTTTTCATGGGCACACAGCTCTCACTGGGCAAAGTAGAGAATGCAGCTGTGTGATTGGTCTCCTGAGCTGTCTGTCAAGTGTGTCCAGCCCTATGATGACATCATCACAGGAATATAATGGCTGAGACTTGAGGGAGGTCTGAGTATTGGTGAAGGATTAGTAGTGTGGAAGTTTGGTAAGATGTGTGGTTAACTTCTGTGTTATGTCTCTGGTTCCTAGGTTCTGTATCTGTTTCGATGGGGGCTCTTTTCTCACACAGAGTGTGACCCAATGTCTTGCCTGATGGCCAGTAGTGGCTAGGATTGAATGGTCAGAAGCTCTTAGCTAGTTTCAGTGCTTAATAGCTGTACTTGTGAAAAGCATTTTGACTTCAGTCTTCTGAGCAAACGGTCCAGGGAAGGAAACTATTTGCCTTCCAGACTGGGAGGCCTGGATTAATGGTATGTTCTAGGAGAAGGAGGCTTCCCTAGAGGAGAATAGAATATTTAACAAGGAGAACTAAATTAGAGTTTGGACTAGGGGAAAAACTCCTACTCACCTCTCGACCTGAGCAAAGCTATGCTGTTCCCACGCAGGCATGGGGAATGGGACTTCTGGTTGTGGTCTGAGTTCTGGCTTGTCCTAAAGATCTGCAGGTGGAAACACTTGACTGAGGTGGCTGATTCAGCTGAGACTGGAGTGCTGGCTAACCAATATGTATCTGAAACAGATAATGCAGGAAACACTAAAGGAAAACAGGCCTGGTGCCTTCCCATAAGGGAAATGCTTCCTGGCCCTAGCTTTCTAGATAGTGGTCTCACTCTCGCCTCTAGGAGTGATGGTGTCAACTTACCTGAACTGGAATCTGTTCCTTTACCAGACCATCTTTACCTGACAATAGAAGATATTTGTATTTTTACCAGCTAAATTGGCTTTAAAATAACCAGCCTGCCATAGTGGGCATCTCTTATGTAGACTCAGAGATATTAAGGTCACAAGGGACCATTATGATCATTTCCTATGTAATTCAGTATCCAGGGAGACTCCTACACTACTCACTCAAGAGGTCCCTGAAGGCTCCCCAGTGGTACCTTCTGAATTCAGTGTTCTGTGTGTAGTTAATGGCTACTACCTTCAGCAGGATCACTTCTGTCAGTGATTGTACTCTGGGACAAATGGAATTAGCCCCGGTACTATCTGGGAAAAGACTAAACTAGGAGGGTGCCTCTGATGAGCTGTGCAGGTGTCCTGGTGCTCCCCTTGGGAGGCATTGTTGGGCCTAGAAGTCTGAGGAGAAGCTTTGGGAGTGTGTAACGCCAAAAGACCCTGGTAATGGGCAGGATCAAACCTGGGACCTCTGGACCATAAGACTCTTAGCTAAGACCATAAAGCCGATAAATTAATCTCTGCCTCTCTAACTGGTCCTGGTGCCACGAGA
The DNA here is from genome assembly GCF_965140235.1 of Caretta caretta. Classification (NCBI taxonomy): domain Eukaryota; kingdom Metazoa; phylum Chordata; order Testudines; family Cheloniidae; genus Caretta; species Caretta caretta. The sequence goes on from NC_134210.1 coordinate 125,152,455, forward strand.
TGGGGCAGAAGAACACACCCACAAGATGTGTGGATTACAAGTGCATCCCTGGGCTTGAAGAACTGGCTGTTTCTGAGCCTGCCTTAGATCAAAAGTTTAAGGGCTTGGCCTTCTCTCTGTAGAGAGAGACTTACTGCAGGGGGACAACCTGGTCTGGCTCTTGGAGAAAATGGACCGGGAGCAGCTCTCCTGGTGTTCCTACACAAGATTGATTTCACTGTTTCCTGCTGTAGCCACTCAATATTCCTTTTTGGGTCTTGCAGGGACATCTCACTCCACCATGTCTGCTAAGGAAAATGAACCACAGGTGGAGATCCAGGCAGAGGAGCAACAGGTGGGTCCCTCCTGGGGAGGCAGGTGTGCTTGGCGGCTGGAAAGGCTGTTCTAGCTTGAATGTCTCCACTGCTGGAGACAGGGACTCGTAACCACAACACTAGGCAATGATTCTAGCTCTCAGAGTGCCGTAGTCACTGCCCACAAGTGCCTCCTGAATCCGGGAGGAGCACAGGTGACCCTGTGAATGCTGTCTGCATTAGAACACTGGCATTAGAACACTGGGGGGGAGGGATAGCTCAGTGGTTTGAGCATTGGCCTGCTAAACCCAGGGTTGTGAGTTCAATCCTTGAGGGGGCCATTTAGGGATCTGGGGCAAAAATTGGGGATTGGTCCTGCTTTGAGCAGGGATTGGACTAGATGACCTCCTGAGGTCCCTTCCAACCTTGATATTCTATGATTCTATGAAATCCCGTTGATTGCAATGCCCAGTGGGGGCATTGTACCAGGTGCTGGACCGAGACATGGCTCCTGATCGAGAGAGACTGCACTTGGAAAGACAAAAGGTCTCTCCATTCCTGCTCTCGCTGACGGAACGAGATCATGTCACAATTCTTTTTTGTTGGTGGGTGTGCCAGGATGGAAACGGCATTCCTGAGACCTTGCTGAATATTGGCAGCTGTTCCAATGGAACCAGGCTTCTGGGTCTGTAACTAATCTCACAGGCAGGCCACTGAAACCCGGCTGAAATGGACAGGAGACTGTCCTCAGAGCTGGGCAGTCTCCTACAGAATCAGTAGTTGCAGAGGAAAAGAGACAGGAGGGGCACCTTGAGAAGCCAGGAGCTCTTCCTCAACTGACTCCTCTTTCCCTCCCCTAGACTGCAGGGCACAGGGTGGCTGGCCTGCCCTTGGTCAGCTCTGCCTGTGAGATGGCCTCTGCCAGCTACGCTGCCACCAAAGAGACCCACCCAGCCATCAAAGGGGTCTGTGAGGTAGTAGAGACTGGGGTGAGGGCCATCACCTCTGCTGCCATCACTGGGGCACGGCCTATCCTGGACCAGCTGGAGCCACAGTGTGAGTAAGGGAAGGGAGGCAGGAACACTCCTGTGTGTGTGGCGGGGGAGGTGGGTCTGGGGGCAGACTCAGCCTACAGTGGCTCTAGGCCCACGACTGAACTCTGCCTCCAACTGGCAGGAAACAGAATCCACAGACTCCCTTCTCCTGCTCCCCTCAACTCAGCGAGCTCCTAAACTTGACCTGGCCAAGGCATTGGCCTTTTGCGGAGGAGTTCTGACGGCTGCAGCAGCTGCTGGTGGGGATTCCTGCTCAGGTACCAGCGGTGAGCTGGACCAGCCTACAGGCAGACAGTGCCCAGCCACAATCCCTGGTGTGCGTGGCTGGCCCAGTACCACACAGCCACATGCACTGTGTATGGCACCTAATGCCATGGAGCAATATCTGCTAGAGGGTACAGGAAGCAGCTCCTATGCTAAAAGGATCTGAGCCCATGGCACGCACTGGAGACTCCTGAAACCCTCTAGGAGAAGCTGGGGGTGGATGAATAGATGACTGGCAGCCGGATCTCCTGAGTGCTAAACCTGGCTCTGAACCAGACTGGCTCCATAGCCTTGGGCAACTTGCCCAACCCCTCTTCCTTGGCTTTCCCATCAGTAACCTGGGGAGACTTGCTTAGGAACACCAGTCCTCCAGTGTAAACAGATGAGCAGCCCCACGAGATCTGTGGACGTGAAGGAATTAAGGGAACGGGTTCTGTGGTTATGTTTCAGTTGCAGCAGCCAATGAATATGCCTGTCGGGGTCTGGACAGACTGGAGGAGCAGCTGCCCATCCTGCAGCAGCCGATTGAGAAGGTAACCACACGAGTGTCACGGCTGCTCCTGGAGCAGGATGAGGCTGTGGGCCCTTCACTTCTGCTAGGTGTTCAGTGACCTCCTTTTGACCCCTTTCCCTCTAGGTGGCTTTGGATGCCCAAGAAGTTCTGCGTGCCACAATGGTGGGTGCCAAGGATGCAGTCTGCAGCCCGGTCACTAAGGCCAAGGATGCAGTGACCAGCATGGTGGGCATGGCCCAAGGGGATGTCCAGGAGAGCGTGGAGGTGACCAAATCTGCCGTGACCAGCAGCATGAGCACAGTGATGGGCTCCCGCATGGGGCAGATGGCTGCGAGTGTCATAGACACAGCATTGGGGAAATCTGAGCAGCTGGTGGACTACTACCTCCCCATGACGGAGGAGGAGCTCGGTAAGATCCCCTCTGCTGAATACAAACCAATGTGACCCTGGTGTCTTCGGGCACGGCTTGGACTCACAGCTGTTCACAGTGCTCACAGTTGAGTTGCCAAAAGAGCCACCTCTCCTTAGGGCTAGCTTGCAACCTAGCTTGGCTATTAGCCCTCCCTTAGTTCCTTCATGCTGGGCCCTCTGCTTGCCCTGTCTGATGGCTCTGACGCTTCTCCCTGTGCAGCTACCCGCTACCTTACTGGTCGGTGCTGCAGGGCACCCAAACGTGCCCTGGGGAAGATTGCATCGGTCACAAGCTTTGGGAGGGCTGAACGCATCCCTGCCTTGTATCCTGGCCCTGCCAACCAGTGGTGCAAGTAGATTTTAACTCTTAGCAGTACGGCAACTCATGGGAGGGACCCAAAAGCAGGGGGGAGGCACGTGACCCCCCCAAACGACCCTACCCTGCCTTGTGCGGGGGTCTCTACAGACTCCAGACAGGAGATGGAACTACGTGGAAGGGCTGGTGGGGGGCCAGCTGGGGGTGGTACAGACACACCAGAGGAGCTGCCAGCGTTCTGTTCCTTTCGCTGCTGCGGTTCCTGCAGTTTTCAGCAGCTACCGAACGTCATTCCAGTACGTCATCCCAGCAACAAATGTCTTAATGGTGCGGCGTACCTGACCTTACTGCCTTACTTGCACCAGTGCTGCCAACTGACCCCTTCCCCCTTCCAGCTGAGCTTGCCACAACTCCCCTGGAGGGGCCTGGAGAGGCTCCTGCAGAGCAGCGGAGTTACTACGTGCGCCTGGGTTCCCTGTCGAGCACGCTGCGCCAGCGAGCCTACCAGCACGCCCTGGGCAAGATGAGACAAGCCAGGCAGCGCACCCTGGAGGCCCTCTCCCAGCTCCAGCAAATCATTGACCTGGTAGGAACACGACCCCTCTCCCCTGCCCTGTAGCTGCTGTGGGTCACGGTCTCTGCAGCCTCCCATGCTCAGTGCCATTGGCACTGTTTGTTCCTGGGCCCAGCTGTGTCGCTGCAGTCGTACTGCCCGCCTGCTGCCCACACCTAGTTGTGGGAGAGCTTCCCTGGCCAGCCGCCTCCTGCTCTTCCCAGCTAACTGCCCTCTCCCCCTGCAGATCAGCCATGCCAAGCAGGCCGTAGATCAGAAGCTTCACAATGGCCAGGACCGTCTGTACCAGATGTGGCTCCAGTACTGCAGGGGGAAGTTGGAAGGGCAGGAGGATCCAGACTCCGCCAAGGTATTCTCCTCCTTCTCACCCTGACAGCCTTGCTCCAGTGAACTCCCCCCATCTGCAGGGGAGACTTGTAGATACTCCAGTCTCTCTTTCTCCTTCCAGCAGGTTGAAGCTCAGGCTCTAGCCACGTCCCAGAGCCTCACCCAGCAACTGAAAACCACCTGCCTTACTCTCCTGGGCAGCATCCAGGGCCTTCCCAGCACTATCCAGGACAAGGCCCAGCAGGTCTCGAGCAGTACAGAAGAGCTCCAGGCCTCCTTCTCCAGTGCCAGCTCTTTCCAGGATCTGTCCAGCAGTGCCCTTGCACGGGGTCGGGAGATGGTGACCAAGGCCCAGAAGTCCTTGGATGAGCTCCTGGAATACGTGACGCAGAACATTCCCCTGGATTGGATCGTGGGACCCTTCACTCCCGCGGGAGACTCCCCACAGTGTCCTGATGAGCTGGTGGAGGAAGGAAAGAAGGTGGAGGCCTGAAGGGTTCCCCCTGCTGCTGGAAGGAATCCAGCTGAATTGCCTGCATAGCTAGTGTGGGGTCTCCTCACTGAGGCCGTAGTTCTGCTTTGGCAGGTGGTGGACTGCAGAAGGAAGAGCTGACCTCAGAATTACAGAACCTGAATGTCCTTTCCCAGGCACACTTCCCCAGAACCATGTATTACCAGTTACAGGGTGGCATCACTAGTCATGCAGGACTACATCCCTTGCAGGGCTAGTCTGCTTCTCTCAGGACAGACATACAGCTGTCTTCCTCTGTACACAGGAAGTGCTCCTGAGCTTGATCTTTTCCCTAGCTGTGTAATGTGTAAAACAAGGGTTTAATGTCCCAATAAACTGCAACTGCATTCAAATTCCTGTCTGCTTAATGTGATTCCCTCCCCGACTTGTGCTCTCTACAAACATTTACTGTACAGATGACCCCATTCCCCCTCTTCTTCACACACCCCCTTTTTCTCTGGCAGGGCTCCAGAATGGCTGAGCTTGTCTCCTGGGTGAAGGCATCTCTTCAGGTGCCTCCATTTGACTCTCTTCCATTGAGACTTTTCTCATGTAGAAGGAGGCAACAGCCCATTGAGAACACTCATCTGGCTTCCAGTGTGTAGGAAGGCAACAATACAGACTGTGAGACCAAGTAACAGAGGGAAGAGCCCAGTGTGTTACGGCACTATGGCCTTGAGAGGAAATGGGGTGTGTGGAGAGCCGAGAACCTACTATTGGTAATGAGCGAAGTTAAAAGGGTCACATACAGTGGTGGGAGACTGCCAGGCTTTGCCTCTAATCCAGTGTAAGAAGCTCAACAGGTTGGAAGTGTCCAGGAAAAAGAGATGGTGAATTGTTAAATCCCAGTTGCCTGGAGTTGTCAAAACGCACCCCTGCGCGCACACAAAGGGAGACTAGCTGCAAGATAGAGAGCAGCAGACAGTCTTGCTGAAGCATGGACATCAGCCAGCCTGCGTCCTTCCTCCCTGCTGTTAGCCAAGCACCTGCCTAACCTTTCCTACTTCCTAGTGTAAACCTAGCCAGGTCAATAACACTACAGGCACATGGCTCAGGGTTGTGGGAGATCCATAATCAGACCAGTGCTGGGCTTGTAATGCATTTTCCTGAGAGCTTGTGTCTATGCTTGAAGTCACAAGTAGGTAGTGTCATCTTGGCAGCTCCATCACTGTTCCTTAGTAGCTCAAGCCTGAGTTAGGATAGAAAGGTCTCTCTCGGGTTCAGCACTGCAACAGCACCATGAGCCGCAATGGCTGTGTTGCTCTCAAAGATGGAGACTAGTAACAAAGTGGTCATCTCCTGGAAAGGGCCTGCCTTGTTCTCCAATTGACTGAGGATACCAAGCTCTTCATAGAATATCAGGGTTGGAAGGGACCTCAGAAGGCCATTTAGTCCAACCCCCTGCTCAAAGCAGGACCAATCCCCAACTAAATCATCCCAGCCAGGGCTTTGTCAAGCCTGACCTTAAAAACTTCAAAGGAAGGAGATTCCACCACCTCCCGAGGTAACCCATTCCAGTGCTTCACCACCCTCCTAGTGGAAAAAGTTTTTTCTAATATCCAACCTAAACCTCACCCACTGCAGCTTGAGACCATTGATCCTTGTTTTGTCATCTGCTACCACTGAGAACAGTCTAGATCCATCCTTTTTGGAACCCCCTTTCAGGTAGTTGAAAGCTGCTATCAAATCCCCCCTCATTCTTCTCTTCCGTAGACTAAACAATTCCAGTTCCCCCAGCCACTACTCGTAAGTCATGTGTTCCCGTCCCCTAATCACTTTTGTTGCCCTGTGCTGGACGCTTTCCGATTTTTTCATCACCTCCTTGTAATGTGGGGCCCAAAACTGGACACACTACTCCAGATGAGGCCGCACCAATGTCGAATAGAGGGGGACGATCACATCCCTTGATCTGCTGGCAATGCCCCTGCTTATACAGCCCAAAATGCCATTGGCCTTCTTGGCAACAAGGGCACACTGTTGACTCCTATCCAGCTTCTTGTCCCCTGTAACCCCTAGGTCCTTTTCTGCAGAAAAGTCAGAAACTCCCTAACTGACAGGGAGCAATTACTGAAGCTAGTCTGCCTGTGGAACTGGAGGTGTGTTTTAAACCCTGCTCTGTTATGGATTAAAAATGGCCCCTCCAGCAAACTCACGGGGAAGAGTGAGTAAAAGCAATAGCTAGGTGGAGCCCTGCTGGAGTGAGTAAAGGTCTTAGCCTGCTCCTTTTAGGGATATGGAAGAGGAAGTACAGACTGCACGAGTACTGGTCAGCTAATCTGACTTCTGTGTTCAAGCCCCGTGAAGCTCTTTCCTCTTTAGTCCAAGTCTAATAAAATGTGTGAGGTCAATGAGTAGATTTCACATCAGCAGATATTTGCTTCAAACTTGGAAAGAAGCTGGATTTTCTTTACACCATGAAGAGCCTTGCAGCCTACATTTCCCCAGCACAGCCCTTACAGCTAATTTTTCCATAGGGAAGGGGTGGTTCTAACATATCCTCAAGCTAGGGTCAGACGTAAGATACCACATCAAAAAAGTTGCTGGACCAATCTGAAGTTATACAAAGCAAATGCAGTAACTGACTAACCCACCAGATGCAGTATTTATGGCACAAGGAGCAGTGAGTTATTTCAGCAAACCCCAGCATGATTCACCCATGGGCTCAAGTGTTTAATCCAAAGGCCTGTTGGAGGATCCAAGGTGTGAGCATAGAGATCACGCTCGCTACACTCCAATGGTCTGAATATAGAAGGAGAAATGGGAAAAGGAAAGAGATGCTTCCTGCCCCCAGCTGGCTATTTTTCCAGGGCACTACTGCCTGCATAATTAGTGACTGTAGCTACCAGGTAGGAAGATTTGTAGTGTGCTCTGAACATGGTTGGGCTTGCTGCTTTTTCTGCTGGCTGCCTGTGTGGGAGGGCTATGGGTGGGAAGGTGGTTTCTAAGCCCTGAGCATGCAATGGTCTCTCTGTGCTGGTGTTACTTGCACCTGTGCAGAGCTCTCTGGAACCCAGCTACTCTTCCCAACTGCCTGTTGAAGTTACTGGGGGTCTGAGTAAAGGCAGGGGCTGGTTTGTGCAGGGCTCATTGTAGAATCAGGGCCTAACACTGCCCCACTCTAGCCCTTGCAACCGCTAAAGGTCGTGTGTCTGGATGGAGGCCCACTCACATCCCCCTGTGGGACAGACACATGGGTGTGAACATCTAGGCTTGCTTTAAAGGAGGGAGGTGAGCACCTGCCTCAGCCCCAGGCCACTGTCACTCCCTGCTTTGATTTTACTCCCTGTGTGAAGGGCGATGGGGAGGTGATGGGAAGAAGTTATACATGCTGTGATCTGCTGTCACTCCAGCTGGGAAGGGCCCTGGCACTGGAGTAACTAGGCCAGGAATGACAATGGGGAGAGGGTAGAGCCGAGCATAGTGGCTATGACTGACTCCCCCCTGCCCAAACTTTTCCCTGAGCTTGTCTCCCCTCTTAGTCCTTCCCTATGGCTGCGTCATCCCCATCATTTCCCAAATGCTCCCCTGATTCCCCCTGAGCCTGGGGTTCCACGTATTGAACTGACCCTTATATTGGAACTGCTAACTGCCCTCAGTCTTTAACCCCTTATTGCCCAGTGTGGGGCAACCTAACTCTCTTTGAGCAATCAGCACTCTCCTCTCTTAGATTGTTTTAGTGAGAAAAAACCTTCTACACTGAAAATGTTACCAGGGAAATGGAGCATAAAAGCGCTCTTCAGAGAGACCAACGGGAGCCAAAATTGGCAACTCCAAAACCCTGTAACTTTTCAGAGGCTCACAGCCTGCACTGGGTAAAGTTGGGAATGCAGCTGTGTGATTGGTCTCCTGAGCTGTCTGTCAAGTGTGTCCAGCCCCATGATGACATCATCACAGGAATATAATGGCTGAGACCTGGGGAAGGTCTGAGTATTGGTGAAAGATTAGGAGTGTAGAAGTTTGGTAAGTTGTGTGGTTAAGCTCTCTACTATGTCTCTGGTTCTTTGGGTGTTTAGATGGGGGCTCTTTCTTCCACAGATTGTGACCTAATGTCTTGCCTGGTGGCTAATAATAGCTAGGATTGAATGATCAGAAGCTCTTAGCTACTTTCAGTACTTTCTAGCTGTACTTGTGTAAAGCATTTCTAGCTGAGTCTTCGGAGCAAACAGTCCAGGGAAGGAAACTATCTGCCTTCCAGACTGGGAGGCCTTGATTAATGGTATGTTCTAGCAGGTGGAGGCTTCCCTAGAGAAGAATAGACTATTTAACAAGGAGAACTAAATTAGAGCTTGGACTTGGAAAAACTCTCCACTCACCTCTCTACCTGAGCTAAGCTATGTTGCCCCCATTCTGGGATGGGGATTGGGACTGCTGGCTGTGGTCTGAATTCTGGTTTGTCCTAATGATCTGCAGGTGGAAACACTTGACTGAGGTGGCTGAGTCAGCTGAGACTGGAGTGCTGGGTAACCAATATGTATCTGAAACAGATAATGCAGGAAACACTAAAAGAAAACAGGCCTGGTGCCTTCCCGTAAGGGAAATGCTTCCTGGCCCTAGCTTTCTAGTTAGTGGTCTCACTCTTGCCTCTAGGAGTGATGGTGTCAATTTACCTGAACTGAAATCTGTTTCTTTACCAGACCAGTGTTTAACTGACAATAGAAAATATTTGTATTTTTACCAGCTCAATCGGCTTTAAAATAACTAGCCTGCCGTAGTGAGCATCTCCTATGTAGACTCATAGATCATAAGGTCAGAAGGGACCATTATGATCATCTCCTATGTAACTCAGAATCCGGGGAGACTTAAACACTACTCACTCTGGAGGTCCCTGAAGGCTCGCCAATGGTACCTTCTGAATTCAGTGTTCTGTGTGCGTAGTCAATGGCTACTACCTTCAGCAGGGTAACTTCTGTCAGTGATTGCACTGGGGCTAATTCCATTTGTCCCAGAGTACAATCTGGGAAAAGACTAAAGTAGGCGGGTGCCTCTGATGAGCTGTGAAGGTGTCCTGGTGCTCCCCTTGGGAGGTATTGTTGGGTCTTGAAGTCAGAGTACAAGCTTTGGGCGTGTGTAAATGGGGTGTTACATCGGGTGGGATCTGAGTTGCTACAGAGAATTCTTTCCTGGTTATCTGGCTGGTGAATCTTGCCCATATGCTCAGGGTTTAGCTGATTGCCATATTTGGGGTCAGGAAGGAATTTTCCTCTTGGGCAGATTGGAAAATGTCCCTCTATAGCATGGGGCACGGGTCACTTGCTGGAGCATTCTCTGCTCCTTGAAGTCTTTAAACCACGATTTGAGGACTTCAATGGCTCAGACATAAGTGAGAGGGTTTTTGCAGGAGTGGGTGGGTGAGATTCTGTGGCCTGCGTTGTGCAGGAGGTGAGATTAGATGACAATAATGGTCTCTTCTGACTATAATATCGATCTATGTGTAACACCAACAGACCCTGCTCATCAGCAGGATCAAACCCAGGCCCTTTAGAGGCTCATGCATTTAGCTCCACTGCATGAGCTAAAAGCCATATGGCTTCTAGCTAAGACTGTAGTGTGGATGCGTTAATCTCTCTCTCTAACTGGTCCTGGTGCCACTAGAGGGGATAGAAGACAACACCCAGACGAACTGGCTGTTTCTGTTTCTGGGCCTGCCTTACATGAAAGGTTTAAGGCCTGGCCTGTTCTCTCTGTAGAGAGACTTCCTACAGGGAGACAACCTGGTCTGGCTCTTAGAGAAAATGGACCGGGAGCAGCTCTCCTGATGTTCCTACACAATACTGATTTTATTTCCTGCTGTAGCCACTCAATATTCCTTTTTGGGTCTTACAGGGACATCTCACTCCACCATGTCTGCTAAGGAAAATGAACCACAGGTGGAGATCCAGGCAGAGGAGCAACAGGTGGGTCCCTCTTGGGGAGGCAGGTGTGCTTGGCGGCTGGAAGGGCTGTTCTAGCTTGAATGTCTCCACTGCTGGAGACAGGGACTCGTAACCACAACACTAGCCAATGATTCTAGCTCTCAGAGTGCCGTAGTCACTGCCCACAAGTGCCTCCTGAATCCGGGAGGAGCACTGGGGACCCTTTGACTGCTGGCTGCACTGTAACACTGGCAAATCGCGTTGACTAATGCCCAAGGGCCCTCAAAAAAGAGTGGGGCATTGTACCGTGTCCTGGACTGAGACATGGTTTCTGATCGGGAGAGACTGCACTGGGAAAGACAAAAGGTCTCTCCATTCCTGCTCTCGCTGACAGAACGAGACCGTGACACAGTTCTGTTTTGTTGGTGGGAGTGCCAAGGTGCAAATGGCATTCCTGAGATTGCTGAATATTGGCAGCTGTTCCAATGGGACCAGGCTTCTGGGTGTGTAACTAATGTCACAGGCAGGCCACTGAACCCCTGCTGACAGGGACAGGAGACTGCCTAGCTCTGAGGACAGTCTCCTACAGAATCGGCAGTTGCAGAAGGAAAGACAGGAGGGGCATCTTGAGAAGCCAGGAGCTCTTCCCCAGCTGACTCCTCTTTCCCTCCCCCAGACTGCAGGGGACAGGGTGGCTGGCCTGCCCTTGGTCAGCTCTGCCTGTGAGATGGCCTCTGCCAGCAACGCTGCCACCAAAGAGACCCACCCAGCCATCAAAGGGGTCTGTGAGGTTGTAGAGACTGGGGAGAGGGCCATCACCTCTGCTGCTATCAATGGGGCACAGCCCATCCTGGACCAGCTGGAGCCACAGCGTGAGTAAGGGAAGGGAGGCAGGAACACTCCTGTGTGTGTGGTGGGGGACGTGGGTCTGGGGGCAGGCTCAGCCTACAGTGGCTCTAGGCCCACTACTGAGCTCGGCCTCCAACTGGCGGCAAACAGAATCCACAGACTCCCTTCTCCTGCTCCCCTGAACTCAGCGAGCTCCTAGACGTGATCTGGCCAAGGCATTGGCCTTGTGCGGAGGAGTTCTGACGGCTGTAGCAGCTGCTGGTGGGGGGGATTCCTGCTCAGGTAGCAGCAGTGAGCTGGGCCAGCCTAGAGGCAGGCAGTGCCCAGGCACAATCCCTGGTGTGCATGGCTGGCCCAGTACCACACAGCCACATGCACTGTGTATGGCACCTAATGCCATGGAGCAATACCTGCTAGAGGGCACAGGAAGCAGCTCCAATGCTAAAAGGATCTGAGCCCATGGCAGGCACTGGAGACTCCTGAAACCCTCTAGGAGAAGCTGGGGGTGGATGAATCATAGAATATAAGGGTTGGAAGGGACCCCAGAAGGTCATCTAGTCCAACCCCCTGCTCGAAGCAGGACCAATTCCCAGTTCAATCATCCCAGCCAGGGCTTTGTCAAGCCTGACCTTAAAAACCTCTAAGGAAGGAGATTCTACCACCTCCCTAGGTAACGCATGCCAGTGTTTCACCACCCTCTTAGTGAAAAAGTTTTTCCTAATATCCAACCTAAACCTCCCCCACTGCAACTTGAGACCATTACTCCTCGTTCTGTCATCTGCTACCATTGAGAACAGTCTAGAGCCATCCTCTTTGGAACCCCCTTTCAGGTAGTTGAAAGCAGCTAACTGAACAGATGACTGGCAGTGGGATCTCCCGAGCTAAACATGTGATGAACCAGACTGGCTCCATAGCCTTGGGCAACTTCCCCAACCCCTCTTCCTTGGCTCTCCCATCAGTAACCTGGGGACACTTGCTTAGGAACACCAGTCCTCCAATGTACACGGATTAGCAGCCCCACGAGATCTGTGCACATGAAGGAATTAAGGGAACGAGTTCTGTGGTTATGTTTCAGTTGCAGGAGCCAATGAACATGCCTGTCGGGGTCTGGACAGACTGGAGGAGCAGCTGCCCATCCTGCAGCAGCCAATTGAGAAGGTAACCACACGAGTGTCACGGCTGGTCCTGGAGCAGCATGAGGCTGTGGGCCCTTCACTTCCGCTAGGTGTTCAGTGACCTCTCTTCTGATCCCTTTTCCTCTAGGTGGCTTTGGATGCCCAAGACCTGGTGGGTGCCAAGGATGCAGTCTGCAGCACGGTCACTGAGGCCAAGGATGCAGTGACCAGCAGGGTGAGCGTGGCCCAAGGGGCTGTCCAGGAGAGCGTGGAGGTGACCAAATCCGCCATGACCAGGAGCATGAGCACAGTGATGGGCTCCAGCATGGGGCAGATGGCTGCGAGTGTCATAGACACAGCATTGGGGAAATCTGAGCAGCTGGTGGACTACTACCTCCCCATGACCGAGGAGGAGCTCGGTAAGATCCCCTCTGCTGAATACAAACCAATGTGACCCTGGTGTCTTCGGGCATGGCTTGGACTCACAGCTGTTCACAGAGCTCACAGCTGAGCTGCCAAAAGAGCCACCTCTCCTTAGGGCTAGCTTGCAACCTAGCTTGGCGACTAGCCCTCCCTTAGTTCCTTCATGCTGGGCCCTCTGCTTGCCCTGTCTGATGGCTCTGACGCTTCTCCCTGTGCAGCTACCCGCTACCTTACTGGTCGGTGCTGCAGGGCACCCAAACGTGCCCTGGGGAAGATTGCATCGGTCACAAGCTTTGGGAGGGCTGAACGCATCCCTGCCATGTATCCTGGCCCTGCCAACCGGTGGTGCAAGTAGATTTTAACTCTTACCAGTACGGCAACTCATGGGAGGGACCCAAAAGCGGGGGGGAGGCACGTGACCCCCCCCAAACGACCCCACCCTGCCTTGTGCGGGAGTCGCTACAGACTCCAGACAGGAGATGGAACTACGTGGAAGGGCTGGTGGGGGGCCAGCTGGGGGTGGTACAGCCAAACCGGAGGAGCTGCCAGCGTTCTGCTCCTTTCGCTGCTGCGGTTCCTGAGAGCCCTGCGGTTTTCAGCGGCTACCGAACGTCTTTCCAGTACGTCATCCCAGCAACAAATGTCTTAATGGTGCGGCGTACCTGACCTTACTGGCTTAATAGCACCACTGCTGCCAACTGACCCCTTCCCCCTTCCAGCTGAGCTTGCCACAACTCCCCTGGAGGGGCCTGGAGAGGCTCCTGCAGAGCAGCGGAGTTACTACGTGCGCCTGGGTTCCCTGTCGAGCACGCTGCGCCAGCGAGCCTACCAGCACGCCCTGGGCAAGATGAGACAAGCCAGGCAGCGCACCCTGGAGGCCCTCTCCCAGCTCCAGCAAATCATTGACCTGGTAGGAACACGACCCCTCTCCCCTGCCCTGTAGCTGCTGTGGGTCACGGTCTGTCATAAATATAAAGGGAAGGGTAAACCACTGCAAAATCCCTCCTGGTCAGAGGAAAAGTCCTCTCACCTGTAAAGGGTTGAGAAGCTAAAGGTAACCTTGCTGGCACCTGACCTAAATGACGAATGAGGAGACAAGATACTCTCAAAAGCTGCGAGGAGGGAGAAAAACAAAGGGTCTGTGTCTGTCTGTATGCTGCTTTTGCTGGGAACAGAACAGGAATGGAGCCTTAGAACGTTTAGTAAGTTATCTAGCTAGGTATGTGTTAGATTATGATTTCTTTAAATGGCTAAGAAAAGATGTGTGATGACTATCCCAGTCTGTGTGTCTTTTTTGTAACTTAAGGTTTTGCCGAGAGGGACTCTCTGTTTTGAATCTAATTACCCTGTAAGGTATCTACCATCCTGATTTTACAGAGGTGATTCCTTTACTTCTATTAAAAGTCACCTTGTAAGAAAACTGAATGCTTTTTCATTGTTCTAAGATCCAAGGGTTTGGGTCTGAGATCACCTATGCAAATTGGTGAGGATTTTTACCAAACCTTCCCCAGGAAGTGGGGTGCAAGGGTTGGGAGGGTTTTTGGGAGGAAAGACGTGTCCAAACTACGTTTCCCAGTAAACCCAGTTAGAGATTGGTGGTGGCAGTGAAAATTCCAAGGGCAAAGGGTAAAATTAATTTGTACCTTGGGGAAGTTTTAACCTAAGCTGGTGAAAGTAAGCTTAGGAGGTTTTTCATGCAGGTCCCCATATCTGTACCCTACAGTTGAGGGTGGGGGAGGAACCTTGACACGGTCTCTGCAGCCTCCCATGCTCAGTGCCATTGGCACTGTTTGTTCCTGGGCCCAGCTGTGTCTCTGCAGTAGTGCTGCCTGCCTTCTGCCCACACCTAGCTGTGGGAGAGCTTCCATGGCCAGCCGCCTCCTGCTCTTCCCAGCTAACTGCCCTCTCCTCCTGCAGATCAGCCATGCCAAGCAGGCCGTAGATCAGAAGCTTCACAATGGCCAGGACCGTCTGTACCAGATGTGGCTCCAGTACTGCAGGGGCAACTTGGAAGGGCAGGAGGAACCAGACTCCGCAAAGGTATTCTCCTCCTTCTCGCCCTGACAGCCTTGCTCCAGTGAACTCTCCCCATCTGTAGGGGAAACTTGCAGATACTCCAGTCTCTTTCTCCTTCCAGCAGGTTGAAGCTCAGGCTCTAGCCACATCCCAGAGCCTCACCCAGCAACTGAAAACCACCTGCCTTACTCTCCTGGGCAGCATCCAGGGCCTTCCCAGCACTATCCAGGACAAGGCCCAGCAGGTCTCGAGCAGTACAGAAGAGCTCCAGGCCTCCTTCTCCAGTGCCGGCTGTTTCCAGGATCTGTCCAGCAGTGCCCTTGCCCGGGGTCGGGAGATGGTGACCAAGGCCCAGAAGTCCTTGGATGAGCTCCTGGAATACGTGACGCAGAACATTCCCCTGGATTGGATCGTGGGACCCTTCACTCCCACGGGAGACTCCCCACAGTGTCCTGATGAGCTGGTGGAGGAAGGAAAGAAGGTGGAGGCCTGAAGGGTTCCCCCTGCTGCTGGAAGGAATCCAGCTGAATTGCCTGCATAGCTAGTGTGGGGTCTCCTCGCTGAGGCCACAGTGCTGCTTTGGCAGATGGTGGACTGAGGTCAGGTCTTCCTTCTACAGAACCTGAATGTCATTTCCCAGGCACACTTCCCCAGAACCATGTATTACCAGTTACAGGGTGGCATCACTAGTCATGCAGGACTGCATCCCTTGCAGGGCTAGTCTGCTTCTCTCAGGACTTACTTACAGCTGTCTTCCTCTGTACACAGGAAGTGCTCCTGAGCTTGATCTTTTCCCTAGCTTTGTAATGTGTAAAACTAGGGTTTAATGTTACAATAAACCTCAACTGCATTCAAATTTCTGTCTGCTTAATGTGATTCCCTCCCTGGCTCATGCTCTGTAGAAACATATACTGTACAGGTGACCCCATGCCCCTCTTCACACACACATACTGTACAGGTGACCCCATGCCCCTCTTCACACACACAAACCCCCTCCACCCACTTCCTCTGGAAGGGCTCCAGAATGGCTGAGCTCATCTCCTGGGTGAAGGCATCTCTTCAGGTGCCTCCATTTGACACTCTTCCATTGAGACTTTTCTCATGTAGAAGGAGGCAACAGGGTTCTCCCCATTGAGAACAATCGTCTGGCTTCCAGTGGGTAGCAAGGCAACATTACAGGCTCTGAGACCCAACTAACAGAGGGAAAGACCCAGGTTGTTGAGACAGGGCACTATGGCCTTGAGAGGAAATGGGGTGTGTGGAGAACTGAGAACTACTACTGGTAATGAGCAAAGTTAAAAGGGTCACATAGTGGTGGGAGACTGCCGGGCCTTGCCTCTAGTTCAGTGCAAGAAGTTCAACAGGTTGGAAGTGTCTAGGAAAAGATGGTGAATTGACAACTCCAGGCAACTGGGATTTAACAAAACACACACAGGGAGACTAGCTGCAAGAGAGAGAGCAGCAGATTGTCTTGCTGAAGCATGGACATCAGCCAGCCTGCATCCTTCCTCCCTGCCATTAGCCAAGCACCTGCGTAATCTTTCCTACTGCCTAGTGTAAACCTAGCCAGGCTAATGGCTCAGGGTTGTGGGAGATCCATAGTAGGACCAGTGCTGGGCTTGGAATGCATTTTCCTCAGAGCTTGTGTCTATGCTTGAAGTCACAAGTGGGTAGTGTCATCTAGGCAGCTCCATCACTTTTGCTTATCCTAACTCCGGCTTGAGCTATTAATAAGCTTCAGGCAAGGAAATGTCTCTCAGGTTCAGCACTGCAACAGGACCATGAGCAGGAATGGGTGTGTAGCTCTCAAAGATAGAGACTAGTAATCAAAGTGGTGATGGATGCAGCTCCCAGGGCTAGTTACTCCGGATCTCATTGAACAGGGCCTGTCTTGTACTCACAGTGGACTGGGGCTACACAGGTTTTCATAGACTCCTAGAATATGGGGGTTGGAAGGGACCTTAGGAGGTCATCTAATCCAACCCCCTGCTCAAAGCAGGACCAATCCCCAGTTAAATCATCCCAGCCAGGGTTTTGTCAAACCCGACCTTAAAAACTTCAAAGGAAGGAGACTCCACCACCTTCCTAGGTAACGCATTCCAGTGCTTCACCACCCTTCTAGTGAAAAAGTTTTTCCTAATATCCAACCTAAACCTTCCCCACTACAACTTGATACCATTGATCCTTGTTCTGTCATCTGTACCACTGAGAACAGTCTAGATGCATCCTCTTTGGAACTCCCTCTCAGGTAGCTGAAAGCAGCTATCAAATCCTCCTCCCTCCCGTTCTTCTCTTCTGCAGGCTAAACAATTCCAGTTCCCTCAGCCTCTCCTCATAAATCATGTGTTCCAGTCCCCTGAACATTTTTGTTGCCCTCTGCTGGACACTTTCCAATTTTTTCACATCCTTTTTGTAGTGTAGGGCCCAAAACTGGACATAGTACTCCAGATCAGGCCTCACAAATGTTGAATAGAGGAGAACAATCATGTCTGTCGATTTGCTGGCAATGCCCCTATTTACACAACCCAAAATGTCATTGGCCGTCTTGGCAACAAGAGCACACTGTTGACTCATAGCCAGTTTCTTGTCCACTGTAACTTCGAGGTCCTTTTCTGCAGAAAAGTCAGAAACTCCCTAACTGACAGTGAGCGATCACTGAGGCTAATTTGCCTGTGTAACTGGAAGTGTGTTACATACCCTGCTGTGTTCTGGATTAACAGAGGCCCCTCCAACACACTAGCTAGATGGAGCCCTGCTGGGGTGAGTAAAGGTCCTAGTCTGCTCCTTTTAGGAATATGGAAGAGTAAGTGCAGACTTCAGGAGTGCTGGTCAGCTAACATGACTTCTGTATCCAAGCCCAGTGAAGCTCTTTCCTCTTTCGTCCAAGTCTAATAAAATGTGTGATGTCAATGAGTGGATTTCACATCAACAGATATTAGCTTCAAACTTGGACAGAAGTGGGAGCTGGATTTTCTTTACGCCATGAAGAACATTGCAGCCTACGTTTCCCGAGCGCAGCCCCTGCAGCTAATCTTTCCGTAGAGAAGGAGCGGTTCTAACACATCCCCAAGCAGGGTCAGACCTAAGAAACCCAATCGAAAATGTTGCTGCACCACTCTCAAGTTATATAAAGCAAATTCAGTGACTGACTAACCCACCGGGTGCAGTATTTATTCAAAGAGCAGTGAGTTATTTCAGCAAACCCCAAACCAATGGGCTCGAGTGTTTAATCCAAAGGCCTGTTGGAGGATCCACATGTGAGCATAGAGATCACACCAGCTACACCCCAATGGTCTGAATATTAGAAGGAGGAATGGGAAAAGGAAAGAGATGCTTCCTGCCCCCAGCTGGCTTTCTCTCCTGGGTGGCACCCTCTGGATAATTAGTGATTGTAGCTGTAGATCCCAGGTAGGAAGACTTGTAGTGTGCTCTCAACATGGTTGGGCTCGCTGCTTCTGCTGGCTGCCTGTGTGGGAGGGCTATGGATGGGAAGGTGGTTTCTAAGCCCTGAGCATGCAATGGTCTCTCTGTGCTGGTGTTACTTGCACCTGTGCAGAGCCCTCTGGAACTCAGCTACTCTTCCCAACTGCCTGTTGAAGTTACTGGGGTCTGAGTAAATGCAGGGGCTGGTTTGTGCAGGGCTCATTGTAGAATCAGAGCCTAAAACGGCCCCACTCTGGCCTTTGCAGCCACTGAAGTTGAAGATCGTGTGTTTAGATGGAGGCCCTCTCACATCCCTCTGTGGGACAGACACATGGGTATGAACATCTAGGCTTATTTAAAGGAGTGAGGTGAGCACCTGCCTCAGCCCCAGGCCACTGTCACTCTGCTCAGCTGCTCCAGGCATTTGCACTCCCTGCTTTGATTTTACTCCCTGTGTGAAAGGTGTAGGGAGGTTATGGGAAGTTATGCCTGGTGTGATCTGCTGTCACTCCGGCTGGGAAGGGCCCTGGCACTGAAGTATCTAGGCCAGGAATGATAATGGGGAGAGGGCAGAGCTGAGCATAGTGGCTATAACTGACACCCCCCCCCCCAAATTTTTCCCTGAGCTTCTCTCCCCACTTAGTGCTTCCCTTTGGCTGTGTCACCCCCAGCATCTGCCCAAATGCTCCCCAGATACCCCCTGAGCCTGGGGGTTCCACGTATTGAACTGACACTTATATTGGAACTGCTAACTGCCCTCAGTCTTTAACCCCTTATTGCCCAGTGTGGGGCTACCTAACTCTCTTTGAGGTTCTGGGCCTAACTCACTTAGGCCTTGCAATGCTGAGAGGAGCAATAGCTAAATACCTTTAAAAACCTGTGCCATGTTCTCTTCCCTGGACAAGTCAACCAACAGGAAAGCTATAAATGAACTGAGGAGTATCTTGTGCCAGCTGGGCCAGAATAACTTCCCCAGCCTCTTTTGGAGTGGGCAGGAAAGGAAAATAATACAACAGCTACCAGCACTCTCCTCCCTTAGATGGTTTTACTCTCAAAAATCTTCTACACTGAAAATGTGACCAGGGAAATGGAGCGTAAAGGCACTCTTCAGAGAGAACAACCAGAGTACTCTGAGAATATGAACCATTATTATTATTTGTATGACCGTAGCATTTCAAAGCAAAAATCAGAACTGGAATCCCATCGTGCTAGGTACTGTCTTAACAGAGAGTAAAAGGCCTGCCCCAAACAGCTCATAATCTGAAACTAGGTTTGCCAGCCCTCCAGGATTGTCCTGAACTCTCCAGGAATTAAAGATTAATCTTTAATTAAAGATTGTCATGTGATGAGACCTCCAGGAACACATCCAACCAAGATTGGCAACTCTCACACCCTGTAACTTTTCATGGGCTCACAGCTCTCACTGGGCAAAGTAGTGAATGCAGCTGTGTGATTGGTCTCCTGAGCTGTCTGTCAAGTGTGTCCAGCCCCATGATGACATCATCACAGGAATATAATGGCTGAGACTTAAGGGAGGTCTGAGTATTGGTGAAGGATTGGAAGCGTAGAAGTTTGGTAAGATGTGTGGTTAACCTCTGTGTTATATCTCTGGTTCCTAGGTTCTGTATCTGTTAAGATGGGGGCTCTTTTCTTACACAGAGTGTGACCCAATGTCTTGCCTGATGGCCAGTAGTGGCTAGGATTGAATGGTCAGAAGCTCTTAGCTAGTTTCAGTGCTTAGTAGTTGTACTTGTGTAAAGCATTTTGACTTCAGTCTTCTGAGCAAACGGTCCAGGGAAGGAAACTATTTGCCTTCCAGACTGGGAGGCCTGGATTAATGGTATGTTCTAGGAGATGGAGGCTTCCCTAGAGGAGAATAGAATATTTAACTAGGAGAACTAAATTAGAGTTTGGACTAGGGGAAAAACTCTTACTCACCTCTCGACCTGAGCAAAGCTATGCTGTTCCCACGCAGGGATGGGGAATGGGACTTCTGGTTGTGGTCTGAGTTCTGGCTTGTCCTAAAGATCTGCAGGGGGAAACACTTGACTGAGGTGGCAGATTCAGCTGAGACTGGAGTGCTGGGTAACCAATATGTATCTGAAACAGATAATGCAGGAAACACTAAAGGAAAATAGGCCTGGTGCCTTCCCATAAGGGAAATGCTTCCTGGCCCTAGCTTTCTAGTTAGTGGTCTCACACTCGCCTCTAGGAGTGATGGTGTCAACTTACCTGAACTGGAATCTGTTTCTTTAGCAGACCATCTTTACCTGACAATAGAAGATATTTGTATTTTTACCAGCTAAATTGGCTTTAAAATAACCAGCCTGCCATAGTGGGCATCTCCTATGTAGACTCATAGATATTAAGGTCATAAGGCACCATTATGATCATCTCCTATGTAATTCAGTATCCAGGGAGACTCCTACACTACTCACTCAAGAGGCCCCTGAAGGCTCCCCAGTGGTACCTTCTGAATTCAGTGTTCTGTGTGTGTAGTCAATGGCTACTACCTTCAGCAGGATAACTTCTGTCAGTGATTGTACTCTGGGACAAATGGAATTAGCCCCGGTACTATCTGGGAAAAGACTAAACTAGGAGGGTGCCTCTGATGAGCTGTGCAGGTGTCCTGGTGCTCGCCTTGGGAGGCATTGTTGGGTCTAGAAGTCTGAGGAGAAGCTTTGGGAGTGTGTAACGCCGAAAGACGCTGGTAATGGGCAGGATCAAACCTGGGACCTCTGGACCTAAATGCATGAGCCTCTACTGCATGAGCTAAAAGCCATAAGGCTCTTACTAAGACCGTAAAGCCGATAAATTAATCTCTGCCTCTCTAACTGGTCCTGGTGCCACGAGATGGGACAGAAGAACACACCCACAAGATGTGTGGATTACAAGTGCATCCCTGGGCTTGAAGAACTGGCTGTTTCTGAGCCTGCCTTAGATCAAACGTTTAAGGGCCTGGCCTGCTCTCTGTAGAGAGAGACTTACTGCAGGGGGACAACCTGGTCTGGCTCTTACAGAAAACAGACCGGGAGCAGCTCTCCTTGTATTCCTACACAAGATTGATTTCACCGTTTCCTGCTGTAGCCACTCAATATTCCTTTTTCGGTCTTGCAGGGAAATCTAACTCCACCATGTCTGCTAAGGAAAATGAACCACAGGTGGAGATCCAGGCAGAGGAGCAACAGGTGGGTCCCTCCTGCGGAGGCAGGTGTGCTTGGCGGCTGGAAAGGCTGTTCTAGGTTGAATGTCTCCACTGCTGGAGACAGGGACTCGTAACCACAACACTAGCCAATGACTCTAGCTCTCAGAGTGCCGTAGTCACTGCCCACAAGTGCCTCCTGAATCCGGGAGGAGCACAGGTGACCCTGTGAATGCTGTCTGCATTAGAACACTGGCAAATCCCGCTGATTGCAATGCCCAGTGGGGGCATTGTACCGGGTGCTGGACCGAGACATGGCTCCTGATCGAGAGAGACTGCACTTGGAAAGACAAAAGGTCTCTCCATTCCTGCTCCCGCTGACGGAACGAGATCGTGTCACAATTCTTTTTTGTTGGTGGGTGTGCCAGGATGGAAACGGCATTCCTGAGACCTTGCTGAATATTGGCAGCTGTTCCAATGGAACCAGTCTTCTGGGTCTGTAACTAATGTCACAGGCAGGCCACTGAAACCCAGCTGAAA
Organism: Caretta caretta; assembly: GCF_965140235.1. NCBI lineage: Eukaryota > Metazoa > Chordata > Testudines > Cheloniidae > Caretta > Caretta caretta. Next base: position 125,174,080 of record NC_134210.1, read on the forward strand.
TGGACAGGAGACTGTCCTCAGAGCTGGGCAGTCTCCTACAGAATCAGTAGTTGCAGAGGAAAAGAGACAGGAGGGGCACATTGAGAAGCCAGGAGCTCTTCCTCAACTGACTCCTCTTTCCCTCCCCTAGACTGCAGGGGACAGGGTGGCTGGCCTGCCCTTGGTCAGATCTGCCTGTGAGATGGCCTCTGCCAGCTACGCTGCCACCAAAGAGACCCACCCAGCCATCAAAGGGGTCTGTGAGGTAGTAGAGACTGGGGTGAGGGCCATCACCTCTGCTGCCATCACTGGGGCACAGCCCATCCTGGACCAGCTGGAGCCACAGCGTGAGTAAGGGAAGGGAGGCAGGAACACTCCTGTGTGTGTGGTGGGGGAGGTGGGTCTGGGGGCAGGCTCAGCCTACAGTGGCTCTAGGCCCACTACTGAACTCTGCCTCCAACTGGCAGGAAACAGAATCCACAGACTCCCTTCTCCTGCTCCCCTGAACTCAGCGAGCTCCTAGACGAGATCTGGCCAAGGCATTGGCCTTGTGCGGAGGAGTTCTGACGGCTGTAGCAGCTGCTGGTGGATTCCTGCTCAGGTACCAGCGGTGAGCTGGGCCAGCCTAGAGGCAGGCAGTGCCCACGCACAATCCCTGGTGTGCGTGGCTGGCCCAGTACCACACAGCCACATGCACTGTGCATGGCACCTAATGCCATGGAGCAATACCTGCTAGAGGGCACAGGAAGCAGCTCCAATGCTAAAAGGATCTGAGCCCATGGCAGGCACTGGAGACTCCTGAAACCCTCTAGGAGAAGCTGGGGGTGGATGAACAGATGACTGGCAGCCAGATCTCCTGACTCCTAAACCTGGCTCTGAACCAGACTGGCTCCATAGCCTTGGGCAACTTGCCCAACCCCTCTTCCTTGGCTCTCCCATCAGTAACCTGGGGAGACTTGCTTAGGAACACCAGTCCTCCAATGTACGCAGATTAGCAGCCCCACGAGATCTGTGGACGTGAAGGAATTAAGGGAACGAGTTCTGTGGTTGTTTCAGTTGCAGCAGCCAATGAACATGCCTGTCGGGGTCTGGACAGACTGGAGGAGCAGCTGCCCATCCTGCAGCAGCCGATTGAGAAGGTAACCACACGAGTGTCACGACTGGTCCTGGAGCAGGATGAGGCTGTGGGCCCTTCACTTCTGCTAGGTGTTCAGTGACCTCTCTTTTGACCCCTTTCCCTCTAGGTGGCTTTGGATGCCCAAGAAGTTCTGCGTGCCACAATGGTGGGTGCCAAGGATGCAGTCTGCAGCCCGGTCACTAAGGCCAAGGATGCAGTGACCAGCATGGTGGGCATGGCCCAAGGGGCTGTCCAGGAGAGCGTGGAGGTGACCAAATCTGCCGTGACCAGCAGCATGAGCACAGTGATGGGCTCCCGCATGGGGCAGATGGCTGCGAGTGTCATAGACACAGCATTGGGGAAATCTGAGCAGCTGATGGACTACTACCTCCCCATGACCGAGGAGGAGCTCGGTAAGATCCCCTCTGCTGAATACAAACCAATGTGACCCTGGTGTCTTCGGGCACGGCTTGGACTCACAGCTGTTCACAGAGCTCACAGCTGAGCTGCCAAAAGAGCCACCTCTCCTTAGGGCTAGCTTGCAACCTAGCTTGGCTACTAGCCCTCAGTTCCTTCCTGCTGGGCCCTCTGCTTGCCCTGTCTGATGGCTCTGACGCTTCTCCCTGTGCAGCTACCCGCTACCTTACTGGTCGGTGCTGCAGGGCACCCAAACGTGCCCTGGGGAAGATTGCATCGGTCACAAGCTTTGGGAGGGCTGAACGCATCCCTGCCATGTATCCTGGCCCTGCCAACCGGTGGTGCAAGTAGATTTTAACTCTTACCAGTACGGCAACTCATGGGAGGGACCCAAAAGCGGGGGGGAGGCACGTGACCCCCCCAAACGACCCCACCCTGCCTTGTGCGGGGCTCGCTACAGACTCCAGACAGGAGATGGAACTACGTGGAAGGGCTGGTGGGGGGCCAGCTGGGGGTGGTACAGCCAAACCGGAGGAGCTGCCAGCGTTCTGCTCCTTTCGCTGCTGCGGTTCCTGAGAGCCCTGCGGTTTTCAGCGGCTACCGAACGTCATTCCAGTACGTCATCCCAGCAACAAATGTCTTAATGGTGCGGCATACCTGACCTTACTGGCTTAATAGCACCACTGCTGCCAACTGACCCCTTCCCCCTTCCAGCTGAGCTTGCCACAACTCCCCTGGAGGGGCCTGGAGAGGCTCCTGCAGAGCAGCGGAGTTACTACGTGCGCCTGGGTTCCCTGTCGAGCACGCTGCACCAGCGAGCCTACCAGCACGCCCTGGGCAAGATGAGACAAGCCAGGCAGCGCACCCTGGAGGCCCTCTCCCAGCTCCATCAAATCATTGACCTGGTAGGAACACGACCCCTCTCCCCTGCCCTGTAGCTGCTGTGGGTCACGGTCTCTGCAGCCTCCCATGCTCAGTGCCATTGGCACTGTTTGTTCCTGGGCCCAGCTGTGTCGCTGCAGTAGTGCTGCCCGCCTGCTGCCCACACCTAGCTGTGGGAGAGCTTCCCTGGCCAGCCGCCTCCTGCTCTTCCCAGCTAACTGCCCTCTCCCCCTGCAGATCAGCCATGCCAAGCAGGCCGTAGATCAGAAGCTTCACAATGGCCAGGACCATCTGTACCAGATGTGGCCCCAGTACTGCAGGGGGAAGTTGGAAGGGCAGGAGGAACCAGACTCCGCAAAGGTATTCTCCTCCTTCTCACCCTGACAGCCTTGCTCCAGTGAACTCCCCCCATCTGCAGGGGAGACCTGTAGATACTCCAGTCTCTCTTTCTCCTTTCAGCAGGCTGAAGCTCAGGCTCTAGCCACGTCCCAGAGCCTCACCCAGCAACTGAAAACCACCTGTCTTACTCTCCTGGGCAGCATCCAGGGCCTTCCCAGCACTATCCAGGACAAGGCCCAGCAGGTCTTGAGCAGTACAGAAGAGCTCCAGGCCTCCTTCTCCAGTGCCAGCTCTTTCCAGGATCTGTCCAGCAGTGCCCTTGCCCGGGGTCGGGAGATGGTGACCAAGGCCCAGAAGTCCTTGGATGAGCTCCTGGAATACGTGACGCAGAACATTCCCCTGGATTGGATCGTGGGACCCTTCACTCCCACGGGAGACTCCCCACAGTGTCCTGATGAGCTGGTGGAGGAAGGAAAGAAGGTGGAGGCCTGAAGGGTTCCCCCTGCTGCTGGAAGGAATCCAGCTGAATTGCCTGCATAGCTAGTGTGGGGTCTCCTCACTGAGGCTGTAGTCCTGCTTTGGCAGATGGTGGACTGAGGTCAGGTCTTCCTTCTGCAGAACCTGAATGTCATTTCCCAGGCACACTTCCCCAGAACCATGTATTACCAGTTACAGGGTGGCATCACTAGTCATGCAGGACTGCATCCCTTGCAGGGCTAGTCTGCTTCTCTCAGGACAGACATACAGCTGTCTTCCTCTGTACACAGGAAGTGCTCCTGAGCTTGATCTTTTCCCTAGCTGTGTAATGTGTAAAACAAGGGTTTAATGTCCCAATAAACTGCAACTGCATTCAAATTTCTGTCTGCTTAATGTGATTCCCTCCCCGACTTGTGCTCTCTACAAACATTTACTGTACAGATGACCCCATTCCCCCTCTTCTTCACACACCCCCTTTCTCTCTGGCAGGGCTCCAGAATGGCTGAGCTTGTCTCCTGGGTGAAGGCATCTCTTCAGGTGCCTCCATTTGACTCTCTTCCATTGAGACTTTTCTCATGTAGAAGGAGGCAACAGCCCATTGAGAACACTCATCTGGCTTCCAGTGTGTAGGAAGGCAACAATACAGACTGTGAGACCAAGTAACAGAGGGAAGAGCCCAGTGTGTTATGGCACTATGGCCTTGAGAGGAAATGTTGGTTCTCAGCTTTCCACAAACCCCTATTGGTAATGAGTGAAGTTAAAAGGGTCATATACAGTGGTGGGAGACTGCCAGGCTTTGCCTCTAATCCAGTGTAAGAAGCTCAACAGGTTGGAAGTGTCCAGGAAAAGGGATGGTGAATTGTTAAATCCCAGTTGCCTGGAGTTGTCAAAACGCACCCCTGCACGCACACACAGGGAGACTAGCTGCAAGATAGAGAGCAGCAGACAGTCTTGCTGAGCATGGACATCAGCCAGCCTGCGTCCTTCCTCCCTGCTGTTAGCCAAGCACCTGCCTAACCTTTCCTACTTCCTAGTGTAAACCTAGCCAGGTCAATAACACTACAGGCACATGGCTCAGGGTTGTGGGAGATCCATAATCAGACCAGTGCTGGGCTTGTAATGCATTTTCCTGAGAGCTTGTGTCTATGCTTGAAGTCACAAGTAGGTAGTGTCATCTAGGCAGCTCCATCCCTCTTCCTTAGTAGCTCAAGCCTGAGTTAGGATAGAAAGGTCTCTTGGGTTCAGCACTGCAACAGCACCATGAGCAGGAATGGCTGTGTTGCTCCCAAGATGGAGACTAGTAACAAAGTGGTCATCTCCTTGGAAAGGGCCTGCCTTGTTCTCCAATTGACTGAGGATACCAAGCTGTTCATAGAATATCAGGGTTGGAAGGGACCTCAGGAGGTCATCTAGTCTAACCCCCTGCTCAAAGCAGGACCAGTCCCCAACTAAATCATCCCAGCCAGGGCTTTGTCAAGCCTGACCTTAAAAACTTCAAAGGAAGGAGATTCCACCACCTCCCGAGGTAACCTATTCCAGTGCTTCACCACCCTCCTAGTGGAAAAAGTGTTTTCTAATATCCAACCTAAACCTCGCCCACGGCAGCTTGAGACCACTGTTCCTTGTTTTGTCATCTGCTACCACTGAGAACAGTCTACATCCATCCTTTTTGGAACCCCCTTTCAGGTAGTTGAAAGCTGCTATCAAATCCCCCCTCATTCTTCTCTTCCGCAGACTAAACAATTCCAGTTCCCTCAGCCACTCCTCATAAGTCATGTGTTCCCGTCCCCTAATCACTTTTGTTGCCCTGTGCTGGACGCTTTCCAATTTTTTCACCACCTCCTTGTAATGTGGGGCCCAAAACTGGACACACTACTCCAGATGAGGCCTCACCCATGTCGAATAGAGGGGGACGATCACATCCCTCGATCTGCTGGCAGTGCCCCTACTTATACAGCCCAAAATGCCATTGGCCTTCTTGGCAACAAGGGCACACTGTTGACTCCTATCCAGCTTCTTGTCCACTGTAACCCCTAGGTCCTTTTCTGCAGAAAAGTCAGAAACTCCCTAACTGACAGGGAGCAATTACTGAAGCTAGTCTGCCTGTGGAACTGGAGGTGTGTTTTAAACCCTGCTCTGTTATGGATTAAAAATGGCCCCTCCAGCAAACTCACGGGGAAGAGTGAGGAAAAGCAATAGCTAGGTGCAGCCCTGCTGGAATGAGTAAAGGTCTTAGCCTGCTCCTTTTAGGGATATGGAAGAGGAAGTACAGACTGCAGGAGTACTGGTCAGCTAATCTGACTTCTGTGTTCAAGCCCCGTGAAACTCTTTCCTCTTTAGTCCAAGTCTAATAAAATGTGTGAGGTCAATGAGTGGATTTCACATCAGCAGATATTTGCTTCAAACTTGGAAAGAAGCTGGATTTTCTTTACACCATGAAGAGCATTGCAGCCTACATTTCCCCAGCACAGCCCTTACAGCTAACTTTTCCATAGGGAAGGGGTGGTTCTTACACATCCTCAAGCTAGGGTCAGCCGTAAGATACCACATCAAAAAAGTTGCTGGACCAATCTTAACTTATACAAAGCAAATGCAGTAACTGACTAACCCACCAAATGCAGTATTTATGGCACAAGGAGCAGTGAGTTATTTCAGCAAACGCCAGCATGATTCACCCATGGGCTCAAGTGTTTAATCCAAAGGCCTGTTGGAGGATCCAAGGTGTGAGCATAGAGATCACGCTCGCTACACTCCAATGGTCTAAATATTAGAAGGAGAAATGGGAAAAGGAAAGAGATGCTTCCTGCCCCCAGCTGGCTATTTTTCCAGGGCACTACTGCCTGCATAATTAGTGATTGTAGCTACCAGGTAGGAAGACTTGTAGTGTGCTCTGAACATGGTTGGGCTTGCTGCTTTTTCAGCTGGCTGCCTGTGTGGGAGGGCTATGGGTGGGAAGGTGGTTTCTAAGCCCTGAGCATACAATGGTCTCTCTGTGCTCGTGTTACTTGGACCTGTGCAGAGCTCTCTGGAACCCAGCTACTCTTCCCAACTGCCTGTTGAAGTTACTGGGGGTCTGAGTAAAGGCAGGGGCTAGTTTGTGCAGGGCTCATTGTAGAATCAGGGCCTAACACTGCCCCACTCTAGCCCTTGCAACCGCTGAAGGTCGTGTGTCTGGATGGAGGCCCACTCACATCCCCCTGTGGGACAGACACATGGGTGTGAACATCTAGGCTTGCTTTAAAGGAGGGAGGTGAGCAGCTGCCTCAGCCCCAGGCCACTGTCACTCCCTGCTTTGATTTTACTCCCTGTGTGAAGGGCGATGGGGAGGTGATGGGAAGAAGTTATACATGCTGTGATCTGCTGTCACTCCAGCTGGGAAGGGCCCTGGCACTGGAGTAACTAGGCCAGGAATGACAATGGGGAGAGGGTAGAGCCGAGCATAGTGGCTATGACTGACTCCCCCCTGCCCAAACTTTTCCCTGAGCTTCTCTCCCCTCTTAGTCCTTCCCTGTGGCTGCGTCATCCCCATCATTTCCCAAATGCTCCCCTGAGCCTGGGGTTCCACGTATTGAACTGACCCTTATATTGGAACTGCTAACTGCGCTCAGTCTTTAACCCCTCATTGCCCAGTGTGGGGCAACCTAACTCTCTTTGAGCTACCAGCACTCTCCTCTCTTAGATTGTTTTAGTGAGAAAAAACCTTCTACACTGAAAATGTTACCAGGGAAATGGAGCATAAAAGCGCTCTTCAGAGAGACCAACTGGAGCCAAAATTGGCAACTCCAAAACCCTGTAACATTTCAGAGGCTCACAGCCCACACTGGGTAAAGTTGGGAATGCAGCTGTGTGATTGGTCTCCTGAGCTGTCTGTCAAGTGTGTCCAGCCCCATGATGACATCATCACAGGAATATAATGGCTGAGACCTGGGGAAGGTCTGAGTATTGGTGAAAGATTAGGAGTGTAGAAGTTTGGTAAGTTGTGTGGTTAAGCTCTCTACTATGTCTCTGGTTCTTTGGGTGTTTAGATGGGGGCTCTTTCTTCCACAGATTGTGACCCAATGTCTTGCCTGGTGGCCAGTAATAGCTAGGATTGAATGATCAGAAGCTCTTAGCTACTTTCAGTACTTTCTAGCTGTACTTGTGTAAAGCATTTCTAGCTGAGTCTTTGGAGCAAACAGTCCAGGGAAGGTAACTGTCTGCCTTCCAGACTGGGAGGCCTGGATTAATGGTATGTTCTAGGAGATGGAGGCTTCCCTAGAGGAGAATAGACTATTTAACAAGGAGAACTAAATTAGAGCTTGGACTTGGAAAAACTCTCCACTCACCTCTCTACCTGAGCTGAGCTAAGCTATGTTGCCCCCATTCTGGGATGGGGATTGGGACTGCTGGCTGTGGTCTGAATTCTGGTTTGTCCTAATGATCTGCAGGTGGAAACACTTGACTGAGGTGGCTGATTCAGCTGAGACTGGAGTGCTGGCTAACCAATATGTATCTGAAACAGATAATGCAGGAAACACTAAAGGAAAACAGGCCTGGTGCCTTCCTGGAAGGGAAATGCTTCCTGGCCCTAGCTTTCTAGTTAGTGGTCTCACTCTCGCCTCTAGGGGTGATGGTGTCAATTTATTTGAACTGGAATCTGTTTCTTTACCAGACCAGTCTTTAACTGACAATAGAAAATATTTGTTTTTTTACCAGCTAAATCGGCTTTAAAATAACTAGCCTGCCGTAGTGGGCATGTCCTATATAGACTCATAGATCATAAGGTCAGAAGGGACCATTATGATCATCTCCTATGTAACTCAGAATCCGGGGAGACTTAAACACTACTCACTCTGGAGGTCCCTGAAGGCTCGCCAATGGTACCTTCTGAATTCAGTGTTCTGTGTGCGTAGTCAATGGCTACTACCTTCAGCAGGATAACTTCTGTCAGTGATTGTATTCTGGGACAAATGGAATTTTCCCTGGTATTATCTGGGAAAAGACTAAACTAGGAAGATGCCTCTGATGAGCTGTGCAGGTGCCCTGGTGCTCCCTTTGGGAGGCATTGTTGGGTCTAGAAGTCTGAGGAGAAGCTTTGGGAGTGTGTAACACCAACAGACCCTGGTGATTGGCAGGATCAAATCTGGGTCCTCCGGAGCTAAATGCATGAGCCTATACTGCATGAGCTAAAAGCCATAAGGCTCTTAGCTAAAGATGCAGAGCCGATGCGTTAATCTCTGTCTCTCCAACTGGTCCTGGTGCCACGAGATGGGACAGAAGAACACACCCAGAAGGTGTATGGATTACAAGTGCATCCCTGGGCTTGAAGAACTGGCTGTCTCTGAGCCTGCCTTAGATCAAAGGTTTAAGGCCCTGGCCTGTTCTCTGTAGAGAGAGACTTATTACAGGGGGACAACCTGGTCTGGCTCTCAGAGAGAACGGACCGGGGGCAGCTCTCCTGGTGTTCCTACACAACATTGATTTCATTGTTTCCTGCTGTAGCCACTCAATATTCCTTTTTGGGTCTTGCAGGGACATCTCGCTCCACCATGTCTGCTGAGGAAAATGAACCACAGGTGGAGATCCAGGCAGAGGAGCAACAGGTGGGTCCCTCCTGGGGAGGCAGGTGTGCTTGGCAGCTGGAAGGGCTGTTCTAGCTTGAATGTCTCCACTGCTGGAGACAGGGACTCGTAACCACAACACTAGCTAATGCTCCAAGTTCTAGTTCTCGGAGTGCCGTAGTCACTGCCCACAAGTGCCCCCTGAAGCCAGGAGGAGCATCGGCACTGGTGACCCTCTGTATGCTGTCTCCACTCAAACACCGGCAAATCCCGCTGATTATAATACCCAGTAGGGGCATTGTACCGGGTGCTGGACTGAGACATGGTTCCTGATCGGGAGAGAATGCACTTGGAAAGACAGAAGGGTCGGTCCTGGGGCCGGTTTTGTTCAATATCTTCATAAATGATCTGGAGGATGGTGTGGATTGCACTCTCAGCAAATTTGCGGATGATACTAAACTGGGAGGAGTGGTAGATACGCTGGAGGGGAGGGATAGGATACAGAAGGACCTAGACAAATTGGAGGATTGGGCCAAAAGAAATCTGATGAGGTTCAATAAGGATTAGTGCAGGGTCCTGCACTTAGGACGGAAGAACCCAATGCACAGCTACAGACTAGGGACCGAATGGCTAGGCAGCAGTTCTGCGGAAAAGGACCTAGGGGTGACAGTGGACGAGAAGCTGGATATGAGTCAGCAGTGTGCCCTTGTTGCCAAGAAGGCCAATGGCATTTTGGGATGTATAAGTAGGGGCATAGCGAGCAGATCGAGGGACGTGATCGTCCCCCTCTATTCGACATTGGTGAGGCCTCATCTGGAGTACTGTGTCCAGTTTTGGGCCCCACACTTCAAGAAGGATGTGGATAAATTGGAGAGAGTCCAGCGAAGGGCAACAAAAATGATTAGGGGTCTGGAACACATGAGTTATGAGGAGAGGCTGAGGGAGCTGGGATTGTTTAGCCTGCAGAAGAGAAGAGTGAGGGGGGATTTGATAGCTGCTTTCAACTACTTGAAAGGGGGTTCCAAAGAGGATGGCTGTAGACTGTTCTCAATGGTATCAGATGACAGAACGAGGAGTAATGGTCTCAAGCTGCAGTGGGGGAGGTTTAGATTGGATATTAGGAAAAACTTTTTCACTAAGAGGGTGGTGAAACACTGGAATGCGTTACCTAGGGAGGTGGTGGAATCTCCTTCCTTAGAGGTTTTTAAGGTCAGGCTTGACAAAGCCCTGGCTGGGATGATTTAACTGGGAATTGGTCCTGCTTCGAGCAGGGGGTTGGACTAGATGACCTTCTGGGGTCCCTTCCAACCCTTATATTCTATGATTCTAAGGTCTCTCCATTCCATCAGTGAGAGCAGGAATGAGACCGTGACACAGTTCTGTTTTGTTGGTGGGTGTGCCAGGATGGAAGCAGCATTCCTGAGACTTTGCTGAATATAGGCAGCTGTTCTAATGGGACCAGGCTTCTGGGTGTGTAACTAATGTCACAGTCAGGCCACTGAACCCCTGCTGAGAGGGACCGGAGACTACCTAGCTCTGAGGACAGTCTCCTACAGAATCAGTAGTTTGCAGAAGGAAAGACAGGAGGGGCACCTTGACGAGCCAGGAGCTCTTCCTCAGCTGACTCCTCTTTCCCTCCCTCAGACTGCAGGGGACAGGGTGGCTGGCCTGCCCTTGGTCAGCTCTGCCTGTGAGATGGCCTCTGCCAGCTACGCTGCCACCAAAGAGACCCACCCAGCCATCAAAGCGATATGTGAGGTGGCAGAGACTGGGGTGAGAACCATCACCTCTGCTGCTATCACCGGGGCACGGCCCATCCTGGCCCAGCTGGAGCCACAGCGTGAGTAAGGGAAAGGGAGACAGGAACGCTCCTGTGTGTGTAGCGGGGGAGGTGGGTCTGGGGGCAGGCTCAGCCTACAGTGGCTCTAGGCCCACTACTGAACTCGGCCTCCAACTGGCAGCAAACAGAATCCACAGACTCCCTTCTCCTGCTCCCCTCAACTCAGCTAGCTCCTAGACGTGACCTGGCCAAGGCATTGGCCTTGTGCGGAGCGGCTCTGACGGCTGTAGCAGCTGCTGGTGGGGATTCCTGCTCAGGTACCGGCGGTGAGCTGGGCCAGCCTAGAGGCAGGCAGTGCCCAGCCACAATCCCTGGTGTGCGTGGCTGGCCCAGTACCACACAGCCACATGCACTGCGTATGGCACCTAATGCCATGGAGCAATACCTGCTAGAGGGCACAGGAAGCAGCTCCAATGCTAAAAGGATCTGAGCCCATTGCAGGCACTGGAGACTCCTGAAACCCTCTAGGAGAAGCTGGGGGTGGATGAATCATAGAATATAAGGGTTGGAAGGGACCCCAGAAGGTCATCTTGTCCAACCCCCTGCTCGAAGCAGGACCAATTCCCAGTTAAATCATCCCAGCCAGGGCTTTGTCAAGCCTGACCTTAAAAACCTCTAAGGAAGGAGATTCTACCACCTCCCTAGGTAACGCATTCCAGTGTTTCACCACCCTCTTAGTGAAAAAGTTTTTCCTAATATCCAACCTAAACCTCCCCCACTGCAACTTGAGACCATTACTCCTCGTTCTGTCATCTGATACCATTGAGAACAGTCTGGAGCCATCCTCTTTGGAACCCCCTTTCAGGTAGTTGAAAGCAGCTAACTGAACAGATGACTGGCAGCGGGATCTCCCGAGCTAAACATGTGATGAACCAGACTGGCTCCATAGCCTTGGGCAACTTGCCCAACCCCTCTTCCTTGGCTCTCCCATCAGTAACCTGGGGACACTTGCTTAGGAACACCAGTCCTCCAATGTACACGGATTAGCAGCCCCACGAGATCTGTGCACGTGAAGGAATTAAGGGAACGAGTTCTGTGGTTATGTTTCAGTTGCAGGAGCCAATGAACATGCCTGTCGGGGTCTGGACAGACTGGAGGAGCAGCTGCCCATCCTGCAGCAACCGATTGAGAAGGTAACCACACGAGTGTCACGGCTGGTCCTGGAGCAGCATGAGGCTGTGGGCCCTTCACTTCCGCTAGGTGTTCAGTGACCTCTCTTCTGATCCCTTTTCCTCTAGGTGGCTTTGGATGCCCAAGACCTGGTGGGTGCCAAGGATGCAGTCTGCAGCATGGTCACTGAGGCCAAGGATGCAGTGACCAGCAGGGTGAGCGTGGCCCAAGGGGCTGTCCAGGAGAGCGTGGAGGTGACCAAATCCGCCGTGACCAGGAGCATGAGCGCAGTGATGGGCTCCAGCATGGGGCAGATGGCTGCAAGTGTCATAGACGCAGCATTGGGGAAATCTGAGCAGCTGATGGACTACTACCTCCCCATGACAGAGGAGGAGCTTGGTAAGATCCCCTCTGCTGAATACAAACCAATGTGACCCTGGTGTCTTGGGGTGTGGCTTGAACTCAGTGTTCACAGCTGAGCTGCCAAAAGAGCCACCTCTCCTTCGGGCTTCCTTGCAACTTAGCTTGGCTACTAGCCCTCCCTTTGTTCCTTCATGCTGGGCCCTCTGCTCGCCCTGTCTGATGGCTCTGACGCTGCTCCCTGTGCTGCTACCCACTGTCTTACTGGTCAGTGCTGCAGGGCATCCAAACGTGCCCTGGGAAATATTCCATCGGTCACAAGCTCTGGGAGGACTGAACGCATCCCTGCCTTGTATCCTGGCCCTGCCAACCGGTGGTACAAGTAGATTTTAATTCTTATCAGTACGGTGACTCATGGGAGGGACCCAAAAGTGTAGGGGGGCACATGACTCCCCCCCCAAATGACCCCACCCTGCCTTGTGCGGGGAGGGCTCTACAGACTCCAGACAGGAGATGCAACGACGTGGAAGGGCTGGTGGGGGACCAGCTGGGGGCGGTACAGCCAAACCGGAGGAGGTGCCAGCATTCTGCTCCTTTCACTGCTGAGGTTCCTGAGAGCCCTGCGGTTTTCAGTGGATACCGAATGTCATTCCAGTACATCATCCCAGCAACAAATGTCTTAATGGTGCGGCGTACCTGACCTTACTGCCTTACTTGCACCACTGCTGCCAACTGACTCCTTCCCCCTTCCAGCTGAGCTTGCCACAACTCCCCTGGAGGGGCCTGGAGAGGCTCCCGCAGAGCAGCGGAGTTACTACGTGCGTCTGGGTTCCCTGTCGAGCACGCTGCGCCAGCGAGCCTACCAGCACGCCCTGGGCAAGATGAGACAAGCCAGGCAGCGCACCCTGGAGGCCCTCTCCCAGCTCCAGCAAATCATTGACCTGGTAGGAACACGACCCTTCTCCCCTGCCCTGTAGCTGCTGTGGGTCACGGTCTGTCATAAATATAAAGGGAAGGATAAACCACTTTAAAATCCCTCCCAGTCAGAGGAAAAGTCCTCTCACCTGTAAAGGGTTAAGAAGCTAAAGGTAACCTTGCTGGCACCTGACATAAATGACGAATGAGGAGACAAGATACTCTGATAAGCTGCGAGGAGGGAGAAAACCAAGGGTCTGTGTCTGTCTGTATGCTGCTTTTGCCGGGAACAGGAATGGAGTCTTAGAACATTTAGTAAGTAGTCTAGCTAGGTATGTGTTAGATTATGATTTCTTTAAATGGCTAAGAAAAGATGTGTGATGACTATCCCAGTCTGTGTGTCTTTTTTGTAACTTAAGGTTTTGCCGAGAGGGACTCTCTGTTTTGAATCTAATTACCCTGTAAGGTATCTACCATCCTGATTTTACAGAGGTGATTCCTTTACTTCTATTAAAAGTCGTCTTGTAAGAAAACTGAATGCTTTTTCATTGTTCTAAGATCCAAAGGTTTGGGTCTGAGGTCACCTATGCAAATTGGTGAGAATTGTTACCAAACCTTCCCCAGGAAGTGGGGTGCAAGTGTTGGGAGGGTTTTTGGGAGGAAAGACGTGTCCAAACTACGTTCCCCAGTAAACCCAGTTAGAGTTTGGTGGTGGCAGTGGATATTCCAAGGGCAAAGAGTAAAATTAATTTGTACCTTGGGGAAGTTTTAACCTAAGCTGGTGAAAGTAAGCTTCGGAGGTTTTCATGCAGGTCCCCATATCTGTACCCCAGAGTTGGGGAGGAACCTTGACACAGTCTCTGCAGCCTCCCATGCTCAGTGCCATTGGCACTGTTTCTTCCAAGACCCAGCTGTATCTCTGCAGTAGTGCTGCCTGCCTGCTGCCCACACCTAGCTGTGGGAGAGCTTCCCTGGCCAGCCGCCTCCTGCTCTTCCCAGCTAACTGCCCTCTCCCCCTGCAGATCAGCCATGCCAAGCAGGCCGTAGATCAGAAGCTTCACAATGGCCAGGACCGTCTGTACCAAATGTGGCTCCAGTACTGCAGGAGCAACTTGGAAGGGCAGGAGGAACCAGACTCCGCCAAGGTATTCTCCTCCTTCTCGCCCTGACAGCCTTGCTCCAGTGAACTCCCCCCATCTGCAGGGGAGACTTGTAGATACTCCAGTCTCTCTTTCTCCTTCCAGCAGGTTGAAGCTCAGGCTCTAGCCATGTCCCAGAGCCTCACCCAGCAACTGAAAACCATCTGCCTTACTCTCCTGGGCAGCATCCGGGGCCTTCCCAGCACTATCCAGGACAAGGCCCAGCAGGTCTCGAGCAGTACAGAAGAGCTCCAGGCCTCCTTCTCCACTGCCGGCTGTTTCCAGGATCTGTCCAGCAGTGCCCTGGCCCGGAGTCGGGAGATGGTGACCAAGGCCCAGGAGTCCCTGGATGAGCTGCTGGAATACGTGACGCAGAACATTCCCCTGGACTGGATCGTGGGACCCTTCACTCCTGCTGGAGACTCCCCACCATGTCCTGATGAGCTGGTGGAGGAAGGAAAGAAGGTGGAGGCCTGAAGGGTTTCCCCTGCTGCTGGAAGGAATCCAGCTGAATTGCCTGCATAGCTAGTGTGGGGTCTCCTCACTGAGGCCACAGTTCTGCTTTGGCAGATGGTGGACTGAGGTCAGGTCTTCCTTCTGCAGAACCTGAATGTCATTTCCCAGGCACACTTCCCCAGAACCATGTATTACCAGTTACAGGGTGGCATCACTAGTCATGCAGGACTGCATCCCATGCAGGGCTAGTCTGCTTCTCTCAGGACATACTTACAGCTGTCTTCCTCTGTACACAGGAAGTGCTCCTGAGCTTGATCTTTTCCCTAGCTTTGTAATGTGTAAAACTAGGGTTTAATGTTACAATAAACCTCAACTGCATTCAAATTTCTGTCTGCTTAATGTGATTCCCTCCCTGGCTCATGCTCTGTAGAAACATATACTGTACAGGTGACCCCATGCCCCTCTTCTTCACACACACAAACCCCCTCCACCCACTTTCTCTGGCAGGGCTCCAGAATGGCTGAGCTCATCTCCTGGGTGAAGGCATCTCTTCAGGTACCTCCATTTGACACTCTTCCATTGAGACTTTTCTCATGTAGAAGGAGGCAACAGTGTTCTCCCCATTGAGATCACTCGTCTGGCTTCCAGTGGGTAGCAAGGCAACATTACAGGCTCTGAGACCCAACTAACAGAGGGAAAGACCCAGGTTGTTGAGACAGGGCACTATGGCCTTGAGAGGAAATGGGGTGTGTGGAGAACTGAGAACCTACTACTGGTAATGAGCAAAGTTAAAAGGGTCACATACAGTGGTGGGAGACTGCCGGGCCTTGCCTCTAGTCCAGTGCAAGAAGCTCAACAGGTTGGAAGTGTCTAGGAAAAGATGGTGAATTGACAACTCCAGGCAACTGGGATTTAACAAAACACACACAGGGAGACTAGCTGCAAGAGAGAGAGCAGCAGATACTCTTGCTGAAGCATGGACATCAGCCAGCCTGCATCCTTCCTCCCTGCCATTAGCCAAGCACCTGCGTAATCTTTCCTACTGCCTAGTGTAAACCTAGCCAGGCTAATGGCTCAGGGTTGTGGGAGATCCATAGTAGGACCAGTGCTGGGCTTGGAATGCATTTTCCTGAGAGCTTGTGTCTATGCTTGAAGTCACAAGTGGGTAGTGTCATCTCGGCAGCTCCATCACTTTTGCTTATCCTAACTCCGGCTTGAGCTATTAATAAGCTTCAGGCAAGGAAATGTCTCTCGGGTTCAGCACTGCAACAGGACCATGAGCAGGAATGGGTGTGTAGCTCTCAAAGATAGAGACTAGTAATCAAAGTGGTGATGGATGCAGCTCCCAGGGCTAGTTACTCTGGATCTCATTGAACAGGGCCTGTCTTGTACTCCCAATGGACTGGGGCTACAAAGGTTTTCATAGACTCCTAGAATATGGGGGTTGGAAGGGACCTTAGGAGGTCATCTAATCCAACCCCCTGCTCAAAGCAGGACCAATCCCCAGTTAAATCATCCCAGCCAGGGTTTTGTCAAACCCGACCTTAAAAACTTCAAAGGAAGGAGATTCCACCACCTTCCTAGGTAACGCATTCCAGTGCTTCATCACCCTTCTAGTGAAAAAGTTTTTCCTAATATCCAACCTAAACCTTCCCCACTACAACTTGATACCATTGATCCTTGTTCTGTCATCTGTACCACTGAGAACTGTCTAGATGCATCCTCTTTGGAATTCCCTCTCAGGTAGCTGAAAGCAGCTATCAAATCCCCCCCCCCCCCGTTCTTCTCTTCTGCAGGCTAAACAATTCCAGTTCCCTTAGCCTCTCCTCATAAATCATGTGTTCCAGTCCCCTCAACATTTTTGTTGCACTCTGCTGGACACTTTCCAATTTTTTCACATACTTTTTGTAGTGTAGGGCCTAAAACTGGACATAGTACTCCAGATCAGGCCTCACAAATGTTGAATAGAGGAGAACAATCATGTCTGTCGATTTGCTGGCAATGCCCCTATTTACACAACCCAAAATGTCATTGGCCGTCTTGGCAACAAGGGCACACTGTTGACTCATAGCCAGTTTCTTGTCCACTGTAACTTCGAGGTCCTTTTCTGCAGAAAAGTCAGAAACTCCCTAACTGACAGTGAGCGATCACTGAGGCTAATTTGCCTGTGTAACTGGAAGTGTGTTACATACCCTGCTGTGTTCTGGATTAACAGAGGCCCCTCCAACACACTAGCTAGGTGGAGCCCTGCTGGGGTGAGTAAAGGTCCTAGTCTGCTCCTTTTAGGAATATGGAAGAGTAAGTGCAGACTTCAGGAGTGCTGGTCAGCTAACATGACTTCTGTATCCAAGCCCAGTGAAGCTCTTTCCTCTTTTGTCCTAGTCTAATAAAATGTGTGATGTCAATGAGTGGATTTCACATCAACAGATATTAGCTTCAAACTTGGATAGAAGTGGGAGCTGGATTTTCTTTACGCCATGAAGAACATTGCAGCCTACGTTTCCCGACCGCAGCCCCTGCAGCTAATCTTTCCGTAGAGAAGGAGCGGTTCTAACACATCCCCAAGCAGGGTCAGACCTAAGAAACTTGATGGAAAATGTTGCTGCACCACTCTCAAGTTATATAAAGCAAATTCAGTGACTGACTAACCCACCGGGTGCAGTATTTATTCAAAGAGCAGTGAGTTATTTCAGCAAACCCCAAACCAACGGGCTCGAGTGTTTAATCCAAAGGCCTGTTGGAGGATTCAAGGTGTGAGCATAGAGATCACACCAGCTACACCCCAATGGTCTGAATATTAGAAGGAGGAATGGGAAAAGGAAAGAGATGCTTCCTACCCCCAGCTGGCTTTCTCTCCTGGGTGGCACCCTCTGGATAATGAGTGATTATAGCTGTAGATCCCAGGTAGGAAGACTTGTAGTGTGCTCTCAACATGGTTGGGCTCGCTGCTTCTTCTGGCTGCCTGTGTGGGAGGGCTATGGGTGGGAAGGTGGTTTCTAAGCCCTGACCATGCAATGGTCTCTCTGTGCTAGGGATACTTGGACCTGTGCAGAGCCCTCTGGAACTCAGCTGCTCTTCCCAACTGCCTGTTGAAGTTACTGGGGGTCTGAGTAAAGGCAGGGGCTGGTTTGTGCAGGGCTCATTGTAGAATCAGAGCCTAAAACGGCCCCACTCTGGCCCTTGCAGCCACTGAAGCTGAAGATCTTGTGTTTAGATGGAGGCCCTCTCACATCCCTCTGTGGGACAGACACATGGGTATGAACATCTAGGCTTGCTTTAAAGGAGGGAGGTGAGCACCTGCCTCAGCCCCAGGCCACTGTCACTCTGCTCAGCTGCTCCAGGCATTTGCACTCCCTGCTTTGATTTTACTCCCTGTGTGAAAGGTGTAGGGAGGTTATGGGACGAAGTTATGCCTGGTGTGATCTGCTGTCACTCTGGCTGGGAAGGACCCTGGCACTGGAGTAACTAGGCCAGGAATGATAATGGGGAGAGGGCAGAGCCGAGGATAGTGGCTATAACTGACACACACTCCCAAATTTTTCCCTGAGCTTCTCTCCCCACTTAGTGCTTCCCTTTGGCTGTGTCACCCCCAGCATCTGCCCAAATGCTCCCCAGATACCCCCTGAGCCTGGGGATTCCACGTATTGAACTGACCCTTATACTGGAACTGCTAACTGCCCTCAGTCTTAACCCCTTATTGCCCAGTGTGGGGCTACCTAACTCTCTTTGAGGTTCTGGGCCTAACTCACTTAGGCCTTGCAATGCTGAGAGGAGCAATAGCTAAATACCTTTAAAAACCTGTGCCATGTTCTCTTCCCTGGACAAGTCAACCAACAGGAAAGCTATAAATGAACTGAGGAGTATCTTGTGCCAGCTGGGCCAGAATAACTTCCCCAGCCACTTTTGGAGTGGGCAGGAAAGGAAAATAATACAACAGCTACCAGCACTCTCCTCCTCTCTTAGATGGTTTTACTGTCAAAAATCTTCTACACTGAAAATGTGACCAGGGAAATGGAGCGTAAAGGCGCTCTTCAGAGAGAACAACCGGAGTACTCTGAGAATATGAACCATTATTATTATTTGTATGACCGTAGCATTTCAAAGCCAAAATCAGAACTGGAATCCCATTGTGCTAGGTACTGTCTTAACAGAGAGTAAAAGGCCTGCCCCAAACAGCTCATAATCTGAAACTAGGTTTGCCAGCCCTCCAGGATTGTCCTGAACTCTCCAGGAATTAAAGATTAATCTTTAATTAAAGATTGTCATGTGATGAGACCTCCAGGAACGCATCCAACCAAGATTGGCAACTCTCACACCCTGTAACTTTTCATGGGCTCACAGCTCTCACTGGGCAAAGTAGAGAATGCAGCTGTGTGACTGGTCTCCTGAGCTGTCTGTCAAGTGTGTCCAGCCCCATGATGACATCATCACAGGAATATAATGGCTGAGACTTGAGGGAGGTCTGAGTATTGGTGAAGGATTAGTAGTGTGGAAGTTTGGTAAGATGTGTGGTTAACTTCTGTGTTATGTCTCTGGTTCCTAGGTTCTGTATCTGTTAAGATGGGGGCTCTTTTCTTACACAGAGTGTGACCCAATGTCTTGCCTGATGGCCAGTAGTGGCTCGGATTCAATGGTCAGAAGCTCTTAGCTAGTTTCAGTGCTTAGTAGCTGTACTTGTGTAAAGCATTTTGAGTTCAGTGTTCTGAGCAAATGGTCCAGGGAAGGAAACTATTTGCCTTCCAGACTGGGAGGCCTGGATTAATGGTATGTTCTAGGAGATGGAGGCTTCCCTAGAGGAGAATAGAATATTTAACTAGGAGAACTAAATTAGAGTTTGGACTAGGGGAAAAACTCCTACTCACCTCTCGACCTGAGCAAAGCTATGCTGTTCCCATGCAGGCATGGGGAATGGGACTTCTGGTTGTGGTCTGAGTTCTGGCTTGTCCTAAAGATCTTCAGGGGGAAACACTTGACTGAGGTGGCTGATTCAGCTGAGACTGGAGTGCTGGGTAACCAATATGTATCTGAAACAGATAATGCAGGAAACACTAAAGGAAAACAGGCCTGGTGCCTTCCCATAAGGGAAATGCTTCCTGGCCCTAGCTTTCTAGTTAGTGGTCTCACTCTCCCCTCTAGGAGTGATGGTGTCAACTTACCTGAACTGGAATCTGTTTCTTTAGCAGACCATCTTTACCTGACAATAGAAGATATTTGTATTTTTACCAGCTAAATTGGCTTTAAAATAACCAGCCTGCCATAGTGGGCATCTCCTATGTAGACTCATAGATATTAAGGTCATAAGGCACCATTATGATCATCTCCTATGTAATTCAGTATCCAGGGAGACTCCTACACTACTCACTCAAGAGGTCCCTGAAGGCTCCCCAGTGGTACCTTCTCAATTCAGTATTCTGTGTGTGTAGTCAATGGCTACTACCTTCAGCAGGATAACTTCTGTCAGTGATTGTACTCTGGGACAAATGGAATTAGCCCCGGTACTATCTGGGAAAAGACTAAACTGGGAGGGTGCCTCTGATGAGCTGTGCAGGTGTCCTGGTGCTCCCGTTGGGAGGCATTGTCAGGTCTAGAAGTCTGAGGAGACGCTTTGGGAGTGTGTAAAGCCAAAAGACCCTGGTAATGGGCAGGATCAAACCTGGGACCTCTGGACCTAAATGGATGAGCCTCTACTGCATGAGCTAAAAGCCATAAGGCTCTTACTAAGACCGTAAAGCCGATAAATTAATCTCTGCCTCTCTAACTGGTCCTGGTGCCACGAGATGGGACAGAAGAACACACCCACAAGATGTGTGGATTACAAGTGCATCCCTGGGCTTGAAGAACTGGCTGTTTCTGAGCCTGCCTTAGATCAAAGGTTTAAGGGCCTGGCCTGCTCTCTGTAGAGAGAGACTTACTGCAGGGGGACAACCTGGTCTGGCTCTTACAGAAAACGGACCGGGAGCAGCTCTCCTGGTATTCCTACACAAGATTGATTTCACTGTTTCCTGCTGTAGCCACTCAATATTCCTCTTTGGGTCTTGCAGGGACATCTCACTCCACCATGTCTGCTAAGGAAAATGAACCACAGGTGGAGATCCAGGCAGAGGAGCAACAGGTGGGTCCCTCCTGGGGAGGCAGGTGTGCTTGGCGGCTGGAAAGGCTGTTCTAGCTTGAATGTCTCCACTGCTGGAGACAGGGACTCGTAACCACAACATTAGCCAATGACTCTAGCTCTCAGAGTGCCGTAGTCACTGCCCACAAGTGCCTCCTGAATCCGGGAGGAGCACAGGTGACCCTGTGAATGCTGTCTGCATTAGAACACTGGCAAATCCCGTTGATTGCAATGCCCAGTGGGGGCATTGTACCAGGTGCTGGACCGAGACATGGTTCCTGATCGAGAGAGACTGCACTTGGAAAGACAAAAGGTCTCTCCATTCCTGCTCTCACTGATGGAACGAGACCGTGACACAGTTCTGTTTTGTTGGTGGGTGTGCCAGGACAAAAGCAGCGTTCCTGAGACCTTGCTGAATATAGGCAGCTGTTCCAATGGAACCAGGCTTCTGGGTCTGTAACTAATCTCACAGGCAGGCCACTGAAACCCAGCTGAAATGGACAGGAGACTGTCCTCAGAGCTGGGCAGTCTCCTACAGAATCAGTAGTTGCAGAGGAAAAGAGACAGGAGGGGCACCTTGAGAAGCCAGGAACTCTTCCTCAACTGACTCCTCTTTCCCTCCCCTAGACTGCAGGGAACAGGGTGGCTGGCCTGCCCTTGGTCAGCTCTGCCTGTGAGATGGCCTCTGCCAGCTATGCTGCCACCAAAGAGACCCACCCAGCCATCAAAGGGGTCTGTCAGGTCGTAGAGACTGGGGTGAGGGCCATCACCTCTGCTGCCATCACTGGGGCACGGCCTATCCTAGACCAGCTGGAGCTACAGCGTGAGTAAGGGAAAGGGAGACAGGAACACTCCTGTGTGTGTGGCGGGGGAGGTGGGTCTGGGGGCAGGCTCAGCCTACAGTGGCTCTAGGCCCACTACTGAACTCTGCCTCCAACTGGCAGGAAACAGAATCCACAAACTCCCTTCTCCTGCTCCCCTGAACTCAGCTAGCTCCTAGACGTGATCTGGCCAAGGCATTGGCCTTGTGCGGAGGAGTTCTGACGGCTGCAGCAGCTGTTGGTGTGGGGGATTCCTGCTCAGGTACCCGCGGTGAGCTGGGCCGGCCTAGAGGCAGGCAGTGCCCAGCCACAATCCCTGGTGTGCGTGGCTGGCCCAGTACCACACAGCCACATGCACTGCGTATGGCACCTAATGCCATGGAGCAATACCTGCTAGAGGGCACAGGAAGCAGCTCCAATGCTAAAAGGATCTGAGCCCATTGCAGGCACTGGAGACTCCTGAAACCCTCCAGGAGAAGCTGGGGGTGGATGAACAGATGACTGGCAGCCGGATCTCCTGACTGCTAAACCTGGCTCTGAAACAGACTGGTTCCATAGCCTTGGGCAACTTGCCCAACCCCTCTTCCTTGGCTCTACCATCAGTAACCGGGGGAGACTTGCTTAGGAACACCAGTCCTCCAATGTACACAGATTAGCAGCCCCACGAGATCTGTGGACGTGAAGGAATTAAGGGAACGAGTTCTGTGGTTATGTTTCAGTTGCAGCAGCCAATGAACATGCCTGTCGGGGTCTGGACAGACTGGAGGAGCAGCTGCCCATCCTGCAGCAGCCGATTGAGAAGGTAACCACACGAGTGTCACGACTGGTCCTGGAGCAGGATGAGGCTGTGGGCCCTTCACTTCCGCTAGGTGTTCAGTGACCTCTCTTTTGACCCCTTTCCCTCTAGGTGGCTTTGGATGCCCAAGAAATCGTGCGTGCCACAATGGTGGGTGCCAAGGATGCAGTCTGCAGCACGGTCACTGAGGCCAAGGATGCAGTGACCAGCATGGTAGGCGTGTCCCAAGGGGCTGTCCATGAGAGCATGGAGGTGACCAAATCTGCCGTGACCAGCAGCATGAGCACAGTGATGGGCTCCAGCATGGGGCAGATGGCTGCGAGTGTCATAGACGCAGCATTGGGGAAATCTGAGCAGCTGATGGACTACTACCTCCCCATGACGGAGGAGGAGCTCGGTAAGATCCCCTCTGCTGAATACAAACCAATGTGACCCTGGTGTCTTGGGGTGTGGCTTGAACTCAGTGCTCACAGCTGAGCTGCCAAAAGAGCCACCTCTCCTTTTGGACTTCCTTGCAACCTAGCTTGGCTACTAGCCCTCCCTTAGTTCCTTCATGCTGGGCCCTAAGCTAGCCCTGTCTGATGGCTCTGACGCTGCTCCCTGTGCAGCTACCTGCTGCCTTACTGGTCGGTGCTGCAGGGCATCCAAACATGCCCTGGGAAAGATTCCATCGGTCACAAGCTCTGGGAGGACTGAACGCATCCCTGCCTTGTATCCTGGCCCTGCCAACCAGTGGTACAAGTAGATTTTAATTCTTACCAGTACAGCGACTCATGGGAGGGACCCAAAAGTGTGGGGGGGCACATGACTCCCCCCAAACGACCCCACCCTGCCTCGTGCGGGGAGGGCTCTACAGACTCCAGACAGGAGATGGAACTACGTGGAAGGGCTGGTGGGGGGCCAGCTGGGGGTGGTACAGACACACCGGAGGAGGTGCCAGCATTCTGCTCCTTTCGCTTCTGCGGTTCCTGAGAGCCCTGCGGTTTTCAGTGGATACCGAACGTCATTCCAGTACGTCATCCCAGCAACAAATGTCTTAATGGTGCGGCGTACCTGACCTTACTGCCTGACTTGAACCACTGCTGCCAACTGACCCCTTCCCCCTTCCAGCTGAGCTTGCCACAACTCCCCTTGAGGGGCCTGGAGAGGCTCCTGCAGAGGCTCCTGCAGAGCAGCGGAGTCACTACGTGCGTCTGGGTTCCCTGTCGAGCACGCTGCGCCAGCGAGCCTACCAGCACGCCCTGGGCAAGATGAGACAAGCCAGGCAGCGCACCCTGGAGGCCCTCTCCCAGCTCCAGCAAATCATTGACCTGGTAGGAACACGACCCCTCTCCCCTGCCCTGTAGCTGCTGTGGGTCACGGTCTCTGCAGCCTCCCATGCTCAGTGCTATTGGCACTGTTTGTTCCTGGGCCCAGCTGTGTCGCTGCAGTAGTGCTGCCCGCCTGCTGCCCACACCTAGCTGTGGGAGAGCTTCCCTGGCCAGCCGCCTCCTGCTCTTCCCAGCTAACTGCCCTCTCCCCCTGCAGATCAGCCATGCCAAGCAGGCCGTAGATCAGAAGCTTCACAATGGCCAGGACCGTCTGTACCAAATGTGGCTCCAGTACTGCAGGGGGAAGTTGGAAGGGCAGGAGGAACCAGACTCCGCAAAGGTATTCTCCTCCTTCTCGCCCTGACAGCCTTGCTCCAGTGAACTCCCCCCATCTGCAGGGGAGACCTATAGATACTCCAGTCTCTCTTTCTCCTTCCAGCAGGTTGAAGCTCAGGCTCTAGCCATGTCCCAGAGCCTCACCCAGCAACTGAAAACCACCTGCCTTACTCTCCTGGGCAGCATCCAGGGCCTTCCCAGCACTATCCAGGACAAGGCCCAGCAGGTCTCGAGCAGTACAGAAGAGCTCCAGGCCTCCTTCTCCAGTGCCGGCTGTTTCCAGGATCTGTCCAGCAGTGCCCTTGCCCGGGGTCGGGAGATGGTGACCAAGGCCCAGAAGTCCTTGGATGAGCTCCTGGAATACGTGACGCAGAACATTCCCCTGGATTGGATCGTGGGACCCTTCACTCCTGCTGGAGACTCCCCACCGTGTCCTGATGAGCTGGTGGAGGAAGGAAAGAAGGTGGAGGCCTGAAGGGTTCCCCCTGCTGCTGGAAGGAATCCAGCTGAATTGCCTGCATAGCTAGTGTGGGGTCTCCTCACTGAGGCCGTAGTTCTGCTTTGGCAGGTGGTGGACTGCAGAAGGAAGAGCTGACCTCAGAATTACAGAACCTGAATGTCATTTCCCAGGCACACTTCCCCAGAACCATGTATTACCAGTTACAGGGTGGCATCACTAGTCATGCAGGACTGCATCCCTTGCAGGGCTAGTCTGCTTCTCTCAGGACAGACATACAGCTGTCTTCCTCTGTACACAGGAAGTGCTCCTGAGCTTGATCTTTTCCCTAGCTGTGTAATGTGTAAAACAAGGGTTTAATGTCCCAATAAACTGCAACTGCATTCAAATTCCTGTCTGCTTAATGTGATTCCCTCCCCGACTTGTGCTCTCTACAAACATTTACTGTACAGATGACCCCATTCCCCCTCTTCTTCACACACCCCCTTTCTCTCTGGCAGGGCTCCAGAATGGCTGAGCTTGTCTCCTGGGTGAAGGCATCTCTTCAGGTGCCTCCATTTGACTCTCTTCCATTGAGACTTTTCTCATGTAGAAGGAGGCAACAGCCCATTGAGAACACTCATCTGGCTTCCAGTGTGTAGGAAGGCAACAATACAGACTGTGAGACCAAGTAACAGAGGGAAGAGCCCAGTGTGTTATGGCACTATGGCCTTGAGAGGAAATGTAGGTTCTCAGCTTTCCACACACCCCTATTGGTAATGAGTGAAGTTAAAAGGGTCATATACAGTGGTGGGAGACTGCCAGGCTTTGCCTCTAATCCAGTGTAAGAAGCTCAACAGGTTGGAAGTGTCCAGGAAAAGGGATGGTGAATTGTTAAATCCCAGTTGCCTGGAGTTGCCAAACGCACCCCTGCGCGCACACACAGGGAGACTAGCTGCAAGATAGAGAGCAGCAGACAGTCTTGCTGAGCATGGACATCAGCCAGCCTGCGTCCTTCCTCCCTGCTGTTAGCCAAGCACCTGCCTAACCTTTCCTACTTCCTAGTGTAAACCTAGCCAGGTCAATAACACTACAGGCACATGGCTCAGGGTTGTGGGAGATCCATAATCAGACCAGTGCTGGGCTTGTAATGCATTTTCCTGAGAGCTTGTGTCTATGCTTGAAGTCACAAGTAGGTAGTGTCATCTAGGCAGCTCCATCCCTGTTTCTTAGTAGCTCAAGCCTGAGTTAGGATAGAAAGGTCTCTTGGGTTCAGCACTGCAACAGCACCATGAGCAGGAATGGCTGTGTTGCTCCCAAAGATGGAGACTAGTAACAAAGTGGTCATCTCCTTGGAAAGGGCCTGCCTTGTTCTCCAATTGACTGAGGATACCAAGCTCTTCATAGAATATCAGGGTTGGAAGGGACCTCAGGAGGTCATCTAGTCTAACCCCCTGCTCAAAGCAGGACCAGTCCCCAACTAAATCATCCCAGCCAGGGCTTTGTCAAGCCTGACCTTAAAAACTTCAAAGGAAGGAGATTCCACCACCTCCCGAGGTAACCTATTCCAGTGCTTCACCACCCTCCTAGTGGAAAAAGTGTTTACTAATATCCAACCTAAACCTCGCCCACGGCAGCTTGAGACCACTGTTCCTTGTTTTGTCATCTGCTACCACTGAGAACAGTCTACATCCATCCTTTTTGGAACCCCTTTTCAGGTAGTTGAAAGCTGCTATCAAATCCCCCCTCATTCTTCTCTTCCGCAGACTAAACAATTCCAGTTCCGTCAGCCACTCCTCGTAAGTCATCTGTTCCCGTCCCCTAATCACTTTTGTTGCCCTGTGCTGGACGCTTTCCAATTTTTTCACCACCTCCTTGTAATGTGGGGACCAAAACTGGACACACTACTCCAGATGAGGCCTCACCAATGTCGAATAGAGGGGGACGATCACATCCCTCGATCTGCTGGCAGTGCCCCTGCTTATACAGCCCAAAATGCCATTGGCCTTCTTGGCAACAAGGGCACACTGTTGACTCCTATCCAGCTTCTTGTCCACTGTAACCCCTAGGTCCTTTTCTGCAGAAAAGTCAGAAACTCCCTAACTGCCAGGGAGCAATTACTGAAGCTAGTCTGCCTGTGGAACTGGAGGTGTGTTTTAAACCCTGCTCTGTTATGGATTAAAAATGGCCCCTCCAGCAAACTCACGGGGAAGAGTGAGGAAAAGCAATAGCTAGGTGGAGCCCTGCTGGAATGAGTAAAGGTCTTAGCCTGCTCCTTTTAGGGATATGGAAGAGGAAATACAGACTGCACGAGTACTGGTCAGCTAATCTGACTTCTGTGTTCAAGCCCCGTGAAGCTCTTTCCTCTTTAGTCCAAGTCTAATAAAATGTGTGAGGTCAATGAGTGGATTTCACATCAGCAGATATTTGCTTCAAACTTGGAAAGAAGCTGGATTTTCTTTACACCATGAAGAGCATTGCAGCCTACATTTCCCCAGCACAGCCCTTACAGCTAATTTTTTCATAGGGAAGGGGTGGTTCTAACACATCCTCAAGCTAGGGTCAGCCGTAAGATACCACATCAAAAAAGTTGCAGGACCAATCTCAAGTTATACAAAGCAAATGCAGTAACTGACTAACCCACCAGATGCAGTATTTATGGCACAAGGAGCAGTGAGTTATTTCAGCAAACCCCAGCATGATCCACCAACAGGCTCAAGTGTTTAATCCAAAGGCCTGTTGGAGGATCCAAGGTGTGAGCATAGAGATCACGCTCGCTACACTCCAATGGTCTGAATATTAGAAGGAGAAATGGGAAAAGGAAAGAGATGCTTCCTGCCCCCAGCTGGCTATTTTTCCAGGGCACTACTGCCTGCATAATTAGTGACTGTAGCTACCAGGTTGGAAGACTTGTAGTGTGCTCTGAACATGGTTGGGCTTGCTTCTTCTGCTGGCTGCCTGTGTGGGAGGGCTATGGATGGGAAGGTGGTTTCTAAGCCCTGAGCATGCAATGGTCTCTCTGTGCTGGTGTTACTTGCACCTGTGCAGAGCTCTCTGGAACCCAGCTACTCTTCCCAACTGCCTGTTGAAGTTACTGGGGGTCTGAGTAAAGGCAGGGGCTGGTTTGTGCAGGGCTCATTGTAGAATCAGGGCCTAACACTGCCCCACTCTGGCCTTTGCAACCGCTGAAGGTCGTGTGTCTGGATGGAGGCCCACTCACATCCCCCTGTGGGACAGACACATGAGTGTGAACATCTAGGCTTGCTTTAAAGGAGGGAGGTGAGCACCGGCCTCAGCCCCAGGCCACTGTCACTCCCTGCTTTGATTTTACTCCCTGTGTGAAGGGCGATGGGTAGGTGATGGGAGAAGTTATACATGCTGTGATCTGCTGTCACTCCAGCTGGGAAGGGCCCTGGCACTGGAGTAACTAGGCCACGAATGACAATGGGGAGAGGGTAGAGTCGAGCATAGTGGCTATGACTGACTCCCCCCTGCCCAAAGTTTTCCCTGAGCTTGTCTCCCCTCTTAGTCCTTCCGTATGGTTGCGTCATCCCCATCATTTCCCAAATGCTCCCCTGATTCCCCCTGAGCCTGGGGTTCCACGTATTGAACTGACCCTTATATTGGAACTGCTAACTGCACTCAGTCTTTAACCCCTTATTGCCCAGTGCGGGGCAACCTAACTCTCTTTGAGCAATCAGCACTCTCCTAAATGCATGAGCCTATACTGCATGAGCTAAAAGCCATAAGGCTCTTAGCTAAAGATGCAGAGCCGATGCGTTAATCTCTGTCTCTCCAACTGGTCCTGGTGCCACGAGATGGGACAGAAGAACACACCCAGAAGGTGTATGGATTACAAGTGCATCCCTGGGCTTGAAGAACTGGCTGTTTCTGAGCCTGCCTTAGATCAAAGGTTTAAGGCCCTGGCCTGTTCTCTGTAGAGAGAGACTTATTACAGGGGGACAATCTGGTCTGGCTCTCAGAGAAAACGGACCGGGGGCAGCTCTCCTGGTGTTCCTACACAACATTGATTTCATTGTTTCCTGCTGTAGCCACTCAATATTCCTTTTTGGGTCTTGCAGGGACATCTCACTCCACCATGTCTGCTGAGGAAAATGAACCACAGGTGGAGATCCAGGCAGAGGAGCAACAGGTGGGTCCCTCCTGGGGAGGCAGGTGTGCTTGGCGGCTGGAAGGGCTGTTCTAGCTTGAATGTCTCCACTGCTGGAGACAGGGACTCGTAACCACAACGCTAGCTAAGGCTCCAAGTTCTAGTTTTCGGAGTGCCGTAGTCACTGCCCACAAGTGCCCCCTGAAGCCAGGAGGAGCATCGGCACTGGTGACCCTCTGTATGCTGTTTGCACTCGAACACGGTCAAATCCCGCTGATTATAATACCCAGTAGGGGCATTGTACCGGGTGCTGGACTGAGACATGGTTCCTGATCGGGAGAGAATGCACTTGGAAAGACAGAAGGTCTCTCCGTTCCATCAGTGAGAGCAGGAATGAGACCGTGACAGTTGTGTTTTGTTGGTGGGTGTGCCAGGACGGAAGCAGCATTCCTGAGACTTTGCTTAATATAGGCAGCTGTTCTAATGGGACCAGGCTTCTGGGTGTGTAACTAATGTCACAGTCAGGCCACTGAACCCCTGCTGAGAGGGACCGGAGACTGCCTAGCTCTGAGGACAGTCTCCTACAGAATCGGTAGTTTGCAGAAGGAAAGACAGGAGGGGCACCTTGACGAGCCAGGAGCTCTTCCTCAGCTGACTCCTCTTTCCCTCCCTCAGACTGCAGGGGACAGGGTGGCTGGCCTGCCCTTGGTCAGCTCTGCCTGTGAGATGGCCTCTGCCAGCTACACTGCCACCAAAGAGACCCACCCAGCCATCAAAGCGATATGTGAGGTGGCAGAGACTGGGGTGAGAACCATCACCTACGCTGCTATCACCGGGGCACGGCCGATCCTGGACCAGCTGGAGCCACAGCGTGAGTAAGGGAAAGGGAGACAGGAACGCTCCTGTATGTGTAGCGGGGGAGGTGGGTCTGGGGGCAGGCTCAGCCGACAGTGGCTCTAGGCCCACTACTGAACTCTGCCTCCAACTGGCAGGAAACAGAATCCACAGACTCCCTTCTCCTGCTCCTCTCAACTCCGCTAGCTCCTAGACATGACCTGTCCAAGGCATTGGCCTTGTGCGGAGCGACTCTGACGGCTGCAGCAGCTGCTCTTGGGGACTCTTGCTCAGGTACCAGCGGTGAGCTGGACCAGCCTAGAGACAGTCAGTGCCCAGGCACAATCCCTGGTGTGCATAGCTGGCCCAGTACCACACAGCCACATGCACTGCGTATGGCACCTAATGCCATGGAGCAATACCTGCTTGAGGGCACAGGAAGCAGCTCCAATGCTAAAAGGATCTGAGCCCATTGCAGGCACTGGAGACTCCTGAAACCCTCTAGGAGAAGCTTGGGGTGGATGAATCATAGAATATAAGGGTTGGAAGGGACCCCAGAAGGTCATCTAGTCCAACCCCCTGCTCAAAGCAGGACCAATTCCCAGTTAAATCATCCCAGCCAGGGCTTTGTCAAGCCTGACCTTAAAAACCTCTAAGGAAGGAGATTCTACCACCTCCCTAAGTAACGCATTCCAGTGTTTCACCACCCTCTTAGTGAAAAAGTTTTTCCTAATATCCAATCTAAACCTCCCCCACTGCAGCTTGAGACCATTACTCCTCGTTCTGTCATCTGCTACCATTCAGAACAGTCTAGAGCCATCCTCTTTGGAACCCCCTTTCAGGTAGTTGAAAGCAGCTAACTGAACAGATGACTGGCAGTGGGATCTCCCGAGCTAAACATGTGATGAACCAGACTGGCTCCATAGCCTTGGGCAACTTCCCCAACCCCTCTTCCTTGGCTCTCCCATCAGTAACCTGGGGACACTTGCTTAGGAACACCAGTCCTCCAATGTACATGGATTAGCAGCCCCACGAGATCTGTGCACATGAAGGAATTAAGGGAACGAGTTCTGTGGTTATGTTTCAGTTGCAGGAGCCAATGAACATGCCTGTCGGGGTCTGGACAGACTGGAGGAGCAGCTGCCCATCCTGCAGCAGCCGATTGAGAAGGTAACCACACGAGTGTCAGGGCTGGTCCTGGAGCAGCATGAGGCTGTGGGCCCTTCACTTCCGCTAGGTGTTCAGTGACCTCTCTTCTGATCCCTTTTCCTCTAGGTGGCTTTGGATGCCCAAGACCTGGTGGGTGCCAAGGATGCAGTCTGCAGCACGGTCACTGAGGCCAAGGATGCAGTGACCAGCAGGGTGAGCGTGGCCCAAGGGGCTGTCCAGGAGAGCGTGGAGGTGACCAAATCCGCCATGACCAGGAGCATGAGCACAGTGATGGGCTCCAGCATGGGGCAGATGGCTGCGAGTGTCATAGACGCAGCATTGGGGAAATCTGAGCAGCTGATGGACTACTACCTCCCCATGACAGAGGAGGAGCTTGGTAAGATCCCCTCTGCTGAATACAAACCAATGTGACCCTGGTGTCTTGGGGTGTGGCTTGAACTCAGTGTTCACAGCTGATGTGCCAAAAGAGCCACCTCTCCTTTGGGCTTCCTTGCAACTTAGCTTGGCTACTAGCCCTCCCTTTGTTCCTTCATGCTGGGCCCTGTGCTCGCCCTGTCTGATGGCTCTGACGCTGCTCCCTGTGCTGCTACCCACTGTCTTACTGGTCAGTGCTGCAGGGCATCCAAATGTGCCCTGGGAAATATTCCATCGGTCACAAGCTCTGGGAGGACTGAACGCATCCCTGCCTTGTATCCTGGCCCTGCCAACCGGTGGTACAAGTAGATTTTAATTCTTACCAGTACGGCGACTCATGGGAGGGACCCAAAAGTGTAGGGGGGCACATGACTCCCTCCCAAACGACCCCACCCTGCCTCGTGCGGGGAGGGCTCTACAGACTCCAGACAGGAGATGCAACGACGTGGAAGGGCTGGTGGGGGACCAGCTGGGGGTGGTACAGACACACCGGAGGAGGTGCCAGCATTCTGCTCCTTTCACTGCTGAGGTTCCTGAGAGCCCTGTGGTTTTCAGTGGATAGCGAATGTCATTCCAGTACGTCATACTAGCAACAAATGTCTTAATGGTGCGGCGTACCTGACCTTACTGCCTTACTTGCACCACTGCTGCCAACTGACCCCTTCCCCCTTCCAGCTGAGCTTGCCACAACTCCCCTGGAGGGGCCTGGAGAGGCTCCTGCAGAGCAGCGGAGTTACTACGTGCGTCTGGGTTCCCTGTCGAGCACGCTGCGCCAGCGAGCCTACCAGCACGCCCTGGGCAAGATGAGACAAGCCAGGCAGCGCACCCTGGAGGCCCTCTCCCAGCTCCAGCAAATCATTGACCTGGTAGGAACACGACCCCTCTCCCCTGCCCTGTAGCTGCTGTGGGTCACGGTCTGTCATAAATATAAAGGGAAGGGTAAACCACTTCAAAATCCCTCCTGGTCAGAGGAAAAGTCCTCTCACCTGTAAAGGGTTAAGAAGCTAAAGGTAACCTTGCTGGCACCTGACCTAAATGACGAATGAGGAGACAAGATACTCTCAAAAGCTGCGAGGAGGGAGAAAAACAAAGGGTCTGTGTCTGTCTGTAGGCTGCTTTTGCCGGGAACAGAACAGGAATGGAGCCTTAGAACGTTTAGTAAATTATCTAGCTAGGTATGTGTTAGATTATGATTTCTTTAAATGGCTAAGAAAAGATTTGTGATGACTATCCCAGTCTGTGTGTCTTTTTTGTAACTTAAGGTTTTGCGTAGAGGGATTCTCTGTTTTGAATCTAATTACCCTGTAAGGTATCTACCATCCTGATTTTACAGAGGTGATTCCTTTACTTCAATTAAAAGTCACCTTGTAAGAAAACTGAATGCTTTTTCATTGTTCTAAGATCCAAGGGTTTGGGTCTGCGGTCACCTATGCAAATTGGTGAGGATTTTTACCAAACCTTCCCCAGGAAGTGGGGTGCAAGGGTTGGGAGGTTTTTGGGAGGAAAGACGTGTCCAAACTATGTTTCCCAGTAAACCCAGTTAGAGATTGGTGGTGGCAGTGGAAATTCCAAGGGCAAAGGGTAAAATTAATTTGTACCTTGGGGAAGTTTTAACCTAAGCTGGTGAAAGTAAGCTTAGGAGGTTTTTCATGCAGGTCCCCATATCTGTACCCTAGAGTTGAGGGTGGGGGAGAAACCTTGACACGGTCTCTGCAGCCTCCCATGCTCAGTGCCATTGGCACTGTTTGTTCCTGGGCCCAGCTGTGTCTCTGCAGTAGTGCTGCCCGCCTGCTGCCCACAGCTAGCTGTGGGAGAGCTTCCCTGGCCAGCCGCCTCCTGCTCTTCCCAGCTAACTGCCCTCTCCCCCTGCAGATCAGCCATGCCAAGCAGGCCGTAGATCAGAAGATTCCCAATGGCCAGGACCGTCTGTACCAGATGTGGCTCCAGTACTGCAGGGGCAACTTGGAAGGGCAGGAGGAACCAGACTCCGCAAAGGTATTCTCCTCCTTCTCGCCCTCACAGCCTTGCTCCAGTGAACTCCCCCCATCTGTAGGGGAAACTTGCAGATACTCCAGTCTTTCTCCTTCCAGCAGGTTGAAGCTCAGGCTCTAGCCACGTCCCAGAGCCTCACCCAGCAACTGAAAACCACCTGCCTTACTCTCCTGGGCAGCATCCGGGGCCTTCCCAGCACTATCCAGGACAAGGCCCAGCAGGTCTCGAGCAGTACAGAAGAGCTCCAGGCCTCCTTCTCCAGTGCCGGCTGTTTCCAGGATCTGTCCAGCAGTGCCCTGGCCCGGAGTCGGGAGATGGTGACCAAGACCCTGGAGTGCCTGGATGAGCTGCTGGAATATGTGACGCAGAACATTCCCCTGGACTGGATCGTGGGACCCTTCATTCCCACTGGAGACTCCCCACCGTGTCCTGATGAGCTGGTGGAGGAAGGAAAGAAGGTGGAGGCCTGAAGGGTTTCCCCTGCTGCTGGAAGGAATCCAGCTGAATTTCCTGCATAGCTAGTGTGGGGTCTCCTTGCTGAGGCCACAGTGCTGCTTTGGCAGATGGTGGACTGAGGTCAGGTCTTCCTTCTGCAGAACCTGAATGTCATTTCCCAGGCACACTTCCCCAGAACCATGTATTACCAGTTACAGGGTGGCATCACTAGTCATGCAGGACTGCATCCCTTGCAGGGCTAGTCTGCTTCTCTCAGGACATGGATTGTAACTGACACACAGCTGTCTTCCTCTGTACATAAGAAGTGCTGCTGAGCTTGATTTTTTTCCTAGCTTTGTAATGTGTAAAACTAGGGTTTTAATGTCACAATAAACTGCAACTGCATTCACATTCCTGTCTGCTTAATGTGATTCCCTCCCTGACTCGTGCTCTGTACAAATATACTGTACAGGTGACCCCATCCCCCTCTATATATACACACACACACACACACCCTTGCACCCACTTTTTTTTCTGGCAGGGCTCTAGAATGGCTGAGCTCCTCCTGGGTGAAGGCATCTCTTCAGGTGCCTCCATTTGACACTCTTCCATTGAGACTATTCTCAGGTAGAAGGAGGCAACAGCCCATTGAGAACACTCGTCTTGCTTCCAGTGTGTAGTAAGGCAACAATACAGACTCTGAGATCAACTAACAGAGGGAATACCCAGTGTGTTAGGGCACTATGGCCTTGAGAGGAAATGGGGTGTGTGGAGAGCTGAGAACCTACTTCTGGTAAAGTTAAAAGGGTCACATACAGTGGTGGGAGACTTCCAGGCTTTGCCTCTAATCCAGTGCAAGGTTGGAAGTCTCCAGGAAAAGAGATGCTGAATTGTTAAATCCCAGTTGCCTGGAGTTGTCAAAACGCACCCCTGCGCGCACACACAGGGAGACTAGCTGCAAGAGAGAGAGCAGCAGACAGTCTTGTTGAAGCATGGACATCAGCCAGCCTGCGTCCTTCCTCCCTGCTGTTAGCCAAGCACCTGCCTAACCTTCCCTACTGCCTAGTGTAAACCTAGCCAGGCCAATAACTGTACAGGCACATGGCTCAGGGTTGTGGGAGATCCATAATAGGACCAGTGCTGGGCTTATAATGCATTTTCCTGAGAGCTTGTGTCTGTGCTTGAAGTCACAAGGGGGTAGTGACATCTAGGCAGCTCCGTCACTGTTGCTTATCCTAACTCGGGCTTGAGCTATTAAAAAGCTTTAGGCAAGACCATGTCTCCCAGGTTCAGCACTGCAACAGCACCATGAGCAGGAATGGGTGTGTTGCCCTCAAAGAGGGAGACTAGTAATCAAAGTGGTGATGGAAGCAGCTCCCATGTCTGGTTACTGCTGATCTCATTGGACAGGGCCTGGCTTGTACCCCAAAGGACAAGGGATAGCAAGCTCTTCAAAGTCAGAAACTGCCAAACTGACAGGCTAATCTGCCTGTGGAACTGGAGGTGTGTTACAAACCCTGCTGTGTTCTGGATTAACAAAGGCCCCTACAACACACACAGGGGGAAGAGTGAGTAAGAGCACTCGCTAGGTGGAGCCCTGCTGGGGTGAGTAAAGGTCCTAGCCTGCTCCTTTTAGGGACATGGAACAGTAAGTGCAGACTTTAGTAGTGCTGTTCAGCATATGGGACTTCTGTGCTCAAGCCCAAGGAAGCTCTTTAGTCCAAGTCTAATAAAATGTGTGAGGTCAATGAGTGGATTTCACATCAGCAGATATTAGCTTCAAACATGGATAGAAGTAGGAGCTGGATTTTCTTTACACCATGAAGAACATTGCAGCCTGCATGTCCCGAGCATAGCCCCTGCAGCTAATCCTTCTGTAGAGAAGGAGTGCTTCTAACATAGCCTCAGCCAGGGTCAGACGTAAGATACCCTATAGCAACTGTTGCTGGACCAGTCTTAAATTATACAAAGCAAATGCAGTAACTGACTAACCCACCAGATGCAGTGTTTATGGCACAAGGAGCAGTGAGCTATTCCAGCAGACCCCAGCATGATCCACCAACAGGCTCAGGTGTTTAATCCAAAGGCCTGTTGGAGGCTCCAAGGTGTAAGCATTGAGATCACACCAGCTACGCCCCCAATGGTCTGAATATTAGAAGGAGGAATGGGAAAAGGAAAGAGATGCTTCCTGCCCCCGGCTGGCTTTCTCTCCTGGGTGGCACCCCCTGCATAATTAGTGATTGTAGATCCCAGGTAGGAAGACTTGTAGTGTGCTCTGAACATGGTTGGTCTTGCTGCTTCTGCTGGCTGCATATGTGGGAGGGCTATGGATGGAAAGGTGGTTGCTAAGCCCTGAGCATACAATGGTCTCTCTGTGTTGGTGTTACTTGCACCTGTGCAGAACTCTCTGGAACCCAGCTACTCTTCCCAACTGCCTGTTGAAGTTACTGGGGGTCTGAATATCGTAGAATATCAGGGTTGGAAGGGACCTCAGGAGGTCATCTAGTCCAACCCCCTGCTCAAAGCAGGACCGATCCCCAATTAAGTCATCCTAGCCAGGGCTTTGTCAAGCTTGACCTTAAAAACTTCTAAGGAAGGAGATTGCACCACCTCCCTAGGTAACGCATTCCAGTGTTTCACCACCCTCTTAGTGAAAAAGTTTTCCTAATATCCAACCTAAATCTCCCCCACTGCAACTTGAGACCATTTCTCCTTGTCCTGTCGCCCGCTATCCCTGAGAATAGTCTAGATCCATCCTCTTTGGAACCACCTTTCAGGTAGTTGAAAGCAGCTATCAAATCTCCCCTCATTCTTCTCTTCTGTAGACTAAACAATCCCACTTCCCTCAGCCTCTCCTCATAAGTCATGTGTTCCAGTCCCCTAATCATTTTTGTTGCCCTCCGCTGGACATTTTCCAATTTTTCCACATCCTTCTTGTAGTGTGGGGCCCAAAACTGGACACACTACTCCAGATGAGCCCTCACCAGTGTCGAATAGAGGGGAACAATCACATCCCTCGATCTGCTGGCAATGCCCCTACTTATACAGCCCAAAATGCCATTGGCCTTCTTGGCTACAAGGGCACACTGTTCACTCATATCCAGCTTCTCGTCCACTGTAACCCCTAGGTCCTTTTCTGCAGAACTGCTGCCGAGCCATTCGGTCCCCAGTCTGTAGCGGTGCATTGGATTCTTCCGTCCTAAGTGCAGGACTCTGCACTTGTCCTTGTTGAACCTCATCAGATTTCTTTTTGCCAAATCCTCCGATTTGTCATGGTCCCTCTGTATCCTATCCCTACCCTCCAGCATATCTACCACTCCTCCCAGTTTAGTGTCACCTGCAAACTTGCTGAGGGTGCAATCCACACCATTCTCCCAGATCATTAATGAAGACATTGAACAAAACCGGCCCCAGCACGGATCCTTGGGGCACTCTGCTTGACACCGGCTGCCAACTAGACATGGAGCCATTGATCACTACCCGTTGAGCCCGACAATCTAGCCAGCTTTCTACCCACCTTGTAGTGCATTCATCCAGCCCATACTTCCTTAACTTGCTGACAAGAATACTGTGGGAGACAGTGTCAAAAGCTTTGCTAAAGTCAAGGAACACCACGTCCACTGCTTTCTCTTCATCCACAGAACCAGTCTCGTCATAGAAGGCAATTAGATTAGTCAGGCATGGTGACTTGGTGAATCTATGCTGACTGTTCCTGATCACTTTCCTCTCATCTAAGTGATTCAGAATTGATTCCTTGAGGACCTGCTCCATGATTTTTCCAGGGACTGAGGTGAGGCTCACTGGCCTGAAGTTCCCAGGATCCTCCTTCTTCCCTTTTTTAAAGATGGGCACTACTTTAGCCTTTTTCCAGTCGTCCGGGACTTCCCCGGCTCGCCATGAGTTTTCAAAGATAATGGCCAATGGCTCCGCAATCACATCCGCCAACTTCTTTAGCACTCTCAGATGCAACGCATCCGGACCCATGGACTTGTGCACGTCCAGCTTTTCTAAATAGTCTCGAACCACTTCTTTCTCCACAGAGGGCTGGTCACCTCCTCTCCATGCTGTGCTGCCCCGTGCAGTAGTCTGGGAGCTGACCTTGTTCGTGAAGACAGAGGCAAAGAAACCATTGAGTACATTAGCTTTTTCCACATCCTCTGTCACTAGGTTGTCTCCCTCATTCGGTAAGGGGCCCACGCTTTCCTTGACTTTCTTTTTGTTGCCAACATACCTGAAGAAACCCTTCTTGTTACTCTTAACATCTCTTGCTAGCTGCAACTCCAGGTGTGATTTGGCCTTCCTGATTTCACTCCTGCATGCCCGAGCAATATTTTTATACTCCTCCCTGCGCATTTGTCCAATCTTCCACTTCTTGTAAGCTTCTTTTTTGTGTTTAAGATCAGCAAGGATTTCACTGTTAAGCCAAGCTGGTCGCCTGCCATAGTTACTATTCTTTCTACACATCAGGATGGTTTGTCCCTCTAACCTCAATAAGGATTCTTTAAAATAAAGCCAGCTCTCCTGGATGCCTTTCCCCCTCATTTTATTCTCCCAGGGGATCTTGCCCATCAGTTCCCTGAGGGAGTCAAAGTCTGCTTTTTTGAAGTCCCGGGTCCGTATTCTGCTGCTTTCCTTTCCTCCTTCTGTAAGGATGCTGAACTCAGCCATCTCATGGTCACTGCCTCCCAGGTTCCCATCCACTTTTGCTTCCCCTACTAATTCTTCCCGGTTTGTGAGCAGCAGGTCAAGAAGAGCTCTGCCCCTAGTTGGTTCCTCTAGCACTTGCACCAGGAAATTGTCCCCTACATTTTCCAAAAACTTCCTGGATTGTCTGTGCACTGCTGTATTGCTCTCCCAGCAGATATCAGGGTGATTGAAGTCTCCCATGAGAACCAGAGCATGCAGGGAGTAAATGCAGGGACTGGTTTGTGCAGGGCTCATTGTAGAATCAGGGCCTAACACTGCCCCACTCTGGCCCTGGCAGCCATTGAAGCTGAAGATCGTGTCTCTGGATGGAGGCCCACTCACATCCCTCTGTGGGACAGACACATGGGTATGAACATCTAGCCTTGCTTTAAAGGAGTGAGGTGAGAACCTGCCTCAGCCCCAGGCCTCTGTCACTGTCCTCAGCTGCTCCAGGCATCTGCACTCCCTGCTTTGATTTTACTCCCTGTGTGAAGGGTGATGGGGAGGTGATGGGACGAAGTTATACATGCTGTGATCTGCTGTCACTCCGGCTGGGAAGGGCCCTGGCACTAGAGTAACTAGGCCAGGAATGATAATGGGGAGGCAACAGTCGAGCATAGTGGCTATCACTAACCCCGCCCCCTAAAACTTTTCCCTGAGCTTGTCTCCCCACTTAGTGCTTCCCTGTGGCTGTGTCACCCCCAGCATCTGCCCAAATGCTCCCCAGATACCCCCTGAGCCTGGGGATTCCACGTATTGAACTGACCCTTATATTGGAACTGCTAACTGCCCTCAGTCTTTAACCCCTTATTGCCCAGTGTGGGGCTGCCTGACTCTCTTTGAGGTTCTGGGCCTAACTCACTTAGGCCTTGCAATGCTGAGAGGAGCAATAGCTAAATACCTTTAAAAACCTGTGCCATGTTCTCTTCCCTGGACAAGTCAACCAACAGGGAAGCTATAAATGAACTGAGGAGTATCTTGTGCCAGCTGGGCCAGAATAACTTCCCCAGCCTCTTCTGGAGTGTGCAGGAAAGGAAAATAATACAACAGCTATCAGCACTCTCCTCTCTTAGATGGTTTTACTGACAAAAAACATTCTACACCGAAAATGTTACCAGGGAAAAGGAGCGTAAAGGCTCTCTTCAGAGAGAACAACTGGAGCACTCGGAGAATATGAAGCATTCTTATTATTTGTATGACCGTAGCATTTCGAAGTCAAAATCAGAACTGGAATCCCATCGTGCTAGGTACTGTCTTAACAGAGAGTAA
The DNA here is from genome assembly GCF_965140235.1 of Caretta caretta. Taxonomy (NCBI): domain Eukaryota; kingdom Metazoa; phylum Chordata; order Testudines; family Cheloniidae; genus Caretta; species Caretta caretta. The sequence goes on from NC_134210.1 coordinate 125,213,370, forward strand.
AAGGCCTGCCCCAAACAGCTCATAATCTGAAACTGGGTTTGCTAACCCTTCAGGATCGTCCCGGAGTCTCCAGGAACAAAAGATTGTCATGTGATGAGACCTCCAGCAAGACATCCAACCAAGATTGGCAACTCTCACACCCTGTAACTTTTCAGAGGGTCACAGCCCCCTCACTGAGCAAAGTAGAGAATTCAGCTGTGTGATTGGTCTCCTGAGCTGTCTGTCAAGTGTGTCCAGCCCCATGATGACATCATCACAGGAATATAATGGCTGAGGGGGGGTAGGTCCTAGTACTGGCAAAGAATTAGTAGTGTGGAAGATTGGTAAGATGTGTGGCTAAGCTATGTCTTAGGTCCTGGGGGTGTTTAGATGGCAGCTCTTTTCTTACACAGAGTGTGACCGAATGTCTTGCCTGATGGCCAGTAGTAGCTAGGATTGAATGATCAGAATCTCTTAGCTACTTTCAGTGCTTGGTAGCTGTAATTGTGTAAAGCATTTTGAGTTCAGTCTTCTGAGTCAACAGTCCAGGAAAGGAAACTATCTGCCTTCCAGACTGGGAGGCCTGGAGTAATGGTATGTTCTAGGAGATGGAGGCTTCCCTAGAGGAGAATAGAATATTGAACAAGGAGAACTAAATTAGAGCCTGGACTATGAAAAACTCTCCACTCACCTCTCCACCTGAGCAAAGCTATGTTGTTCCCACTCAGGGATGGGGATTGGGACTGCTGGCTGTGGTCAGAGTTCTGGCTTGTCCTAATGATCTGCAGGTGGAAACACTTGACTGAGGTGGCTGATTCAGCTGAGACTGGAGTGCTGGCTAACCAATATGTATCTGAAACAGATAATGCAGGAAACACTAAAGGAAAACAGGCCTGGTGCCTTCCCATAAGGGAAATGCTTCCTGGCCCTAGCTTTCTAGTTAGTGGTCTCACTCTCGCCTCTAGGAGTGATGGTGTCATTTACCTAAACTGGAATCTGTTTCTTTAGCAGACCAGTCTCTAACTGACAGTAGAAAATATTTGTATTTTTACCAGCTAAATTGGCTTTAAAATAACCAGCCTGCCATGGTGGGCATCTCCTATGTAGACTCATAGATATTAAGGTCATAAGGGACCATTATGATCATCTCCTATGTAATTCAGTATCCAGGGAGACTCCTACACTACTCACTCAAGAGGTCTCTGAAGGCTCACCAGTTGTACCTTCTGAATTCAGTGTTCTGTGTGTGTAGTCAATGGCTAGTATCTTCAGCAGGATAACTTCTGTCAGTGATTGTACTCTGGGAGAAATGGAATTAGCCCTGGTATTATCTGGGAAAAGACTAAACTAGGAGGGTGCCTCTGACGAGCTGTGCAAGTGTCCTGGTGCTCCCCTTGGGAGGCATTGTTGGGTCTAGAATGCTAAAGAAAAGCTTTGGGAGTGTGTAACACTGACAGACCCTGGTGATGGGCAGGATCAAACCTGGGACCTCTGGAGCTAAATGCATGAACCTCTACTGCATGAGCTAAAAGCCATAAGGCTCTTAGCTAAGACTGTAGAGCCGATTCGTTAATCTGTCTCTCTAACTGGTCCTGGTGCCACGAGATGGGACAGAAGAACATACCCAGAAGGTGTGTGGATTACAAGTGCATCCCTGGGCTTGAGGAACTGGCTGTCTCTGAGCCTGCCTTAGGTCAAAGGTTTAAGGCCCTTGCCTGCTCTCTGTAGAGAGAGACTTATTACAGGGGGACAACCTGGTCTGGCTCTTAGAGAAAACAGACCAGGAGCAGCTCTCCTGGTATTCCTACACAACATTGATATCATTGTTTCCTGCTGTAGCCACTCAATATTCCTTTTTGGGTCTTACAGGGACATCTCACTCTACCATGTCGGCTAAGGAAAATGAACCACAGGTGGAGATCCAGGCAGAGGAGCAACAGGTGGATCCCTCCTGGGGAGGCAGGTGTGCTTGGCAGCTGGAAGGGCTGTTCTAGCTTGAATGTCTCCACTGCTGGAGACAGGGACTCGTAACCACAACACTAGCTAAGGCTCCAAGTTCCAGTTCTCAGAGTGCCGTAGTCACTGCCCACAAGTGCCCCCTGAAGCCAGGAGGAGCACCGGCACTGGTGATCCTGTGAATGCTGTCTCCACCCTAACACGGCAAATCCCGCTGATTATAATACCCAGTGCGGGCATTGTACCGGGTGCTAGAGCGAGACATGGTTCCTGATCAGGAGAGACTGCACTTGGAAAGACAAAAGGTCTCTCCATTCCTGCTCTCACGGATGGAACGAAATCGTGACATAGTTCTGTTTTGTTGGTGGGCATGCCAGGATGCAAACAGAATTCTTGAGACCTTGCTGCATATAGGCAGCTGTTCCAGTGGAATCAGGCTTCTGGGTGTGTAACTAATGTCACAGGAAGGCCACTGAACCCCTGCTGACAGGGACCGGAGACTCCCTAGCTCTGAGGACAGTCTCCTACAGAATCAGTAGTTGTGAGGGAAAGAGACAGGAGGGGCACCTTGACAAGCCAGGAGCTCTTCCTCAGCTGACTCCTCTTTCCATCCCTCAGACTGCAGGGGACAGGGTGGCTGGCCTGCCCTTGGTCAGCTCTGCCTGTGAGATGGCCTCTACCAGCTACGCTGCCACCAAAGAGACCCACCCAGCCATCAAAGCGATATGTAAGGTGGCAGAGACTGGGGTGAGGGCCATCACCTCTGCTGCCACAACCGGGGTACGGACCATCCTGGACCAGCTGGAGCCACAGCGTGAGTAAGGGAAAGGGAGACAGGAACGCTCTTGTGTGTGTTGTGAGCGAGGTGGGTCTGGGGGCAGGCTCAGCCTACAGTGGCTCTAGGCCCACTACTGAACTCGGCCTCCAACTGGCAGCAAACAGAATCCACAGACTCCCTTCTCCTGCTCCTCTCAACTCCGCTAGCTCCTAGACGTGACCTGGCCAAGGCATTGGCCTTGTGCGGAGCGACTCTGAGGACTGCAGCAGCTGCTGTTGGGGACTCTTGCTCAGGTACTGGTGCTGAGGTGGGCCAGCCTAGAGGCAGGCAGTGCCCAGGCACAATCCCTGGTGTGCATGGCTGGCCCAGTACCACACAGCCACATGCACTGTGTATGGCACCTAATGCCATGGAGCAATACCTGCTAGAGGGCACAGGAAGCAGCTCCAATGCTGAAGGGATCTGAGCCCATTGCAGGCACTGGAGACTCCATCCACCCCCAGCTTCTCCAGAGGGTTTCAGAACAGATGACTGGCAGCCGGATCTCCTGAGTGCTAAACCTGGCTCTGAACCAGACTGGCTCCATAGCCTTGGGCAACTTGCCCAACCCCTCTTCCTTGGCTTTCCCATCAGTAACCTGGGGAGACTTGCTTAGGAACACCAGTCCTCCAATGTACACAGATGAGCAGCCCCACGAGATCTGTGCATGTGAAGGAATTAAGGGAACGGGTTCTGTGGTTATGTTTCATTTGTAGCAGCCAATGAACATGCCTGTCGGCGTCTGGACAGACTGGAGGAGCAGCTGCCCATCCTGCAGCAGCCGATTGAGAAGGTAACCACACGAGTGTCACGGCTGGTCCTGGAGCAGGATGAGGCTGTGGACCCTTCACTTCCGCAAGGTGTTCAGTGACTTCTCTTCTGACCCCTTTTCCTCTAGGTGGCTTTGGATGCCCAAGACCTCGTGCATGCCACAATGGTGGGTGCCAAGGATGCAGTCTGCAGCCCGGTCACTGAGGCCAAGGATGCAGTGACCAGCATGGTAGGCGTGGCCCAAGGGGCTGTCCATGAGAGCATGGAGGTGACCAAATCTGCCGTGACCAGCAGCATGAGCACAGTGATGGGCTCCCGCATGGGGCAGATGGCTGTGAGTGGCATAGACACAGCATTGGGGAAATCTGAGCAGCTGGTGGACTACTACCTCCCCATGACGGAGGAGGAGCTCGGTAAGATCCCCTCTGCTGAATACAAACCAATGTGACCCTGGTGTCTTCGGGCACGGCTTGGACTCACAGCTGTTCAGTGTTCACATCTGAGCTGCCAAAAGAGCCACCTCTCCTTCGGGCTAGCTTGCAACCTAGCTTGGCTCCTAGCCCTCCCTTAATTGCTTCATGCTGGGCCCTCCGCTCACCCTTTCAGATGGCTCTGATGCGGCTCCCTGTGCAGCTACCCGCTGCCTTACTGGTCGGTGCTGCAGGGCATCCAAACGTGCCCTGGGAAAGATTCCATCGGTCACAAGCTCTGGGAGGACTGAACGCATCCCTGCCTTGTATCCTGGCCCTACCAACTGGTGGTACAAGTAGATTTTAATTCTTACCTGTACGGCGACTCATGGGAGGGACCCAAAAGTGTAGGGGGGCACATGACTCCCCCCCAAACGACCCCACCCTGCCTCGTGCGGGGAGGGCTCTACAGACTCCAGACAGGAGATGCAACTACGTGGAAGGGCTGGTGGGGGGCCAGCTGGGGGTGGTACAGACACACCGGAGGAGGTGCCAGCATTCTGCTCCTTTCGCTGCTGCGGTTCCTGAGAGCCCTGCGGTTTTCAGTGGATAGCGAATGTCATTCCAGTACGTCATACTAGCAACAAATCTCTTAATGGTGCTGCGTACCTGACCTTACTGCCTGACTTGCACCACTGCTGCCAACTGACCCCTTCCCCCTTATCATAGAATCATAGAATATAAGGGTTGGAAGGGACCCCAGAAGGTCATCTAGTCCAACCCCCTGCTCGAAGCAGGACCAATTCCCAGTTAAATCATCCCAGCCAGGGCTTTGTCAAGCCTGACCTTAAAAACCTCTAAGGAAGGAGATTCTACCACCTCCCTAGGTAACGCATTCCAGTGTTTCACCACCCTCCTAGTGAAAAAGTTTTTCCTAATATCCAATCTAAACCTCCCCCACTGCAGCTTGAGACCATTACTCCTCGTTCTGTCATCTGATACCATTGAGAACAGTCTAGATCCATCCTCTTTGGAACCCCCTTTCAGGTAGTTGAAAGCAGCTATCAAATCCCCCCTCATTCTTCTCTTCTGCAGGCTAAACAATCCCAGCTCCCTCAGCCTCTCCTCATAACTCATGTGTTCCAGACCCCTAATCATTTTTGTTGCCCTTCGCTGGACTCTCTCCAATTTTTCCACATCCTTCTTGTAGTGTGGGGCCCAAAACTGGACACAGAACTCCAGATGAGGCCTCACCAATGTCGAATAGAGGGGAACGATCACGTCCCTCGATCTGCTCGCTATGCCCCTACTTATACATCCCAAAATGCCTTCCAGCTGAGCTTGCCACAACTCCTCTGGAGGGGCCTGGAGAGGCTCCCGCAGAGCAGCGGAGTTAGTACGTGCGTCTGGGTTCCCTGTCGAGCACGCTGCGCCAGCGAGCCTACCAGCACGCCCTGGGCAAGATGAGACAAGCCAGGCAGCGCACCCTGGAGGCCCTTTCCCAGCTCTAGCAAATCATTGACCTGGTAGGAACACGACCCCTCTCCCCTGCCCTGTAGCTGCTGTGGGTCACGGTCTGTCATAAATATAAAGGGAAGGATAAACCACTTTAAAATCCCTCCCGGTCAGAGGAAAAGTCCTCTCACCTGTAAAGGGTTAAGAAGCTAAAGGTAACCTTGCTGGCACCTGACCTAAATGACGAATGAGGAGACAAGATACTCTCAAAAGCTGGGAGGAGGGAGAAAACCAAGGGTCTGTGTCTGTCTGTATGCTGCTTTTGCCGGAAACAGAACAGGAATGGAGTCTTAGAACGTTTAGTAAGTAGTCTAGCTAGGTATGTGTTAGATTATGATTTCTTTAAATGGCTAAGAAAAGATTTGTGATGACTATCCCAGTCTGTGTGTCTTTTTTGTAACTTAAGGTTTTGCGTAGAGGGACTCTCTGTTTTGAATCTAATTACCCTGTAAGGTATCTACCATCCTGATTTTACAGAGGTGATTCCTTTACTTCTATTAAAAGTCGTCTTGTAAGAAAACTGAATGCTTTTTCATTGTTCTAAGATCCAAGGGTTTAGGTCTGAGGTCACCTATGCAAATTGGTGAGGATTTTTACCAAACCTTCCCCAGGAAGTGGGGTGCAAGGGTTGGGAGGGTTTTTGGGAGGAAAGACGTGTCCAAACTATGTTTCCCAGTAAACCCAGTTAGAGTTTGGTGGCAGTGGAAATTCCAAGGGCAAAGGGTAAAATTAACTTGTACCTTGGGGAAGTTTTAACCTAAGCTGGTGAAAGTAAGCTTCGGAGGTTTTCATGCAGGTCCCCATATCTGTACCTCAGAGTTGGGGAGGAACCTTGACACGGTCTCTGCAGCCTCCCATGCTCAGTGCCATTGGCACTGTTTGTTCCTGGGCCCAGCTGTGTCGCTGCAGTAGTGCTGCCCACCTGCTGCCCACACCTAGCTGTGGGAGAGCTTCCCTGGCCAGCCGCCTCCTGCTCTTCCCAGCTAACTGCCCTCTCCCCCTGCAGATCAGCCATGCCAAGCAGGCCGTAGATCAGAAGCTTCACAATGGCCAGGACCGTCTGTACCAGATGTGGGTCCAGTGCTGCAGGGGGACGTTGGAAGGGCAGGAGGATCCTGACTCCGCAAAGGTATTCTCCTCCTTCTCGCCCTGACAGCCTTCCTCCAGTGAACTCCCCCCATCTGTAGGGGAAACTTGCAGATACTCCAGTCTCTTTCTCCTTCCAGCAGGTTGAAGCTCAGGCTCTAGCCACGTCCCAGAGCCTCACCCAGCAACTGAAAACCACCTGCCTTACTCTCCTGGGCAGCATCCGGGGCCTTCCCAGCACTATCCAGGACAAGGCCCAGCAGGTCTCGAGCAGTACAGAAGAGCTCCAGGCCTCCTTCTCCAGTGCCGGCTGTTTCCAGGATCTGTCCAGCAGTGCCCTTGCCTGGGGTCGGGAGATGGTGACCAAGGCCCAGGAGTCCCTGGATGAGCTGCTGGAATACGTGACGCAGAACATTCCCCTGGACTGGATCGTGGGACCCTTCACTCCTGCTGGAGACTCCCCACCATGTCCTGATGAGCTGGTGGAGGAAGGAAAGAAGGTGGAGGCCTGAAGGGTTCCCCCTGCTGCTGGAAGGAATGCAGCTGAATTTCCTGCATGGCTAGTGTGGGGTCTCCTTGCTGAGGCCACAGTTCTGCTTTGGCAGATGGTGGACTGAGGTCAGGTCTTCCTTCTGCAGAACCTGAATGTCATTTCCCAGGCACACTTCCCCAGAACCATGTATTACCAGTTACAGGGTGGCATCACTAGTCATGCAGGACTGCATCCCTTGCAGGGCTAGTCTGCTTCTCTCAGGACATACTTACAGCTGTCTTCCTCTGTACACAGGAAGTGCTCCTGAGCTTGATCTTTTCCCTAGCTTTGTAATGTGTAAAACTAGGGTTTAATGTTACAATAAACCTCAACTGCATTCAAATTTCTGTCTGCTTAATGTGATTCCCTCCCTGGCTCATGCTCTGTAGAAACATATACTGTACAGGTGACCCCATGCCCCTCTTCTTCACACACACAAACCCCCTCCACCCACTTTCTCTGGCAGGGCTCCAGAATGGCTGAGCTCATCTCCTGGGTGAAGACATCTCTTCAGGTGCCTCCATTTGACACTCTTCCATTGAGACTTTTCTCATGTAGAAGAGGGCAACAGTGTTCTCCCCATTGAGAACACTCATCTGGCTTCCAGTGGGTAGCAAGGCAACATTACAGGCTCCGAGACCCAACTAACAGAGGGAAAGACCCAGGTTGTTGAGATAGGGCACTATGGCCTTGAGAGGAAATGGGGTGTGTGGAGAACTGAGAACCTACTACTGGTAATGAGCAAAGTTAAAAGGGTCACATACAGTGGTGGGAGACTGCCGGGCCTTGCCTCTAGTTCAGTGCAAGAAGCTCAACAGGTTGGAAGTGTCTAGGAAAAGATGGTGAATTGACAACTCCAGGCAACTGGGATTTAACAAAACACACACAGGGAGACTAGCTGCAAGAGAGAGAGCAGCAGATTGTCTTGCTGAAGCATAGACATCAGCCAGCCTGCATCCTTCCTCCCTGCCATTAGCCAAGCACCTGCCTAACATTTCCTACTGCCTAGTGTAAACCTAGCCAGGCTAATCGCTCAGGGTTGTGGGAGATCCATAGTAGGACCAGTGCTGGGCTTGTAATGCATTTTCCTCAGAGCTTGTGTCTATGCTTGAAGTCACAAGGGGGTAGTGTCATCTAGGCAGCTCCATCACTTTTGCTTATCCTAACTCCGGCTTGAGCTATTAATAAGCTTCAGGCAAGGAAATGTCTCTCTGGTTCAGCACTGCAACAGCACCATGAGCAGGAATGGGTGTGTAGCTCTCAAAGATAGAGACTAGTAATCAAAGTGGTGATGGATGCAGCTCCCAGGGCTAGTTACTCCGGATCTCATTGAACAGGGCCTGTCTTGTACTCCCAATGGACTGGGGCTACAAAGGTTTTCATAGACTCCTAGAATATGGGGGTTGGAAGGGACCTTAGGAGGTCATCTAATCCAACCCCCTGCTCAAAGCAGGACCAATCCCCAGTTAAATCATCCCAGCCAGGGTTTTGTCAAACCCGCCCTTAAAAACTTCAAAGGAAGGAGATTCCACCACCTTCCTAGGTAACGCATTCCAGTGCTTCACCACCCTTCTAGTGAAAAAGTTTTTCCTAATATCCAACCTAAACCTTCCCCACTACAACTTGATACCATTGATGCTTGTTCTGTCATCTGTACCACTGAGAACAGTCTAGATACATCCTCTTTGGAATTCCCTCTCAGGTAGCTGAAAGCAGATATCAAATCCCCCCCCCCCCCCGGTTCTTCTCTTCCGCAGGCTAAACAATTCCAGTTCCCTTAGCCTCTCCTCATAAATCATGTGTTCCAGTCCCCTAAACATTTTTGTTACCCTCTGCTGGACACTTTCCAATTTTTTCACATCCTTTTTGTAGTGTAGGGCCCAAAACTGGACATAGTACTCCAGATCAGGCCTCACAAATGTTGAATAGAGGAGAACAATCATGTCTGTCGATTTGCTGGCAATGCCCCTATTTACACAACCCAAAATGTCATTGGCCGTCTTGGCAACAAGGGCACACTGTTGACTCATAGCCAGTTTCTTGTCCACTGTAACTTCGAGGTCCTTTTCTGCAGAAAAGTCAGAAACTCCCTAACTGACAGTGAGCGATCACTGAGGCTAATTTGCCTGTGTAACTGGAAGTGTGTTACATACCCTGCTGTGTTCTGGATTAACAGAGGCCCCTCCAACACACTAGCTAGGTGGAGCCCTGCTGGGGTGAGTAAAGGTCCTAGTCTGCTCCTTTTAGGAATATGGAAGAGTAAGTGCAGACTTCAGGAGTGCTGGTCAGCTAACATGATTTCTGTATCCAAGCCCAGTGAAGCTCTTTTCTCTTTCGTCCAAGTCTAATAAAATGTGTGATGTCAATGAGTGGATTTCACATCAACAGATATTCGCTTCAAACTTGGATAGAAGTGGGAGCTGGATTTTCTTTACGCCATGAAGAACATTGCAGCCTCCCTTTCCCGAGCGCAGCCCCTGCAGCTAATCTTTCTGTAGAGAAGGAGAGGTTCTAACACATCCCCAAGCAGGGTCAGACCTAAGAAACCCGATCAAAAATGTTGCTGCACCACTCTCAAGTTATATAAAGCAAATTCAGTGACTGACTAACCCACCGGGTGCAGTATTTATTCAAAGAGCAGTGAGTTATTTCAGCAAACCCCAAACCAATGGGCTCAACTGTTTAATCCAGAGGCCTGTTGGAGGATCCACGTGTGAGCATAGAGATCACACCAGCTACACCCCAATGGTCTGAATATTAGAAGGAGGAATGGGAAAAGGAAAGAGATGCTTCCTGCCCCCAGCTGGCTTTCTCTCCTGGGTGGCACCCTCTGGATAATTAGTGATTGTAGCTGTAGATCCCAGGTAGGAAGACTTGTAGTGTGCTCTCAACATGGTTGGGCTTGCTGCTTCTTCTGGCTGCCTGTGTGGGAGGGCTATGGGTGGGAAGGTGGTTTCTAAGCCCTGACCATGCAAGTGCTAGGGATACTTGGACCTGTGCAGAGCCCTCTGGAACTCAGCTGCTCTTCCCAACTGCTTGTTGAAGTTACTGGGGGTCTGAGTAAATGCAGGGGCTAGTTTGTGCAGGGCTCATTATAGAATCAGAGCCTAAAATGGCCCCACTCTGGCCCTTGCAGCCACTGAAGCTGAAGATCTTGTGTTTAGATGGAGGCCCTCTCACATCCCTCTGTGGAACAGACACATGGGTATGAACATCTAGGCTTATTTAAAGGAGTGAGGTGAGCACCTGCCTCAGCCCCAGGCCACTGTCACACTACCTGGTGTGATCTACTGTCACTCCGGCTGGGAAGGGCCCTGGCACTGAAGTAACTAGGCCAGGAATGATAATGGGGAGAGGGCAGAGCTGAGGATAGTGGCTATAACTGACACACACACACCCCAAATTTTTCCCTGAGCTTGTCTCCCCACTTAGTGCTTCCCTTTGGCTGTGTCACCCCCAGCATCTGCCCAAATGCTCCCCAGATACCCCCTGAGCCTGGGGGTTCCACGTATTGAACTGACCCTTATATTGGAACTGCTAACTGCCCTCAGTCTTTAACCCCTTATTGCCCAGTGTGGGGCTACCTAACTCTCTATGAGGTTCTGGGCCTAACTCACTTAGGCCTTGCAATGTTGAGAGGAGCAATAGCTAAATACCTTTAAAAACCTGTGCCATGTTCTCTTCCCTGGACAAGTCAACCAACAGGAAAGCTATAAATGAACTGAGGAGTATCTTGTGCCAGCTGGGCCAGAATAACTTCCCCAGCCTCTTCTGGAGTGGGCAGGAAAGGAAAATAATACAATAGCTATCAGCACTCTCCTCTCTTAGATGGTTTTACTGTCAAAAATCTTCTACACTGAAAATGTGACCAGGGAAATGGAGCGTAAAGGCGCTCTTCAGAGAGAACAACCAGAGTACTCTGAGAATATGAACCATTATTATTGTTTGTATGACCGTAGCATTTCAAAGCCAAAATCAGAACTGGAATCCCATCGTGCTAGGTACTGTCTTAACACAGAGTAAAAGGCCTGCCCCAAACAGCTCATAATCTGAAACTGGGTTTGCCAGCCCTCCAGGATTGTCCTGAACTCTCCAGGAATTAAAGATTAATCTTTAATTAAAGATTGTCATGTGATGAGACCTCCAGGAACACATCCAACCAAGATTGGCAACTCTCACACCCTGTAACTTTTCATGGGCACACAGCTCTCACTGGGCAAAGTAGAGAATGCAGCTGTGTGATTGGTCTCCTGAGCTGTCTGTCAAGTGTGTCCAGCCCTATGATGACATCATCACAGGAATATAATGGCTGAGACTTGAGGGAGGTCTGAGTATTGGTGAAGGATTAGTAGTGTGGAAGTTTGGTAAGATGTGTGGTTAACTTCTGTGTTATGTCTCTGGTTCCTAGGTTCTGTATCTGTTTCGATGGGGGCTCTTTTCTCACACAGAGTGTGACCCAATGTCTTGCCTGATGGCCAGTAGTGGCTAGGATTGAATGGTCAGAAGCTCTTAGCTAGTTTCAGTGCTTAATAGCTGTACTTGTGAAAAGCATTTTGACTTCAGTCTTCTGAGCAAACGGTCCAGGGAAGGAAACTATTTGCCTTCCAGACTGGGAGGCCTGGATTAATGGTATGTTCTAGGAGAAGGAGGCTTCCCTAGAGGAGAATAGAATATTTAACAAGGAGAACTAAATTAGAGTTTGGACTAGGGGAAAAACTCCTACTCACCTCTCGACCTGAGCAAAGCTATGCTGTTCCCACGCAGGCATGGGGAATGGGACTTCTGGTTGTGGTCTGAGTTCTGGCTTGTCCTAAAGATCTGCAGGTGGAAACACTTGACTGAGGTGGCTGATTCAGCTGAGACTGGAGTGCTGGCTAACCAATATGTATCTGAAACAGATAATGCAGGAAAAACTAAAGGAAAACAGGCCTGGTGCCTTCCCATAAGGGAAATGCTTCCTGGCCCTAGCTTTCTAGATAGTGGTCTCACTCTCGCCTCTAGGAGTGATGGTGTCAACTTACCTGAACTGGAATCTGTTCCTTTACCAGACCATCTTTACCTGACAATAGAAGATATTTGTATTTTTACCAGCTAAATTGGCTTTAAAATAACCAGCCTGCCATAGTGGGCATCTCTTATGTAGACTCAGAGATATTAAGGTCACAAGGGACCATTATGATCATTTCCTATGTAATTCAGTATCCAGGGAGACTCCTACACTACTCACTCAAGAGGTCCCTGAAGGCTCCCCAGTGGTACCTTCTGAATTCAGTGTTCTGTGTGTAGTTAATGGCTACTACCTTCAGCAGGATCACTTCTGTCAGTGATTGTACTCTGGGACAAATGGAATTAGCCCCGGTACTATCTGGGAAAAGACTAAACTAGGAGGGTGCCTCTGATGAGCTGTGCAGGTGTCCTGGTGCTCCCCTTGGGAGGCATTGTTGGGCCTAGAAGTCTGAGGAGAAGCTTTGGGAGTGTGTAACGCCAAAAGACCCTGGTAATGGGCAGGATCAAACCTGGGACCTCTGGACCATAAGACTCTTAGCTAAGACCATAAAGCCGATAAATTAATCTCTGCCTCTCTAACTGGTCCTGGTGCCACGAGATGGGGCAGAAGAACACACCCACAAGATGTGTGGATTACAAGTGCATCCCTGGGCTTGAAGAACTGGCTGTTTCTGAGCCTGCCTTAGATCAAAAGTTTAAGGGCTTGGCCTTCTCTCTGTAGAGAGAGACTTACTGCAGGGGGACAACCTGGTCTGGCTCTTGGAGAAAATGGACCGGGAGCAGCTCTCCTGGTGTTCCTACACAAGATTGATTTCACTGTTTCCTGCTGTAGCCACTCAATATTCCTTTTTGGGTCTTGCAGGGACATCTCACTCCACCATGTCTGCTAAGGAAAATGAACCACAGGTGGAGATCCAGGCAGAGGAGCAACAGGTGGGTCCCTCCTGGGGAGGCAGGTGTGCTTGGCGGCTGGAAAGGCTGTTCTAGCTTGAATGTCTCCACTGCTGGAGACAGGGACTCGTAACCACAACACTAGGCAATGATTCTAGCTCTCAGAGTGCCGTAGTCACTGCCCACAAGTGCCTCCTGAATCCGGGAGGAGCACAGGTGACCCTGTGAATGCTGTCTGCATTAGAACACTGGCATTAGAACACTGGGGGGGGAGGGATAGCTCAGTGGTTTGAGCATTGGCCTGCTAAACCCAGGGTTGTGAGTTCAATCCTTGAGGGGGCCATTTAGGGATCTGGGGCAAAAATTGGGGATTGGTCCTGCTTTGAGCAGGGATTGGACTAGATGACCTCCTGAGGTCCCTTCCAACCTTGATATTCTATGATTCTATGAAATCCCGTTGATTGCAATGCCCAGTGGGGGCATTGTACCAGGTGCTGGACCGAGACATGGCTCCTGATCGAGAGAGACTGCACTTGGAAAGACAAAAGGTCTCTCCATTCCTGCTCTCGCTGACGGAACGAGATCATGTCACAATTCTTTTTTGTTGGTGGGTGTGCCAGGATGGAAACGGCATTCCTGAGACCTTGCTGAATATTGGCAGCTGTTCCAATGGAACCAGGCTTCTGGGTCTGTAACTAATCTCACAGGCAGGCCACTGAAACCCGGCTGAAATGGACAGGAGACTGTCCTCAGAGCTGGGCAGTCTCCTACAGAATCAGTAGTTGCAGAGGAAAAGAGACAGGAGGGGCACCTTGAGAAGCCAGGAGCTCTTCCTCAACTGACTCCTCTTTCCCTCCCCTAGACTGCAGGGCACAGGGTGGCTGGCCTGCCCTTGGTCAGCTCTGCCTGTGAGATGGCCTCTGCCAGCTACGCTGCCACCAAAGAGACCCACCCAGCCATCAAAGGGGTCTGTGAGGTAGTAGAGACTGGGGTGAGGGCCATCACCTCTGCTGCCATCACTGGGGCACGGCCTATCCTGGACCAGCTGGAGCCACAGTGTGAGTAAGGGAAGGGAGGCAGGAACACTCCTGTGTGTGTGGCGGGGGAGGTGGGTCTGGGGGCAGACTCAGCCTACAGTGGCTCTAGGCCCACGACTGAACTCTGCCTCCAACTGGCAGGAAACAGAATCCACAGACTCCCTTCTCCTGCTCCCCTCAACTCAGCGAGCTCCTAAACTTGACCTGGCCAAGGCATTGGCCTTTTGCGGAGGAGTTCTGACGGCTGCAGCAGCTGCTGGTGGGGATTCCTGCTCAGGTACCAGCGGTGAGCTGGACCAGCCTACAGGCAGACAGTGCCCAGCCACAATCCCTGGTGTGCGTGGCTGGCCCAGTACCACACAGCCACATGCACTGTGTATGGCACCTAATGCCATGGAGCAATATCTGCTAGAGGGTACAGGAAGCAGCTCCTATGCTAAAAGGATCTGAGCCCATGGCACGCACTGGAGACTCCTGAAACCCTCTAGGAGAAGCTGGGGGTGGATGAATAGATGACTGGCAGCCGGATCTCCTGAGTGCTAAACCTGGCTCTGAACCAGACTGGCTCCATAGCCTTGGGCAACTTGCCCAACCCCTCTTCCTTGGCTTTCCCATCAGTAACCTGGGGAGACTTGCTTAGGAACACCAGTCCTCCAGTGTAAACAGATGAGCAGCCCCACGAGATCTGTGGACGTGAAGGAATTAAGGGAACGGGTTCTGTGGTTATGTTTCAGTTGCAGCAGCCAATGAATATGCCTGTCGGGGTCTGGACAGACTGGAGGAGCAGCTGCCCATCCTGCAGCAGCCGAATGAGAAGGTAACCACACGAGTGTCACGGCTGCTCCTGGAGCAGGATGAGGCTGTGGGCCCTTCACTTCTGCTAGGTGTTCAGTGACCTCCTTTTGACCCCTTTCCCTCTAGGTGGCTTTGGATGCCCAAGAAGTTCTGCGTGCCACAATGGTGGGTGCCAAGGATGCAGTCTGCAGCCCGGTCACTAAGGCCAAGGATGCAGTGACCAGCATGGTGGGCATGGCCCAAGGGGATGTCCAGGAGAGCGTGGAGGTGACCAAATCTGCCGTGACCAGCAGCATGAGCACAGTGATGGGCTCCCGCATGGGGCAGATGGCTGCGAGTGTCATAGACACAGCATTGGGGAAATCTGAGCAGCTGGTGGACTACTACCTCCCCATGACGGAGGAGGAGCTCGGTAAGATCCCCTCTGCTGAATACAAACCAATGTGACCCTGGTGTCTTCGGGCACGGCTTGGACTCACAGCTGTTCACAGTGCTCACAGTTGAGTTGCCAAAAGAGCCACCTCTCCTTAGGGCTAGCTTGCAACCTAGCTTGGCTATTAGCCCTCCCTTAGTTCCTTCATGCTGGGCCCTCTGCTTGCCCTGTCTGATGGCTCTGACGCTTCTCCCTGTGCAGCTACCCGCTACCTTACTGGTCGGTGCTGCAGGGCACCCAAACGTGCCCTGGGGAAGATTGCATCGGTCACAAGCTTTGGGAGGGCTGAACGCATCCCTGCCTTGTATCCTGGCCCTGCCAACCAGTGGTGCAAGTAGATTTTAACTCTTAGCAGTACGGCAACTCATGGGAGGGACCCAAAAGCAGGGGGGAGGCACGTGACCCCCCCAAACGACCCTACCCTGCCTTGTGCGGGGGTCTCTACAGACTCCAGACAGGAGATAGAACTACGTGGAAGGGCTGGTGGGGGGCCAGCTGGGGGTGGTACAGACACACCAGAGGAGCTGCCAGCGTTCTGTTCCTTTCGCTGCTGCGGTTCCTGCAGTTTTCAGCAGCTACCGAACGTCATTCCAGTACGTCATCCCAGCAACAAATGTCTTAATGGTGCGGCGTACCTGACCTTACTGCCTTACTTGCACCAGTGCTGCCAACTGACCCCTTCCCCCTTCCAGCTGAGCTTGCCACAACTCCCCTGGAGGGGCCTGGAGAGGCTCCTGCAGAGCAGCGGAGTTACTACGTGCGCCTGGGTTCCCTGTCGAGCACGCTGCGCCAGCGAGCCTACCAGCACGCCCTGGGCAAGATGAGACAAGCCAGGCAGCGCACCCTGGAGGCCCTCTCCCAGCTCCAGCAAATCATTGACCTGGTAGGAACACGACCCCTCTCCCCTGCCCTGTAGCTGCTGTGGGTCACGGTCTCTGCAGCCTCCCATGCTCAGTGCCATTGGCACTGTTTGTTCCTGGGCCCAGCTGTGTCGCTGCAGTCGTACTGCCCGCCTGCTGCCCACACCTAGTTGTGGGAGAGCTTCCCTGGCCAGCCGCCTCCTGCTCTTCCCAGCTAACTGCCCTCTCCCCCTGCAGATCAGCCATGCCAAGCAGGCCGTAGATCAGAAGCTTCACAATGGCCAGGACCGTCTGTACCAGATGTGGCTCCAGTACTGCAGGGGGAAGTTGGAAGGGCAGGAGGATCCAGACTCCGCCAAGGTATTCTCCTCCTTCTCACCCTGACAGCCTTGCTCCAGTGAACTCCCCCCATCTGCAGGGGAGACTTGTAGATACTCCAGTCTCTCTTTCTCCTTCCAGCAGGTTGAAGCTCAGGCTCTAGCCACGTCCCAGAGCCTCACCCAGCAACTGAAAACCACCTGCCTTACTCTCCTGGGCAGCATCCAGGGCCTTCCCAGCACTATCCAGGACAAGGCCCAGCAGGTCTCGAGCAGTACAGAAGAGCTCCAGGCCTCCTTCTCCAGTGCCAGCTCTTTCCAGGATCTGTCCAGCAGTGCCCTTGCACGGGGTCGGGAGATGGTGACCAAGGCCCAGAAGTCCTTGGATGAGCTCCTGGAATACGTGACGCAGAACATTCCCCTGGATTGGATCGTGGGACCCTTCACTCCCGCGGGAGACTCCCCACAGTGTCCTGATGAGCTGGTGGAGGAAGGAAAGAAGGTGGAGGCCTGAAGGGTTCCCCCTGCTGCTGGAAGGAATCCAGCTGAATTGCCTGCATAGCTAGTGTGGGGTCTCCTCACTGAGGCCGTAGTTCTGCTTTGGCAGGTGGTGGACTGCAGAAGGAAGAGCTGACCTCAGAATTACAGAACCTGAATGTCCTTTCCCAGGCACACTTCCCCAGAACCATGTATTACCAGTTACAGGGTGGCATCACAGCCCATTGAGAACACTCATCTGGCTTCCAGTGTGTAGGAAGGCAACAATACAGACTGTGAGACCAAGTAACAGAGGGAAGAGCCCAGTGTGTTACAGCACTATGGCCTTGAGAGGAAATGGGGTGTGTGGAGAGCCGAGAACCTACTATTGGTAATGAGCGAAGTTAAAAGGGTCACATACAGTGGTGGGAGACTGCCAGGCTTTGCCTCTAATCCAGTGTAAGAAGCTCAACAGGTTGGAAGTGTCCAGGAAAAAGAGATGGTGAATTGTTAAATCCCAGTTGCCTGGAGTTGTCAAAACGCACCCCTGCGCGCACACAAAGGGAGACTAGCTGCAAGATAGAGAGCAGCAGACAGTCTTGCTGAAGCATGGACATCAGCCAGCCTGCGTCCTTCCTCCCTGCTGTTAGCCAAGCACCTGCCTAACCTTTCCTACTTCCTAGTGTAAACCTAGCCAGGTCAATAACACTACAGGCACATGGCTCAGGGTTGTGGGAGATCCATAATCAGACCAGTGCTGGGCTTGTAATGCATTTTCCTGAGAGCTTGTGTCTATGCTTGAAGTCACAAGTAGGTAGTGTCATCTTGGCAGCTCCATCACTGTTCCTTAGTAGCTCAAGCCTGAGTTAGGATAGAAAGGTCTCTCTCGGGTTCAGCACTGCAACAGCACCATGAGCCGCAATGGCTGTGTTGCTCTCAAAGATGGAGACTAGTAACAAAGTGGTCATCTCCTGGAAAGGGCCTGCCTTGTTCTCCAATTGACTGAGGATACCAAGCTCTTCATAGAATATCAGGGTTGGAAGGGACCTCAGAAGGCCATTTAGTCCAACCCCCTGCTCAAAGCAGGACCAATCCCCAACTAAATCATCCCAGCCAGGGCTTTGTCAAGCCTGACCTTAAAAACTTCAAAGGAAGGAGATTCCACCACCTCCCGAGGTAACCCATTCCAGTGCTTCACCACCCTCCTAGTGGAAAAAGTTTTTTCTAATATCCAACCTAAACCTCACCCACTGCAGCTTGAGACCATTGATCCTTGTTTTGTCATCTGCTACCACTGAGAACAGTCTAGATCCATCCTTTTTGGAACCCCCTTTCAGGTAGTTGAAAGCTGCTATCAAATCCCCCCTCATTCTTCTCTTCCGTAGACTAAACAATTCCAGTTCCCCCAGCCACTACTCGTAAGTCATGTGTTCCCGTCCCCTAATCACTTTTGTTGCCCTGTGCTGGACGCTTTCCGATTTTTTCATCACCTCCTTGTAATGTGGGGCCCAAAACTGGACACACTACTCCAGATGAGGCCGCACCAATGTCGAATAGAGGGGGACGATCACATCCCTTGATCTGCTGGCAATGCCCCTGCTTATACAGCCCAAAATGCCATTGGCCTTCTTGGCAACAAGGGCACACTGTTGACTCCTATCCAGCTTCTTGTCCCCTGTAACCCCTAGGTCCTTTTCTGCAGAAAAGTCAGAAACTCCCTAACTGACAGGGAGCAATTACTGAAGCTAGTCTGCCTGTGGAACTGGAGGTGTGTTTTAAACCCTGCTCTGTTATGGATTAAAAATGGCCCCTCCAGCAAACTCACGGGGAAGAGTGAGTAAAAGCAATAGCTAGGTGGAGCCCTGCTGGAGTGAGTAAAGGTCTTAGCCTGCTCCTTTTAGGGATATGGAAGAGGAAGTACAGACTGCACGAGTACTGGTCAGCTAATCTGACTTCTGTGTTCAAGCCCCGTGAAGCTCTTTCCTCTTTAGTCCAAGTCTAATAAAATGTGTGAGGTCAATGAGTAGATTTCACATCAGCAGATATTTGCTTCAAACTTGGAAAGAAGCTGGATTTTCTTTACACCATGAAGAGCCTTGCAGCCTACATTTCCCCAGCACAGCCCTTACAGCTAATTTTTCCATAGGGAAGGGGTGGTTCTAACATATCCTCAAGCTAGGGTCAGACGTAAGATACCACATCAAAAAAGTTGCTGGACCAATCTGAAGTTATACAAAGCAAATGCAGTAACTGACTAACCCACCAGATGCAGTATTTATGGCACAAGGAGCAGTGAGTTATTTCAGCAAACCCCAGCATGATTCACCCATGGGCTCAAGTGTTTAATCCAAAGGCCTGTTGGAGGATCCAAGGTGTGAGCATAGAGATCACGCTCGCTACACTCCAATGGTCTGAATATAGAAGGAGAAATGGGAAAAGGAAAGAGATGCTTCCTGCCCCCAGCTGGCTATTTTTCCAGGGCACTACTGCCTGCATAATTAGTGACTGTAGCTACCAGGTAGGAAGATTTGTAGTGTGCTCTGAACATGGTTGGGCTTGCTGCTTTTTCTGCTGGCTGCCTGTGTGGGAGGGCTATGGGTGGGAAGGTGGTTTCTAAGCCCTGAGCATGCAATGGTCTCTCTGTGCTGGTGTTACTTGCACCTGTGCAGAGCTCTCTGGAACCCAGCTACTCTTCCCAACTGCCTGTTGAAGTTACTGGGGGTCTGAGTAAAGGCAGGGGCTGGTTTGTGCAGGGCTCATTGTAGAATCAGGGCCTAACACTGCCCCACTCTAGCCCTTGCAACCGCTAAAGGTCGTGTGTCTGGATGGAGGCCCACTCACATCCCCCTGTGGGACAGACACATGGGTGTGAACATCTAGGCTTGCTTTAAAGGAGGGAGGTGAGCACCTGCCTCAGCCCCAGGCCACTGTCACTCCCTGCTTTGATTTTACTCCCTGTGTGAAGGGCGATGGGGAGGTGATGGGAAGAAGTTATACATGCTGTGATCTGCTGTCACTCCAGCTGGGAAGGGCCCTGGCACTGGAGTAACTAGGCCAGGAATGACAATGGGGAGAGGGTAGAGCCGAGCATAGTGGCTATGACTGACTCCCCCCTGCCCAAACTTTTCCCTGAGCTTGTCTCCCCTCTTAGTCCTTCCCTATGGCTGCGTCATCCCCATCATTTCCCAAATGCTCCCCTGATTCCCCCTGAGCCTGGGGTTCCACGTATTGAACTGACCCTTATATTGGAACTGCTAACTGCCCTCAGTCTTTAACCCCTTATTGCCCAGTGTGGGGCAACCTAACTCTCTTTGAGCAATCAGCACTCTCCTCTCTTAGATTGTTTTAGTGAGAAAAAACCTTCTACACTGAAAATGTTACCAGGGAAATGGAGCATAAAAGCGCTCTTCAGAGAGACCAACGGGAGCCAAAATTGGCAACTCCAAAACCCTGTAACTTTTCAGAGGCTCACAGCCTGCACTGGGTAAAGTTGGGAATGCAGCTGTGTGATTGGTCTCCTGAGCTGTCTGTCAAGTGTGTCCAGCCCCATGATGACATCATCACAGGAATATAATGGCTGAGACCGGGGGAAGGTCTGAGTATTGGTGAAAGATTAGGAGTGTAGAAGTTTGGTAAGTTGTGTGGTTAAGCTCTGTACTATGTCTCTGGTTCTTTGGGTGTTTAGATGGGGGCTCTTTCTTCCACAGATTGTGACCTAATGTCTTGCCTGGTGGCTAATAATAGCTAGGATTGAATGATCAGAAGCTCTTAGCTACTTTCAGTACTTTCTAGCTGTACTTGTGTAAAGCATTTCTAGCTGAGTCTTCGGAGCAAACAGTCCAGGGAAGGAAACTATCTGCCTTCCAGACTGGGAGGCCTTGATTAATGGTATGTTCTAGCAGGTGGAGGCTTCCCTAGAGAAGAATAGACTATTTAACAAGGAGAACTAAATTAGAGCTTGGACTTGGAAAAACTCTCCACTCACCTCTCTACCTGAGCTAAGCTATGTTGCCCCCATTCTGGGATGGGGATTGGGACTGCTGGCTGTGGTCTGAATTCTGGTTTGTCCTAATGATCTGCAGGTGGAAACACTTGACTGAGGTGGCTGAGTCAGCTGAGACTGGAGTGCTGGGTAACCAATATGTATCTGAAACAGATAATGCAGGAAACACTAAAAGAAAACAGGCCTGGTGCCTTCCCGTAAGGGAAATGCTTCCTGGCCCTAGCTTTCTAGTTAGTGGTCTCACTCTTGCCTCTAGGAGTGATGGTGTCAATTTACCTGAACTGAAATCTGTTTCTTTACCAGACCAGTGTTTAACTGACAATAGAAAATATTTGTATTTTTACCAGCTCAATCGGCTTTAAAATAACTAGCCTGCCGTAGTGAGCATCTCCTATGTAGACTCATAGATCATAAGGTCAGAAGGGACCATTATGATCATCTCCTATGTAACTCAGAATCCGGGGAGACTTAAACACTACTCACTCTGGAGGTCCCTGAAGGCTCGCCAATGGTACCTTCTGAATTCAGTGTTCTGTGTGCGTAGTCAATGGCTACTACCTTCAGCAGGGTAACTTCTGTCAGTGATTGCACTGGGGCTAATTCCATTTGTCCCAGAGTACAATCTGGGAAAAGACTAAAGTAGGCGGGTGCCTCTGATGAGCTGTGAAGGTGTCCTGGTGCTCCCCTTGGGAGGTATTGTTGGGTCTTGAAGTCAGAGTACAAGCTTTGGGCGTGTGTAAATGGGGTGTTACATCGGGTGGGATCTGAGTTGCTACAGAGAATTCTTTCCTGGTTATCTGGCTGGTGAATCTTGCCCATATGCTCAGGGTTTAGCTGATTGCCATATTTGGGGTCAGGAAGGAATTTTCCTCTTGGGCAGATTGGAAAATGTCCCTCTATAGCATGGGGCACGGGTCACTTGCTGGAGCATTCTCTGCTCCTTGAAGTCTTTAAACCACGATTTGAGGACTTCAATGGCTCAGACATAAGTGAGAGGGTTTTTGCAGGAGTGGGTGGGTGAGATTCTGTGGCCTGCGTTGTGCAGGAGGTGAGATTAGATGACAATAATGGTCTCTTCTGACTATAATATCGATCTATGTGTAACACCAACAGACCCTGCTCATCAGCAGGATCAAACCCAGGCCCTTTAGAGGCTCATGCATTTAGCTCCACTGCATGAGCTAAAAGCCATATGGCTTCTAGCTAAGACTGTAGTGTGGATGCGTTAATCTCTCTCTCTAACTGGTCCTGGTGCCACTAGAGGGGATAGAAGACAACACCCAGACGAACTGGCTGTTTCTGTTTCTGGGCCTGCCTTACATGAAAGGTTTAAGGCCTGGCCTGTTCTCTCTGTAGAGAGACTTCCTACAGGGAGACAACCTGGTCTGGCTCTTAGAGAAAATGGACCGGGAGCAGCTCTCCTGATGTTCCTACACAATACTGATTTTATTTCCTGCTGTAGCCACTCAATATTCCTTTTTGGGTCTTACAGGGACATCTCACTCCACCATGTCTGCTAAGGAAAATGAACCACAGGTGGAGATCCAGGCAGAGGAGCAACAGGTGGGTCCCTCTTGGGGAGGCAGGTGTGCTTGGCGGCTGGAAGGGCTGTTCTAGCTTGAATGTCTCCACTGCTGGAGACAGGGACTCGTAACCACAACACTAGCCAATGATTCTAGCTCTCAGAGTGCCGTAGTCACTGCCCACAAGTGCCTCCTGAATCCGGGAGGAGCACTGGGGACCCTTTGACTGCTGGCTGCACTGTAACACTGGCAAATCGCGTTGACTAATGCCCAAGGGCCCTCAAAAAAGAGTGGGGCATTGTACCGTGTCCTGGACTGAGACATGGTTTCTGATCGGGAGAGACTGCACTGGGAAAGACAAAAGGTCTCTCCATTCCTGCTCTCGCTGACAGAACGAGACCGTGACACAGTTCTGTTTTGTTGGTGGGAGTGCCAAGGTGCAAATGGCATTCCTGAGATTGCTGAATATTGGCAGCTGTTCCAATGGGACCAGGCTTCTGGGTGTGTAACTAATGTCACAGGCAGGCCACTGAACCCCTGCTGACAGGGACAGGAGACTGCCTAGCTCTGAGGACAGTCTCCTACAGAATCGGCAGTTGCAGAAGGAAAGACAGGAGGGGCATCTTGAGAAGCCAGGAGCTCTTCCCCAGCTGACTCCTCTTTCCCTCCCCCAGACTGCAGGGGACAGGGTGGCTGGCCTGCCCTTGGTCAGCTCTGCCTGTGAGATGGCCTCTGCCAGCAACGCTGCCACCAAAGAGACCCACCCAGCCATCAAAGGGGTCTGTGAGGTTGTAGAGACTGGGGAGAGGGCCATCACCTCTGCTGCTATCAATGGGGCACAGCCCATCCTGGACCAGCTGGAGCCACAGCGTGAGTAAGGGAAGGGAGGCAGGAACACTCCTGTGTGTGTGGTGGGGGACGTGGGTCTGGGGGCAGGCTCAGCCTACAGTGGCTCTAGGCCCACTACTGAGCTCGGCCTCCAACTGGCGGCAAACAGAATCCACAGACTCCCTTCTCCTGCTCCCCTGAACTCAGCGAGCTCCTAGACGTGATCTGGCCAAGGCATTGGCCTTGTGCGGAGGAGTTCTGACGGCTGTAGCAGCTGCTGGTGGGGGGGATTCCTGCTCAGGTAGCAGCAGTGAGCTGGGCCAGCCTAGAGGCAGGCAGTGCCCAGGCACAATCCCTGGTGTGCATGGCTGGCCCAGTACCACACAGCCACATGCACTGTGTATGGCACCTAATGCCATGGAGCAATACCTGCTAGAGGGCACAGGAAGCAGCTCCAATGCTAAAAGGATCTGAGCCCATGGCAGGCACTGGAGACTCCTGAAACCCTCTAGGAGAAGCTGGGGGTGGATGAATCATAGAATATAAGGGTTGGAAGGGACCCCAGAAGGTCATCTAGTCCAACCCCCTGCTCGAAGCAGGACCAATTCCCAGTTCAATCATCCCAGCCAGGGCTTTGTCAAGCCTGACCTTAAAAACCTCTAAGGAAGGAGATTCTACCACCTCCCTAGGTAACGCATGCCAGTGTTTCACCACCCTCTTAGTGAAAAAGTTTTTCCTAATATCCAACCTAAACCTCCCCCACTGCAACTTGAGACCATTACTCCTCGTTCTGTCATCTGCTACCATTGAGAACAGTCTAGAGCCATCCTCTTTGGAACCCCCTTTCAGGTAGTTGAAAGCAGCTAACTGAACAGATGACTGGCAGTGGGATCTCCCGAGCTAAACATGTGATGAACCAGACTGGCTCCATAGCCTTGGGCAACTTCCCCAACCCCTCTTCCTTGGCTCTCCCATCAGTAACCTGGGGACACTTGCTTAGGAACACCAGTCCTCCAATGTACACGGATTAGCAGCCCCACGAGATCTGTGCACATGAAGGAATTAAGGGAACGAGTTCTGTGGTTATGTTTCAGTTGCAGGAGCCAATGAACATGCCTGTCGGGGTCTGGACAGACTGGAGGAGCAGCTGCCCATCCTGCAGCAGCCAATTGAGAAGGTAACCACACGAGTGTCACGGCTGGTCCTGGAGCAGCATGAGGCTGTGGGCCCTTCACTTCCGCTAGGTGTTCAGTGACCTCTCTTCTGATCCCTTTTCCTCTAGGTGGCTTTGGATGCCCAAGACCTGGTGGGTGCCAAGGATGCAGTCTGCAGCACGGTCACTGAGGCCAAGGATGCAGTGACCAGCAGGGTGAGCGTGGCCCAAGGGGCTGTCCAGGAGAGCGTGGAGGTGACCAAATCCGCCATGACCAGGAGCATGAGCACAGTGATGGGCTCCAGCATGGGGCAGATGGCTGCGAGTGTCATAGACACAGCATTGGGGAAATCTGAGCAGCTGGTGGACTACTACCTCCCCATGACCGAGGAGGAGCTCGGTAAGATCCCCTCTGCTGAATACAAACCAATGTGACCCTGGTGTCTTCGGGCATGGCTTGGACTCACAGCTGTTCACAGAGCTCACAGCTGAGCTGCCAAAAGAGCCACCTCTCCTTAGGGCTAGCTTGCAACCTAGCTTGGCGACTAGCCCTCCCTTAGTTCCTTCATGCTGGGCCCTCTGCTTGCCCTGTCTGATGGCTCTGACGCTTCTCCCTGTGCAGCTACCCGCTACCTTACTGGTCGGTGCTGCAGGGCACCCAAACGTGCCCTGGGGAAGATTGCATCGGTCACAAGCTTTGGGAGGGCTGAACGCATCCCTGCCATGTATCCTGGCCCTGCCAACCGGTGGTGCAAGTAGATTTTAACTCTTACCAGTACGGCAACTCATGGGAGGGACCCAAAAGCGGGGGGGAGGCACGTGACCCCCCCCAAACGACCCCACCCTGCCTTGTGCGGGGGTCGCTACAGACTCCAGACAGGAGATGGAACTACGTGGAAGGGCTGGTGGGGGGCCAGCTGGGGGTGGTACAGCCAAACCGGAGGAGCTGCCAGCGTTCTGCTCCTTTCGCTGCTGCGGTTCCTGAGAGCCCTGCGGTTTTCAGCGGCTACCGAACGTCTTTCCAGTACGTCATCCCAGCAACAAATGTCTTAATGGTGCGGCGTACCTGACCTTACTGGCTTAATAGCACCACTGCTGCCAACTGACCCCTTCCCCCTTCCAGCTGAGCTTGCCACAACTCCCCTGGAGGGGCCTGGAGAGGCTCCTGCAGAGCAGCGGAGTTACTACGTGCGCCTGGGTTCCCTGTCGAGCACGCTGCGCCAGCGAGCCTACCAGCACGCCCTGGGCAAGATGAGACAAGCCAGGCAGCGCACCCTGGAGGCCCTCTCCCAGCTCCAGCAAATCATTGACCTGGTAGGAACACGACCCCTCTCCCCTGCCCTGTAGCTGCTGTGGGTCACGGTCTGTCATAAATATAAAGGGAAGGGTAAACCACTGCAAAATCCCTCCTGGTCAGAGGAAAAGTCCTCTCACCTGTAAAGGGTTGAGAAGCTAAAGGTAACCTTGCTGGCACCTGACCTAAATGACGAATGAGGAGACAAGATACTCTCAAAAGCTGCGAGGAGGGAGAAAAACAAAGGGTCTGTGTCTGTCTGTATGCTGCTTTTGCTGGGAACAGAACAGGAATGGAGCCTTAGAACGTTTAGTAAGTTATCTAGCTAGGTATGTGTTAGATTATGATTTCTTTAAATGGCTAAGAAAAGATGTGTGATGACTATC
The DNA here is from genome assembly GCF_965140235.1 of Caretta caretta. Lineage (NCBI taxonomy): Eukaryota > Metazoa > Chordata > Testudines > Cheloniidae > Caretta > Caretta caretta. The sequence continues at coordinate 125,239,440 of NC_134210.1, forward strand.
CCAGTCTGTGTGTCTTTTTTGTAACTTAAGGTTTTGCCGAGAGGGACTCTCTGTTTTGAATCTAATTACCCTGTAAGGTATCTACCATCCTGATTTTACAGAGGTGATTCCTTTACTTCTATTAAGTCACCTTGTAAGAAAACTGAATGCTTTTTCATTGTTCTAAGATCCAAGGGTTTGGGTCTGAGATCACCTATGCAAATTGGTGAGGATTTTTACCAAACCTTCCCCAGGAAGTGGGGTGCAAGGGTTGGGAGGGTTTTTGGGAGGAAAGACGTGTCCAAACTACGTTTCCCAGTAAACCCAGTTAGAGATTGGTGGTGGCAGTGAAAATTCCAAGGGCAAAGGGTAAAATTAATTTGTACCTTGGGGAAGTTTTAACCTAAGCTGGTGAAAGTAAGCTTAGGAGGTTTTTCATGCAGGTCCCCATATCTGTACCCTACAGTTGAGGGTGGGGGAGGAACCTTGACACGGTCTCTGCAGCCTCCCATGCTCAGTGCCATTGGCACTGTTTGTTCCTGGGCCCAGCTGTGTCTCTGCAGTAGTGCTGCCTGCCTTCTGCCCACACCTAGCTGTGGGAGAGCTTCCATGGCCAGCCGCCTCCTGCTCTTCCCAGCTAACTGCCCTCTCCTCCTGCAGATCAGCCATGCCAAGCAGGCCGTAGATCAGAAGCTTCACAATGGCCAGGACCGTCTGTACCAGATGTGGCTCCAGTACTGCAGGGGCAACTTGGAAGGGCAGGAGGAACCAGACTCCGCAAAGGTATTCTCCTCCTTCTCGCCCTGACAGCCTTGCTCCAGTGAACTCTCCCCATCTGTAGGGGAAACTTGCAGATACTCCAGTCTCTTTCTCCTTCCAGCAGGTTGAAGCTCAGGCTCTAGCCACATCCCAGAGCCTCACCCAGCAACTGAAAACCACCTGCCTTACTCTCCTGGGCAGCATCCAGGGCCTTCCCAGCACTATCCAGGACAAGGCCCAGCAGGTCTCGAGCAGTACAGAAGAGCTCCAGGCCTCCTTCTCCAGTGCCGGCTGTTTCCAGGATCTGTCCAGCAGTGCCCTTGCCCGGAGTCGGGAGATGGTGACCAAGACCCTGGAGTCCCTGGATGAGCTGCTGGAATACGTGACGCAGAACATTCCCCTGGACTGGATCGTGGGACCCTTCATTCCCACTGGAGACTCCCCACCGTGTCCTGATGAGCTGGTGGAGGCCTGAAGGGTTCCCCCTGCTGCTGGAAGGAATCCAGCTGAATTGCCTGCATAGCTAGTGTGGGGTCTCCTCGCTGAGGCCACAGTGCTGCTTTGGCAGATGGTGGACTGAGGTCAGGTCTTCCTTCTACAGAACCTGAATGTCATTTCCCAGGCACACTTCCCCAGAACCATGTATTACCAGTTACAGGGTGGCATCACTAGTCATGCAGGACTGCATCCCTTGCAGGGCTAGTCTGCTTCTCTCAGGACTTACTTACAGCTGTCTTCCTCTGTACACAGGAAGTGCTCCTGAGCTTGATCTTTTCCCTAGCTTTGTAATGTGTAAAACTAGGGTTTAATGTTACAATAAACCTCAACTGCATTCAAATTTCTGTCTGCTTAATGTGATTCCCTCCCTGGCTCATGCTCTGTAGAAACATATACTGTACAGGTGACCCCATGCCCCTCTTCTTCACACACACAAACCCCCTCCACCCACTTCCTCTGGAAGGGCTCCAGAATGGCTGAGCTCATCTCCTGGGTGAAGGCATCTCTTCAGGTGCCTCCATTTGACACTCTTCCATTGAGACTTTTCTCATGTAGAAGGAGGCAACAGGGTTCTCCCCATTGAGAACAATCGTCTGGCTTCCAGTGGGTAGCAAGGCAACATTACAGGCTCTGAGACCCAACTAACAGAGGGAAAGACCCAGGTTGTTGAGACAGGGCACTATGGCCTTGAGAGGAAATGGGGTGTGTGGAGAACTGAGAACTACTACTGGTAATGAGCAAAGTTAAAAGGGTCACATAGTGGTGGGAGACTGCCGGGCCTTGCCTCTAGTCCAGTGCAAGAAGCTCAACAGGTTGGAAGTGTCTAGGAAAAGATGGTGAATTGACAACTCCAGGCAACTGGGATTTAACAAAACACACACAGGGAGACTAGCTGCAAGAGAGAGAGCAGCAGATTGTCTTGCTGAAGCATGGACATCAGCCAGCCTGCATCCTTCCTCCCTGCCATTAGCCAAGCACCTGCGTAATCTTTCCTACTGCCTAGTGTAAACCTAGCCAGGCTAATGGCTCAGGGTTGTGGGAGATCCATAGTAGGACCAGTGCTGGGCTTGGAATGCATTTTCCTCAGAGCTTGTGTCTATGCTTGAAGTCACAAGTGGGTAGTGTCATCTAGGCAGCTCCATCACTTTTGCTTATCCTAACTCCGGCTTGAGCTATTAATAAGCTTCAGGCAAGGAAATGTCTCTCAGGTTCAGCACTGCAACAGGACCATGAGCAGGAATGGGTGTGTAGCTCTCAAAGATAGAGACTAGTAATCAAAGTGGTGATGGATGCAGCTCCCAGGGCTAGTTACTCCGGATCTCATTGAACAGGGCCTGTCTTGTACTCACAGTGGACTGGGGCTACACAGGTTTTCATAGACTCCTAGAATATGGGGGTTGGAAGGGACCTTAGGAGGTCATCTAATCCAACCCCCTGCTCAAAGCAGGACCAATCCCCAGTTAAATCATCCCAGCCAGGGTTTTGTCAAACCCGACCTTAAAAACTTCAAAGGAAGGAGATTCCACCACCTTCCTAGGTAACGCATTCCAGTGCTTCACCACCCTTCTAGTGAAAAAGTTTTTCCTAATATCCAACCTAAACCTTCCCCACTACAACTTGATACCATTGATCCTTGTTCTGTCATCTGTACCACTGAGAACAGTCTAGATGCATCCTCTTTGGAACTCCCTCTCAGGTAGCTGAAAGCAGCTATCAAATCCTCCTCCCTCCCGTTCTTCTCTTCTGCAGGCTAAACAATTCCAGTTCCCTCAGCCTCTCCTCATAAATCATGTGTTCCAGTCCCCTGAACATTTTTGTTGCCCTCTGCTGGACACTTTCCAATTTTTTCACATCCTTTTTGTAGTGTAGGGCCCAAAACTGGACATAGTACTCCAGATCAGGCCTCACAAATGTTGAATAGAGGAGAACAATCATGTCTGTCGATTTGCTGGCAATGCCCCTATTTACACAACCCAAAATGTCATTGGCCGTCTTGGCAACAAGAGCACACTGTTGACTCATAGCCAGTTTCTTGTCCACTGTAACTTCGAGGTCCTTTTCTGCAGAAAAGTCAGAAACTCCCTAACTGACAGTGAGCGATCACTGAGGCTAATTTGCCTGTGTAACTGGAAGTGTGTTACATACCCTGCTGTGTTCTGGATTAACAGAGGCCCCTCCAACACACTAGCTAGATGGAGCCCTGCTGGGGTGAGTAAAGGTCCTAGTCTGCTCCTTTTAGGAATATGGAAGAGTAAGTGCAGACTTCAGGAGTGCTGGTCAGCTAACATGACTTCTGTATCCAAGCCCAGTGAAGCTCTTTCCTCTTTCGTCCAAGTCTAATAAAATGTGTGATGTCAATGAGTGGATTTCACATCAACAGATATTAGCTTCAAACTTGGACAGAAGTGGGAGCTGGATTTTCTTTACGCCATGAAGAACATTGCAGCCTACGTTTCCCGAGCGCAGCCCCTGCAGCTAATCTTTCCGTAGAGAAGGAGCGGTTCTAACACATCCCCAAGCAGGGTCAGACCTAAGAAACTTGATGGAAAATGTTGCTGCACCACTCTCAAGTCATATAAAGCAAATTCAGTGACTGACTAACCCACCGGGTGCAGTATTTATTCAAAGAGCAGTGAGTTATTTCAGCAAACCCCAAACCAACGGGCTCGAGTGTTTAATCCAAAGGCCTGTTGGAGGATTCAAGGTGTGAGCATAGAGATCACACCAGCTACACCCCAATGGTCTGAATATTAGAAGGAGGAATGGGAAAAGGAAAGAGATGCTTCCTGCCCCCAGCTGGCTTTCTCTCCTGGGTGGCACCCTCTGGATAATTAGTGATTGTAGCTGTAGATCCCAGGTAGGAAGACTTGTAGTGTGCTCTCAACATGGTTGGGCTCGCTGCTTCTGCTGGCTGCCTGTGTGGGAGGGCTATGGATGGGAAGGTGGTTTCTAAGCCCTGAGCATGCAATGGTCTCTCTGTGCTGGTGTTACTTGCACCTGTGCAGAGCCCTCTGGAACTCAGCTACTCTTCCCAACTGCCTGTTGAAGTTACTGGGGTCTGAGTAAATGCAGGGGCTGGTTTGTGCAGGGCTCATTGTAGAATCAGAGCCTAAAACGGCCCCACTCTGGCCTTTGCAGCCACTGAAGCTGAAGATCGTGTGTTTAGATGGAGGCCCTCTCACATCCCTCTGTGGGACAGACACATGGGTATGAACATCTAGGCTTATTTAAAGGAGTGAGGTGAGCACCTGCCTCAGCCCCAGGCCACTGTCACTCTGCTCAGCTGCTCCAGGCATTTGCACTCCCTGCTTTGATTTTACTCCCTGTGTGAAAGGTGTAGGGACGTTATGGGAAGTTATGCCTGGTGTGATCTGCTGTCACTCCGGCTGGGAAGGGCCCTGGCACTGAAGTATCTAGGCCAGGAATGATAATGGGGAGAGGGCAGAGCTGAGCATAGTGGCTATAACTGACACCCCCCCCCCCAAATTTTTCCCTGAGCTTCTCTCCCCACTTAGTGCTTCCCTTTGGCTGTGTCACCCCCAGCATCTGCCCAAATGCTCCCCAGATACCCCCTGAGCCTGGGGGTTCCACGTATTGAACTGACACTTATATTGGAACTGCTAACTGCCCTCAGTCTTTAACCCCTTATTGCCCAGTGTGGGGCTACCTAACTCTCTTTGAGGTTCTGGGCCTAACTCACTTAGGCCTTGCAATGCTGAGAGGAGCAATAGCTAAATACCTTTAAAAACCTGTGCCATGTTCTCTTCCCTGGACAAGTCAACCAACAGGAAAGCTATAAATGAACTGAGGAGTATCTTGTGCCAGCTGGGCCAGAATAACTTCCCCAGCCTCTTTTGGAGTGGGCAGGAAAGGAAAATAATACAACAGCTACCAGCACTCTCCTCCCTTAGATGGTTTTACTCTCAAAAATCTTCTACACTGAAAATGTGACCAGGGAAATGGAGCGTAAAGGCACTCTTCAGAGAGAACAACCAGAGTACTCTGAGAATATGAACCATTATTATTATTTGTATGACCGTAGCATTTCAAAGCAAAAATCAGAACTGGAATCCCATCGTGCTAGGTACTGTCTTAACAGAGAGTAAAAGGCCTGCCCCAAACAGCTCATAATCTGAAACTAGGTTTGCCAGCCCTCCAGGATTGTCCTGAACTCTCCAGGAATTAAAGATTAATCTTTAATTAAAGATTGTCATGTGATGAGACCTCCAGGAACCATCCAACCAAGATTGGCAACTCTCACACCCTGTAACTTTTCATGGGCTCACAGCTCTCACTGGGCAAAGTAGAGAATGCAGCTGTGTGATTGGTCTCCTGAGCTGTCTGTCAAGTGTGTCCAGCCCCATGATGACATCATCACAGGAATATAATGGCTGAGACTTAAGGGAGGTCTGAGTATTGGTGAAGGATTGGAAGTGTAGAAGTTTGGTAAGATGTGTGGTTAACCTCTGTGTTATATCTCTGGTTCCTAGGTTCTGTATCTGTTAAGATGGGGGCTCTTTTCTTACACAGAGTGTGACCCAATGTCTTGCCTGATGGCCAGTAGTGGCTAGGATTGAATGGTCAGAAGCTCTTAGCTAGTTTCAGTGCTTAGTAGTTGTACTTGTGTAAAGCATTTTGACTTCAGTCTTCTGAGCAAACGGTCCAGGGAAGGAAACTATTTGCCTTCCAGACTGGGAGGCCTGGATTAATAGTATGTTCTAGGAGATGGAGGCTTCCCTAGAGGAGAATAGAATATTTAACTAGGAGAACTAAATTAGAGTTTGGACTAGGGGAAAAACTCTTACTCACCTCTCGACCTGAGCAAAGCTATGCTGTTCCCACGCAGGGATGGGGAATGGGACTTCTGGTTGTGGTCTGAGTTCTGGCTTGTCCTAAAGATCTGCAGGGGGAAACACTTGACTGAGGTGGCAGATTCAGCTGAGACTGGAGTGCTGGGTAACCAATATGTATCTGAAACAGATAATGCAGGAAACACTAAAGGAAAATAGGCCTGGTGCCTTCCCATAAGGGAAATGCTTCCTGGCCCTAGCTTTCTAGTTAGTGGTCTCACACTCGCCTCTAGGAGTGATGGTGTCAACTTACCTGAACTGGAATCTGTTTCTTTAGCAGACCATCTTTACCTGACAATAGAAGATATTTGTATTTTTACCAGCTAAATTGGCTTTAAAATAACCAGCCTGCCATAGTGGGCATCTCCTATGTAGACTCATAGATATTAAGGTCATAAGGCACCATTATGATCATCTCCTATGTAATTCAGTATCCAGGGAGACTCCTACACTACTCACTCAAGAGGCCCCTGAAGGCTCCCCAGTGGTACCTTCTGAATTCAGTGTTCTGTGTGTGTAGTCAATGGCTACTACCTTCAGCAGGATAACTTCTGTCAGTGATTGTACTCTGGGACAAATGGAATTAGCCCCGGTACTATCTGGGAAAAGACTAAACTAGGAGGGTGCCTCTGATGAGCTGTGCAGGTGTCCTGGTGCTCGCCTTGGGAGGCATTGTTGGGTCTAGAAGTCTGAGGAGAAGCTTTGGGAGTGTGTAACGCCGAAAGACGCTGGTAATGGGCAGGATCAAACCTGGGACCTCTGGACCTAAATGCATGAGCCTCTACTGCATGAGCTAAAAGCCATAAGGCTCTTACTAAGACCGTAAAGCCGATAAATTAATCTCTGCCTCTCTAACTGGTCCTGGTGCCACGAGATGGGACAGAAGAACACACCCACAAGATGTGTGGATTACAAGTGCATCCCTGGGCTTGAAGAACTGGCTGTTTCTGAGCCTGCCTTAGATCAAACGTTTAAGGGCCTGGCCTGCTCTCTGTAGAGAGAGACTTACTGCAGGGGGACAACCTGGTCTGGCTCTTACAGAAAACAGACCGGGAGCAGCTCTCCTTGTATTCCTACACAAGATTGATTTCACCGTTTCCTGCTGTAGCCACTCAATATTCCTTTTTCGGTCTTGCAGGGAAATCTAACTCCACCATGTCTGCTAAGGAAAATGAACCACAGGTGGAGATCCAGGCAGAGGAGCAACAGGTGGGTCCCTCCTGCGGAGGCAGGTGTGCTTGGCGGCTGGAAAGGCTGTTCTAGGTTGAATGTCTCCACTGCTGGAGACAGGGACTCGTAACCACAACACTAGCCAATGACTCTAGCTCTCAGAGTGCCGTAGTCACTGCCCACAAGTGCCTCCTGAATCCGGGAGGAGCACAGGTGACCCTGTGAATGCTGTCTGCATTAGAACACTGGCAAATCCCGCTGATTGCAATGCCCAGTGGGGGCATTGTACCGGGTGCTGGACCGAGACATGGCTCCTGATCGAGAGAGACTGCACTTGGAAAGACAAAAGGTCTCTCCATTCCTGCTCCCGCTGACGGAACGAGATCGTGTCACAATTCTTTTTTGTTGGTGGGTGTGCCAGGATGGAAACGGCATTCCTGAGACCTTGCTGAATATTGGCAGCTGTTCCAATGGAACCAGTCTTCTGGGTCTGTAACTAATGTCACAGGCAGGCCACTGAAACCCAGCTGAAATGGACAGGAGACTGTCCTCAGAGCTGGGCAGTCTCCTACAGAATCAGTAGTTGCAGAGGAAAAGAGACAGGAGGGGCACATTGAGAAGCCAGGAGCTCTTCCTCAACTGACTCCTCTTTCCCTCCCCTAGACTGCAGGGGACAGTGTGGCTGGCCTGCCCTTGGTCAGATCTGCCTGTGAGATGGCCTCTGCCAGCTACGCTGCCACCAAAGAGACCCACCCAGCCATCAAAGGGGTCTGTGAGGTAGTAGAGACTGGGGTGAGGGCCATCACCTCTGCTGCCATCACTGGGGCACAGCCCATCCTGGACCAGCTGGAGCCACAGCGTGAGTAAGGGAAGGGAGGCAGGAACACTCCTGTGTGTGTGGTGGGGGAGGTGGGTCTGGGGGCAGGCTCAGCCTACAGTGGCTCTAGGCCCACTACTGAACTCTGCCTCCAACTGGCAGGAAACAGAATCCACAGACTCCCTTCTCCTGCTCCCCTGAACTCAGCGAGCTCCTAGACGAGATCTGGCCAAGGCATTGGCCTTGTGCGGAGGAGTTCTGACGGCTGTAGCAGCTGCTGGTGGATTCCTGCTCAGGTACCAGCGGTGAGCTGGGCCAGCCTAGAGGCAGGCAGTGCCCACGCACAATCCCTGGTGTGCGTGGCTGGCCCAGTACCACACAGCCACATGCACTGTGCATGGCACCTAATGCCATGGAGCAATACCTGCTAGAGGGCACAGGAAGCAGCTCCAATGCTAAAAGGATCTGAGCCCATGGCAGGCACTGGAGACTCCTGAAACCCTCTAGGAGAAGCTGGGGGTGGATGAACAGATGACTGGCAGCCAGATCTCCTGACTCCTAAACCTGGCTCTGAACCAGACTGGCTCCATAGCCTTGGGCAACTTGCCCAACCCCTCTTCCTTGGCTCTCCCATCAGTAACCTGGGGAGACTTGCTTAGGAACACCAGTCCTCCAATGTACGCAGATTAGCAGCCCCACGAGATCTGTGGACGTGAAGGAATTAAGGGAACGAGTTCTGTGGTTGTTTCAGTTGCAGCAGCCAATGAACATGCCTGTCGGGGTCTGGACAGACTGGAGGAGCAGCTGCCCATCCTGCAGCAGCCGATTGAGAAGGTAACCACACGAGTGTCACGACTGGTCCTGGAGCAGGATGAGGCTGTGGGCCCTTCACTTCTGCTAGGTGTTCAGTGACCTCTCTTTTGACCCCTTTCCCTCTAGGTGGCTTTGGATGCCCAAGAAGTTCTGCGTGCCACAATGGTGGGTGCCAAGGATGCAGTCTGCAGCCCGGTCACTAAGGCCAAGGATGCAGTGACCAGCATGGTGGGCGTGGCCCAAGGGGCTGTCCAGGAGAGCGTGGAGGTGACCAAATCTGCCGTGACCAGCAGCATGAGCACAGTGATGGGCTCCCGCATGGGGCAGATGGCTGCGAGTGTCATAGACACAGCATTGGGGAAATCTGAGCAGCTGATGGACTACTACCTCCCCATGACCGAGGAGGAGCTCGGTAAGATCCCCTCTGCTGAATACAAACCAATGTGACCCTGGTGTCTTCGGGCACGGCTTGGACTCACAGCTGTTCACAGAGCTCACAGCTGAGCTGCCAAAAGAGCCACCTCTCCTTAGGGCTAGCTTGCAACCTAGCTTGGCTACTAGCCCTCAGTTCCTTCCTGCTGGGCCCTCTGCTTGCCCTGTCTGATGGCTCTGACGCTTCTCCCTGTGCAGCTACCCGCTACCTTACTGGTCGGTGCTGCAGGGCACCCAAACGTGCCCTGGGGAAGATTGCATCGGTCACAAGCTTTGGGAGGGCTGAACGCATCCCTGCCATGTATCCTGGCCCTGCCAACCGGTGGTGCAAGTAGATTTTAACTCTTACCAGTACGGCAACTCATGGGAGGGACCCAAAAGCGGGGGGGAGGCACGTGACCCCCCCAAACGACCCCACCCTGCCTTGTGCGGGGCTCGCTACAGACTCCAGACAGGAGATGGAACTACGTGGAAGGGCTGGTGGGGGGCCAGCTGGGGGCGGTACAGCCAAACCGGAGGAGCTGCCAGCGTTCTGCTCCTTTCGCTGCTGCGGTTCCTGAGAGCCCTGCGGTTTTCACCGGCTACCGAACGTCATTCCAGTACGTCATCCCAGCAACAAATGTCTTAATGGTGCGGCGTACCTGACCTTACTGCCTTACTTGCACCACTGCTGCCAACTGACCCCTTCCCCCTTCCAGCTGAGCTTGCCACAACTCCCCTGGAGGGGCCTGGAGAGGCTCCTGCAGAGCAGCGGAGTTACTACGTGCGTCTGGGTTCCCTGTCGAGCACGCTGCGCCAGCGAGCCTACCAGCACGCCCTGGGCAAGATGAGACAAGCCAGGCAGCGCACCCTGGAGGCCCTCTCCCAGCTCCAGCAAATCATTGACCTGGTAGGAACACGACCCCTCTCCCCTGCCCTGTAGCTGCTGTGGGTCACGGTCTCTGCAGCCTCCCATGCTCAGTGCCATTGGCACTGTTTGTTCCTGGGCCCAGCTGTGTCGCTGCAGTAGTGCTGCCCGCCTGCTGCCCACACCTAGCTGTGGGAGAGCTTCCCTGGCCAGCCGCCTCCTGCTCTTCCCAGCTAACTGCCCTCTCCCCCTGCAGATCAGCCATGCCAAGCAGGCCATAGATCAGAAGCTTCACAATGGCCAGGACCGTCTGTACCAGATGTGGCTCCAGTACTGCAGGGGGAAGTTGGAAGGGCAGGAGGATCCAGACTCTGCAAAGGTATTCTCCTCCTTCTCGCCCTGACAGCCTTGCTCCAGTGAACTCCCCCCATCTGCAGGGGAGACTTGTAGATACTCCAGTCTCTTTCTCCTTCCAGCAGGTTGAAGCTCAGGTTCTAGCCATGTCCCAGAGCCTCACCCAGCAACTGAAAACCACCTGCCTTACTCTCCTGGGCAGCATCCAGGGCCTTCCCAGCACTATCCAGGACAAGGCCCAGCAGGTCTCGAGCAGTACAGAAGAGCTCCAGGCCTCCTTCTCCAGTGCCTGCTCTTTCCAGGATCTGTCCAGCAGTGCCCTTGCCCGGGGTCGGGAGATGGTGACCAAGGCCCAGAAGTCCTTGGATGAGCTCCTGGAATACGTGACGCAGAACATTCCCCTGGATTGGATCGTGGGACCCTTCACTCCCGCGGGAGACTCCCCACAGTGTCCTGATGAGCTGGTGGAGGAAGGAAAGAAGGTGGAGGCCTGAAGGGTTCCCCCTGCTGCTGGAAGGAATCCAGCTGAATTGCCTGCATAGCTAGTGTGGGGTCTCCTCACTGAGGCTGTAGTCCTGCTTTGGCAGATGGTGGACTGAGGTCAGGTCTTCCTTCTGCAGAACCTGAATGTCCTTTCCCAGGCACACTTCCCCAGAACCATGTATTACCAGTTACAGGGTGGCATCACTAGTCATGCAGGACTGCATCCCTTGCAGGGCTAGTCTGCTTCTCTCAGGACAGACATACAGCTGTCTTCCTCTGTACACAGGAAGTGCTCCTGAGCTTGATCTTTTCCCTAGCTGTGTAATGTGTAAAACAAGGGTTTAATGTCCCAATAAACTGCAACTGCATTCAAATTCCTGTCTGCTTGATGTGATTCCCTCCCCGACTTGTGCTCTCTACAAACATTTACTGTACAGATGACCCCATTCCCCCTCTTCTTCACACACCCCCTTTCTCTCTGGCAGGGCTCCAGAATGGCTGAGCTTGTCTCCTGGGTGAAGGCATCTCTTCAGGTGCCTCCATTTGACTCTCTTCCATTGAGACTTTTCTCATGTAGAAGGAGGCAACAGCCCATTGAGAACACTCATCTGGCTTCCAGTGTGTAGGAAGGCAACAATACAGACTGTGAGACCAAGTAACAGAGGGAAGAGCCCAGTGTGTTATGGCACTATGGCCTTGAGAGGAAATGTAGGTTCTCAGCTTTCCACACACCCCTATTGGTAATGAGTGAAGTTAAAAGGGTCATATACAGTGGTGGGAGACTGCCAGGCTTTGCCTCTAATCCAGTGTAAGAAGCTCAACAGGTTGGAAGTGTCCAGGAAAAGGGATGGTGAATTGTTAAATCCCAGTTGCCTGGAGTTGCCAAACGCACCCCTGCGCGCACACACAGGGAGACTAGCTGCAAGATAGAGAGCAGCAGACAGTCTTGCTGAGCATGGACATCAGCCAGCCTGCGTCCTTCCTCCCTGCTGTTAGCCAAGCACCTGCCTAACCTTTCCTACTTCCTAGTGTAAACCTAGCCAGGTCAATAACACTACAGGCACATGGCTCAGGGTTGTGGGAGATCCATAATCAGACCAGTGCTGGGCTTGTAATGCATTTTCCTGAGAGCTTGTGTCTATGCTTGAAGTCACAAGTAGGTAGTGTCATCTAGGCAGCTCCATCCCTGTTTCTTAGTAGCTCAAGCCTGAGTTAGGATAGAAAGGTCTCTTGGGTTCAGCACTGCAACAGCACCATGAGCAGGAATGGCTGTGTTGCTCCCAAAGATGGAGACTAGTAACAAAGTGGTCATCTCCTTGGAAAGGGCCTGCCTTGTTCTCCAATTGACTGAGGATACCAAGCTGTTCATAGAATATCAGGGTTGGAAGGGACCTCAGGAGGTCATCTAGTCTAACCCCCTGCTCAAAGCAGGACCAGTCCCCAACTAAATCATCCCAGCCAGGGCTTTGTCAAGCCTGACCTTAAAAACTTCAAAGGAAGGAGATTCCACCACCTCCCGAGGTAACCTATTCCAGTGCTTCACCACCCTCCTAGTGGAAAAAGTGTTTACTAATATCCAACCTAAACCTCGCCCACGGCAGCTTGAGACCACTGTTCCTTGTTTTGTCATCTGCTACCACTGAGAACAGTCTACATCCATCCTTTTTGGAACCCCCTTTCAGGTAGTTGAAAGCTGCTATCAAATCCCCCCTCATTCTTCTCTTCCGCAGACTAAACAATTCCAGTTCCCTCAGCCACTCCTCGTAAGTCATCTGTTCCCGTCCCCTAATCACTTTTGTTGCCCTGTGCTGGACGCTTTCCAATTTTTTCACCACCTCCTTGTAATGTGGGGACCAAAACTGGACACACTACTCCAGATGAGGCCTCACCAATGTCGAATAGAGGGGGACGATCACATCCCTCGATCTGCTGGCAGTGCCCCTGCTTATACAGCCCAAAATGCCATTGGCCTTCTTGGCAACAAGGGCACACTGTTGACTCCTATCCAGCTTCTTGTCCACTGTAACCCCTAGGTCCTTTTCTGCAGAAAAGTCAGAAACTCCCTAACTGCCAGGGAGCAATTACTGAAGCTAGTCTGCCTGTGGAACTGGAGGTGTGTTTTAAACCCTGCTCTGTTATGGATTAAAAATGGCCCCTCCAGCAAACTCACGGGGAAGAGTGAGGAAAAGCAATAGCTAGGTGGAGCCCTGCTGGAATGAGTAAAGGTCTTAGCCTGCTCCTTTTAGGGATATGGAAGAGGAAGTACAGACTGCACGAGTACTGGTCAGCTAATCTGACTTCTGTGTTCAAGCCCCGTGAAGCTCTTTCCTCTTTAGTCCAAGTCTAATAAAATGTGTGAGGTCAATGAGTGGATTTCACATCAGCAGATATTTGCTTCAAACTTGGAAAGAAGCTGGATTTTCTTTACACCATGAAGAGCATTGCAGCCTACATTTCCCCAGCACAGCCCTTACAGCTAATTTTTCCATAGGGAAGGGGTGGTTCTAACACATCCTCAAGCTAGGGTCAGCCGTAAGATACCACATCAAAAAAGTTGCTGGACCAATCTTAACTTATACAAAGCAAATGCAGTAACTGACTAACCCACCAGATGCAGTATTTATGGCACAAGGAGCAGTGAGTTATTTCAGCAAACCCCAGCATGATTCACCCATGGGCTCAAGTGTTTAATCCAAAGGCCTGTTCGAGGATCCAAGGTGTGAGCATAGAGATCACGCTCGCTACACTCCAATGGTCTGAATATTAGAAGGAGAAATGGGAAAAGGAAAGAGATGCTTCCTGCCCCCAGCTGGCTATTTTTCCAGGGCACTACTGCCTGCATAATTAGTGATTGTAGCTACCAGGTAGGAAGACTTGTAGTGTGCTCTGAACATGGTTGGGCTTGCTGCTTTTTCTGCTGGCTGCCTGTGTGGGAGGGCTATGGGTGGGAAGGTGGTTTCTAAGCCCTGAGCATACAATGGTCTCTCTGTGCTCGTGTTACTTGGACCTGTGCAGAGCTCTCTGGAACCCAGCTACTCTTCCCAACTGCCTGTTGAAGTTACTGGGGGTCTGAGTAAAGGCAGGGGCTAGTTTGTGCAGGGCTCATTGTAGAATCAGGGCCTTACACTGCCCCACTCTAGCCCTTGCAACCGCTGAAGGTCGTGTGTCTGGATGGAGGCCCACTCACATCCCCCTGTGGGACAGACACATGGGTATGAACATCTAGGCTTGCTTTAAAGGAGGGAGGTGAGCAGCTGCCTCAGCCCCAGGCCACTGTCACTCCCTGCTTTGATTTTACTCCCTGTGTGAAGGGCGATGGGGAGGTGATGGGAAGAAGTTATACATGCTGTGATCTGCTGTCACTCCAGCTGGGAAGGGCCCTGGCACTGGAGTAACTAGGCCAGGAATGACAATGGGGAGAGGGTAGAGCCGAGCATAGTGGCTATGACTGACTCCCCCCTGCCCAAACTTTTCCCTGAGCTTGTCTCCCCTCTTAGTCCTTCCCTGTGGCTGTGTCATCCCCATCATTTCCCAAATGCTCCCCTGATTCCCCCTGAGCCTGGGGGTTCCAAGTATTGAACTGACACTTATATTGGAACTGCTAACTGCCCTCAATCTTTAACCCCTTATTGCCCAGTGTGGGGCAACCTAACTCTCTTTGAGCTACCAGCACTCTCCTCTCTTAGATTGTTTTAGTGAGAAAAAACCTTCTACACTGAAAATGTTACCAGGGAAATGGAGCATAAAAGCGCTCTTCAGAGAGACCAACGGGAGCCAAAATTGGCAACTCCGAAACCCTGTAACTTTTCAGAGGCTCACAGCCCGCACTGGGTAAAGTTGGGAATGCAGCTGTGTGATTGGTCTCCTGAGCTGTCTGTCAAGTGTGTCCAGCCCCATGATGACATCATCACAGGAATATAATGGCTGAGACCTGGGGAAGGTCTGAGTATTGGTGAAAGATTAGGAGTGTAGAAGTTTGGTAAGATGTGTGGTTAAACTCTGTACTATGTCTCTGGTTCTTTGGGTGTTTAGATGGGGGCTCTTTCTTCCACAGATTGTGACCTAATGTCTTGCCTGGTGGCTAGTAATAGCTAGGATTGAATGATCAGAAGCTCTTAGCTACTTTTAGTACTTTCTAGCTGTACTTGTGTAAAGCATTTCTAGCTGAGTCTTCGGAGCAAACAGTCCAGGGAAGGAAACTATCTGCCTTCCAGACTGGGAGGCCTTGATTAATGGTATGTTCTAGCAGGTGGAGGCTTCCCTAGAGAAGAATAGACTATTTAACAAGGAGAACTAAATTAGAGCTTGGACTTGGAAAAACTCTCCACTCACCTCTCTACCTGAGCTAAGCTATGTTGCCCCCATTCTGGGATGGGGATTGGGACTGCTGGCTGTGGTCTGAATTCTGGTTTGTCCTAATGATCTGCAGGTGGAAACACTTGACTGAGGTGGCTGAGTCAGCTGAGACTGGAGTGCTGGGTAACCAATATGTATCTGAAACAGATAATGCAGGAAACACTAAAAGAAAACAGGCCTGGTGCCTTCCCGTAAGGGAAATGCTTCCTGGCCCTAGCTTTCTAGTTAGTGGTCTCACTCTTGCCTCTAGGAGTGATGGTGTCAATTTACCTGAACTGGAATCTGTTTCTTTACCAGACCAGTCTTTAACTGACAATAGAAAATATTTGTATTTTTACCAGCTCAATCGGCTTTAAAATAACCAGCCTGCCGTAGTGAGCATCTCCTATGTAGACTCATAGATCATAAGGTCAGAAGGGACCATTATGATCATCTCCTATGTAACTCAGAATCCGGGGAGACTTAAACACTACTCACTCTGGAGGTCCCTGAAGGCTCGCCAATGGTACCTTCTGAATTCAGTGTTCTGTGTGCGTAGTCAATGGCTACTACCTTCAGCAGGGTAACTTCTGTCAGTGATTGCACTGGGGCTAATTCCATTTGTCCCAGAGTACAATCTGGGAAAAGACTAAAGTAGGCGGGTGCCTCTGATGAGCTGTGAAGGTGTCCTGGTGCTCCCCTTGGGAGGTATTGTTGGGTCTTGAAGTCAGAGTACAAGCTTTGGGCGTGTGTAAATGGGGTGTTACATCGGGTGGGATCTGAGTTGCTACAGAGAATTCTTTCCTGGTTATCTGGCTGGTGAATCTTGCCCATATGCTCAGGGTTTAGCTGATTGCCATATTTGGGGTCAGGAAGGAATTTTCCTCTTGGGCAGATTGGAAAATGTCCCTCTATAGCATGGGGCACGGGTCACTTGCTGGAGCATTCTCTGCTCCTTGAAGTCTTTAAACCACGATTTGAGGACTTCAATGGCTCAGACATAAGTGAGAGGGTTTTTGCAGGAGTGGGTGGGTGAGATTCTGTGGCCTGCGTTGTGCAGGAGGTGAGATTAGATGACAATAATGGTCTCTTCTGACTATAATATCGATCTATGTGTAACACCAACAGACCCTGCTCATCAGCAGGATCAAACCCAGGCCCTTTAGAGGCTCATGCATTTAGCTCCACTGCATGAGCTAAAAGCCATATGGCTTCTAGCTAAGACTGTAGTGTGGATGCGTTAATCTCTCTCTCTAACTGGTCCTGGTGCCACTAGAGGGGATAGAAGACAACACCCAGACGAACTGGCTGTTTCTGTTTCTGGGCCTGCCTTACATGAAAGGTTTAAGGCCTGGCCTGTTCTCTCTGTAGAGAGACTTCCTACAGGGGGACAACCTGGTCTGGCTCTCAGAGAAAATGGACCGGGAGCAGCTCTCCTGATGTTCCTACACAATACTGATTTTATTTCCTGCTGTAGCCACTCAATATTCCTTTTTGGGTCTTACAGGGACATCTCACTCCACCATGTCTGCTAAGGAAAATGAACCACAGGTGGAGATCCAGGCAGAGGAGCAACAGGTGGGTCCCTCCTGGGGAGGCAGGTGTGCTTGGCGGCTTGAAAGGCTGTTCTAGCTTGAATGTCTCCACTGCTGGAGACAGGGACTCGTAACCACAACACTAGCCAATGATTCTAGCTCTGAGTGCCGTAGTCACTGCCCACAAGTGCCTCCTGAATCCGGGAGGAGCACTGGGGACCCTTTGACTGCTGGCTGCACTGGAACACTGGCAAATCGCGTTGACTAATGCCCAAGGGCCCTCAAAAAAGAGTGGGGCATTGTACCGTGTCCTGGACTGAGACATGGTTTCTGATCGGGAGAGACTGCACTGGGAAAGACAAAAGGTCTCTCCATTCCTGCTCTCGCTGACAGAACTAGACCGTGACACAGTTCTGTTTTGTTGGTGGGAGTGCCAAGGTGCAAATGGCATTCCTGAGATTGCTGAATATTGGCAGCTGTTCCAATGGGACCAGGCTTCTGGGTGTGTAACTAATGTCACAGGCAGGCCACTGAACCCCTGCTGACAGGGACAGGAGACTGCCTAGCTCTGAGGACAGTCTCCTACAGAATCGGCAGTTGCAGAAGGAAAGACAGGAGGGGCATCTTGAGAAGCCAGGAGCTCTTCCCCAGCTGACTCCTCTTTCCCTCCCCCAGACTGCAGGGGACAGGGTGGCTGGCCTGCCCTTGGTCAGCTCTGCCTGTGAGATGGCCTCTGCCAGCTACACTGCCACCAAAGAGACCCACCCAGCCATCAAAGGGGTCTGTGAGGTTGTAGAGACTGGGGAGAGGGCCATCACCTCTGCTGCTATCAACGGGGCACAGCCCATCCTGGCCCAGCTGGAGCCACAGCGTGAGTAAGGGAAGGGAGGCAGGAACACTCCTGTGTGTGTGGTGGGGGACGTGGGTCTGGGGTCAGGCTCAGCCTACAGTGGCTCTAGGCCCACTACTGAGCTCGGCCTCCAACTGGCGGCAAACAGAATCCACAGACTCCCTTCTCCTGCTCCCCTGAACTCAGCGAGCTCCTAGACGTGATCTGGCCAAGGCATTGGCCTTGTGCGGAGGAGTTCTGACGGCTGTAGCAGCTGCTGGTGGGGGGGATTCCTGCTCAGGTAGCAGCAGTGAGCTGGGCCAGCCTAGAGGCAGGCAGTGCCCAGGCACAATCCCTGGTGTGCATGGCTGGCCCAGTACCACACAGCCACATGCACTGTGTATGGCACCTAATGCCATGGAGCAATACCTGCTAGAGGGCACAGGAAGCAGCTCCAATGCTAAAAGGATCTGAGCCCATGGCAGGCCCTGGAGACTCCTGAAACCCTCTAGGAGAAGCTGGGGGTGGATGAACAGATGACTGGCAGCCGGATCTCCTGAGTGCTAAACCTGGCTCTGAACCAGACTGGCTCCATAGCCTTGGGCAACTTGCCCAACCCCTCTTCCTTGGCTTCCCCATCGTAACCTGGGGAGACTTGCTTAGGAACACCAGTCCTCCAGTGTACACAGATGAGAAGCCCCACGAGATCTGTGCACATGAAGGAATTAAGGGAATGAGTTCAGTGGTGGTTTCGGTTGCAGCAGCCAATGAATATGCCTGTCGGGGTCTGGACAGACTGGAGGAGCAGCTGTCCATCCTGCAGCAGCCGATTGAGAAGGTAACCACACGAGTGTCACGGCTGGAGCAGGGTGAGGCTGTGGGCCCTTCACTTCCGCTAGGTGTTCAGTGACCTCTCCTCTGACCCCTTTCCCTCTAGGTGGCTTTGGATGCCCAAGACCTCATGTGTGCCACAATGGTGGGTGCCAAGGATGCAGTCTGCAGCACAGTCACTGAGGCCAAGGATGCAGTGACCAGCATGGTGAGCGTGGCCCAAGGGGCTGTCCAGGAGAGCGTGGAGGCGACCAAATCTGCCGTGACCAGCAGCATGAGCACAGTGATGGGCTCCAGCATGGGGCAGATGGCTGCGAGTGGCATAGACACAGCACTGGGGAAATCTGAGCAGCTGGTGGACTACTACCTCCCCATGACGGAGGAGGAGCTCGGTAAAAACCCCTCTGCTGAATATAAACCAATGTGACCCTGGTGTCTTGAGGTGTGGTTTGGAATCACAGCTGTTCAGTGCTCACATCTGAGCTGCCAAAAGAGCCACCTCTCCTTTGGGCTGCCTTGCAACCTTGCTTGGCTACTAACCCTCCCCTTTGTTCCTTCATGCTGGGCCCTCAGCTAGCCCTGTCTGATGGCTCTGATGCTGCTCCCTGTGCAGCTACCGGCTGCCTTACTGCTCGGTGCTGCAGGGCATCCAAACGTGTCCGAGGAAAGATTGCATCGGTCACAAGCTTTGGGAGGGCTGAACGTATCCCTGCCTTGTATCCTGGCCCTGCCAACCAGTGGTGCAAGTAGATTTTAACTCTTACCAATACAGCAACTCATGGGAGGGACCCAGAAGGGAGGTCGGGGGGCATGTGACCTCCCCCCCCCCCCCCCCAAACAACCCCACCCTGCCTTCTGTGCGGGGGCTCTACAGACCCACGTAGTTGCATCTCCTCTCTGGGAAGGGCTGGTGGGGGGCCAGCTGGGGGCGGTACAGCCAAACCGGAGGAGCTGCCAGCGTTCTGCTCCTTTCGCTGCTGCGGTTCCTGAGAGCCCTGCGGTTTTCACCGGCTACCGAACGTCATTCCAGTACGTCATCCCAGCAACAAATGTCTTAATGGTGCGGCGTACCTGACCTTACTGCCTTACTTGCACCACTGCTGCCAACTGACCCCTTCCCCCTTCCAGCTGAGCTTGCCACAACTCCCCTGGAGGGGCCTGGAGAGGCTCCTGCAGAGCAGCGGAGTTACTACGTGCGTCTGGGTTCCCTGTCGAGCACGCTGCGCCAGCGAGCCTACCAGCACGCCCTGGGCAAGATGAGACAAGCCAGGCAGCGCACCCTGGAGGCCCTCTCCCAGCTCCAGCAAATCATTGACCTGGTAGGAACACGACCCCTCTCCCCTGCCCTGTAGCTGCTGTGGGTCACGGTCTCTGCAGCCTCCCATGCTCAGTGCCATTGGCACTGTTTGTTCCTGGGCCCAGCTGTGTCGCTGCAGTAGTGCTGCCCACCTGCTGCCCACACCTAGCTGTGGGAGAGCTTCCCTGGCCAGCCGCCTCCTGCTCTTCCCAGCTAACTGCCCTCTCCCCCTGCAGATCAGCCATGCCAAGCAGGCCGTAGATCAGAAGCTTCACAATGGCCAGGACCGTCTGTACCAGATGTGGCTCCAGTACTGCAGGGGGAAGTTGGAAGGGCAGGAGGATCCAGACTCCGCAAAGGTATTCTCCTCCTTCTCGCCCTGACAGCCTTGCTCCAGTGAACTCCCCCCATCTGCAGGGGAGACTTGTAGATACTCCAGTCTCTTTCTCCTTCCAGCAGGTTGAAGCTCAGGTTCTAGCCATGTCCCAGAGCCTCACCCAGCAACTGAAAACCACCTGCCTTACTCTCCTGGGCAGCATCCAGGGCCTTCCCAGCACTATCCAGGACAAGGCCCAGCAGGTCTCGAGCAGTACAGAAGAGCTCCAGGCCTCCTTCTCCAGTGCCTGCTCTTTCCAGGATCTGTCCAGCAGTGCCCTTGCCCGGGGTCGGGAGATGGTGACCAAGGCCCAGAAGTCCTTGGATGAGCTCCTGGAATACGTGACGCAGAACATTCCCCTGGATTGGATCGTGGGACCCTTCACTCCCGCGGGAGACTCCCCACAGTGTCCTGATGAGCTGGTGGAGGAAGGAAAGAAGGTGGAGGCCTGAAGGGTTCCCCCTGCTGCTGGAAGGAATCCAGCTGAATTGCCTGCATAGCTAGTGTGGGGTCTCCTCACTGAGGCTGTAGTCCTGCTTTGGCAGATGGTGGACTGAGGTCAGGTCTTCCTTCTGCAGAACCTGAATGTCCTTTCCCAGGCACACTTCCCCAGAACCATGTATTACCAGTTACAGGGTGGCATCACTAGTCATGCAGGACTGCATCCCTTGCAGGGCTAGTCTGCTTCTCTCAGGACAGACATACAGCTGTCTTCCTCTGTACACAGGAAGTGCTCCTGAGCTTGATCTTTTCCCTAGCTGTGTAATGTGTAAAACAAGGGTTTAATGTCCCAATAAACTGCAACTGCATTCAAATTCCTGTCTGCTTAATGTGATTCCCTCCCCGACTTGTGCTCTCTACAAACATTTACTGTACAGATGACCCCATTCCCCCTCTTCTTCACACACCCCCTTTCTCTCTGGCAGGGCTCCAGAATGGCTGAGCTTGTCTCCTGGGTGAAGGCATCTCTTCAGGTGCCTCCATTTGACTCTCTTCCATTGAGACTTTTCTCATGTAGAAGGAGGCAACAGCCCATTGAGAACACTCATCTGGCTTCCAGTGTGTAGGAAGGCAACAATACAGACTGTGAGACCAAGTAACAGAGGGAAGAGCCCAGTGTGTTATGGCACTATGGCCTTGAGAGGAAATGTAGGTTCTCAGCTTTCCACACACCCCTATTGGTAATGAGTGAAGTTAAAAGGGTCATATACAGTGGTGGGAGACTGCCAGGCTTTGCCTCTAATCCAGTGTAAGAAGCTCAACAGGTTGGAAGTGTCCAGGAAAAGGGATGGTGAATTGTTAAATCCCAGTTGCCTGGAGTTGCCAAACGCACCCCTGCGCGCACACACAGGGAGACTAGCTGCAAGATAGAGAGCAGCAGACAGTCTTGCTGAGCATGGACATCAGCCAGCCTGCGTCCTTCCTCCCTGCTGTTAGCCAAGCACCTGCCTAACCTTTCCTACTTCCTAGTGTAAACCTAGCCAGGTCAATAACACTACAGGCACATGGCTCAGGGTTGTGGGAGATCCATAATCAGACCAGTGCTGGGCTTGTAATGCATTTTCCTGAGAGCTTGTGTCTATGCTTGAAGTCACAAGTAGGTAGTGTCATCTAGGCAGCTCCATCCCTGTTTCTTAGTAGCTCAAGCCTGAGTTAGGATAGAAAGGTCTCTTGGGTTCAGCACTGCAACAGCACCATGAGCAGGAATGGCTGTGTTGCTCCCAAAGATGGAGACTAGTAACAAAGTGGTCATCTCCTTGGAAAGGGCCTGCCTTGTTCTCCAATTGACTGAGGATACCAAGCTGTTCATAGAATATCAGGGTTGGAAGGGACCTCAGGAGGTCATCTAGTCTAACCCCCTGCTCAAAGCAGGACCAGTCCCCAACTAAATCATCCCAGCCAGGGCTTTGTCAAGCCTGACCTTAAAAACTTCAAAGGAAGGAGATTCCACCACCTCCCGAGGTAACCTATTCCAGTGCTTCACCACCCTCCTAGTGGAAAAAGTGTTTACTAATATCCAACCTAAACCTCGCCCACGGCAGCTTGAGACCACTGTTCCTTGTTTTGTCATCTGCTACCACTGAGAACAGTCTACATCCATCCTTTTTGGAACCCCCTTTCAGGTAGTTGAAAGCTGCTATCAAATCCCCCCTCATTCTTCTCTTCCGCAGACTAAACAATTCCAGTTCCCTCAGCCACTCCTCGTAAGTCATCTGTTCCCGTCCCCTAATCACTTTTGTTGCCCTGTGCTGGACGCTTTCCAATTTTTTCACCACCTCCTTGTAATGTGGGGACCAAAACTGGACACACTACTCCAGATGAGGCCTCACCAATGTCGAATAGAGGGGGACGATCACATCCCTCGATCTGCTGGCAGTGCCCCTGCTTATACAGCCCAAAATGCCATTGGCCTTCTTGGCAACAAGGGCACACTGTTGACTCCTATCCAGCTTCTTGTCCACTGTAACCCCTAGGTCCTTTTCTGCAGAAAAGTCAGAAACTCCCTAACTGCCAGGGAGCAATTACTGAAGCTAGTCTGCCTGTGGAACTGGAGGTGTGTTTTAAACCCTGCTCTGTTATGGATTAAAAATGGCCCCTCCAGCAAACTCACGGGGAAGAGTGAGGAAAAGCAATAGCTAGGTGGAGCCCTGCTGGAATGAGTAAAGGTCTTAGCCTGCTCCTTTTAGGGATATGGAAGAGGAAGTACAGACTGCACGAGTACTGGTCAGCTAATCTGACTTCTGTGTTCAAGCCCCGTGAAGCTCTTTCCTCTTTAGTCCAAGTCTAATAAAATGTGTGAGGTCAATGAGTGGATTTCACATCAGCAGATATTTGCTTCAAACTTGGAAAGAAGCTGGATTTTCTTTACACCATGAAGAGCATTGCAGCCTACATTTCCCCAGCACAGCCCTTACAGCTAATTTTTCCATAGGGAAGGGGTGGTTCTAACACATCCTCAAGCTAGGGTCAGCCGTAAGATACCACATCAAAAAAGTTGCTGGACCAATCTTAACTTATACAAAGCAAATGCAGTAACTGACTAACCCACCAGATGCAGTATTTATGGCACAAGGAGCAGTGAGTTATTTCAGCAAACCCCAGCATGATTCACCCATGGGCTCAAGTGTTTAATCCAAAGGCCTGTTCGAGGATCCAAGGTGTGAGCATAGAGATCACGCTCGCTACACTCCAATGGTCTGAATATTAGAAGGAGAAATGGGAAAAGGAAAGAGATGCTTCCTGCCCCCAGCTGGCTATTTTTCCAGGGCACTACTGCCTGCATAATTAGTGATTGTAGCTACCAGGTAGGAAGACTTGTAGTGTGCTCTGAACATGGTTGGGCTTGCTGCTTTTTCTGCTGGCTGCCTGTGTGGGAGGGCTATGGGTGGGAAGGTGGTTTCTAAGCCCTGAGCATACAATGGTCTCTCTGTGCTGGTGTTACTTGCACCTGTGCAGAGCTCTCTGGAACCCAGCTACTCTTCCCAACTGCCTGTTGAAGTTACTGGGGGTCTGAGTAAAGGCAGGGGCTGGTTTGTGCAGGGCTCATTGTAGAATCAGGGCCTAACACTGCCCCACTCTGGCCTTTGCAACCGCTGAAGGT
This sequence comes from Caretta caretta, assembly GCF_965140235.1. Lineage (NCBI taxonomy): Eukaryota > Metazoa > Chordata > Testudines > Cheloniidae > Caretta > Caretta caretta. Next base: position 125,263,246 of record NC_134210.1, read on the forward strand.
CGTGTGTCTGGATGGAGGCCCACTCACATCCCCCTGTGGGACAGACACATGAGTGTGAACATCTAGGCTTGCTTTAAAGGAGGGAGGTGAGCACCGGCCTCAGCCCCAGGCCACTGTCACTCCCTGCTTTGATTTTACTCCCTGTGTGAAGGGCGATGGGGAGGTGATGGGAAGAAGTTATACATGCTGTGATCTGCTGTCACTCCAGCTGGGAAGGGCCCTGGCACTGGAGTAACTAGGCCACGAATGACAATGGGGAGAGGGTAGAGTCGAGCATAGTGGCTATGACTGACTCCCCCCTGCCCAAAGTTTTCCCTGAGCTTGTCTCCCCTCTTAGTCCTTCCGTATGGTTGCGTCATCCCCATCATTTCCCAAATGCTCCCCTGAGCCTGGGGTTCCACGTATTGAACTGACCCTTATATTGGAACTGCTAACTGCGCTCAGTCTTTAACCCCTTATTGCCCAGTGCGGGGCAACCTAACTCTCTTTGAGCAATCAGCACTCTCCTAAATGCATGAGCCTATACTGCATGAGCTAAAAGCCATAAGGCTCTTAGCTAAAGATGCAGAGCCGATGCGTTAATCTCTGTCTCTCCAACTGGTCCTGGTGCCACGAGATGGGACAGAAGAACACACCCAGAAGGTGTATGGATTACAAGTGCATCCCTGGGCTTGAAGAACTGGCTGTTTCTGAGCCTGCCTTAGATCAAAGGTTTAAGGCCCTGGCCTGTTCTCTGTAGAGAGAGACTTATTACAGGGGGACAATCTGGTCTGGCTCTCAGAGAAAACGGACCGGGGGCAGCTCTCCTGGTGTTCCTACACAACATTGATTTCATTGTTTCCTGCTGTAGCCACTCAATATTCCTTTTTGGGTCTTGCAGGGACATCTCACTCCACCATGTCTGCTGAGGAAAATGAACCACAGGTGGAGATCCAGGCAGAGGAGCAACAGGTGGGTCCCTCCTGGGGAGGCAGGTGTGCTTGGCAGCTGGAAGGGCTGTTCTAGCTTGAATGTCTCCACTGCTGGAGACAGGGACTCGTAACCACAACGCTAGCTAAGGCTCCAAGTTCTAGTTCTCGGAGTGCCGTAGTCACTGCCCACAAGTGCCCCCTGAAGCCAGGAGGAGCATCGGCACTGGTGACCCTCTGTATGCTGTCTGCACTCGAACACGGTCAAATCCCGCTGATTATAATACCCAGTAGGGGCATTGTACCGGGTGCTGGACTGAGACATGGTTCCTGATCGGGAGAGAATGCACTTGGAAAGACAGAAGGTCTCTCCGTTCCATCAGTGAGAGCAGGAATGAGACCGTGACAGTTGTGTTTTGTTGGTGGGTGTGCCAGGACGGAAGCAGCATTCCTGAGACTTTGCTTAATATAGGCAGCTGTTCTAATGGGACCAGGCTTCTGGGTGTGTAACTAATGTCACAGTCAGGCCACTGAACCCCTGCTGAGAGGGACCGGAGACTGCCTAGCTCTGAGGACAGTCTCCTACAGAATCGGTAGTTTGCAGAAGGAAAGACAGGAGGGGCACCTTGACGAGCCAGGAGCTCTTCCTCAGCTGACTCCTCTTTCCCTCCCTCAGACTGCAGGGGACAGGGTGGCTGGCCTGCCCTTGGTCAGCTCTGCCTGTGAGATGGCCTCTGCCAGCTACACTGCCACCAAAGAGACCCACCCAGCCATCAAAGCGATATGTGAGGTGGCAGAGACTGGGGTGAGAACCATCACCTATGCTGCTATCACCGGGGCACGGCCGATCCTGGACCAGCTGGAGCCACAGCGTGAGTAAGGGAAAGGGAGACAGGAACGCTCCTGTATGTGTAGCGGGGGAGGTGGGTCTGGGGGCAGGCTCAGCCTACAGTGGCTCTAGGCCCACTACTGAACTCTGCCTCCAACTGGCAGGAAACAGAATCCACAGACTCCCTTCTCCTGCTCCTCTCAACTCCGCTAGCTCCTAGACATGACCTGTCCAAGGCATTGGCCTTGTGCGGAGCGACTCTGACGGCTGCAGCAGCTGCTCTTGGGGACTCTTGCTCAGGTACCAGCGGTGAGCTGGACCAACCTAGAGACAGTCAGTGCCCAGGCACAATCCCTGGTGTGCATAGCTGGCCCAGTACCACACAGCCACATGCACTGCGTATGGCACCTAATGCCATGGAGCAATACCTGCTTGAGGGCACAGGAAGCAGCTCCAATGCTAAAAGGATCTGAGCCCATTGCAGGCACTGGAGACTCCTGAAACCCTCTAGGAGAAGCTTGGGGTGGATGAATCATAGAATATAAGGGTTGGAAGGGACCCCAGAAGGTCATCTAGTCCAACCCCCTGCTCGAAGCAGGACCAATTCCCAGTTAAATCATCCCAGCCAGGGCTTTGTCAAGCCTGACCTTAAAAACCTCTAAGGAAGGAGATTCTACCACCTCCCTAAGTAACGCATTCCAGTGTTTCACCACCCTCTTAGTGAAAAAGTTTTTCCTAATATCCAATCTAAACCTCCCCCACTGCAGCTTGAGACCATTACTCCTCGTTCTGTCATCTGCTACCATTGAGAACAGTCTAGAGCCATCCTCTTTGGAACCCCCTTTCAGGTAGTTGAAAGCAGCTAACTGAACAGATGACTGGCAGTGGGATCTCCCGAGCTAAACATGTGATGAACCAGACTGGCTCCATAGCCTTGGGCAACTTCCCCAACCCCTCTTCCTTGGCTCTCCCATCAGTAACCTGGGGACACTTGCTTAGGAACACCAGTCCTCCAATGTACATGGATTAGCAGCCCCACGAGATCTGTGCACATGAAGGAATTAAGGGAACGAGTTCTGTGGTTATGTTTCAGTTGCAGGAGCCAATGAACATGCCTGTCGGGGTCTGGACAGACTGGAGGAGCAGCTGCCCATCCTGCAGCAGCCGATTGAGAAGGTAACCACACGAGTGTCAGGGCTGGTCCTGGAGCAGCATGAGGCTGTGGGCCCTTCACTTCCGCTAGGTGTTCAGTGACCTCTCTTCTGATCCCTTTTCCTCTAGGTGGCTTTGGATGCCCAAGACCTGGTGGGTGCCAAGGATGCAGTCTGCAGCACGGTCACTGAGGCCAAGGATGCAGTGACCAGCAGGGTGAGCGTGGCCCAAGGGGCTGTCCAGGAGAGCGTGGAGGTGACCAAATCCGCCATGACCAGGAGCATGAGCACAGTGATGGGCTCCAGCATGGGGCAGATGGCTGCGAGTGTCATAGACGCAGCATTGGGGAAATCTGAGCAGCTGATGGACTACTACCTCCCCATGACAGAGGAGGAGCTTGGTAAGATCCCCTCTGCTGAATACAAACCAATGTGACCCTGGTGTCTTGGGGTGTGGCTTGAACTCAGTGTTCACAGCTGATGTGCCAAAAGAGCCACCTCTCCTTTGGGCTTCCTTGCAACTTAGCTTGGCTACTAGCCCTCCCTTTGTTCCTTCATGCTGGGCCCTGTGCTCGCCCTGTCTGATGGCTCTGACGCTGCTCCCTGTGCTGCTACCCACTGTCTTACTGGTCAGTGCTGCAGGGCATCCAAAAGTGCCCTGGGAAATATTCCATCGGTCACAAGCTCTGGGAGGACTGAACGCATCCCTGCCTTGTATCCTGGCCCTGCCAACCGGTGGTACAAGTAGATTTTAATTCTTACCAGTACGGTGACTCATGGGAGGGACCCAAAAGTGTAGGGGGGCACATGACTCCCTCCCAAACGACCCCACCCTGCCTCGTGCGGGGAGGGCTCTACAGACTCCAGACAGGAGATGGAACTACGTGGAAGGGCTGGTGGGGGACCAGCTGGGGGTGGTACAGACACACCGGAGGAGGTGCCAGCATTCTGCTCCTTTCGCTGCTGTGGTTCCTGAGAGCCCTGTGGTTTTCAGTGGATACCGAATGTCATTCCAGTACGTCATACTAGCAACAAATGTCTTAATGGTGCGGCGTACCTGACCTTACTGCCTTACTTGCACCACTGCTGCCAACTGACCCCTTCCCCCTTCCAGCTGAGCTTGCCACAACTCCCCTGGAGGGGCCTGGAGAGGCTCCTGCAGAGCAGCGGAGTTACTACGTGCGTCTGGGTTCCCTGTCGAGCACGCTGCGCCAGCGAGCCTACCAGCACGCCCTGGGCAAGATGAGACAAGCCAGGCAGCGCACCCTGGAGGCCCTCTCCCAGCTCCAGCAAATCATTGACCTGGTAGGAACACGACCCCTCTCCCCTGCCCTGTAGCTGCTGTGGGTCACGGTCTGTCATAAATATAAAGGGAAGGGTAAACCACTTCAAAATCCCTCCTGGTCAGAGGAAAAGTCCTCTCACCTGTAAAGGGTTAAGAAGCTAAAGGTAACCTTGCTGGCACCTGACCTAAATGACGAATGAGGAGACAAGATACTCTCAAAAGCTGCGAGGAGGGAGAAAAACAAAGGGTCTGTGTCTGTCTGTAGGCTGCTTTTGCCGGGAACAGAACAGGAATGGAGCCTTAGAACGTTTAGTAAGTTATCTAGCTAGGTATGTGTTAGATTATGATTTCTTTAAATGGCTAAGAAAAGATTTGTGATGACTATCCCAGTCTGTGTGTCTTTTTTGTAACTTAAGGTTTTGCGTAGAGGGATTCTCTGTTTTGAATCTAATTACCCTGTAAGGTATCTACCATCCTGATTTTACAGAGGTGATTCCTTTACTTCAATTAAAAGTCACCTTGTAAGAAAACTGAATGCTTTTTCATTGTTCTAAGATCCAAGGGTTTGGGTCTGCGGTCACCTATGCAAATTGGTGAGGATTTTTACCAAACCTTCCCCAGGAAGTGGGGTGCAAGGGTTGGGAGGTTTTTGGGAGGAAAGACGTGTCCAAACTATGTTTCCCAGTAAACCCAGTTAGAGATTGGTGGTGGCAGTGGAAATTCCAAGGGCAAAGGGTAAAATTAATTTGTACCTTGGGGAAGTTTTAACCTAAGCTGGTGAAAGTAAGCTTAGGAGGTTTTTCATGCAGGTCCCCATATCTGTACCCTAGAGTTGAGGGTGGGGGAGAAACCTTGACACGGTCTCTGCAGCCTCCCATGCTCAGTGCCATTGGCACTGTTTGTTCCTGGGCCCAGCTGTGTCGCTGCAGTAGTGCTGCCCGCCTGCTGCCCACAGCTAGCTGTGGGAGAGCTTCCCTGGCCAGCCGCCTCCTGCTCTTCCCAGCTAACTGCCCTCTCCCCCTGCAGATCAGCCATGCCAAGCAGGCCGTAGATCAGAAGATTCCCAATGGCCAGGACCGTCTGTACCAGATGTGGCTCCAGTACTGCAGGGGCAACTTGGAAGGGCAGGAGGAACCAGACTCCGCAAAGGTATTCTCCTCCTTCTCGCCCTCACAGCCTTGCTCCAGTGAACTCCCCCCATCTGTAGGGGAAACTTGCAGATACTCCAGTCTTTCTCCTTCCAGCAGGTTGAAGCTCAGGCTCTAGCCACGTCCCAGAGCCTCACCCAGCAACTGAAAACCACCTGCCTTACTCTCCTGGGCAGCATCCGGGGCCTTCCCAGCACTATCCAGGACAAGGCCCAGCAGGTCTCGAGCAGTACAGAAGAGCTCCAGGCCTCCTTCTCCAGTGCCGGCTGTTTCCAGGATCTGTCCAGCAGTGCCCTGGCCCGGAGTCGGGAGATGGTGACCAAGACCCTGGAGTGCCTGGATGAGCTGCTGGAATACGTGACGCAGAACATTCCCCTGGACTGGATCGTGGGACCCTTCATTCCCACTGGAGACTCCCCACCGTGTCCTGATGAGCTGGTGGAGGAAGGAAAGAAGGTGGAGGCCTGAAGGGTTCCCCCTGCTGCTGGAAGGAATCCAGCTGAATTTCCTGCATAGCTAGTGTGGGGTCTCCTTGCTGAGGCCACAGTGCTGCTTTGGCAGATGGTGGACTGAGGTCAGGTCTTCCTTCTGCAGAACCTGAATGTCATTTCCCAGGCCCACTTCCCCAGAACCATGTATTACCAGTTACAGGGTGGCATCACTAGTCATACAGGACTGCATCCCTTGCAGGGCTAGTCTGCTTCTCTCAGGACATACCTACAGCTGTCTTCCTCTGTACACAGGAAGTGCTCCTGAGCTTGATCTTTTCCCTAGCTTTGTAATGTGTAAAACTAGGGTTTAATGTTACAATAAACCTCAACTGCATTCAAATTTCTGTCTGCTTAATGTGATTCCCTCCCTGGCTCATGCTCTGAAGAAACATATACTGTACAGGTGACCCCATGCCCCTCTTCTTCACACACACACACAAACCCCCTCCACCCACTTCCTCTGGAAGGGCTCCAGAATGGCTGAGCTCATCTCCTGGGTGAAGGCATCTCCTCAGGTGCCTCCATTTGACTCTCTTCCATTGAGACTTTTCTCATGTAGAAGGAGGCAACAGGGTTCTCCCCATTGAGATCACTCGTCTGGCTTCCAGTGGGTAGCAAGGCAACATTACAGGCTCTGAGACCCAACTAACAGAGGGAAAGACCCAGGTTGTTGAGATAGGGCACTATGGCCTTGAGAGGAAATGGGGTGTGTGGAGAACTGAGAACCTACTACTGGTAATGAGCAAAGTTAAAAGGGTCACATACAGTGGTGGGAGACTGCCGGGCCTTGCCTCTAGTCCAGTGCAAGAAGCTCAACAGGTTGGAAGTGTCTAGGAAAAGATGGTGAATTGACAACTCCAGGCAACTGGGATTTAACAAAACACACACAGGGAGACTAGCTGCAAGAGAGAGAGCAGCAGATACTCTTGCTGAAGCATGGACATCAGCCAGCCTGCATCCTTCCTCCCTGCCATTAGCCAAGCACCTGCGTAATCTTTCCTACTGCCTAGTGTAAACCTAGCCAGGCTAATGGCTCAGGGTTGTGGGAGATCCATAGTAGGACCAGTGCTGGGCTTGGAATGCATTTTCCTGAGAGCTTGTGTCTATGCTTGAAGTCACAAGGGGGTAGTGTCATCTAGGCAGCTCCATCACTTTTGCTTATCCTAACTCTAGCTTGAGCTATTAATAAGCTTCAGGCAAGGAAATGTCTCTCGGGTTCAGCACTGCAACAGGACCATGAGCAGGAATGGGTGTGTAGCTCTCAAAGATAGAGACTAGTAATCAAAATGGTGATGGATGCAGCTCCCAGGGCTAGTTACTCCGGATCTCATTGGACAGGGCCTGTCTTGTACTCCCAGTGGACTGGGGCTACAAAGGTTTTCATAGACTCCTAGAATATGGGGGTTGGAAGGGACCTTAGGAGGTCATCCAATCCAACCCCCTGCTCAAAGCAGGACCAATTCCCAGTTAAATTATCCCAGCCAGGGTTTTGTCAAACCCGACCTTAAAAACTTCAAAGGAAGGAGATTCCACCACCTTCCTAGGTAACGCATTCCAGTGCTTCACCACCCTTCTAGTGAAAAAGTTTTTCCTAACATCCAACCTAAACCTTCCCCACTACAACTTGATACCATTGATCCTTGTTCTGTCATCTGTACCACTGAGAACAGTCTAGATGCATCCTCTTTGGAACTCCCTCTCAGGTAGCTGAAAGCAGCTATCAAATCCTCCTCCCTGCCGTTCTTCTCTTCTGCAGGCTAAACAATTCCAGTTCCCTCAGCCTCTCCTCATAAATCATGTGTTCCAGTCCCCTGAACATTTTTGTTGTCCTCTGCTGGACACTTTCCAATTTTTTCACATCCTTTTTGTGGTGTAGGGCCCAAAACTGGACATAGTACTCCAGATCAGGCCTCACAAATGTTGAATAGAGGAGAACAATCATGTCTGTCGATTTGCTGGCAATGCCCCTATTTACACAACCCAAAATGTCATTGGCCGTCTTGGCAACAAGGGCACACTGTTGACTCATAGCCAGTTTCTTGTCCACTGTAACTTCGAGGTCCTTTTCTGCAGAAAAGTCAGAAACTCCCTAACTGACAGTGAGCGATCACTGAGGCTAATTTGCCTGTGTAACTGGAAGTGTGTTACATACCCTGCTGTGTTCTGGATTAACAGAGGCCCCTCCAACACACTAGCTAGGTGGAGCCCTGCTGGGGTGAGTAAAGGTCCTAGTCTGCTCCTTTTAGGAATATGGAAGAGTAAGTGCAGACTTCAGGAGTGCTGGTCAGCTAACATGACTTCTGTATCCAAGCCCAGTGAAGCTCTTTCCTCTTTCGTCCAAGTCTAATAAAATGTGTGATGTCAATGAGTGGATTTCACATCAACAGATATTTGCTTCAAACTTGGACAGAAGTGGGAGCTGGATTTTCTTTACGCCATGAAGAACATTGCAGCCTACGTTTCCCGAGCGCAGCCCCTGCAGCTAATCTTTCCGTAGAGAAGGAGCGGTTCTAACACATCCCCAAGCAGGGTCAGACCTAAGAAACCCGATCGAAAATCTTGCTGCACCACTCTCAAGTTATATAAAGCAAATTCAGTGACTGACTAACCCACCGGGTGCAGTATTTATTCAAAGAGCAGTGAGTTATTTCAGCAAACCCCAAACCAACGGGCTCGAGTGTTTAATCCAAAGGCCTGTTGGAGGATCCACATGTGAGCATAGAGATCACACCAGCTACACCCCAATGGTCTGAATATTAGAAGGAGGAATGGGAAAAGGAAAGAGATGCTTCCTGCCCCCAGCTGGCTTTCTCTCCTGGGTGGCACCCTCTGGATAATTAGTGATTGTAGCTGTAGATCCCAGGTAGGAAGACTTGTAGTGTGCTCTCTACATGGTTGGGCTCGCTGCTTCTGCTGGCTGCCTGTGTGGGAGGGCTATGGATGGGAAGCTGGTTTCTAAGCCCTGAGCATGCAATGGTCTCTCTGTGCTGGTGTTACTTGCACCAGTGCAGAGCCCTCTGGAACTCAGCTACTCTTCCCAACTGCCTGTTGAAGTTACTGGGGTCTGAGCAAATGCAGGGACTGGTTTGTGCAGGGCTCATTGTAGAATCAGAGCCTAAAACGGCCCCACTCTGGCCTTTGCAGCCACTGCAGCTGAAGATCTTGTGTTTAGATGGAGGCCCTCTCACATCCCTCTGTGGGACAGACACATGGGTATGAACATCTAGGCTTATTTAAAGGAGTGAGGTGAGCACCTGCCTCAGCCCCAGGCCACTGTCACTCTGCTCAGCTGCTCCAGGCATTTGCACTCCCTGCTTTGATTTTACTCCCTGTGTGAAAGGTGTAGGGAGGTTATGGGAAGTTATGCCTGGTGTGATCTGCTGTCACTCTGGCTGGGAAGGGCCCTGGCACTGAAGTATCTAGGCCAGGAATGATAATGGGGAGAGGGCAGAGCTGAGCATAGTGGCTATAACTGACACCCCCCCCCAAATTTTTCCCTGAGCTTGTCTCCCCACTTAGTGCTTCCCTTTGTCTGTCACCCCCAGCATCTGCCCAAATGCTCCCCAGATACCCCCTGAGCCTGGGGGTTCCACGTATTGAACTGACACTTATATTGGAACTGCTAACTGCCCTCAGTCTTTAACCCCTTATTGCCCAGTGTGGGGCTACCTAAGTCTCTTTGAGGTTCTGGGCCTAACTCACTTAGGCCTTGCAATGCTGAGAGGAGCAATAGCTAAATACCTTTAAAAACCTGTGCCATGTTCTCTTCCCTGGACAAGTCAACCAACAGGAAAGCTATAAATGAACTGAGGAGTATCTTGTGCCAGCTGGGCCAGAATAACTTCCCCAGCCTCTTTTGGAGTGGGCAGGAAAGGAAAATAATACAACAGCTACCAGCACTCTCCTCTCTTAGATGGTTTTACTCTCAAAAATCTTCTACACTGAAAATGTTACCAGGGAAATGGAGCGTAAAGGCGCTCTTCAGAGAGAACAACCGGAGTACTCTGAGAATATGAACCATTATTATTATTTGTATGACCGTAGCATTTCAAAGCAAAAATCAGAACTGGAATCCCATCGTGCTAGGTACTGTCTTAACAGAGAGTAAAAGGCCTGCCCCAAACAGCTCATAATCTGAAACTAGGTTTGCCAGCCCTCCAGGATTGTCCTGAACTCTCCAGGAATTAAAGATTAATCTTTAATTAAAGATTGTCATGTGATGAGACCTCCAGGAACCATCCAACCAAGATTGGCAACTCTCACACCCTGTAACTTTTCATGGGCTCACAGCTCTCACTGGGCAAAGTAGAGAATGCAGCTGTGTGATTGGTCTCCTGAGATGTCTGTCAAGTGTGTCCAGCCCCATGATGACATCATCACAGGAATATAATGGCTGAGACTTAAGGGAGGTCTGAGTATTGGTGAAGGATTAGAAGTGTGGAAGTTTGGTAAGATGTGTGGTTAACGTCTGTGTTATATCTCTGGTTTCTAGGTTCTGTATCTGTTAAGATGGGGGCTCTTTTCTTACACAGAGTGTGACCCAATGTCTTGCCTGATGGCTAGTAGTGGCTAGGATTGAATGGTCAGAAGCTCTTAGCTAGTTTCAGTGCTTAGTAGTTGTACTTGTGTAAAGCATTTTGACTTCAGTTTTCTGAGCAAACAGTCCAGGGAAGGAAACTATTTGCCTTCCAGACTGGGAGGCCTGGATTAATGGTATGTTCTAGGAGATGGAGGCTTCCCTAGAGGAGAATAGAATATTTAACTAGGAGAACTAAATTAGCGTTTGGACTAGGGGAAAAACTTACTCACCTCTCGACCTGAGCAAAGCTATGCTGTTCCCATGCAGGGATGGGGAATGGGACTTCTGGTTCTGGTCTGAGTTCTGGCTTGTCCTAAAGATCTGCAGGGGGAAACACTTGACTGAGGTGGCAGATTCAGCTGAGACTGGAGTGCTGAGTAACCAATATGTATCTGAAACAGATAATGCAGGAAACACTAAAGGAAGATAGGGCTGGTGCCTTCCCATAAGGGAAATGCTTCCTGGCCCTAGCTTTCTAGTTAGTGGTCTCACTTTCGCCTCTAGGAGTGATGGTGTCAACTTACCTGAACTGGAATCTGTTTCTTTAGCAGACCATCTTTACCTGACAATAGAAGATATTTGTATTTTTACCAGCTAAATTGGCTTTAAAATAACCAGCCTGCCATAGTGGGCATCTCCTATGTAGAATCATAGATATTACGGTCAGAAGGCACCATTATGATCATCTCCTATGTAATTCAGTATCCAGGGAGACTCCTACACTACTCACTCAAGAAGTCCCTGAAGGCTCCCCAGTGGTACCTTCTGAATTCAGTGTTCTGTGTGTGTAGTCAATGGCTACTACCTTCAGCAGGATAACTTCTGTCAGTGATTGTACTCTGGGACAAATGGAATTAGCCCCGGTACTATCTGGGAAAAGACTAAACTAGGAGGGTGCCTCTGATGAGCTGTGCAGGTGTCCTGGTGCTCCCCTTGGGAGGCATTGTCAGGTCTAGAAGTCTGAGGAGAAGCTTTGGGAGTGTGTAACGCCAAAAGACCCTGGTAATGGGCAGGATCAAACTTGGGACCTCTGGACCTAAATGCATGAGCCTCTACTGCATGAGCTTAAAGCCATAAGGCTCTTAGCTAAGACCGTAAAGCTGATAAATTAATCTCTGCCTCTCTAACTGGTCCTTGTGCCACGAGATGGGACAGAAGAACACACCCACAAGATGTGTGGATTACAAGTGCATTCCTGGGCTTGAAGAACTGGCTGTTTCTGAGCCTGCCTTAGATCAAAGGTTTAAGGGCCTGGCCTGCTCTCTGTAGAGAGAGACTTACTGCAGGGGGACAACCTGGTCTGGCTCTTACAGAAAACGGACCGGGAGCAGCTCTCCTGGTGTTCCTACACAAGATTGATTTCATTGTTTCCTGCTGTAGCCACTCAATATTCCTTTTTGGGTCTTGCAGGGACATCTAACTCCACCATGTCTGCTAAGGAAAATGAACCACAGGTGGAGATCCAGGCAGAGGAGCAACAGGTGGGTCCCTCCTGGGGAGGCAGGTGTGCTTGGCGGCTGGAAAGGCTGTTCTAGCTTGAATGTCTCCACTGCTGGAGACAGGGACTCGTAACCACAACTCTAGCCAATGACTCTAGCTCTCAGAGTGCCGTAGTCACTGCCCACAAGTGCCTCCTGAATCCGGGAGGAGCACAGGTGACCCTGTGAATGCTGTCTGCATTAGAACACTGGCAAATCCCGTTGATTGCAATGCCCAGTGGTGGCATTGTACCGGGTGCTGGACCGAGACATGGTTCCTGATCGAGAGAGACTGCACTTGGAAAGACAAAAGGTCTCTCCATTCCTGCTCTCACTGATGGAACGAGACCGTGACACAGTTCTGTTTTGTTCGTGGGTGTGCCAGGACGAAAGCAGCGTTCCTGAGACCTTGCTGAATATAGGCAGCTGTTCTAATGGGACCAGGCTTCTGGGTCTGTAACTAATCTCACAGGCAGGCCACTGAAACCCAGCTGAAATGGACAGGAGACTGTCCTCAGAGCTGGGCAGTCTCCTACAGAATCAGTAGTTGCAGAGGAAAAGAGACAGGAGGGGCACATTGAGAAGCCAGGAGCTCTTCCTCAACTGACTCCTCTTTCCCTCCCCTAGACTGCAGGGAACAGGGTGGCTGGCCTGCCCTTGGTCAGATCTGCCTGTGAGATGGCCTCTGCCAGCTACGCTGCCACCAAAGAGACCCACCCAGCCATCAAAGGGGTCTGTGAGGTAGTAGAGACTGGGGTGAGGGCCATCACCTCTGCTGCCATCACTGGGGCACGGCCTATCCTGGACCAGCTGGAGCCACAGTGTGAGTAAGGGAAGGGAGGCAGGAACACTCCTGTGTGTGTGGTGGGGGAGGTGGGTCTGGGGGCAGGCTCAGCCTACAGTGGCTCTAGGCCCACTACTGAGCTCGGCCTCCAACTGGCAGGAAACAGAATCCACAAACTCCCTTCTCCTGCTCCCCAGAACTCAGCGAGCTCCTAAACTTGATCTGGCCAAGGCATTGGCCTTGTGCGGAGGAGTTCTGACGGCTGTAGCAGCTGCTGGTGGGGGGGATTCCTGCTCAGGTACCAGCGGTGAGCTGGACCAGCCTAGAGACAGGCAGTGCCCAGGCACAATCCCTGGTGTGCATGGCTGGCCCAGTACCACACAGCCACATGCACTGTGTATGGCACCTAATGCCATGGAGCAATACCTGCTAGAGGGCATAGGAAGCAGCTCCAATGCTAAAAGGATCTGAGCCCATGGCAGGCACTGGAGACTCCTGAAACCCTCTAGGAGAAGCTGGGGGTGGATGAACAGATGACTGGCAGCCGGATCTCCTGACTGCTAAACCTGGCTCTGAAACAGACTGGCTCCATAGCCTTGGGCAACTTGCCCAACCCCTCTTCCTTGGCTTTCCCATCAGTAACCTGGGGAGACTTGCTTAGGAACGCCAGTCCTCCAATGTACGCAGATTAGCAGCCCCACGAGATCTGTGCACATAAAGGAATTAAGGGAACGAGTTCTGTGGTTATGTTTCAGTTGCAGCAGCCAATGAACATGCCTGTCGGGGTCTGGACAGACTGGAGGAGCAGCTGCCCATCCTGCAGCAGCCGATTGAGAAGGTAACCACACGAGTGTCACGACTGGTCCTGGAGCAGGATGAGGCTGTGGGCCCTTCACTTCTGCTAGGTGTTCAGTGACCTCTCTTTTGACCCCTTTCCCTCTAGGTGGCTTTGGATGCCCAAGAAATCGTGCGTGCCACAATGGTGGGTGCCAAGGATGCAGTCTGCAGCACAGTCACTGAGGCGAAGGATGCAGTGACCAGCAGGGTAAGCGTGGCCCAAGAGGCTGTCCAGGAGAGCATGGAGGTGACCAAATCCGCCATGACCAGCAGCATGAGCACAGTGATGGGCTCCAGCATGGGGCAGATGGCTGTGAGTGTCATAGACGCAGCATTGGGGAAATCTGAGCAGCTGATGGACTACTACCTCCCCATGACGGAGGAGGAGCTCGGTAAGATCCCCTCTGCTGAATACAAACCAATGTGACCCTGGTGTCTTGGGGTGTGGCTTGAACTCAGTGCTCACAGCTGAGCTGCCAAAAGAGCCACCTCTCCTTTTGGACTTCCTTGCAACCTAGCTTGGCTACTAGCCCTCCCTTAGTTCCTTCATGCTGGGCCCTCAGCTAGCCCTGTCTGATGGCTCTGACGCTGCTCCCTGTGCAGCTACCTGCTGCCTTACTGGTCGGTGCTGCAGGGCATCCAAACGTGCCCTGGGAAAGATTCCATCGGTCACAAGCTCTGGGAGGACTGAACGCATCCCTGCCTTGTATCCTGGCCCTGCCAACCAGTGGTACAAGTAGATTTTAATTCTTACCAGTACAGCGACTCATGGGAGGGACCCAAAAGTGTGGGGGGGCACATGACTCCCCCCAAACGACCCCACCCTGCCTTGTGCGGGGGGCTCTACAGACTCCAGACAGGAGCTATGTGGAAGGGCTGGTGGGGGGCCAGCTGGGGGGCAGTACAGCCACACTGGAGGAGATGCCAGCGTTCTGCTCCTTTCGCTGCTGCGGTTCCTGAGAGCCCTGTGGTTTTCAGTGGATACCGAACGTCATTCCAGTACGTCATCCCAGCAACAAATGTCTTAATGGCGCGGTGTACCTGACCTTACTGCCTGACTTGAACCACTGCTGCCAACTGACCCCTTCCCCCTTCCAGCTGAGCTTGCCACAACTCCCCTTGAGGGGCCTGGAGAGGCTCCTGCAGAGCAGCGGAGTCACTACGTGCGTCTGGGTTCCCTGTCGAGCACGCTGCGCCAGCGAGCCTACCAGCACGCCCTGGGCAAGATGAGACAAGCCAGGCAGCGCACCCTGGAGGCCCTCTCCCAGCTCCAGCAAATCATTGACCTGGTAGGAACACGACCCCTCTCCCCTGCCCTGTAGCTGCTGTGGGTCACGGTCTCTGCAGCCTCCCATGCTCAGTGCCATTGGCACTGTTTGTTCCTGGGCCCAGCTGTGTCGCTGCAGTAGTGCTGCCTGCCTGCTGCCCACACCTAGCTGTGGGAGAGCTTCCCTGGCCAGCCGCCTCCTGCTCTTCCCAGCTAACTGCCCTCTCTCCCTGCAGATCAGCCATGCCAAGCAGGCCGTAGATCAGAAGCTTCACAATGGCCAGGACCGTATGTACCAGATGTGGCTCCAGTACTGCAGGGGGAAGTTGGAAGGGCAGGAGGAACCAGACTCCGCAAAGGTATTCTCCTCCTTCTCGCCCTCACAGCCTTGCTCCAGTGAACTCCCCCCATCTGCAGGGGAGACTTGTAGATACTCCAGTCTCTTTCTCCTTCCAGCAGGTTGAAGCTCAGGCTCTAGCCACATCCCAGAGCCTCACCCAGCAACTGAAAACCACCTGCCTTACTCTCCTGGGCAGCATCCAGGGCCTTCCCAGCACTATCCAGGACAAGGCCCAGCAGGTCTCGAGCAGTATACAAGAGCTCCAAGCCTCCTTCTCCAGTGCCGGCTGTTTCCAGGATCTGTCCAGCAGTGCCCTGGCCCGGAGTCGGGAGATGGTGACGAAGGCCCAGGAGTCCCTGGATGAGCTGCTGGAATACGTGACGCAGAACATTCCCCTGGATTGGATCGTAGGACCCTTCACTCCCACTGGAGACTCCCCACCATATCCTGACGAGCTGGTGGAGGAAGGGAAGAAGGTGGAGGCCTGAAGGGTTACCCCTGCTGCTGGAGGGAATGCAGCTGAATTTCCTGCAAGGCTAGTGTGGGGTCTCCTCGCTGAGGCCGTAGTTCTGCTTTGGCAGATGGTGGACTGAGGTCAACTCTTCCTTCTGCAGAATTAAAGAACCTGAATGTCCTTTCCCAGGCCCACTTCCCGAGAACCATTTGTTACAGGGTGGCATCACTAGTCATGCAGGACTGCATCCCTTGCAGGGCTAGTCTGCTTCTCTCAGGACATGGATTGTAACTGACACACAGCTGTCTTCCTCTGTACATAAGAAGTGCTGCTGAGCTTGATTTTTTTCCTAGCTTTGTAATGTGTAAAACTAGGGTTTTAATGTCGCAATAAACTGCAACTGCATTCACATTCCTGTCTGCTTAATGTGATTCCCTCCCTGACTCGTGCTCTGTACAAATATACTGTACAGGTGACCCCATCCCCCTCTATATATACACACACACACACCCTTGCACCCACTTTTTTTTCTGGCAGGGCTCTAGAATGGCTGAGCTCCTCCTGGGTGAAGGCATCTCTTCAGGTGCCTCCATTTGACACTCTTCCATTGAGACTATCCTCAGGTAGAAGGAGGCAACAGCCCATTGAGAACACTCGTCTTGCTTCCAGTGTGTAGTAAGGCAACAATACAGACTCTGAGATCAACTAACAGAGGGAATACCCAGTGTGTTAGGGCACTATGGCCTTGAGAGGAAATGGGGTGTGTGGAGAGCTGAGAACCTACTTCTGGTAAAGTTAAAAGGGTCACATACAGTGGTGGGAGACTTCCAGGCTTTGCCTCTAATCCAGTGCAAGGTTGGAAGTCTCCAGGAAAAGAGATGCTGAATTGTTAAATCCCAGTTGCCTGGAGTTGTCAAAACGCACCCCTGCGCGCACACACAGGGAGACTAGCTGCAAGAGAGAGAGCAGCAGACAGTCTTGTTGAAGCATGGACATCAGCCAGCCTGCGTCCTTCCTCCCTGCTGTTAGCCAAGCACCTGCCTAACCTTCCCTACTGCCTAGTGTAAACCTAGCCAGGCCAATAACTGTACAGGCACATGGCTCAGGGTTGTGGGAGATCCATAATAGGACCAGTGCTGGGCTTATAATGCATTTTCCTGAGAGCTTGTGTCTGTGCTTGAAGTCACAAGGGGGTAGTGACATCTAGGCAGCTCCGTCACTGTTGCTTATCCTAACTCGGGCTTGAGCTATTAAAAAGCTTTAGGCAAGACCATGTCTCCCAGGTTCAGCACTGCAACAGCACCATGAGCAGGAATGGGTGTGTTGCCCTCAAAGAGGGAGACTAGTAATCAAAGTGGTGATGGAAGCAGCTCCCATGTCTGGTTACTGCTGATCTCATTGGACAGGGCCTGGCTTGTACCCCAAAGGACAAGGGATAGCAAGCTCTTCAAAGTCAGAAACTGCCAAACTGACAGGCTAATCTGCCTGTGGAACTGGAGGTGTGTTACAAACCCTGCTGTGTTCTGGATTAACAAAGGCCCCTACAACACACACAGGGGGAAGAGTGAGTAAGAGCACTCGCTAGGTGGAGCCCTGCTGGGGTGAGTAAAGGTCCTAGCCTGCTCCTTTTAGGGACATGGAACAGTAAGTGCAGACTTTAGTAGTGCTGTTCAGCATATGGGACTTCTGTGCTCAAGCCCAAGGAAGCTCTTTAGTCCAAGTCTAATAAAATGTGTGAGGTCAATGAGTGGATTTCACATCAGCAGATATTAGCTTCAAACATGGATAGAAGTAGGAGCTGGATTTTCTTTACACCATGAAGAACATTGCAGCCTGCATGTCCCGAGCATAGCCCCTGCAGCTAATCCTTCTGTAGAGAAGGAGTGGTTCTAACATATCCTCAGCCAGGGTCAGACGTAAGATACCCTATAGCAACTGTTGCTGGACCAGTCTTAAATTATACAAAGCAAATGCAGTAACTGACTAACCCACCAGATGCAGTGTTTATGGCACAAGGAGGAGTGAGCTATTCCAGCAGACCCCAGCATGATCCACCAACAGGCTCAGGTGTTTAATCCAAAGGCCTGTTGGAGGCTCCAAGGTGTAAGCATTGAGATCACACCAGCTACGCCCCCAATGGTCTGAATATTAGAAGGAGGAATGGGAAAAGGAAAGAGATGCTTCCTGCCCCCGGCTGGCTTTCTCTTCTGGGTGGCACCCCCTGCATAATTAGTGATTGTAGATCCCAGGTAGGAAGACTTGTAGTGTGCTCTGAACATGGTTGGTCTTGCTGCTTCTGCTGGCTGCATATGTGGGAGGGCTATGGATGGAAAGGTGGTTGCTAAGCCCTGAGCATACAATGGTCTCTCTGTGTTGGTGTTACTTGCACCTGTGCAGAACTCTCTGGAACCCAGCTACTCTTCCCAACTGCCTGTTGAAGTTACTGGGGGTCTGAATATCGTAGAATATCAGGGTTGGAAGGGACCTCAGGAGGTCATCTAGTCCAACCCCCTGCTCAAAGCAGGACCGATCCCCAATTAAGTCATCCTAGCCAGGGCTTTGTCAAGCTTGACCTTAAAAACTTCTAAGGAAGGAGATTGCACCACCTCCCTAGGTAACGCATTCCAGTGTTTCACCACCCTCTTAGTGAAAAAGTTTTCCTAATATCCAACCTAAATCTCCCCCACTGCAACTTGAGACCATTTCTCCTTGTCCTGTCGCCCGCTATCCCTGAGAATAGTCTAGATCCATCCTCTTTGGAACCACCTTTCAGGTAGTTGAAAGCAGCTATCAAATCTCCCCTCATTCTTCTCTTCTGTAGACTAAACAATCCCACTTCCCTCAGCCTCTCCTCATAAGTCATGTGTTCCAGTCCCCTAATCATTTTTGTTGCCCTCCGCTGGACATTTTCCAATTTTTCCACATCCTTCTTGTAGTGTGGGGCCCAAAACTGGACACACTACTCCAGATGAGCCCTCACCAGTGTCGAATAGAGGGGAACAATCACATCCCTCGATCTGCTGGCAATGCCCCTACTTATACAGCCCAAAATGCCATTGGCCTTCTTGGCTACAAGGGCACACTGTTCACTCATATCCAGCTTCTCGTCCACTGTAACCCCTAGGTCCTTTTCTGCAGAACTGCTGCCGAGCCATTCGGTCCCCAGTCTGTAGCGGTGCATTGGATTCTTCCGTCCTAAGTGCAGGACTCTGCACTTGTCCTTGTTGAACCTCATCAGATTTCTTTTTGCCAAATCCTCCGATTTGTCTAGGTCCCTCTGTATCCTATCCCTACCCTCCAGCATATCTACCACTCCTCCCAGTTTAGTGTCACCTGCAAACTTGCTGAGGGTGCAATCCACACCATTCTCCCAGATCATTAATGAAGACATTGAACAAAACCGGCCCCAGCACGGATCCTTGGGGCACTCTGCTTGACACCGGCTGCCAACTAGACATGGAGCCATTGATCACTACCCGTTGAGCCCGACAATCTAGCCAGCTTTCTACCCACCTTGTAGTGCATTCATCCAGCCCATACTTCCTTAACTTGCTGACAAGAATACTGTGGGAGACAGTGTCAAAAGCTTTGCTAAAGTCAAGGAACACCACGTCCACTGCTTTCTCTTCATCCACAGAACCAGTCTCGTCATAGAAGGCAATTAGATTAGTCAGGCATGGTGACTTGGTGAATCTATGCTGACTGTTCCTGATCACTTTCCTCTCATCTAAGTGATTCAGAATTGATTCCTTGAGGACCTGCTCCATGATTTTTCCAGGGACTGAGGTGAGGCTCACTGGCCTGAAGTTCCCAGGATCCTCCTTCTTCCCTTTTTTAAAGATGGGCACTACTTTAGCCTTTTTCCAGTTGTCCGGGACTTCCCCGGCTCGCCATGAGTTTTCAAAGATAATGGCCAATGGCTCCGCAATCACATCCGCCAACTTCTTTAGCACTCTCAGATGCAACGCATCCGGACCCATGGACTTGTGCACGTCCAGCTTTTCTAAATAGTCTCGAACCACTTCTTTCTCCACAGAGGGCTGGTCACCTCCTCTCCATGCTGTGCTGCCCCGTGCAGTAGTCTGGGAGCTGACCTTGTTCGTGAAGACAGAGGCAAAGAAACCATTGAGTACATTAGCTTTTTCCACATCCTCTGTCACTAGGTTGTCTCCCTCATTCGGTAAGGGGCCCACGCTTTCCTTGACTTTCTTTTTGTTGCCAACATACCTGAAGAAACCCTTCTTGTTACTCTTAACATCTCTTGCTAGCTGCAACTCCAGGTGTGATTTGGCCTTCCTGATTTCACTCCTGCATGCCCGAGCAATATTTTTATACTCCTCCCTGCGCATTTGTCCAATCTTCCACTTCTTGTAAGCTTCTTTTTTGTGTTTAAGATCAGCAAGGATTTCACTGTTAAGCCAAGCTGGTCGCCTGCCATAGTTACTATTCTTTCTACACATCAGGATGGTTTGTCCCTCTAACCTCAATAAGGATTCTTTAAAATAAAGCCAGCTCTCCTGGATGCCTTTCCCCCTCATTTTATTCTCCCAGGGGATCTTGCCCATCAGTTCCCTGAGGGAGTCAAAGTCTGCTTTTTTGAAGTCCCGGGTCCGTATTCTGCTGCTTTCCTTTCCTCCTTCTGTAAGGATGCTGAACTCAGCCATCTCATGGTCACTGCCTCCCAGGTTCCCATCCACTTTTGCTTCCCCTACTAATTCTTCCCGGTTTGTGAGCAGCAGGTCAAGAAGAGCTCTGCCCCTAGTTGGTTCCTCCAGCACTTGCACCAGGAAATTGTCCCCTACATTTTCCAAAAACTTCCTGGATTGTCTGTGCACTGCTGTATTGCTCTCCCAGCAGATATCAGGGTGATTGAAGTCTCCCATGAGAACCAGAGCATGCAGGGAGTAAATGCAGGGACTGGTTTGTGCAGGGCTCATTGTAGAATCAGGGCCTAACACTGCCCCACTCTGGCCCTGGCAGCCATTGAAGCTGAAGATCGTGTGTCTGGATGGAGGCCCACTCACATCCCTCTGTGGGACAGACACATGGGTATGAACATCTAGGCTTGCTTTAAAGGAGTGAGGTGAGAACCTGCCTCAGCCCCAGGCCTCTGTCACTGTCCTCAGCTGCTCCAGGCATCTGCACTCCCTGCTTTGATTTTACTCCCTGTGTGAAGGGTGATGGGGAGGTGATGGGACGAAGTTATACATGCTGTGATCTGCTGTCACTCCGGCTGGGAAGGGCCCTGGCACTAGAGTAACTAGGCCAGGAATGATAATGGGGAGGCAACAGTCGAGCATAGTGGCTATCACTAACCCCGCCCCCTAAAACTTTTCCCTGAGCTTGTCTCCCCACTTAGTGCTTCCCTGTGGCTGTGTCACCCCCAGCATCTGCCCAAATGCTCCCCAGATACCCCCTGAGCCTGGGGATTCCACGTATTGAACTGACCCTTATATTGGAACTGCTAACTGCCCTCAGTCTTTAACCCCTTATTGCCCAGTGTGGGGCTGCCTGACTCTCTTTGAGGTTCTGGGCCTAACTCACTTAGGCCTTGCAATGCTGAGAGGAGCAATAGCTAAATACCTTTAAAAACCTGTGCCATGTTCTCTTCCCTGGACAAGTCAACCAACAGGAAAGCTATAAATGAACTGAGGAGTATCTTGTGCCAGCTGGGCCAGAATAACTTCCCCAGCCTCTTCTGGAGTGTGCAGGAAAGGAAAATAATACAACAGCTACCAGCACTCTCCTCTCTTAGATGGTTTTACTGACAAAAAACATTCTACACCGAAAATGTTACCAGGGAAAAGGAGCGTAAAGGCTCTCTTCAGAGAGAACAACTGGAGCACTCGGAGAATATGAAGCATTCTTATTATTTGTATGACCGTAGCATTTCGAAGTCAAAATCAGAACTGGAATCCCATCGTGCTAGGTACTGTCTTAACAGAGAGTAAAAGGCCTGCCCCAAACAGCTCATAATCTGAAACTGGGTTTGCTAACCCTTCAGGATCGTCCCGGAGTCTCCAGGAACAAAAGATTGTCATGTGATGAGACCTCCAGCAAGACATCCAACCAAGATTGGCAACTCTCACACCCTGTAACTTTTCAGAGGGTCACAGCCCCCTCACTGAGCAAAGTAGAGAATTCAGCTGTGTGATTGGTCTCCTGAGCTGTCTGTCAAGTGTGTCCAGCCCCATGATGACATCATCACAGGAATATAATGGCTGAGGGGGGGTAGGTCCTAGTACTGGCAAAGAATTAGTAGTGTGGAAGATTGGTAAGATGTGTGGCTAAGCTATGTCTTAGGTCCTGGGGGTGTTTAGATGGCAGCTCTTTTCTTACACAGAGTGTGAACGAATGTCTTGCCTGATGGCCAGTAGTAGCTAGGATTGAATGATCAGAATCTCTTAGCTACTTTCAGTGCTTGGTAGCTGTAATTGTGTAAAGCATTTTGAGTTCAGTCTTCTGAGTCAACAGTCCAGGAAAGGAAACTATCTGCCTTCCAGACTGGGAGGCCTGGAGTAATGGTATGTTCTAGGAGATGGAGGCTTCCCTAGAGGAGAATAGAATATTGAACAAGGAGAACTAAATTAGAGCCTGGACTATGAAAAACTCTCCACTCACCTCTCCACCTGAGCAAAGCTATGTTGTTCCCACTCAGGGATGGGGATTGGGACTGCTGGCTGTGGTCAGAGTTCTGGCTTGTCCTAATGATCTGCAGGTGGAAACACTTGACTGAGGTGGCTGATTCAGCTGAGACTGGAGTGCTGGCTAACCAATATGTATTTGAAACAGATAATGCAGGAAACACTAAAGGAAAACAGGCCTGGTGCCTTCCCATAAGGGAAATGCTTCCTGGCCCTAGCTTTCTAGTTAGTGGTCTCACTCTCGCCTCTAGGAGTGATGGTGTCAATTTACCTAAACTGGAATCTGTTTCTTTACCAGACCAGTCTCTAACTGACAGTAGAAAATATTTGTATTTTTACCAGCTAAATTGGCTTTAAAATAACCAGCCTGCCATAGTGGGCATCTCCTATGTAGACTCATAGATATTAAGGTCATAAGGGACCATTATGATCATCTCCTATGTAATTCAGTATCCAGGGAGACTCCTACACTACTCACTCAAGAGGTCTCTGAAGGCTCACCAGTTGTACCTTCTGAATTCAGTGTTCTGTGTGTGTAGTCAATGGCTAGTATCTTCAGCAGGATAACTTCTGTCAGTGATTGTACTCTGGGAGAAATGGAATTAGCCCTGGTATTATCTGGGAAAAGACTAAACTAGGAGGGTGCCTCTGATGAGCTGTGCAAGTGTCCTGGTGCTCCCCTTGGGAGGCATTGTTGGGTCTAGAATGCTAAAGAAAAGCTTTGGGAGTGTGTAACACTGACAGACCCTGGTGATGGGCAGGATCAAACCTGGGACCTCTGGAGCTAAATGCATGAACCTCTACTGCATGAGCTAAAAGCCATAAGGCTCTTAGCTAAGACTGTAGAGCCGATTCGTTAATCTGTCTCTCTAACTGGTCCTGGTGCCACGAGATGGGACAGAAGAACATACCCAGAAGGTGTGTGGATTACAAGTGCATCCCTGGGCTTGAGGAACTGGCTGTCTCTGAGCCTGCCTTAGGTCAAAGGTTTAAGGCCCTTGCCTGCTCTCTGTAGAGAGAGACTTATTACAGGGGGACAACCTTGTCTGGCTCTTAGAGAAAACAGACCAGGAGCAGCTCTCCTGGTGTTCCTACACAACATTGATATTGTTTCCTGCTGTAGCCACTCAATATTCCTTTTTGGGTCTTACAGGGACATCTCACTCTACCATGTCGGCTAAGGAAAATGACCCACAGGTGGAGATCCAGGCAGAGGAGCAACAGGTGGGTCCCTCCTGGGGAGGCAGGTGTGCTTGGCAGCTGGAAGGGCTGTTCTAGCTTGAATGTCTCCACTGCTGGAGACAGGGACTCGTAACCACAACGCTAGCTAAGGCTCCAAGTTCCAGTTCTCAGAGTGCCGTAGTCACTGCCCACAAGTGCCCCCTGAAGCCAGGAGGAGCACTGGTGATCCTGTGAATGCTGTCTCCACCCGAACATGGCAAATCCCGCTGATTATAATACCCAGTGCGGGCATTGTACCGGGTGCTAGAGCGAGACATGGTTCCTGATCAGGAGAGACTGCACTTGGAAAGACAAAAGGTCTCTCCATTCCTGCTCTCACGGATGGAACGAAATCGTGACATAGTTCTGTTTTGTTGGTGGGCGTGCCAGGATGCAAACGGAATTCTTGAGACCTTGCTGCATATAGGCAGCTGTTCCAGTGGAACCAGGCTTCTGGGTGTGTAACTAATGTCACAGGAAGGCCACTGAACCCCTGCTGACAGGGACCGGAGACTGCCTAGCTCTGAGGACAGTCTCCTACAGAATCAGTAGTTGTGAGGGAAAGAGACAGGAGGGGCACCTTGAGAAGCCAGGAGCTCTTCCTCAGCTGATTCCTCTTTCCCTCCCTCAGACTGCAGGGGACAGGGTGGCTGGCCTGCCCTTGGTCAGCTCTGCCTGTGAGATGGCCTCTACCAGCTACGCTGCCACCAAAGAGACCCACCCAGCCATCAAAGCGATATGTAAGGTGGCAGAGACTGGGGTGAGGGCCATCACCTCTGCTGCCACAACCGGGGTATGGCCCATCCTGGACCAGCTGGAGCCACAGCGTGAGTAAGGGAAAGGGAGACAGGAACGCTCTTGTGTGTGTTGTGAGCGAGGTGGGTCTGGGGGCAGGCTCAGCCTACAGTGGCTCTAGGCCCACTACTGAACTCGGCCTCCAACTGGCAGCAAACAGAATCCACAGACTCCCTTCTCCTGCTCCTCTCAACTCCGCTAGCTCCTAGACGTGACCTGGCCAAGGCATTGGCCTTGTGCGGAGCGACTCTGAGGACTGCAGCAGCTGCTGTTGGGGACTCTTGCTCAGGTACTGGTGCTGAGGTGGGCCAGCCTAGAGGCAGGCAGTGCCCAGGCACAATCCCTGGTGTGCATGGCTGGCCCAGTACCACACAGCCACATGCACTGTGTATGGCACCTAATGCCATGGAGCAATACCTGCTAGAGGGCACAGGAAGCAGCTCCAATGCTGAAGGGATCTGAGCCCATTGCAGGCACTGGAGACTCCATCCACCCCCAGCTTCTCCAGAGGGTTTCAGAACAGATGACTGGCAGCCGGATCTCCTGAGTGCTAAACCTGGCTCTGAAACAGACTGGCTCCATAGCCTTGGGCAACTTGCCCAACCCCTCTTCCTTGGCTTTCCCATCAGTAACCTGGGGAGACTTGCTTAGGAACACCAGTCCTCCAATGTACACAGATGAGCAGCCCCACGAGATCTGTGCATGTGAAGGAATTAAGGGAACGAGTTCTGTGGTTATGTTTCAGTTGCAGCAGCCAATGAACATGCCTGTCGGGGTCTGGACAGACTGGAGGAGCAGCTGCCCATCCTGCAGCAGCCGATTGAGAAGGTAACCACACGAGTGTCACGGCTGGTCCTGGAGCAGGATGAGGCTGTGGACCCTTCACTTCCGCAAGGTGTTCAGTGACTTCTCTTCTGACCCCTTTTCCTCTAGGTGGCTTTGGATGCCCAAGACCTCGTGCATGCCACAATGGTGGGTGCCAAGGATGCAGTCTGCAGCCCGGTCACTGAGGCCAAGGATGCAGTGACCAGCATGGTAGGCGTGGCCCAAGGGGCTGTCCAGGAGAGCGTGGAGGTGACCAAATCTGCCGTGACCAGAAGCATGAGCACAATGATGGGCTCCCGCATGGGGCAGATGGCTGTGAGTGGCATAGACACAGCATTGGGGAAATCTGAGCAGCTGATGGACTACTACCTCCCCATGACGGAGGAGGAGCTCGGTAAGATCCCCTCTGCTGAATACAAACCAATGTGACCCTGGTGTCTTCGGGCACGGCTTGGACTCACAGCTGTTCAGTGTTCACATCTGAGCTGCCAAAAGAGCCACCTCTCCTTCGGGCTAGCTTGCAACCTAGCTTGGCTCCTAGCCCTCCCTTAATTGCTTCATGCTGGGCCCTCCGCTCACCCTGTCGGATGGCTCTGATGCTGCTCCCCGTGCAGCTACCCGCTGCCTTACTGGTCGGTGCTGCAGGGCATCCAAACATGCCCTGGGAAAGATTCCATCGGTCAAAAGCTTTGGGAGGGCTGAACGCATCCCTGCCTTGTATCCTGGCCCTACCAACTGGTGGTACAAGTAGATTTTAATTCTTACCAGTACGGCGACTCATGGGAGGGACCCAAAAGTGTAGGGGGGCACATGACTCCCCCCAAACGACCCCACCCTGCCTCGTGCGGGGAGGGCTCTACAGACTCCAGACAGGAGATGCAACTACGTGGAAGGGCTGGTGGGGAGCCAGCTGGGGGTGGTACAGACACACCAGAGGAGGTGCCAGCATTCTACTCCTTTCGCTGCTGCGGTTCCTGAGAGCCCTGCGGTTTTCAGTGGATAGCGAATGTCATTCCAGTACGTCATACTAGCAACAAATCTCTTAATGGTGCTGCGTACCTGACCTTACTGCCTGACTTGCACCACTGCTGCCAACTGACCCCTTCCCCCTTATCATAGACTCATAGAATATAAGGGTTGGAAGGGACCCCAGAAGGTCATCTAGTCCAACGCCCTGCTCGAAGCAGGACCAATTCCCAGTTAAATCATCCCAGCCAGGGCTTTGTCAAGCCTGACCTTAAAAACCTCTAAGGAAGGAGATTCTACCACCTCCCTAGGTAACGCATTCCAGTGTTTCACCACCCTCCTAGTGAAAAAGTTTTTCCTAATATCCAATCTAAACCTCCCCCACTGCAGCTTGAGACCATTACTCCTCGTTCTGTCATCTGCTACCATTGAGAATAGTCTAGATGCATCCTCTTTGGAACCCCCTTTCAGGTAGTTGAAAGCAGCTATCAAATCCCCCCTCATTCTTCTCTTCTGCAGGCTAAACAATCCCAGCTCCCTCAGCCTCTCCTCATAACTCATGTGTTCCAGACCCCTAATCATTTTTGTTGCCCTTCGCTGGACTCTCTCCAATTTATCCACATCCTTCTTGAAGTGTGGGGCCCAAAACTGGACACAGAACTCCAGATGAGGCCTCACCAATGTCGAATAGAGGGGAACGATCACGTCCCTCGATCTGCTCGCTATGCCCCTACTTATACATCCCAAAATGCCTTCCAGCTGAGCTTGCCACAACTCCCCTGGAGGGGCCTGGAGAGGCTCCCGCAGAGCAGCGGAGTTACTACGTGCGTCTGGGTTCCCTGTCGAGCACGCTGCGCCAGCGAGCCTACCAGCACGCCCTGGGCAAGATGAGACAAGCCAGGCAGCGCACCCTGGAGGCCCTCTCCCAGCTCCAGCAAATCATTGACCTGGTAAGAAGACGACCCCTCTCCCCTGCCCTGTAGCTGCTGTGGGTCACGGTCTGTCATAAATATAAAGGGAAGGATAAACCACTTTAAAATCCCTCCCGGTCAGAGGAAAAGTCCTCTCACCTGTAAAGGGTTAAGAAGCTAAAGGTAACCTTGCTGGCACCTGACCTAAATGACGAATGAGGAGACAAGATACTCTCAAAAGGAGGGAGAAAACCAAGGGTCTGTGTCTGTCTGTATGCTGCTTTTGCCGGAAACAGAACAGGAATGGAGTCTTAGAACGTTTAGTAAGTAGTCTAGCTAGGTATGTGTTAGATTATGATTTCTTTAAATGGCTAAGAAAAGATTTGTGATGACTATCCCAGTCTGTGTGTCTTTTTTGTAACTTAAGGT
This sequence comes from Caretta caretta, assembly GCF_965140235.1. Lineage (NCBI taxonomy): Eukaryota > Metazoa > Chordata > Testudines > Cheloniidae > Caretta > Caretta caretta. The sequence continues at coordinate 125,290,588 of NC_134210.1, forward strand.
TTTGCGTAGAGGGACTCTGTTTTGAATCTAATTACCCTGTAAGGTATCTACCATCCTGATTTTACAGAGGTGATTCCTTTACTTCTATTAAAAGTCGTCTTGTAAGAAAACTGAATGCTTTTTCATTGTTCTAAGATCCAAGGGTTTAGGTCTCAGGTCACCTATGCAAATTGGTGAGGATTTTTACCAAACCTTCCCCAGGAAGTGGGGTGCAAGGGTTGGGAGGGTTTTTGGGAGGAAAGACGTGTCCAAACTATGTTTCCCAGTAAACCCAGTTAGAGTTTGGTGGTGGTAGTGGAAATTCCAAGGGCAAAGGGTAAAATTAATTTGTACCTTGGGGAAGTTTTAACCTAAGCTGGTGAAAGTAAGCTTAGGAGGTTTTTCATGCAGGTCCCCATATCTGTACCCCAGAGTTCAGAGTTGGGGAGGAACCTTGACACGGTCTCTGCAGCCTCCCATGCTCAGTGCCATTGGCACTGTTTGTTCCTGGGCCCAGCTGTGTCGCTGCAGTAGTGCTGCCCACCTGCTGCCCACACCTAGCTGTGGGAGAGCTTCCCTGGCCAGCCGCCTCCTGCTCTTCCCAGCTAACTGCCCTCTCCCCCTGCAGATCAGCCATGCCAAGCAGGCCGTAGATCAGAAGCTTCACAATGGCCAGGACCGTCTGTACCAAATGTGGGTCCAGTGCTGCAGGGGGACGTTGGAAGGGCAGGAGGATCCTGACTCCGCAAAGGTATTCGCCTCCTTCTCGCCCTGACAGCCTTCCTCCAGTGAACTCCCCCCATCTGTAGGGGAAACTTGCAGATACTCCAGTCTCTTTCTCCTTCCAGCAGGTTGAAGCTCAGGCTCTAGCCACGTCCCAGAGCCTCACCCAGCAACTGAAAACCACCTGCCTTACTCTCCTGGGCAGCATCCGGGGCCTTCCCAGCACTATCCAGGACAAGGCCCAGCAGGTCTCGAGCAGTACAGAAGAGCTCCAGGCCTCCTTCTCCAGTGCCGGCTGTTTCCAGGATCTGTCCAGCAGTGCCCTTGCCCGGAGTCGGGAGACGGTGACCAAGGCCCAGGAGTCCCTGGATGAGCTGCTGGAATACGTGACGCAGAACATTCCCCTGGACTGGATCGTGGGACCCTTCACTCCTGCTGGAGACTCCCCACCATGTCCTGATGAGCTGGTGGAGGAAGGAAAGAAGGTGGAGGCCTGAAGGGTTCCCCCTGCTGCTGGAAGGAATCCAGCTGAATTGCCTGCATAGCTAGTGTGGGGTCTCCTTGCTGAGGCCACAGTTCTGCTTTGGCAGATGGTGGACTGAGGTCAGGTCTTCCTTCTGCAGAACCTGAATGTCATTTCCCAGGCACACTTCCCCAGAACCATGTATTACCAGTTACAGGGTGGCATCACTAGTCATGCAGGACTGCATCCCTTGCAGGGCTAGTCTGCTTCTCTCAGGACATACTTACAGCTGTCTTCCTCTGTACACAGGAAGTGCTCCTGAGCTTGATCTTTTCCCTAGCTTTGTAATGTGTAAAACTAGGGTTTAATGTTGCAATAAACCTCAACTGCATTCAAATTTCTGTCTGCTTAATGTGATTCCCTCCCTGGCTCATGCTCTGTAGAAACATATACTGTACAGGTGACCCCATGCCCCTCTTCTTCACACACACAAACCCCCTCCACCCACTTTCTCTGGAAGGGCTCCAGAATGGCTGAGCTCATCTCCTGGGTGAAGGCATCTCTTCAGGTGCCTCCATTTGACACTCTTCCATTGAGACTTTTCTCATGTAGAAGAAGGCAACAGTGTTCTCCCCATTGAGAACACTCGTCTGGCTTCCAGTGGGTAGCAAGGCAACATTACAGGCTCCGAGACCCAACTAACAGAGGGAAAGACCCAGGTTGTTGAGATAGGGCACTATGGCCTTGAGAGGAAATGGGGTGTGTGGAGAACTGAGAACCTACTACTGGTAATGAGCAAAGTTAAAAGGGTCCCATACAGTGGTGGGAGACTGCCGGGCCTTGCCTCTAGTTCAGTGCAAGAAGCTCAACAGGTTGGAAGTGTCTAGGAAAAGATGGTGAATTGACAACTCCAGGCAACTGGGATTTAACAAAACACACACAGGGAGACTAGCTGCAAGAGAGAGAGCAGCAGATTGTCTTGCTGAAGCATAGACATCAGCCAGCCTGCATCCTTCCTCCCTGCCATTAGCCAAGCACCTGCCTAACATTTCCTACTGCGTAGTGTAAACCTAGCCAGGCTAATGGCTCAGGGTTGTGGGAGATCCATAGTAGGACCAGTGCTGGGCTTGTAATGCATTTTCCTCAGAGCTTGTGTCTATGCTTGAAGTCACAAGGGGGTAGTGTCATCTAGGCAGCTCCATCACTTTTGCTTATCCTAACTCCGGCTTGAGCTATTAATAAGCTTCAGGCAAGGAAATGTCTCTCTGGTTCAGCACTGCAACAGCACCATGAGCAGGAATGGGTGTGTAGCTCTCAAAGATAGAGACTAGTAATCAAAGTGGTGATGGATGCAGCTCCCAGGGCTAGTTACTCCGGATCTCATTGAACAGGGCCTGTCTTGTACTCCCAATGGACTGGGGCTACAAAGGTTTTCATAGACTCCTAGAATATGGGGGTTGGAAGGGACCTTAGGAGGTCATCTAATCCAACCCCCTGCTCAAAGCAGGACCAATCCCCAGTTAAATCATCCCAGCCAGGGTTTTGTCAAACCCGACCTTAAAAACTTCAAAGGAAGGAGATTCCACCACCTTCCTAGGTAACGCATTCCAGTGCTTCACCACCCTTCTAGTGAAAAAGTTTTTCCTAATATCCAACCTAAACCTTCCCCACTACAACTTGATACCATTGATGCTTGTTCTGTCATCTGTACCACTGAGAACAGTCTAGATACATCCTCTTTGGAATTCCCTCTCAGGTAGCTGAAAGCACTATCAAATCCCCCCCCCCCCCCCCCCGGTTCTTCTCTTCCGCAGGCTAAACAATTCCAGTTCCCTTAGCCTCTCCTCATAAATCATGTGTTCCAGTCCCCTAAACATTTTTGTTACCCTCTGCTGGACACTTTCCAATTTTTTCACATCCTTTTTGTAGTGTAGGGCCCAAAACTGGACATAGTACTCCAGATCAGGCCTCACAAATGTTGAATAGAGGAGAACAATCATGTCTGTCGATTTGCTGGCAATGCCCCTATTTACACAACCCAAAATGTCATTGGCCGTCTTGGCAACAAGGGCACACTGTTGACTCATAGCCAGTTTCTTGTCCACTGTAACTTCGAGGTCCTTTTCTGCAGAAAAGTCAGAAACTCCCTAACTGACAGTGAGCGATCACTGAGGCTAATTTGCCTGTGTAACTGGAAGTGTGTTACATACCCTGCTGTGTTCTGGATTAACAGAGGCCCCTCCAACACACTAGCTAGGTGGAGCCCTGCTGGGGTGAGTAAAGGTCCTAGTCTGCTCCTTTTAGGAATATGGAAGAGTAAGTGCAGACTTCAGGAGTGCTGGTCAGCTAACATGACTTCTGTATCCAAGCCCAGTGAAGCTCTTTTCTCTTTCGTCCAAGTCTAATAAAATGTGTGATGTCAATGAGTGGATTTCACATCAACAGATATTCGCTTCAAACTTGGATAGAAGTGGGAGCTGGATTTTCTTTACGCCATGAAGAACATTGCAGCCTCCCTTTCCCGAGCGCAGCCCCTGCAGCTAATCTTTCCGTAGAGAAGGAGCGGTTCTAACACATCCCCAAGCAGGGTCAGACCTAAGAAACCCGATGGAAAATGTTGCTGCACCACTCTCAAGTTATATAAAGCAAATTCAGTGACTGACTAACCCACCGGGTGCAGTATTTATTCAAAGAGCAGTGAGTTATTTCAGCAAACCCCAAACCAATGGGCTCGACTGTTTAATCCAGAGGCCTGTTGGAGGATCCACGTGTGAGCATAGAGATCACACCAGCTACACCCCAATGGTCTGAATATTAGAAGGAGGAATGGGAAAAGGAAAGAGATGCTTCCTGCCCCCAGCTGGCTTTCTCTCCTGGGTGGCACCCTCTGGATAATTAGTGATTGTAGCTGTAGATCCCAGGTAGGAAGACTTGTAGTGTGCTCTCAACATGGTTGGGCTTGCTGCTTCTTCTGGCTGCCTGTGTGGGAGGGCTATGGGTGGGAAGGTGGTTTCTAAGCCCTGACCATGCAAGTGCTAGGGATACTTGGACCTGTGCAGAGCCCTCTGGAACTCAGCTGCTCTTCCCAACTGCTTGTTGAAGTTACTGGGGGTCTGAGTAAATGCAGGGGCTAGTTTGTGCAGGGCTCATTATAGAATCAGAGCCTAAAATGGCCCCACTCTGGCCCTTGCAGCCACTGAAGCTGAAGATCTTGTGTTTAGATGGAGGCCCTCTCACATCCCTCTGTGGAACAGACACATGGGTATGAACATCTAGGCTTATTTAAAGGAGTGAGGTGAGCACCTGCCTCAGCCCCAGGCCACTGTCACACTGCCTGGTGTGATCTACTGTCACTCCGGCTGGGAAGGGCCCTGGCACTGAAGTAACTAGGCCAGGAATGATAATGGGGAGAGGGCAGAGCCGAGGATAGTGGCTATAACTGACACCCCCCCCCCAAATTTTTCCCTGAGCTTGTCTCCCCACTTAGTGCTTCCCTTTGGCTGTGTCACCCCCAGCATCTGCCCAAATGCTCCCCAGATACCCCCTGAGCCTGGGGGTTCCACGTATTGAACTGACCCTTATATTGGAACTGCTAACTGCCCTCAGTCTTTAACCCCTTATTGCCCAGTGTGGGGCTACCTAAGTCTCTTTGAGGTTCTGGGCCTAACTCACTTAGGCCTTGCAATGCTGAGAGGAGCAATAGCTAAATACCTTTAAAAACCTGTGCCATGTTCTCTTCCCTGGACAAGTCAACCAACAGGAAAGCTATAAATGAACTGAGGAGTATCTTGTGCCAGCTGGGCCAGAATAACTTCCCCAGCCTCTTCTGGAGTGGGCAGGAAAGGAAAATAATACAATAGCTATCAGCACTCTCCTCTCTTAGATGGTTTTACTGTCAAAAATCTTCTACACTGAAAATGTTACCAGGGAAATGGAGCGTAAAGGCGCTCTTCAGAGAGAACAACCGGAGTACTCTGAGAATATGAACCATTATTATTGTTTGTATGACCGTAGCATTTCAAAGCCAAAATCAGAACTGGAATCCCATCGTGCTAGGTACTGTCTTAACAGAGAGTAAAAGGCCTGCCCCAAACAGCTCATAATCTGAAACTGGGTTTGCCAGCCCTCCAGGATTGTCCTGAACTCTCCAGGAATTAAAGATTAATCTTTAATTAAAGATTGTCATGTGATGAGACCTCCAGGAACACATCCAACCAAGATTGGCAACTCTCACACCCTGTAACTTTTCATGGGCTCACAGCTCTCACTGGGCAAAGTAGAGAATGCAGCTGTGTGATTGGTCTCCTGAGCTGTCTGTCAAGTGTGTCCAGCCCTATGATGACATCAACACAGGAATATAATGGCTGAGACTTGAGGGAGGTCTGAGTATTGGTGAAGGATTAGTAGTGTGGAAGTTTGGTAAGATGTGTGGTTAACTTCTGTGTTATGTCTCTGGTTCCTAGGTTCTGTATCTGTTTCGATGGGGGCTCTTTTCTCACACAGAGTGTGACCCAATGTCTTGCCTGATGGCCAGTAGTGGCTAGGATTGAATGGTCAGAAGCTCTTAGCTAGTTTCAGTGCTTAATAGCTGTACTTGTGTAAAGCATTTTGACTTCAGTCTTCTGAGCAAACGGTCCAGGGAAGGAAACTATTTGCCTTCCAGACTGGGAGGCCTGGATTAATGGTATGTTCTAGGAGAAGGAGGCTTCCCTAGAGGAGAATAGAATATTTAACAAGGAGAACTAAATTAGAGTTTGGACTAGGGGAAAAATTCCTACTCGCCTCTCGACCTGAGCAAAGCTATGCTGTTCCCACGCAGGGATGGGGAATGGGACTTCTGGTTGTGGTCTGAGTTCTGGCTTGTCCTAAAGATCTGCAGGTGGAAACACTTGACTGAGGTGGCTGATTCAGTTGAGACTGGAGTGCTGGCTAACCAATATGTATCTGAAACAGATAATGCAGGAAACACTAAAGGAAAACAGGCCTGGTGCCTTCCCATAAGGGAAATGCTTCCTGGCCCTAGCTTTCTAGTTAGTGGTCTCACTCTCGCCTCTAGGAGTGATGGTGTCAACTTACCTGAACTGGAATCTGTTCCTTTACCAGACCATCTTTACCTGACAATAGAAGATATTTGTATTTTTACCAGCTAAATTGGCTTTAAAATAACCAGCCTGCCATAGTGGGCATCTCTTATGTAGACTCAGAGATATTAAGGTCACAAGGGACCATTATGATCATTTCCTATGTACTTCAGTATCCAGGGAGACTCCTACACTACTCACTCAAGAGGTCCCTGAAGGCTCCCCAGTGGTACCTTCTGAATTCAGTGTTCTGTGTGTAGTTAATGGCTACTACCTTCAGCAGGGTAACTTCTGTCAGTGATTGTACTCTGGGACAAATGGAATTAGCCCCGGTACTATCTGGGAAAAGACTAAACTGGGAGGGTGCCTCTGATGAGCTGTGCAAGTGTCCTGGTGCTCCCCTTGGGAGGCATTGTTGGGCCTAGAAGTCTGAGGAGAAGCTTTGGGAGTGTGTAACGCCAAAAGACCCTGGTAATGGGCAGGATCAAACCTGAGACCTCTGGACCATAAGGCTCTTAGCTAAGACCATAAAGCCGATAAATTAATCTCTGCCTCTCTAACTGGTCCTGGTGCCACGAGATGGGGCAGAAGAACACACCCACAAGATGTGTGGATTACAAGTGCATCCCTGGGCTTGATGAACTGGCTGTTTCTGAGCCTGCCTTAGATCAAAAGTTTAAGGGCCTGGCCTGCTCTCTGTAGAGAGAGACTTACTGCAGGGGGACAACCTGGTCTGGCTCTTGGAGAAAATGGACCGGGAGCAGCTCTCCTGGTGTTCCTACACAAGATTGATTTCACTGTTTCCTGCTGTAGCCACTCAATATTCCTTTTTGGGTCTTGCAGGGACATCTAACTCCACCATGTCTGCTAAGGAAAATGAACCACAGGTGGAGATCCAGGCAGAGGAGCAACAGGTGGGTCCCTCCTGGGGAGGCAGGTGTGCTTGGCGGCTGGAAGGGCTGTTCTAGCTTGAATGTCTCCACTGCTGGAGACAGGGACTCGTAACCACAACACTAGCCAATGATTCTAGCTCTAGAGTGCCGTAGTCACTGCCCACAAGTGCCTCCTGAATCCGGGAGGAGCACAGGTGACCCTGTGAATGCTGTCTGCATTAGAACACTGGCATTAGAACACTGGGGGGGGAGGGATAGCTCAGTGGTTTGAGCATTGGCCTGCTAAACCCAGGGTTGTGAGTTCAATCCTTGAGGGGGCCATTTAGGGATCTGGGGCAAAAATTGGGGATTGGTCCTGCTTTGAGCAGGGGTTGGACTAGATGACCTCCTGAGGTCCCTTCCAACCTTGATATTCTATGATTCTATGAAATCCCGTTGATTGCAATGCCCAGTGGGGGCATTGTACCAGGTGCTGGACCGAGACATGGCTCCTGATCGAGAGAGACTGCACTTGGAAAGACAACAGGTCTCTCCATTCCTGCTCTCGCTGACGGAACGAGATCGTGTCACAATTCTTTTTTGTTGGTGGGTGTGCCAGGATGGAAACGGCATTCCTGAGACCTTGCTGAATATTGGAAGCTGTTCCAATGGAACCAGGCTTCTGGGTCTGTAACTAATCTCACAGGCAGGCCACTGAAACCCGGCTGAAATGGACAGGAGACAGTCCTCAGAGCTGGGCAGTCTCCTACAGAATCAGTAGTTGCAGAGGAAAAGAGACAGGAGGGGCACCTTGAGAAGCCAGGAGCTCTTCCTCAACTGACTCCTCTTTCCCTCCCCTAGACTGCAGGGAACAGGGTGGCTGGCCTGCCCTTGGTCAGCTCTGCCTGTGAGATGGCCTCTGCCAGCTACGCTGCCACCAAAGAGACCCACCCAGCCATCAAAGGGGTCTGTGAGGTAGTAGAGACTGGGGTGAGGGCCATCACCTCTGCTGCCATCACTGGGGCACGGCCTATCCTGGACCAGCTGGAGCCACAGTGTGAGTAAGGGAAGGGAGGCAGGAACACTCCTGTGTGTGTGGCGGGGGAGGTGGGTCTGGGGGCAGACTCAGCCTACAGTGGCTCTAGGCCCACTACTGAACTCTGCCTCCAACTGGCAGGAAACAGAATCCACAGACTCCCTTCTCCTGCTCCCCTGAACTCAGCGAGCTCCTAAACTTGACCTGGCCAAGGCATTGGCCTTGTGCGGAGGAGTTCTGACGGCTGTAGCAGCTGCTGGTGGGGATTCCTGCTCAGGTACCAGCGGTGAGCTGGACCAGCCTACAGGCAGACAGTGCCCAGCCACAATCCCTGGTGTGCATGGCTGGCCCAGTACCACACAGCCACATGCACTGTGTATGGCACCTAATGCCATGGAGCAATATCTGCTAGAGGGTACAGGAAGCAGCTCCTATGCTAAAAGGATCTGAGCCCATGGCAGGCACTGGAGACTCCTGAAACCCTCCAGGAGAAGCTGGGGGTGGATGAACAGATGACTGGCAGCCGGATCTCCTGAGTGCTAAACCTGGCTCTGAAACAGACTGGCTCCATAGCCTTGGGCAACTTGCCCAACCCCTCTTCCTTGGCTTTCCCATCAGTAACCTGGGGAGACTTGCTTAGGAACACCAGTCCTCCAGTGTAAACAGATTAGCAGCCCCACGAGATCTGTGGACGTGAAGGAATTAAGGGAACGGGTTCTGTGGTTATGTTTCAGTTGCAGCAGCCAATGAATATGCCTGTCGGGGTCTGGACAGACTGGAGGAGCAGCTGCCCATCCTGCAGCAGCCGATTGAGAAGGTAACCACACGAGTGTCACGACTGGTCCTGGAGCAGGCTGAGGCTGTGGGCCCTTCACTTCTGCTAGGTGTTCAGTGACCTCTCTTTTGACTCCTTTCCCTCTAGGTGGCTTTGGATGCCCAAGAAGTTCTGCGTGCCACAATGGTGGGTGCCAAGGATGCAGTCTGCAGCCCGGTCACTAAGGCCAAGGATGCAGTGACCAGCATGGTGGGCATGGCCCAAGGGGATGTCCAGGAGAGCGTGGAGGTGACCAAATCTGCCGTGACCAGCAGCATGAGCACAGTGATGGGCTCCCGCATGGGGCAGATGGCTGCGAGTGTCATAGACACAGCATTGGGGAAATCTGAGCAGCTGGTGGACTACTACCTCCCCATGATGGAGGAGGAGCTCGGTAAGATCCCCTCTGCTGAATACAAACCAATGTGACCCTGGTGTCTTCGGGCATGGCTTGGACTCACAGCTGTTCACAGTGCTCACAGTTGAGTTGCCAAAAGAGCCACCTCTCCTTAGGGCTAGCTTGCAACCTAGCTTGGCTACTAGCCCTCCCTTAGTTCCTTCATGCTGGGCCCTCTGCTTGCCCTGTCTGATGGCTCTGACGCTTCTCCCTGTGCAGCTACTCGCTACCTTACTGCTCGGTGCTGCAGGGCACCCAAACGTGCCCTGGGGAAGATTGCATCGGTCACAAGCTTTGGGAGGGCTGAACGCATCCCTGCCATGTATCCTGGCCCTGCCAACCGGTGGTGCAAGTAGATTTTAACTCTTAGCAGTACGGCAACTCATGGGAGGGACCCAAAAGCGGGGGGGAGGCACGTGACCCCCCCCCAAACGACCCCACCCTGCCTTGTGCGGGGGTCTCTACAGACTCCAGACAGGAGATGGAACTACGTGGAAGGGCTGGTGGGGGGCCAGCTGGGGGTGGTACAGACACACCGGAGGAGCTGCCAGCGTTCTGCTCCTTTCGCTGCTGCGGTTCCTGAGAGCCCTGCGGTTTTCAGCGGCTACCGAACGTCTTTCCAGTACGTCATCCCAGCAACAAATGTCTTAATGGTGCGGCGTACCTGACCTTACTGGCTTAATAGCACCACTGCTGCAAACTGACCCCTTCCCCCTTCCAGCTGAGCTTGCCACAACTCCCCTGGAGGGGCCTGGAGAGGCTCCTGCAGAGCAGCGGAGTTACTACGTGCGCCTGGGTTCCCTGTCGAGCACGCTGCGCCAGCGAGCCTACCAGCACGCCCTGGGCAAGATGAGACAAGCCAGGCAGCGCACCCTGGAGGCCCTCTCCCAGCTCCATCAAATCATTGACCTGGTAGGAACACGACCCCTCTCCCCTGCCCTGTAGCTGCTGTGGGTCACGGTCTCTGCAGCCTCCCATGCTCAGTGCCATTGGCACTGTTTGTTCCTGGGCCCAGCTGTGTCGCTGCAGTAGTGCTGCCCGCCTGCTGCCCACACCTAGCTGTGGGAGAGCTTCCCTGGCCAGCCGCCTCCTGCTCTTCCCAGCTAACTGCCCTCTCCCCCTGCAGATCAGCCATGCCAAGCAGGCCGTAGATCAGAAGCTTCACAATGGCCAGGACCGTCTGTACCAGATGTGGCTCCAGTACTGCAGGGGGAAGTTGGAAGGGCAGGAGGAACCAGACTCCGCCAAGGTATTCTCCTCCTTCTCACCCTGACAGCCTTGCTCCAGTGAACTCCCCCCATCTGCAGGGGAGACCTGTAGATACTCCAGTCTCTCTTTCTCCTTTCAGCAGGTTGAAGCTCAGGCTCTAGCCACGTCCCAGAGCCTCACCCAGCAACTGAAAACCACCTGCCTTACTCTCCTGGGCAGCATCCAGGGCCTTCCCAGCACTATCCAGGACAAGGCCCAGCAGGTCTCGAGCAGTACAGAAGAGCTCCAGGCCTCCTTCTCCAGTGCCAGCTCTTTCCAGGATCTGTCCAGCAGTGCCCTTGCCCGGGGTCGGGAGATGGTGACCAAGGCCCAGAAGTCCTTGGATGAGCTCCTGGAATACGTGACGCAGAACATTCCCCTGGATTGGATCGTGGGACCCTTCACTCCCACGGGAGACTCCCCACAGTGTCCTGATGAGCTGGTGGAGGAAGGAAAGAAGGTGGAGGCCTGAAGGGTTCCCCCTGCTGCTGGAAGGAATCCAGCTGAATTGCCTGCATAGCTAGTGTGGGGTCTCCTCACTGAGGCTGTAGTCCTGCTTTGGCAGATGGTGGACTGAGGTCAGGTCTTCCTTCTGCAGAACCTGAATGTCATTTCCCAGGCCCACTTCCCCAGAACCATGTATTACCAGTTACAGGGTGGCATCACTAGTCATGCAGGACTGCATCCCTTGCAGGGCTAGTCTGCTTCTCTCAGGACAGACATACAGCTGTCTTCCTCTGTACACAGGAAGTGCTCCTGAGCTTGATCTTTTCCCTAGCTGTGTAATGTGTAAAACAAGGGTTTAATGTTACAATAAACCTCAACTGCATTCAAATTCCTGTCTGCTTAATGTGATTCCCTCCCCGACTTGTGCTCTCTACAAACATTTACTGTACAGATGACCCCATTCCCCCTCTTCTTCACACACCCCCTTTCTCTCTGGCAGGGCTCCAGAATGGCTGAGCTTGTCTCCTGGGTGAAGGCATCTCTTCAGGTGCCTCCATTTGACTCTCTTCCATTGAGACTTTTCTCATGTAGAAGGAGGCAACAGCCCATTGAGAACACTCATCTGGCTTCCAGTGTGTAGGAAGGCAACAATACAGACTGTGAGACCAAGTAACAGAGGGAAGAGCCCAGTGTGTTATGGCACTATGTCCTTGAGAGGAAATGTAGGTTCTCAGCTTTCCACACACCCCTATTGGTAATGAGTGGAGTTAAAAGGGTCATATACAGTGGTGGGAGACTGCCAGGCTTTGCCTCTAATCCAGTGTAAGAAGCTCAACAGGTTGGAAGTGTCCAGGAAAAGGGATGGTGAATTGTTAAATCCCAGTTGCTTGGAATTGTCAAAACGCACCCCTGCACGCACACACAGGGAGACTAGCTGCAAGATAGAGAGCAGCAGACAGTCTTGCTGAAGCATGGACATCAGCCAGCCTGCATCCTTCCTCCCTGCTGTTAGCCAAGCACCTGCCTAACCTTTCCTACTTCCTAGTGTAAACCTAGCCAGGTCAATAACACTACAGGCACATGGCTCAGGGTTGTGGGAGATCCATAATCAGACCAGTGCTGGGCTTGTAATGCATTTTCCTGAGAGCTTGTGTCTATGCTTGAAGTCACAAGTAGGTAGTGTCATCTAGGCAGCTCCATCCCTGTTCCTTAGTAGCTCAAGCCTGAGTTAGGATAGAAAGGTCTCTTGGGTTCAGCACTGCAACAGCACCATGAGCAGGAATGGCTGTGTTGCTCCCAAAGATGGAGACTAGTAACAAAGTGGTCATCTCCTTGGAAAGGGCCTGCCTTGTTCTCCAATTGACTGAGGATACCAAGCTGTTCATAGAATATCAGGGTTGGAAGGGACCTCAGGAGGTCATCTAGTCTAACCCCCTGCTCAAAGCAGGACCAGTCCCCAACTAAATCATCCCAGCCAGGGCTTTGTCAAGCCTGACCTTAAAAACTTCAAAGGAAGGAGATTCCACCACCTCCCGAGGTAACCTATTCCAGTGCTTCACCACCCTCCTAGTGGAAAAAGTGTTTACTAATATCCAACCTAAACCTCGCCCACGGCAGCTTGAGACCACTGTTCCTTGTTTTGTCATCTGCTACCACTAACAGTCTAGATCCATCCTTTTTGGAACCCCCTTTCAGGTAGTTGAAAGCTGCTATCAAATCCCCCCTCATTCTTCTCTTCCGCAGACTAAACAATTCCAGTTCCCTCAGCCACTCCTCGTAAGTCATGTGTTCCCGTCCCCTAATCACTTTTGTTGCCCTGTGCTGGACGCTTTCCAATTTTTTCACCACCTCCTTGTAATGTGGGGCCCAAAACTGGACACACTACTCCAGATGAGGCCTCACCAATGTCAAATAGAGGGGGACGATCACATCCCTCGATCTGCTGGCAGTGCCCCTACTTATACAGCCCAAAATGCCATTGGCCTTCTTGGCAACAAGGGCACACTGTTGACTCCTATCCAGCTTCTTGTCCACTGTAACCCCTAGGTCCTTTTCTGCAGAAAAGTCAGAAACTCCCTAACTGCCAGGGAGCAATTACTGAAGCTAGTCTGCCTGTGGAACTGGAGGTGTGTTTTAAACCCTGCTCTGTTATGGATTAAAAATGGCCCCTCCAGCAAACTCACGGGGAAGAGTGAGTAAAAGCAATAGCTAGGTGCAGCCCTGCTGGAATGAGTAAAGGTCTTAGCCTGCTCCTTTTAGGGATATGGAAGAGGAAGTACAGACTGCAGGAGTACTGGTCAGCTAATCTGACTTCTGTGTTCAAGCCCCGTGAAGCTCTTTCCTCTTTAGTCCAAGTCTAATAAAATGTGTGAGGTCAATGAGTGGATTTCACATCAGCAGATACTTGCTTCAAACTTGGAAAGAAGCTGGATTTTCTTTACACCATGAAGAGCATTGCAGCCTACATTTCCCCAGCACAGCCCTTACAGCTAATTTTTCCATAGGGAAGGGGTGGTTCTAACACATCCTCAAGCTAGGGTCAGCCGTAAGATACCACATCAAAAAAGTTGCTGGACCAATCTCAAGTTATACAAAGCAAATGCAGTAACTGACTAACCCACCAGATGCAGTATTTATGGCACAAGGAGCAGTGAGTTATTTCAGCAAACCCCAGCATGATTCACCCATGGGCTCAAGTGTTTAATCCAAAGGCCTGTTGGAGGATCCAAGGTGTGAGCATAGAGATCACGCTCGCTACACTCCAATGGTCTGAATATTAGAAGGAGAAATGGGAAAAGGAAAGAGATGCTTCCTGCCCCCAGCTGGCTATTTTTCCAGGGCACTACTGCCTGCATAATTAGTGATTGTAGCTACCAGGTAGGAAGACTTGTAGTGTGCTCTGAACATGGTTGGGCTTGCTGCTTTTTCAGCTGGCTGCCTGTGTGGGAGGGCTATGGGTGGGAAGGTGGTTTCTAAGCCCTGAGCATACAATGGTCTCTCTGTGCTCGTGTTACTTGGACCTGTGCAGAGCTCTCTGGAACCCAGCTACTCTTCCCAACTGCCTGTTGAAGTTACTGGGGGTCTGAGTAAAGGCAGGGGCTAGTTTGTGCAGGGCTCATTGTAGAATCAGGGCCTTACACTGCCCCACTCTAGCCCTTGCAACCGCTGAAGGTCGTGTGTCTGGATGGAGGCCCACTCACATCCCCCTGTGGGACAGACACATGGGTGTGAACATCTAGGCTTGCTTTAAAGGAGGGAGGTGAGCAGCTGCCTCAGCCCCAGGCCACTGTCACTCCCTGCTTTGATTTTACTCCCTGTGTGAAGGGCGATGGGGAGGTGATGGGAAGAAGTTATACATGCTGTGATCTGCTGTCACTCCAGCTGGGAAGGGCCCTGGCACTGGAGTAACTAGGCCAGGAATGACAATGGGGAGAGGGTAGAGCCGAGCATAGTGGCTATGACTGACTCCCCCCTGCCCAAACTTTTCCCTGAGCTTGTCTCCCCTCTTAGTCCTTCCCTGTGGCTGTGTCATCCACATCATTTCCCAAATGCTCCCCTGATTCCCCCTGAGCCTGGGGGTTCCACGTATTGAACTGACCCTTATATTGGAACTGCTAACTGCCCTCAGTCCTTAACCCTTTATTGCCCAGTGTGGGGCAACCTAACTCTCTTTGAGCAATCAGCACTCTCCTCTCTTAGATTGTTTTAGTGAGAAAAAACCTTCTACACTGACAGGTTTCAGAGGAACAGCCGTGTTAGTCTGTATTCGCAAAAAGAAAAGGAGTACTTGTGGCACCTTAGAGACTAACCAATTTATTTGAGCATGAGCTTTCGTGAGCCACAGCTCACTTCATCAGATGTGATCAGATCACATCTGATGAAGTGAGCTGTGGCTCACGAAAGCTCATGCTCAAATAAATTGGTTAGTCTCTAAGGTGCCACAAGTACTCCTTTTCTTTTTGCTTCTACACTGAAAATGTTACCAGGGAAATGGAGCATAAAGGCGCTCTTCAGAGAGACCAACGGGAGCCAAAATTGGCAACTCCGAAACCCTGTAACTTTTCAGAGGCTCACAGCCCGCACTGGGTAAAGTTGGGAATGCAGCTGTGTGATTGGTCTCCTGAGCTGTCTGTCAAGTGTGTCCAGCCCCATGATGACATCATCACAGGAATATAATGGCTGAGACTTGGGGAAGGTCTGAGTATTAGTGAAAGATTAGGAGTGTAGAAGTTTGGTAAGATGTGTGGTTAAGCTCTGTACTATGTCTCTGGTTCTTTGGGTGTTTAGATGGGGGCTCTTTCTTCCACAGATTGTGACCCAATGTCTTGCCTGGTGGCCAGTAATAGCTAGGATTGAATGATCAGAAGCTCTTAGCTACTTTCAGTACTTTCTAGCTGTACTTGTGTAAAGCATTTCTAGCTGAGTCTTTGGAGCAAACAGTCCAGGGAAGGTAACTGTCTGCCTTCCAGACTGGGAGGCCTGGATTAATGGTATGTTCTAGGAGATGGAGGCTTCCCTAGAGAAGAATAGACTATTTAACAAGGAGAACTAAATTAGAACTTGGACTTGGAAAAACTCTCCACTCACCTCTCTACCTGAGTTAAGCTATGTTGCCCCCATTCTGGGATGGGGATTGGGACTGCTGGCTGTGGTCTGAATTCTGGTTTGTCCTAATGATCTGCAGGTGGAAACACTTGACTGAGGTGGCTGATTCAGCTGAGACTGGAGTGCTGGGTAACCAATATGTATCTGAAACAGATAATGCAGGGGAAACTAAAAGAAAACAGGCCTGGTGCCTTCCTGTAAGGGAAATGCTTCCTGGCCCTAGCTTTCTAGTTAGTGGTCTCACTCTCGCCTCTAGGGGTGATGGTGTCAATTTACTTGAACTGGAATCTGTTTCTTTACCAGACCAGTCTTTAACTGACAATAGAAAATATTTGTATTTTTACCAGCTAAATCGGCTTTAAAATAACCAGCCTGCCATAGTGGGCATCTCCTATGTAGACTCATAGATATTAAGGTCAGAAGGGACCATTATGATCATCTCCTATGTAACTCAGAATCCGGGGAGACTTAAACACTACTCACTCTGGAGGTCCCTGAAGGCTCGCCAATGGTACCTTCTGAATTGAGTGTTCTGTGTGCGTAGTCAATGGCTACTACCTTCAGCAGGATAACTTCTGTCAGTGATTGTAGTCTGGGACAAATGGAATTTTCCCTGGTATTATCTGGGAAAAGACTAAACTAGGAAGATGCCTCTGATGAGCTGTGCAGGTGTCCTGGTGCTCCCCTTGGGAGGCATTGTTGGGTCTAGAAGTCTGAGGAGAAGCTTTGGGAGTGTGTAACACCAACAGACCCTGGTGATCGGCAGGATCAAATCTGGGTCCTCCGGAGCTAAATGCATGAGCCTATACTGCATGAGCTAAAAGCCATAAGGCTCTTAGCTAAAGATGCAGAGCCGATGCGTTAATCTCTGTCTCTCCAACTGGTCCTGGTGCCACGAGATGGGACAGAAGAACACACCCAGAAGGTGTATGGATTACAAGTGCATCCCTGGGCTTGAAGAACTGGCTGTCTCTGAGCCTGCCTTAGATCAAAGGTTTAAGGCCCTGGCCTGTTTTCTGTAGAGAGAGACTTATTACAGGGGGACAACCTGGTCTGGCTCTCAGAGAAAACGGACCGGGGGCAGCTCTCCTGGTGTTCCTACACAACATTGATTTCATTGTTTCCTGCTGTAGCCACTCAATATTCCTTTTTGGGTCTTGCAGGGACATCTCACTCCACCATGTCTGCTGAGGAAAATGAACCACAGGTGGAGATCCAGGCAGAGGAGCAACAGGTGGGTCCCTCCTGGGGAGGCAGGTGTGCTTGGCAGCTGGAAGGGCTGTTCTAGCTTGAATGTTTCCACTGCTGGAGACAGGGACTCGTAACCACAACACTAGCTAAGGCTCCAAGTTCTAGTTCTCGGAGTGCCGTAGTCACTGCCCACAAGTGCCCCCTGAAGCCAGGAGGAGCATCGGCACTGGTGACCCTCTGTATGCTGTCTCCACTCGAACACGGTCAAATCCCACTGATTATAATACCCAGTAGGGGCATTGTACCGGGTGCTGGACTGAGACATGGTTCCTGATCGGGAGAGAAAGCACTTGGAAAGACAGAAGGTCTCTCCGTTCCATCAGTGAGAGCAGGAATGAGACCGTGACACAGTTCTGTTTTGTTGGTGGGTGTGCCAGGATGGAAGCAGCATTCCTGAGACTTTGCTGAATATAGGCAGCTGTTCTAATGGGACCAGGCTTCTGGGTGTGTAACTAATATCACAGTCAGGCCACTGAACCCCTGCTGAGAGGGACCGGAGACTGCCTAGCTCTGAGGACAGTCTCCTACAGAATCAGTAGTTTGCAGAAGGAAAGACAGGAGGGGCACCTTGACAAGCCAGGAGCTCTTCCTCAGCTGACTCCTCTTTCCCTCCCTCAGACTGCAGGGGACAGGGTGGCTGGCCTGCCCTTGGTCAGCTCTGCCTGTGAGATGGCCTCTGCCAGCTACGCTGCCACCAAAGAGACCCACCCAGCCATCAAAGCGATATGTGAGGTGCCTCTAGGCTGGCCCAGCTCAGGCACAATCCCTGGTGTGCGTGGCTGGCCCAGTACCACACAGCCACATGCACTGTGTATGGCACCTAATGCCATGGAGGAATACCTGCTAGAGGGTACAGGAAGCAGCTCCAATGCTAAAAGGATCTGAGCCCATTGCAGGCACTGGAGACTCCTGAAACCCTCTAGGAGAAGCTGGGGGTGGATGAACAGATGACTGGCAGCGGGATCTCCCGAGCTAAACGTGTGATGAACCAGACTGGCTCCATAGCCTTGGGCAACTTCCCCAACCCCTCTTCCTTGGCTCTCCCATCAGTAACCTGGGGACACTTGCTTAGGAACACCAGTCCTCCAATGTACACGGATTAGCAGCCCCACGAGATCTGTACACATGAAGGAATTAAGGGAACGAGTTCTGTGGTTATGTTTCAGTTGCAGGAGCCAATGAACATGCCTGTCGGGGTCTGGACAGACTGGAGGAGCAGCTGCCCATCCTGCAGCAGCCGATTGAGAAGGTAACCACACGAGTGTCAGGGCTGGTCCTGGAGCAGCATGAGGCTGTGGGCCCTTCACTTCCGCTAGGTGTTCAGTGACCTCTCTTCTGATCCCTTTTCCTCTAGGTGGCTTTGGATGCCCAAGACCTGGTGGGTGCCAAGGATGCAGTCTGCAGCACGGTCACTGAGGCCAAGGATGCAGTGACCAGCAGGGTGAGCGTGGCCCAAGGGGCTGTCCAGGAGAGCGTGGAGGTGACCAAATCCGCCATGACCAGGAGCATGAGCACAGTGATGGGCTCCAGCATGGGGCAGATGGCTGCGAGTGTCATAGACGCAGCATTGGGGAAATCTGAGCAGCTGATGGACTACTACCTCCCCATGACAGAGGAGGAGCTTGGTAAGATCCCCTCTGCTGAATACAAACCAATGTGACCCTGGTGTCTTGGGGTGTGGCTTGAACTCAGTGTTCACAGCTGATGTGCCAAAAGAGCCACCTCTCCTTCGGGCTTCCTTGCAACTTAGCTTGGCTACTAGCCCTCCCTTTGTTCCTTCATGCTGGGCCCTGTGCTCGCCCTGTCTGATGGCTCTGACGCTGCTCCCTGTGCTGCTACCCACTGTCTTACTGGTCAGTGCTGCAGGGCCTCCAAACGTGCCCTGGGAAATATTCCATCGGTCACAAGCTCTGGGAGGACTGAACGCATCCCTGCCTTGTATCCTGGCCCTGCCAACCGGTGGTACAAGTAGATTTTTATTCTTATCAGTACGGCGACTCATGGGAGGGACCCAAAAGTGTAGGGGGGCACATGACTCTCCCCCCCCCCCCCCCCCCCAAATGACCCCACCCTGCCTCGTGCGGGGAGGGCTCTACAGACTCCAGACAGGAGATGCAACTACGTGGAAGGGCTGGTGGGGGACCAGCTGGGGGCGGTACAGACACACCGGAGGAGGTGCCAGCATTCTGCTCCTTTCGCTGCTGAGGTTCCTGAGAGCCCTGTGGTTTTCAGTGGATACCGAATGTCATTCCAGTACGTCATCCCAGCAACAAATGTCTTAATGGTGCGGCGTACCTGACCGTACTGCCTTACTTGCACCACTGCTGCCAACTGACCCCTTCCCCCTTCCAGCTGAGCTTGCCACAACTCCCCTGGAGGGGCCTGGAGAGGCTCCTGCAGAGCAGCGGAGTTACTACGTGCGTCTGGGTTCCCTGTCGAGCACGCTGCGCCAGCGAGCCTACCAGCACGCCCTGGGCAAGATGAGACAAGCCAGGCAGCGCACCCTGGAGGCCCTCTCCCAGCTCCAGCAAATCATTGACCTGGTAGGAACACGACCCCTCTCCCCTGCCCTGTAGCTGCTGTGGGTCACGGTCTGTCATAAATATAAAGGGAAGGATAAACCACTTCAAAATCCCTCCTGGTCAGAGGAAAAGTCCTCTCACCTGTAAAGGGTTAAGAAGCTAAAGGTAACCTTGCTGGCACCTGACCTAAATGACGAATGAGGAGACAAGATACTCTCATAAGCTGGGAGGAGGGAGAAAACCAAGGGTCTGTGTCTGTCTGTATGCTGCTTTTGCCGGAAACAGAACAGGAATGGAGTCTTAGAACGTTTAGTAAGTAGTCTAGCTAGGTATGTGTTAGATTATGATTTCTTTAAATGGCTAAGAAAAGATGTGTGATGACTATCCCAGTCTGTGTCTCTTTTTTGTAACTTACGGTTTTGCGTAGAGGGACTCTCTGTTTTGAATCTAATTACCCTGTAAGGTATCTACCATCCTGATTTTACAGAGGTGATTCCTTTACTTCTATTAAAAGTCGTCTTGTAAGAAAACTGAATGCTTTTTCATTGTTCTAAGATCCAAGGGTTTGGGTCTGCGGTCACGTATGCAAATTGGTGAGGATTTTTACCAAACCTTCCCCAGGAAGTGGGGTGCAAGGGTTGGGAGGGTTTTTGGGAGGAAAGACGTGTCCAAACTACGTTTCCCAGTAAACCCAGTTAGAGTTTGGTGGTGGCAGTGGATATTCCAAGGGCAAAGAGTAAAATTAATTTGTACCTTGGGGAAGTTTTAACCTAAGCTGGTGAAAGTAAGCTTAGGAGGTTTTCATGCAGGTCCCCATATCTGTACCCCAGAGTTCAGAGTTGGGGAGGAACCTTGACACGGTCTCTGCAGCCTCCCATGCTCAGTGCCATTGGCACTGTTTCTTCCAAGACCCAGCTGTATCGCTGCAGTAGTGCTGCCTGCCTGCTGCCCACACCTAGCTGTGGGAGAGCTTCCCTGGCCAGCCGCCTCCTGCTCTTCCCAGCTAACTGCCCTCTCCCCCTGCAGATCAGCCATGCCAAGCAGGCCGTAGATCAGAAGCTTCACAATGGCCAGGACCGTCTGTACCAGATGTGGCTCCAGTGCTGCAGGGGGAAGTTGGAAGGGCAGGAGGATCCAGACTCCGCCAAGGTATTCTCCTTCTCGCCCTCACAGCCTTGCTCCAGTGAACTCCCCCCATCTGTAGGGGAAACTTGCAGATACTCCAGTCTCTTTCTCCTTCCAGCAGGTTGAAGCTCAGGCTCTAGCCATGTCCCAGAGCCTCACCCAGCAACTGAAAACCACCTGCCTTACTCTCCTGGGCAGCATCCAGGGCCTTCCCAGCACTATCCAGGACAAGGCCCAGCAGGTCTCGAGCAGTACAGAAGAGCTCCAGTCCTCCTTCTCCAGTGCCGGCTGTTTCCAGGATCTGTCCAGCAGTGCCCTGGCCCGGAGTCGGGAGATGGTGACCAAGGCCCAGGAGTCCCTGGATGAGCTGCTGGAATATGTGACGCAGAACATTCCCCTGGACTGGATCGTGGGACCCTTCACTCCTGCTGGAGACTCCCCACCGTGTCCTGATGAGCTGGTGGAGGAAGGAAAGAAGGTGGAGGCCTGAAGGGTTTCCCCTGCTGCTGGAAGGAATCCAGCTGAATTTCCTGCATAGCTAGTGTGGGGTCTCCTTGCTGAGGCCACAGTGCTGCTTTGGCAGATGGTGGACTGAGGTCAGGTCTTCCTTCTGCAGAACCTGAATGTCATTTCCCAGGCCCACTTCCCCAGAACCATGTATTACCAGTTACAGGGTGGCATCACTAGTCATGCAGGACTGCATCCCTTGCAGGGCTAGTCTGCTTCTCTCAGGACATACTTACAGCTGTCTTCCTCTGTACACAGGAAGTGCTCCTGAGCTTGATCTTTTCCCTAGCTTTGTAATGTGTAAAACTAGGGTTTAATGTTACAATAAACCTCAACTGCATTCAAATTTCTGTCTGCTTAATGTGATTCCCTCCCTGGCTCATGCTCTGTAGAAACATATACTGTACAGGTGACCCCATGCCCCTCTTCTTCACACACACAAACCCCCTCCACCCACTTTCTCTGGAAGGGCTCCAGAATGGCTGAGCTCATCTCCTGGGTGAAGGCATCTCCTCAGGTGCCTCCATTTGACACTCTTCCATTGAGCCTTTCCTCATGTAGAAGGAGGCAACAGTGTTCTCCCCATTGAGAACACTCGTCTGGCTTCCAGTGGGTAGCAAGGCAACATTACAGGCTCTGAGACCCAACTAACAGAGGGAAAGACCCAGGTTGTTGAGATAGGGCACTATGGACTTGAGAGGAAATGGGGTGTGTGGAGAACTGAGAACCTACTACTGGTAATGAGCAAAGTTAAAAGGGTCACATACAGTGGTGGGAGACTGCCGGGCCTTGCCTCTAGTTCAGTGCAAGAAGCTCAACAGGTTGGAAGTGTCTAGGAAAAGATGGTGAATTGACAACTCCAGGCAACTGGGATTTAACAAAACACACACAGGGAGACTAGCTGCAAGAGAGAGCAGCAGATACTCTTGCTGAAGCATGGACATCAGCCAGCCTGCATCCTTCCTCCCTGCCATTAGCCAAGCACCTGCGTAATCTTTCCTACTGCCTAGTGTAAACCTAGCCAGGCTAATGGCTCAGGGTTGTGGGAGATCCATAGTAGGACCAGTGCTGGGCTTGGAATGCATTTTCCTGAGAGCTTGTGTCTATGCTTGAAGTCACAAGGGGGTAGTGTCATCTAGGCAGCTCCATCACTTTTGCTTATCTTAACTCTAGCTTGAGCTATTAATAAGCTTCAGGCAAGGAAATGTCTCTCGGGTTCAGCACTGCAACAGGACCATGAGCAGGAATGGGTGTGTAGCTCTCAAAGATAGAGACTAGTAATCAAAATGGTGATGGATGCAGCTCCCAGGGGTAGTTACTCCGGATCTCATTGAACAGGGCCTGTCTTGTACTCCCAATGGACTGGGGCTACAAAGGTTTTCATAGACTCCGAGAATATGGGGGTTGGAAGGGACCTTAGGAGGTCATCTAATCCAACCCCCTGCTCAAAGCAGGACCAATCCCCAGTTAAATCATCCCAGCCAGGGTTTTGTCAAACCCGACCTTAAAAACTTCAAAGGAAGGAGATTCCACCACCTTCCTAGGTAATGCATTCCAGTGCTTCACCACACTTCTAGTGAAAAAGTTTTTCCTAATATCCAACCTAAACCTTCCCCACTACAACTTGATACCATTGATCCTTGTTCTGTCATCTGTACCACTGAGAACAGTCTAGAAGCATCCTCTTTGGAATTCCCTCTCAGGTAGCTGTAAGCAGCTATCAAATCCCCCCCCCCCCCCCCCCCCGTTCTTCTCTTCTGCAGGCTAAACAATTCCAGTTCCCTTAGCCTCTCCTCATAAATCATGTGTTCCAGTCCCCTAAACATTTTTGTTGCCCTCTGCTGGACACTTTCCAATTTTTTCACATCCTTTTTGTAGTGTAGGGCCTAAAACTGGACATAGTACTCCAGATCAGGCCTCACAAATGTTGAATAGAGGAGAACAATCATGTCTGTCGATTTGCTGGCAATGCCCCTATTTACACAACCCAAAATGTCATTGGCCGTCTTGGCAACAAGGGCACACTGTTGACTCATAGCCAGTTTCTTGTCCACTGTAACTTCGAGGTCCTTTTCTGCAGAAAAGTCAGAAACTCCCTAACTGACAGTGAGCGATCACTGAGGCTAATTTGCCTGTGTAACTGGAAGTGTGTTACATACCCTGCTGTGTTCTGGATTAACAGAGGCCCCTCCAACACACTAGCTAGGTGGAGCCCTGCTGGGGTGAGTAAAGGTCCTAGTCTGCTCCTTTTAGGAATATGGAAGAGTAAGTGCAGACTTCAGGAGTGCTGGTCAGCTAACATGACTTCTGTATCCAAGCCCAGTGAAGCTCTTTCCTCTTTTGTCCAAGTCTAATAAAATGTGTGATGTCAATGAGTGGATTTCACATCAACAGATATTAGCTTCAAACTTGGATAGAAGTGGGAGCTGGATTTTCTTTACGCCATGAAGAACATTGCAGCCTACGTTTCCCGAGCGCAGCCCCTGCAGCTAATCTTTCCGTAGAGAAGGAGCGGTTCTAACACATCCCCAAGCAGGGTCAGACCTAAGAAACCCGATGGAAAATGTTGCTGCACCACTCTCAAGTTATATAAAGCAAATTCAGTGACTGACTAACCCACCGGGTGCAGTATTTATTCAAAGAGCAGTGAGTTATTTCAGCAAACCCCAAACCAACGGGCTCGAGTGTTTAATCCAAAGGCCTGTTGGAGGATTCAAGGTGTGAGCATAGAGATCACACCAGCTACACCCCAATGGTCTGAATATTAGAAGGAGGAATGGGAAAAGGAAAGAGATGCTTCCTACCCCCAACTGGCTTTCTCTCCTGGGTGGCACCCTCTGGATAATGAGTGATTATAGCTGTAGATCCCAGGTAGGAAGACTTGTACTGTGCTCTCAACATGGTTGGGCTCGCTGCTTCTTCTGGCTGCCTGTGTGGGAGGGCTATGGGTGGGAAGGTGGTTTCTAAGCCCTGACCATGCAATGGTCTCTCTGTGCTAGGGATACTTGGACCTGTGCAGAGCCCTCTGGAACTCAGCTGCTCTTCCCAACTGCCTGTTGAAGTTACTGGGGGTCTGAGTAAAGGCAGGGGCTGGTTTGTGCAGGGCTCATTGTAGAATCAGAGCCTAAAACGGCCCCACTCTGGCCCTTGCAGCCACTGAAGCTGAAGATCTTGTGTTTAGATGGAGGCCCTCTCACATCCCTCTGTGGGACAGACACATGGGTATGAACATCTAGGCTTGCTTTAAAGGAGGGAGGTGAGCACCTGCCTTAGCCCCAGGCCACTGTCACTCTGCTCAGCTGCTCCAGGCATTTGCACTCCCTGCTTTGATTTTACTCCCTGTGTGAAAGGTGTAGGGAGGTTATGGGAAGAAGTTATGCCTGGTGTGATCTGCTGTCACTCTGGCTGGAAGGACCCTGGCACTGGAGTAACTAGGCCAGGAATGATAATGGGGAGAGGGCAGAGCCGAGCATAGTGGCTATAACTGACAGACACCCCCAAATTTTTCCCTGAGCTTCTCTCCCCACTTAGTGCTTCCCTTTGGCTGTGTCACTCCCAGCATCTGCCCAAATGCTCCCCAGATACCCCCTGAGCCTGGGGATTCCACGTATTGAACTGACCCTTATATTGGAACTGCTAACTGCCCTCAGTCTTTAACCCCTTATTGCCCAGTGTGGGGATACCTAACTCTCTTTGAGGTTCTGGGCCTAACTCACTTAGGCCTTGCAATGCTGAGAGGGGCAATAGCTAAATACCTTTAAAAACCTGTGCCATGTTCTCTTCCCTGGACAAGTCAACCAACAGGAAAGCTATAAATGAACTGAGGAGTATCTTGTGCCAGCTGGGCCAGAATAACTTCCCCAGCCACTTTTGGAGTGGGCAGGAAAGGAAAATAATACAACAGCTACCAGCATTCTCCTCCTCTCTTAGATGGTTTTACTCTCAAAAATCTTCTACACTGAAAATGTGACCAGGGAAATGGAGCGTAAAGGCGCTCTTCAGAGAGAACAACTGGAGTACTCTGAGAATATGAACCATTATTATTATTTGTATGACCGTAGCATTTCAAAGCCAAAATCAGAACTGGAATCCCATCGTGCTAGGTACTGTCTTAACACAGAGTAAAAGGCCTGCCCCAAACAGCTCATAATCTGAAACTAGGTTTGCCAGCCCTCCAGGATTGTCCTGAACTCTCCAGGAATTAAAGATTAATCTTTAATTAAAGATTGTCATGTGATGAGACCTCCAGGAACACATCCAACCAAGATTGGCAACTCTCACACCCTGTAACTTTTCATGGGCTCACAGCTCTCACTGGGCAAAGTAGAGAATGCAGCTGTGTGACTGGTCTCCTGAGCTGTCTGTCAAGTGTGTCCAGCCCCATGATGACATTATCACAGGAATATAATGGCTGAGACTTGAGGGAGGTCTGAGTATTGGTGAAGGATTAGTAGTGTGGAAGTTTGGTAAGATGTGTGGTTAACCTCTGTGTTATGTCTCTGGTTCCTAGGTTCTGTATCTGTTAAGATGGGGGCTCTTTTCTTACACAGAGTGTGACCCAATGTCTTGCCTGATGGCTAGTAGTGGCTCGGATTGAATGGTCAGAAGCTCTTAGCTAGTTTCAGTGCTTAGTAGCTGTACTTGTGTAAAGCATTTTGAGTTCAGTGTTCGGAGCAAATGGTCCAGGGAAGGAAACTATTTGCCTTCCAGACTGGGAGGCCTGGATTAATGGTATGTTCTAGGAGATGGAGGCTTCCCTAGAGGAGAATAGAATATTTAACAAGGAGAACTAAATTAGAGTTTGGACTAGGGGAAAAACTCCTACTCACCTCTCGACCTGAGCAAAGCTATGCTGTTCCCACGCAGGGATGGGGAATGGGACTTCTGGTTGTGGTCTGAGTTCTGGCTTGTCCTAAAGATCTGCAGGGGGAAACACTTGACTGAGGTGGCTGATTCAGCTGAGACTGGAGTGCTGGGTAACCAATATGTATCTGAAACAGATAATGCAGGAAACACTAAAGGAAAACAGGCCTGGTGCCTTCCCATAAGGGAAATGCTTCCTGGCCTTAGCTTTCTAGTTAGTGGTCTCACTCTCGCCTCTAGGAGTGATGGTGTCAACTTACCTGAACTGGAATCTGTTTCTTTACCAGGCCATCTTTACCTGACAATAGAAGATATTTGTATTTTTACCAGCTAAATTGGCTTTAAAATAACCAGCCTGCCATAGTGGGCATCTCCTATGTAGACTCATAGATATTAAGGTCAGAAGGCACCATTATGATCATCTCCTATGTAATTCAGTATCCAGGGAGACTCCTACACTACTCACTCAAGAGGTCCCTGAAGGCTCCCCAGTGGTACCTTCTCAATTCAGTGTTCTGTGTGTGTAGTTAATGGCTACTACCTTCAGCAGGATAACTTCTGTCAGTGATTGTACTCTGGGACAAATGGAATTAGCCCCGGTACTATCTGGGAAAAGACTAAACTGGGAGGGTGCCTCTGATCAGCTGTGCAGGTGTCCTGGTGCTCCCCTTGGGAGGCATTGTCAGGTCTAGAAGTCTGAGGAGACGCTTTGGGAGTGTGTAAAGCCAAAAGACCCTGGTAATGGGCAGGATCAAACCTGGGACCTCTGGACCTAAATGCATGAGCCTCTTCTGCATGAGCTAAAAGCCATAAGGCTCTTACTAAGACCGTAAAGCCGATAAATTAATCTCTGCCTCTCTAACTGGTCCTGGTGCCACGAGATGGGACAGAAGAACACACCCACAAGATGTGTGGATTACAAGTGCATCCCTGGGCTTGAAGAACTGGCTGTTTCTGAGCCTGCCTTAGATCAAAGGTTTAAGGGCCTGGCCTGCTCTCTGTAGAGAGAGACTTACTGCAGGGGGACAACCTGGTCTGGCTCTTAGAGAAAACGGACCGGGAGCAGCTCTCCTGGTATTCCTACACAAGATTGATTTCACCGTTTCCTGCTGTAGCCACTCAATATTCCTCTTTGGGTCTTGCAGGGACATCTCACTCCACCATGTCTGCTAAGGAAAATGACCCACAGGTGGAGATCCAGGCAGAGGAGCAACAGGTGGGTCCCTCCTGGGGAGGCAGGTGTGCTTGGCGGCTGGAAGGGCTGTTCTAGCTTGAATGTCTCCACTGCTGGAGACAGGGACTCGTAACCACAACACTAGCCAATGATTCTAGCTCTCAGAGTGCCGTAGTCACTGCCCACAAGTGCCTCCTGAATCCGGGAGGAGCACAGGTGACCCTGTGAATGCTGTCTGCATTAGAACACTGGCAAATCCCGTTGATTGCAATGCCCAGTGGGGGCATTGTACCAGGTGCTGGACCGAGACATGGTTCCTGATTGAGAGAGACTGCACTTGTAAAGACAAAAGGTCTCTCCATTCCTGCTCTCACTGATGGAACGAGACCGTGACACAGTTCTGTTTTGTTCGTGGGTGTGCCAGGACAAAAGCAGCGTTCCTGAGACCTTGCTGAATATAGGCAGCTGTTCCAATGGAACCAGGCTTCTGGGTCTGTAACTAATCTCACAGGCAGGCCACTGAAATCCAGCTGAAATGGACAGGAGACTGTCCTCAGAGCTGGGCAGTCTCCTACAGAATCAGTAGTTGCAGAGGAAAAGAGACAGGAAGGGCACCTTGAGAAGCCAGGAACTCTTCCTCAACTGACTCCTCTTTCCCTCCCCTAGACTGCAGGGAACAGGGTGGCTGGCCTGCCCTTGGTCAGCTCTGCCTGTGAGATGGCCTCTGCCAGCTATGCTGCCACCAAAGAGACCCACCCAGCCATCAAAGGGGTCTGTCAGGTAGTAGAGACTAGGGTGAGGGCCATCACCTCTGCTGCCATCACTGGGGCACGGCCTATCCTGGACCAGCTGGAGCCACAGCGTGAGTAAGGGAAGGGAGACAGGAACACTCCTGTGTGTGTGGCGGGGGAGGTGGGTCTGGGGGCAGGCTCAGCCTACAGTGGCTCTAGGCCCACTACTGAGCTCGGCCTCCAACTGGCAGGAAACAGAATCCACAGACTCCCTTCTCCTGCTCCCCTCAACTCCGCTAGCTCCTAGGCGTGATCTGGCCAAGGCATTGGCCTTGTGCGGAGGAGTTCTGACGGCTGCAGCAGCTGCTGGTGGGGGGGGATTCCTGTTCAGGTACCAGCGGTGAGCTGGACCAGCCTAGAGGCAGGCAGTGCCCAGCCACAATCCCTGGTGTGCGTGGCTGGCCCAGTACCACACAGCCACATGCACTGCGTATGGCACCTAATACCATGGAGCAATACCTGCTAGAGGGCACAGGAAGCAGCTCCAATGCTAAAAGGATCTGAGCCCATGGCAGGCACTGGAGACTCCTGAAACCCTCCAGGAGAAGCTGGGGGTGGATGAACAGATGACTGGCAGCCGGATCTCCTGAGTGCTAAACCTGGCTCTGAAATAGACTGGCTCCATAGCCTTGGGCAACTTGCCCAACCCCTCTTCCTTGGCTCTCCCATCAGTAACCTGGGGAGACTTGCTTAGGAACACCAGTCCTCCAATGTATGCAGATTAGCAGCCCCACGAGATCTGTGGACGTGAAGGAATTAAGGGAACGAGTTCTGTGGTTATGTTTCAGTTGCAGGAGCCAATGAACATGCCTGTCGGGGTCTGGACAGACTGGAGGAGCAGCTGCCCATCCTGCAGCAGCCGATTGAGAAGGTAACCACACGAGTGTCACGACTGGTCCTGGAGCAGGATGAGGCTGTGGGCCCTTCACTTCCGCTAGGTGTTCAGTGACCTCTCTTCTGATCCCTTTCCCTCTAGGTGGCTTTGGATGCCCAAGAAGTTCTGCGTGCCACAATGGTGGGTGCCAAGGATGCAGTCTGCAGCCCGGTCACTAAGGCCAAGGATGCAGTGACCAGCATGGTGGGCGTGGCCCAAGGGGCTGTCCAGGAGAGCGTGGAGGTGACCAAATCTGCCGTGACCAGCAGCATGAGCACAGTGATGGGCTCCCGCATGGGGCAGATGGCTGCGAGTGTCATAGACACAGCATTGGGGAAATCTGAGCAGCTGATGGACTACTACCTCCCCATGACCGAGGAAGAGCTCGGTAAGATCCCCTCTGCTGAATACAAACCTATGTGACCCTGGTGTCTTCGGGCATGGCTTGGACTCACAGCTGTTCACAGAGCTCACAGCTGAGCTGCCAAAAGAGCCACCTCTCCTTAGGGCTAGCTTGCAACCTAGCTTGGCTACTAGCCCTCCCTTAGTTCCTTCATGCTGGGCCCTCTGCTTGCCCTGTCTGATGGCTCTGACGCTTCTCCCTGTGCAGCTACCCGCTACCTTACTGGTCGGTGCTGCAGGGCACCCAAACGTGCCCTGGGGAAGATTGCATCGGTCACAAGATTTGGGAGGGCTGAACGCATCCCTGCCATGTATCCTGGCCCTGCCAACCGGTGGTGCAAGTAGATTTTAACTCTTACCAGTACGGCAACTCAAGGGAGGGACCCAAAAGCGGGGGGGAGGCACGTGACCCCCCCTAACGACCCCACCCTGCCTTGTGCGGGGGTCTCTACAGACTCCAGACAGGAGATGGAACTACGTGGAAGGGCTGGTGGGGGGCCAGCTGGGGGTGGTACAGCCAAACCGGAGGAGCTGCCAGCGTTCTGCTCCTTTCGCTTCTGCGGTTCCTGAGAGCCCTGCGGTTTTCAGCGGCTACCGAACGTCATTCCAGTACGTCATCCCAGCAACAAATGTCTTAATGGTGCGGCGTACCTGACCTTACTGGCTTAATAGCACCACTGCTGCCAACTGACCCCTTCCCCCTTCCAGCTGAGCTTGCCACAACTCCCCTGGAGGGGCCTGGAGAGGCTCCTGCAGAGCAGCGGAGTTACTACGTGCGTCTGGGTTCCCTGTCGATCACGCTGCGCCAGCGAGCCTACCAGCACGCCCTGGGCAAGATGAGACAAGCCAGGCAGCGCACCCTGGAGGCCCTCTCCCAGCTCCAGCAAATCATTGACCTGGTAGGAACACGACCCCTCTCCCCTGCCCTGTAGCTGCTGTGGGTCACGGTCTCTGCAGCCTCCCATGCTCAGTGCCATTGGCACTGTTTGTTCCTGGGCCCAGCTGTGTCGCTGCAGTAGTTCTGCCCGCCTGCTGCCCACACCTAGCTGTGGGAGAGCTTCCCTGGCCAGCCGCCTCCTGCTCTTCCCAGCTAACTGCCCTCTCCTCCTGCAGATTAGCCATGCCAAGCAGGCCGTAGATCAGAAGCTTCACAATGGCCAGGACCGTCTGTACCAGATGTGGCTCCAGTACTGCAGGGGGAAGTTGGAAGGGCAGGAGGATCCAGACTCCGCCAAGGTATTCTCCTCCTTCTCACCCTCGCAGCCTTGCTCCAGTTAACTCCCCCCATCTGCAGGGGAGACTTGTAGATACTCCAGTCTCTCTTTCTCCTTCCAGCAGGTTGAAGCTCAGG
This sequence comes from Caretta caretta, assembly GCF_965140235.1. Lineage (NCBI taxonomy): Eukaryota > Metazoa > Chordata > Testudines > Cheloniidae > Caretta > Caretta caretta. The sequence goes on from NC_134210.1 coordinate 125,321,113, forward strand.
CTCTAGCCATGTCCCAGAGCCTCACCCAGCAACTGAAAACCACCTGCCTTACTCTCCTGGGCAGCATCCAGGGCCTTCCCAGCACTATCCAGGACAAGGCCCAGCAGGTCTCGAGCAGTACAGAAGAGCTCCAGGCCTCCTTCTCCAGTGCCTGCTCTTTCCAGCATCTGTCCAGCAGTGCCCTTGCCCGGGGTCGGGAGATGGTGACCAAGGCCCAGAAGTCCTTGGATGAGCTCCTGGAATACGTGACGCAGAACATTCCCCTGGATTGGATCGTGGGACCCTTCACTCCCGCGGGAGACTCCCCACAGTGTCCTGATGAGCTGGTGGAGGAAGGAAAGAAGGTGGAGGCCTGAAGGGTTCCCCCTGCTGCTGGAAGGAATCCAGCTGAATTGCCTGCATAGCTAGTGTGGGGTCTCCTCACTGAGGCCGTAGTTCTGCTTTGGCAGATGGTGGACTGCAGAAGGAAGAGCTGACCTCAGAATTACAGAACCTGAATGTCCTTTCCCTGGCACACTTCCCCAGAACCATGTATTACCAGTTACAGGGTGGCATCACTAGTCATGCAGGACTACATCCCTTGCAGGGCTAGTCTGCTTCTCTCAGGACAGACATACAGCTGTCTTCCTCTGTACACAGGAAGTGCTCCTGAGCTTGATCTTTTCCCTAGCTGTGTAATGTGTAAAACAAGGGTTTAATGTCCCAATAAACTGCAACTGCATTCAAATTCCTGTCTGCTTAATGTGATTCCCTCCCCGACTTGTGCTCTCTACAAACCTTTACTGTACAGATGACCCCATTCCCCCTCTTCTTCACACACCCCCTTTTTCTCTGGCAGGGCTCCAGAATGGGCTGAGCTTGTCTCCTGGGTGAAGGCATCTCTTCAGGTGCCTCCATTTGACTCTCTTCCATTGAGGCTTTTCTCATGTAGAAGGAGGCAACAGCCCATTGAGAACACTCATCTGGCTTCCAGTGTGTAGGAAGGCAACAATACAGACTGTGAGACCAAGTAACAGAGGGAAGAGCCCAGTGTGTTATGGCACTATGGCCTTGAGAGGAAATGTTGGTTCTCAGCTTTCCACACACCCCTATTGGTAATGAGCGAAGTTAAAAGGGTCATATACAGTGGTGGGAGACTGCCAGGCTTTGCCTCTAATCCAGTGTAAGAAGCTCAACAGGTTGGAAGTGTCCAGGAAAAGGGATGGTGAATTGTTAAATCCAGTTGCCTGGAGTTGTCAAAACGCACCCCTGCGCGCACACACAGGGAGACTAGCGGCAAGATAGAGAGCAGCAGACAGTCTTGCTGAGCATGGACATCAGCCAGCCTGCGTCCTTCCTCCCTGCTGTTAGCCAAGCACCTGCCTGACCTTTCCTACGTCCTAGTGTAAACCTAGCCAGGTCAATAACACTACAGGCACATGGCTCAGGGTTGTGGAAGATCCATAATCAGACCAGTGCTGGGCTTGTAATGCATTTTCCTGAGAGCTTGTGTCTATGCTTGAAGTCACAAGTAGGTAGTGTCATCTCGGCAGCTCCATCCCTGTTCCTTAGTAGCTCAAGCCTGAGTTAGGATAGAAAGGTCTCTTGGGTTCAGCACTGCAACAGCACCATGAGCAGGAATGGCTGTGTTGCTCCCAAAGATGGAGACTAGTAACAAAGTGGTCATCTCCTTGGAAAGGGCCTGCCTTGTTCTCCATTGACTGAGGATACCAAGCTGTTCATAGAATATCAGGGTTGGAAGGGACCTCAGGAGGTCATCTAGTCTAACCCCCTGCTCAAAGCAGGACCAGTCCCCAACTAAATCATCCCAGCCAGGGCTTTGTCAAGCCTGACCTTAAAAACTTCAAAGGAAGGAGATTCCACCACCTCCCGAGGTAACCTATTCCAGTGCTTCACCACCCTCCTAGTGGAAAAAGTGTTTTCTAATATCCAACCTAAACCTCGCCCACGGCAGCTTGAGACCATTGATCCTTGTTTTGTCATCTGCTACCACTGAGAACAGTCTACATCCATCCTTTTTGGAACCCCCTTTCAGGTAGTTGAAAGCTGCTATCAAATCCCCCCTCATTCTTCTCTTCCGCAGACTAAACAATTCCAGTTCCCTCAGCCACTCCTCGTAAGTCATCTGTTCCCGTCCCCTAATCACTTTTGTTGCCCTGTGCTGGACGCTTTCCAATTTTTTCACCACCTCCTTGTAATGTGGGGACCGAAACTGGACACACTACTCCAGATGAGGCCTCACCCATGTCGAATAGAGGGGGACGATCACATCCCTCGATCTGCTGGCAGTGCCCCTGCTTATACAGCCCAAAATGCCATTGGCCTTCTTGGCAACAAGGGCACACTGTTGACTCCTATCCAGCTTCTTGTCCACTGTAACCCCTAGGTCCTTTTCTGCAGAAAAGTCAGAAACTCCCTAACTGCCAGGGAGCAATTACTGAAGCTAGTCTGCCTGTGGAACTGGAGGTGTGTTTTAAACCCTGCTCTGTTATGGATTAAAAATGGCCCCTCCAGCAAACTCACGGGGAAGAGTGAGTAAAAGCAATAGCTAGGTGCAGCCCTGCTGGAATGAGTAAAGGTCTTAGCCTGCTCCTTTTAGGGATATGGAAGAGGAAGTACAGACTGCAGGAGTACTGGTCAGCTAATCTGACTTCTGTGTTCAAGCCCCGTGAAGCTCTTTCCTCTTTAGTCCAAGTCTAATAAAATGTGTGAGGTCAATGAGTGGATTTCACATCAGCAGATATTTGCTTCAAACTTGGAAAGAAGCTGGATTTTCTTTACACCATGAAGAGCATTGCAGCCTACATTTCCCCAGCACAGCCCTTACAGCTAATTTTTCCATAGGGAAGGGGTGGTTCTAACACATCCTCAAGCTAGGGTCAGCCGTAAGATACCACATCAAAAAAGTTGCTGGACCAATCTCAAGTTATACAAAGCAAATGCAGTAACTGACTAACCCACCAGATGCAGTATTTATGGCACAAGGAGCAGTGAGTTATTTCAGCAAACCCCAGTATGATTCACCCATGGGCTCAAGTGTTTAATCCAAAGGCCTGTTGGAGGATCCAAGGTGTGAGCATAGAGATCACGCTCGCTACACTGCAATGGTCTGAATATTAGAAGGAGAAATGGGAAAAGGAAAGAGATGCTTCCTGCCCCCAGCTGGCTATTTTTCCAGGGCACTACTGCCTGCATAATTAGTGATTATAGCTACCAGGTAGGAAGACTTGTAGTGTGCTCTGAACATGGTTGGGCTTGCTGCTTTTTCTGCTGGCTGCCTGTGTGGGAGGGCTATGGATGGGAAGGTGGTTTCTAAGCCCTGAGCATGCAATGGCCTCTCTGTGCTGGTGTTACTTGCACCTGTGCAGAGCTCTCTGGAACCCAGCTACTCTTCCCAACTGCCTGTTGAAGTTACTGGGGGTCTGAGTAAAGGCAGGGGTTGGTTTGTGCAGGGCTCATTGTAGAATCAGGGCCTAACACTGCCCCACTCTGGCCTTTCAACCGCTGAAGGTCGTGTGTCTGGATGGAGGCCCACTCACATCCCCCTGTGGGACAGACACATGGGTGTGAACATCTAGGCTTGCTTTAAAGGAGGGAGGTGAGCAGCTGCCTCAGCCCCAGGCCACTGTCACTCCCTGCTTTGATTTTACTCCCTGTGTGAAGGGCGATGGGGAGGTGATGGGAAGAAGTTATACATGCTGTGATCTGCTGTCACTCCAGCTGGGAAGGGCCCTGGCACTGGAGTAACTAGGCCAGGAATGACAATGGGGAGAGGGTAGAGCCGAGCATAGTGGCTATGACTGACTCCCCCCTGCCCAAACTTTTCCCTGAGCTTGTCTCCCCTCTTAGTCCTTCCCTGTGGCTGTGTCATCCCCATCATTTCCCAAATGCTCCCCTGATTCCCCCTGAGCCTGGGGTTCCACGTATTGAACTGACCCTTATATTGGAACTGCTAACTGCCCTCAGTCCTTAACCCTTTATTGCCCAGTGTGGGGCAACCTAACTCTCTTTGAGCAATCAGCACTCTCCTCTCTTAGATTGTTTTAGTGAGAAAAAACCTTCTACACTGAAAATGTTACCAGGGAAATGGAGCATAAAGGCGCTCTTCAGAGAGACCAACGGGAGCCAAAATTGGCAACTCCGAAACCCTGTAACTTTTCAGAGGCTCACAGCCCGCACTGGGTAAAGTTGGGAATGCAGCTGTGTGATTGGTCTCCTGAGCTGTCTGTCAAGTGTGTCCAGCCCCATGATGACATCATCACAGGAATATAATGGCTGAGACCTGGGGAAGGTCTGAGTATTGATGAAAGATTAGGAGTGTAGAAGTTTGGTAAGATGTGTGGTTAAGCTCTGTACTATGTCTCTGGTTCTTTGGGTGTTTAGATGGGGGCTCTTTCTTCCACAGATTGTGACCCAATGTCTTGCCTGGTGGCCAGTAATAGCTAGGATTGAATGATCAGAAGCTCTTAGCTACTTTCAGTACTTTCTAGCTGTACTTGTGTAAAGCATTTCTAGCTGAGTCTTTGGAGCAAACAGTCCAGGGAAGGTAACTGTCTGCCTTCCAGACTGGGAGGCCTGGATTAATGGTATGTTCCAGGAGATGGAGGCTTCCCTAGAGAAGAATAGACTATTTAACAAGGAGAACTAAATTAGAGCTTGGACTTGGAAAAACTCTCCACTCACCTCTCTACCTGAGCTAAGCTATGTTGCCCCCATTCTGGGATGGGGATTGGGACTGCTGGCTGTGGTCTGAATTCTGGTTTGTCCTAATGATCTGCAGGTGGAAACACTTGACTGAGGTGGCTGATTCAGCTGAGACTGGAGTGCTGGGTAACCAATATGTATCTGAAACAGATAATGCAGGGGAAACTAAAAGAAAACAGGCCTGGTGCCTTCCTGTAAGGGAAATGCTTCCTGGCCCTAGCTTTCTAGTTAGTGGTCTCACTCTCGCTTCTAGGGGTGATGGTGTCAATTTACTTGAACAGGAATCTGTTTCTTTACCAGACCAGTCTTTAACTGACAATAGAAACTATTTGTATTTTTACCAGCTCAATCGGCTTTAAAATAACCAGCCTGCCGTAGTGAGCATCTCCTATGTAGACTCATAGATCATAAGGTCAGAAGGGACCGTTATGATCATCTCCTATGTAACTCAGAATCCGGGGAGACTTAAACACTACTCACTCTGGAGGTCCCTGAAGGCTCGCCAATGGTACCTTCTGAATTCAGTGTTCTGTGTGTGTAGTCAATGGCTACTACCTTCAGCAGGATAACTTCTGTCAGTGATTGTACTCTGGGACAAATGGAATTTTCCCTGGTATTATCTGGGAAAAGACTAAACTAGGAAGATGCCTCTGATGAGCTGTGCAGGTGTCCTGGTGCTCCCCTTGGGAGGCATTGTTGGATCTAGAAGTCTGAGGAGAAGCTTTGGGAGTGTGTAACACCAACAGACCCTGGTGATCGGCAGGATCAAATCTGGGTCCTCCGGAGCTCAATGCGTGAGCCTATACTGCATGAGCTAAAAGCCATAAGGCTCTTAGCTAAAGATGCAGAGCCGATGCGTTAATCTCTGTCTCTCCAACTGGTCCTGGTGCCACGAGATGGGACAGAAGAACACACCCAGAAGGTGTATGGATTACAAGTGCATCCCTGGGCTTGAAGAACTGGCTGTCTCTGAGCCTGCCTTAAATCAAAGGTTTAAGGCCCTGGCCTGTTCTCTGTAGAGAGAGACTTATTACAGGGGGACAACCTGGTCTGGCTCTCAGAGAAAACGGACCGGGGGCAGCTCTCCTGGTGTTCCTACACAACATTGATTTCACTGTTTCCTGCTGTAGCCACTCAATATTCCTTTTTGGGTCTTGCAGGGACATCTCGCTCCACCATGTCTGCTGAGGAAAATGAACCACAGGTGCAGATCCAGGCAGAGGAGCAACAGGTGGGTCCCTCCTGGGGAGGCAGGTGTGCTTGGCAGCTGGAAGGGCTGTTCTAGCTTGAATGTCTCCACTGCTGGAGACAGGGACTCGTAACCACAACACTAGCCAATGATTCTAGCTCTAGAGTGCCGTAGTCACTGCCCACAAGTGCCCCCTGAAGCCAGGAGGAGCATCGGCACTGGTGACCCTCTGTATGCTGTCTCCACTCGAACACCGGCAAATCCCACTGATTATAATACCCAGTAGGGGCATTGTACCGGGTGCTGGACTGAGACATGGTTCCTGATCGGGAGAGAAAGCACTTGGAAAGACAGAAGGTCTCTCCGTTCCATCAGTGAGAGCAGGAATGAGACCGTGACAGTTCTGTTTTGTTGGTGGGTGTGCCAGGACGGAAGCAGCATTCCTGAGACTTTGCTGAATATAGGCAGCTGTTCTAATGGGACCAGGCTTCTGGGTGTGTAACTAATATCACAGTCAGGCCACTGAACCCCTGCTGAGAGGGACCGGAGACTGCCTAGCTCTGAGGACAGTCTCCTACAGAATCAGTAGTTTGCAGAAGGAAAGACAGGAGGGGCACCTTGACAAGCCAGGAGCTCTTCCTCAGCTGACTCCTCTTTCCCTCCCTCAGACTGCAGGGGACAGGGTGGCTGGCCTGCCCTTGGTCAGCTCTGCCTGTGAGATGGCCTCTGCCAGCTACGCTGCCACCAAAGAGACCCACCCAGCCATCAAAGCGATATGTGAGGTGGCAGAGACTGGGGTGAGAACCATCACCTCTGCTGCTATCACCGGGGCACGGCCCATCCTGGACCAGCTGGAGCCACAGTGTGAGTAAGGGAAAGGGAGACAGGAACGCTCCTGTGTGTGTAGCGGGGGAGGTGGGTCTGGGGGCAGGCTCAGCCTACAGTGGCTCTAGACCCACTACTGAACTCGGCCTCCAACTGGCAGCAAACAGAATCCACAGACTCCCTTCTCCTGCTCCTCTCAACTCCGCTAGCTCCTAGACGTGACCTGGCCAAGGCATTGGCCTTGTGCGGAGGAGTTCTGACGGCTGCAGCAGCTGCTGGTGGGGGGGGATTCCTGCTCAGGTACCAGCGGTGAGCTGGACCAGCCTAGAGGCAGGCAGTGCCCAGGCACAATCCCTGGTGTGCATGGCTGGCCCAGTACCACACAGCCACATGCACTGTGTATGGCACCTAATGCCATGGAGCAATACCTGCTAGAGGGCACAGGAAGCAGCTCCAATGCTAAAAGGACCTGAGCCCATGGCAGGCACTGGAGACTCCTGAAACCCTCTAGGAGAAGCTGGGGGTGGATGAACAGATGACTGGCAGCCGGATCTCCCGAGCTAAACGTGTGATGAACCAGACTGGCTCCATAGCCTTGGGCAACTTCCCCAACCCCTCTTCCTTGGCTCTCCCATCAGTAACCTGGGGACACTTGCTTAGGAACACCAGTCCTCCAATGTACACGGATTAGCAGCCCCACGAGATCTGTGCACTTGAAGGAATTAAGGGAACGAGTTCTGTGGTTATGTTTCAGTTGCAGCAGCCAATGAATATGCCTGTCGGGGTCTGGACAGACTGGAGGAGCAGCTGCCCATCCTGCAGCAGCCGATTGAGAAGGTAACCACACGAGTGTCACGGCTGGTCCTGGAGCAGCATGAGGCTGTGGGCCCTTCACTTCCGCTAGGTGTTCAGTGACCTCTCTTCTGATCCCTTTTCCTCTAGGTGGCTTTGGATGCCCAAGACCTGGTGGGTGCCAAGGATGCAGTCTGCAGCACGGTCACTGAGGCCAAGGATGCAGTGACCAGCAGGGTGAGCGTGTCCCAAGGGGCTGTCCAGGAGAGCGTGGAGGTGACCAAATCCGCCGTGACCAGGAGCATGAGCGCAGTGATGGGCTCCAGCATGGGGCAGATGGCTGCAAGTGTCATAGACGCAGCATTGGGGAAATCTGAGCAGCTGATGGACTACTACCTCCCCATGACAGAGGAGGAGCTTGGTAAGATCCCCTCTGCTGAATACAAACCAATGTGACCCTGGTGTCTTGGGGTGTGGCTTGAACTCAGTGTTCACAGCTGATGTGCCAAAAGAGCCACCTCTCCTTTGGACTTCCTTGCAACTTAGCTTGGCTACTAGCCCTCCCTTTGTTCCTTCATGCTGGGCCCTGTGCTCGCCCTGTCTGATGGCTCTGACGCTGCTCCCTGTGCTGCTACCCACTGTCTTACTGGTCAGTGCTGCAGGGCATCCAAATGTGCCCTGGGAAATATTCCATCGGTCACAAGCTCTGGGAGGACTGAACGCATCCCTGCCTTGTATCCTGGCCCTGCCAACCGGTGGTACAAGTAGATTTTAATTCTTACCAGTACGGCGACTCATGGGAGGGACCCAAAAGTGTAGGGGGGCACATGACTCCCTCCCAAACGACCCCACCCTGCCTCGTGCTGGGAGGGCTCTACAGACTCCAGACAGGAGATGCAACTACGTGGAAGGGCTGGTGGGGGGCCAGCTGGGGGTGGTACAGACACACCGGAGGAGGTGCCAGCATTCTGCTCCTTTCGCTGCTGCGGTTCCTGAGAGCCCTGCGGTTTTCAGTGGATAGCGAATGTCATTCCAGTACGTCATACTAGCAACAAATGTCTTAATGGTGCGGCGTACCTGACCTTACTGCCTTACTTGCACCACTGCTGCCAACTGACCCCTTCCCCTTTCCAGCTGAGCTTGCCACAACTCCCCTGGAGGGGACTGGAGAGGCTCCCGCAGAGCAGCGGAGTTACTACGTGCGTCTGGGTTCCCTGTCGAGCACGCTGCGCCAGCGAGCCTACCAGCACGCCCTGGGCAAGATGAGACAAGCCAGGCAGCGCACCCTGGAGGCCCTCTCCCAGCTCCAGCAAATCATTGACCTGGTAGGAACACGACCCCTCTCCCCTGCCCTGTAGCTGCTGTGGGTCACGGTCTGTCATAAATATAAAGGGAAGGGTAAACCACTTCAAAATCCCTCCTGGTCAGAGGAAAAGTCCTCTCACCTGTAAAGGGTTAAGAAGCTAAAGGTAACCTTGCTGGCACCTGACCTAAATGACGAATGAGGAGACAAGATAGTCTCAAAAGCTGCGAGGAGGGAGAAAAACAAAGGGTCTGTGTCTGTCTGTATGCTGCTTTTGCCGGGAACAGAACAGGACAGGAATGGAGCCTTAGAACGTTTAGTAAGTTATCTAGCTAGGTATGTGTTAGATTATGATTTCTTTAAATGGCTAAGAAAAGATTTGTGCTGACTAGAATGACTATCCCAGTCTGTGTGTCTTAAGGTTTTGCCGAGAGGGATTCTCTGTTTTGAATCTAATTACCCTGTAAGGTATCTACCATCCTGATTTTACAGAGGTGATTCCTTTACTTCTATTAAAAGTCGTCTTGTAAGAAAACTGAATGCTTTTTCATTGTTCTAAGATCCAAGGGTTTGGTCTGAGGTCACCTATGCAAATTGGTGAGGATTTTTACCAAACCTTCCCCAGGAAGTGGGGTGCAAGGGTTGGGAGGGTTTTTGGGAGGAAAGACGTGTCCAAACTATGTTTCCCAGTAAACCCAGTTAGTTTGGTGGTGGCAGTGGAAATTCCAAGGGCAAAGGGTAAAATTAATTTGTACCTTGGGGAAGTTTTAACCTAAGCTGGTGAAAGTAAGCTTAGGAGGTTTTCATGCAGGTCCCCATATCTGTTCCCTAGAGTTCAGAGTCGGGGAGGAACCTTGACATGGTCTCTGCAGCCTCCCATGCTCAGTGCCATTGGCACTGTTTGTTCCTGGGCCCAGCTGTGTCGCTGCAGTAGTGCTGCCCGCCTGCTGCCCACACCTAGCTGTGGGAGAGCTTCCCTGGCCAGCCGCCTCCTGCTCTTCCCAGCTAACTGCCCTCTCCCCCTGCAGATCAGCCATGCCAAGCAGGCCGTAGATCAGAAGCTTCACAATGGCCAGGACCGTCTGTACCAGATGTGGCTCCAGTACTGCAGGGGGAAGTTGGAAGGGCAGGAGGATCCTGACTCCGTAAAGGTATTCTCCTCCTTCTCGCCCTCACAGCCTTGCTTCAGCGAACTCCCCCCCATCTGCAGGGGAGACCTGTAGATACTCCAGTCTCTCTTTCTCCTTCCAGCAGGTTGAAGCTCAGGCTCTAGCCACGTCCCAGAGCCTCACCCAGCAACTGAAAACCACCTGCCTTACTCTCCTGGGCAGCGTCCAGGGCCTTCCCAGCACTATCCAGGACAAAGCCCAGCAGGTCTCGAGCAGTACAGAAGAGCTCCAGGCCTCCTTCTCCAGTGCCGGCTGTTTCCAGGATCTGTCCAGCAGTGCCCTGGCCCGGAGTCGGGAGATGGTGACCAAGGCCCAGGAGTCCCTGGATGAGCTGCTGGAATACGTGACGCAGAACATTCCCCTGGACTGGATCGTGGGACCCTTCATTCCCACTGGAGACTCCCCACCATATCCTGATGAGCTGGTGGAGGAAGGAAAGAAGGTGGAGGCCTGAAGGGTTCCCCCTGCTGCTGGAAGGAATCCAGCTGAATTGCCTGCATAGCTAGTGTGGGGTCTCCTTGCTGAGGCCACAGTTCTGCTTTGGCAGATGGTGGACTGAGGTCAGGTCTTCCTTCTGCAGAACCTGAATGTCCTTTCCCAGGCACACTTCCCCAGAACCATGTATTACCAGTTACAGGGTGGCATGACTAGTCATGCAGGACTGCATCCCTTGCAGGGCTAGTCTGCTTCTCTCAGGACATACCTACAGCTTTATTCCTCTGTACATAGGAAGTGCTCCTGAGCTTGATCTTTTCCCTAGCTTTGTAATGTGTAAAACTAGGGTTTAATGTTACAATAAACCTCAACTGCATTCAAATTTCTGTCTGCTTAATGTGATTCCCTCCCTGGCTCATGCTCTGTAGAAACATATACTGTACAGGTGACCCCATGCCCCTCTTCTTCACACACACAAACCCCCTCCACCCACTTTCTCTGGCAGGGCTCCAGAATGGCTGAGCTCATCTCCTGGGTGAAGGCATCTCTTCAGGTGCCTCCATTTGACACTATTCCATTGAGACTTTTCTCATGTAGAAGAAGGCAACAGTGTTCTCCCCATTGAGAACACTCATCTGGCTTCCAGTGGGTAGCAAGGCAACATTACAGGCTCTGAGACCCAACTAACAGAGGGAAAGACCCAGGTTGTTGAGACAGGGCACTATGGTCTTGAGAGGAAATGGGGTGTGTGGAGAACTGAGAACTACTACTGGTAATGAGCAAAGTTAAAAGGGTCACATACAGTGGTGGGAGACTGCCGGGCCTTGCCTCTAGTCCAGTGCAAGAAGCTCAACAGGTTGGAAGTGTCTAGGAAAAGATGGTGAATTGACAACTCCAGGCAACTGGGATTTAACAAAACACACACAGGGAGACTAGCTGCAAGAGAGAGAGCAGCAGATACTCTTGCTGAAGCATGGACATCAGCCAGCCTGCATCCTTCCTCCCTGCCATTAGCCAAGCACCTGCGTAATCTTTCCTACTGCCTAGTGTAAACCTAGCCAGGCTAATGGCTCAGGGTTGTGGGAGATCCATAGTAGGACCAGTGCTGGGCTTGGAATGCATTTTCCTGAGAGCTTGTGTCTATGCTTGAAGTCACAAGTGGGTAGTGTCATCTAGGCAGCTCCATCACTTTTGCTTATCCTAACTCTGGCTTGAGCTATTAATAAGCTTCAGGCAAGGAAATGTCTCTCGGGTTCAGCACTGCAACAGCACCATGAGCAGGAATGGGTGTGTAGCTCTCAAAGATAGAGACTAGTAATCAAAGTGGTGATGGATGCAGCTCCCAGGGCTAGTTACTCCGGATCTCATTAACCAGGGCCTGTCTTGTACTCCCAGTGGACTGGGGATACACAGGTTTTCATAAGGTCCCTTCCAACCCCCATATTCTAGGAGTCTAAGAGGTCATCTAATCCAACCCCCTGCTCAAAGCAGGACTAATCCCCAGTTAAATCATCCCAGCCAGGGTTTTGTCAAACCCGACCTTAAAAACTTCAAAGGAAGGAGACTCCACCACCTTCCTAGGTAACGCATTCCAGTGCTTCACCACCCTTCTAGTGAAAAAGCTTTTCCTAATATCCCACCTAAACCTTCCCCACTACAACTTGATACCATTGATCCTTGTTCTGTCATCTGCTACCACTGAGAACAGTCTAGATACATCCTCTTTGGAACTCCCTCTCAGGTAGCTGAAAGCAGCTATCAAATCCCGCCCCCCCCCCCCCTTCTTCTTTTCTGCAGGCTAAACAATTCCAGTTCCCTCAGCCTCTCCTCATAAATCATGTGTTCCAGTCCCCTGAACATTTTTGTTGCCCTCTGCTGGACACTTTCCAATTTTTTCACATCCTTTTTGTAGTGTAGGGCCCAAAACTGGACATAGTACTCCAGATCAGGCCTCACAAATGTTGAATAGAGGAGAACAATCATGTCTGTCGATTTGCTGGCAATGCCCCTATTTACACAACCCAAAATGTCATTGGCCGTCTTGGCAACAAGGGCACACTGTTGACTCATAGCCAGTTTCTTGTCCACTGTAACTTCGAGGTCCTTTTCTGCAGAAAAGTCAGAAACTCCCTAACTGACAGTGAGCGATCACTGAGGCTAATTTGCCTGTGTAACTGGAAGTGTGTTACATACCCTGCTGTGTTCTGGATTAACAGAGGCCCCCTCCAACACACTAGCTAGGTGGAGCCCTGCTGGGGTGAGTAAAGGTCCTAGTCTGCTCCTTTTAGGAATATGGAAGAGTAAGTGCAGACTTCAGGAGTGCTGGTCAGCTAACATGACTTCTGTATCCAAGCCCAGTGAAGCTCTTTCCTCTTTTGTCCAAGTCTAATAAAATGTGTGATGTCAATGAGTGGATTTCACATCAACAGATATAAGCTTCAAACTTGGACAGAAGTGGGAGCTGGATTTTCTTTACGCCATGAAGAACATTGCAGCCTACGTTTCCCGAGCACAGCCCCTGCAACTAATCTTTCCGTAGAGAAGGAGCGGTTCTAACACATCCCCAAGCAGGGTCAGACCTAAGAAACCCGATGGAAAATGTTGCTGCACCACTCTCAAGTTATATAAAGCAAATTCAGTGACTGACTAACCCACCGGGTGCAGTATTTATTCAAAGAGCAGTGAGTTATTTCAGCAAACCACAAACCAATGAGCTCGAGTGTTTAATCCGAAGGCCTGTTGGAGGATCCACGTGTGAGCATAGAGATCACACCAGCTACACCCCAATGGTCTGAATATTAGAAGGAGGAATGGGAAAAGGAAAGAGATGCTTCCTGCCCCCAGCTGGCTTTCTCTCCTGGGTGGCACCCTCTGGATAATTAGTGATTGTAGCTGTAGATCCCAGGTAGGAAGACTTGTAGTGTGTTCTGAACATGGTTGGGCTTGCTTCTTCTGCTGGCTGCCTGTGTGGGAGGGCTATGGATGGGAAGGTGGTTTCTAAGCCCTGACCATGCAATGGTCTCTCTGTGCTAGGGATACTTGGACCTGTGCAGAGTCCTCTGGAACTCAGCTACTCTTCCCAACTGCCTGTTGAAGTTACTGGGGTCTGAGTAAAGGCAGGGGCTGGTTTGTGCAGGGCTCATTGTAGAATCAGAGCCTAAAACGGCCCCACTCTGGCCCTTGCAGCCACTGAAGCTGAAGATCGTGTGTTTAGATGGAGGCCCTCTCACATCCCTCTGTGGGACAGACACATGGGTATGAACATCTAGGCTTGCTTTAAAGGAGGGAGGTGAGCACCTGCCTCAGCCCCAGGCCACTGTCACTCTGCTCAGCTGCTCCAGGCATTTGCACTCCCTGCTTTGATTTTACTCCCTGTGTGAAAGGTGTAGGGAGGTTATGGGACGAAGTTATGCCTGGTGTGATCTGCTGTCACTCCGGCTGGGAAGGGCCCTGGCACTGGAGTAACTAGGCCAGGAATGATAATGGGGAGAGGGCAGAGCCGAGCATAGTGGCTATAACAGACACACACCCCCAAATTTTTCCCTGAGCTTGTCTCCCCACTTAGTGCTTCCCTGTGGCTGTGTCACCCCCAGCATCTGCCCAAATGCTCCCCAGATACCCCCTGAGCCTGGGGGTTCCACGTATTGAACTGACACTTATATTGGAACTGCTAACTGCCCTCAGTCTTTAACCCCTTATTGCCCAGTGTGGGGCTACCTAAGTCTCTTTGAGGTTCTGGGCTGAACTCACTTAGGCCTTGCAATGCTGAGAGGAGCAATAGCTAAATACCTTTAAAAACCTGTGCCATGTTCTCTTCCCTGGACAAGTCAACCAACAGGAAAGCTATAAATGAACTGAGGAGTATCTTGTGCCAGCTGGGCCAGAATAACTTCCCCAGCCTCTTCTGGAGTGGGCAGGAAAGGAAAATAATACAATAGCTATCAGCACTCTCCTCTCTTAGATGGTTTTACTGTCAAAAATCTTCTACACTGAAAATGTGACCAGGGAAATGGAGCGTAAAGGCGCTCTTCAGAGAGAACAACCGGAGTACTCTGAGAATATGAACCATTATTATTATTTGTATGACCGTAGCATTTCAAAGCCAAAATCAGAACTGGAATCCCATCGTGCTAGGTACTGTCTTAACACAGAGTAAAAGGCCTGCCCCAAACAGCTCATAATCTGAAACTAGGTTTGCCAGCCCTCCAGGATTGTCCTGAACTCTCCAGGAATTAAAGATTAATCTTTCATTAAAGATTGTCATGTGATGAGACCTCCAGGAACACATCCAACCAAGATTGGCAACTCTCACACCCTGTAACTTTTCATGGGCTCACAGCTCTCACTGGGCAAAGTAGAGAATGCAGCTGTGTGATTGGTCTCCTGAGCTGTCTGTCAAGTGTGTCCAGCCCTATGATGACATCAACACAGGAATATAATGGCTGAGACTTGAGGGAGGTCTGAGTATTGGTGAAGGATTAGTAGTGTGGAAGTTTGGTAAGATGTGTGGTTAACCTCTGTGTTATGTCTCTGGTTCCTAGGTTCTGTATCTGTTTTGATGGGGGCTCTTTTCTCACACAGAGTGTGACCCAATGTCTTGCCTGATAGCCAGTAGTGGCTAGGATTGAATGGTCAGAAGCTCTTAGCTAGTTTCAGTGCTTAATAGCTGTACTTGTGTAAAGCATTTTGACTTCAGTCTTCTGAGCAAATGGTCCAGGGAAGGAAACTATTTGCCTTCCAGACTGGGAGGCCTGGAGTAATGGTATGTTCTAGGAGACGGAGGCTTCCCTAGAGGAGAATAGAATATTTAACAAGGAGAACTAAATTAGAGTTTGGACTAGGGGAAAAATTCCTACTCACCTCTCGCCCTAAGGAAAGCTATGCTGTTCCCACGCAGGCATGGGGAAGAGGACTTCTGGTTGTGGTCTGAGTTCTGGCTTGTCCTAAAGATCTGCAGGTGGAAACACTTGACTGAGGTGGCTGATTCAGCTGAGACTGGAGTGCTGGGTAACCAATATGTATCTGAAACAGATAATGCAGGAAACACTAAAGGAAAACAGGCCTGGTGCCTTCCCATAAGGGAAATGCTTCCTGGCCCTAGCTTTCTAGTTAGTGGTCTCACTCTCGCCTCTAGGAGTGATGGTGTCAACTTACCTGAACTGGAATCTGTTTCTTTACCTGACAATAGAAGATATTTGTATTTTTACTAGCTAAATTGGCTTTAAAATGACCAGCCTGCCATAGTGGGCATCTCTTATGTAGACTCATAGATATTAAGGTCACAAGGGACCATTATGATCATTTCCTATGTAATCCAGTATCCAGGGAGACTCCTACACTACTCACTCAAGAGGTCCCTGAAGGCTCCCCAGTGGTACCTTCTGAATTCAGTGTTCTGTGTGTGTAGTCAATGGCTACTATCTTCAGCAGGATAACTTCTGTCAGTGATTGTACACTGGGACAAATGGAATTAGCCCCGGTACTATCTGGGAAAAGACTAAACTGGGAGGGTGCCTCTGATGAGCTGTGCAGGTGTCCTGGTGCTCCCCTTGGGAGGCATTGTTGGGCCTAGAAGTCTGAGGAGAAGCTTTGGGAGTGTGTAACGCCAAAAGACCTTGGTAATGGGCAGGATCAAACCTGGGACCTCTGGACCATAAGGCTCTTAGCTAAGACCGTAAAGCCGATAAATTAATCTCTGTCTCTCTAACTGGTCCTGGTGCCACGAGATGGGACAGAAGAACACACCCACAAGATGTGTGGATTACAAGTGCATCCCTGGGCTTGATGAACTGGCTGTTTCTGAGCCTGCCTTAGATCAAACGTTTAAGGGCTTGGCCTGCTCTCTGTAGAGACAGACTTACTGCAGGGGGACAACCTGGTCTGGCTCTTGGAGAAAATGGACCGGGAGCAGCTCTCCTGGTATTCCTACACAACATTGATTTCACTGTTTCCTGCTGTAGCCACTCAATATTCCTTTTTGGGTCTTGCAGGGACATCTCACTCCACCATGTCTGCTAAGGAAAATGAACCACAGGTGGAGATCCAGGCAGAGGAGCAACAGGTGGGTCCCTCCTGGGGAGACAGGTGTGCTTGGCAGCTGGAAGGGCTGTTCTAGCTTGAATGTCTCCACTGCTGGAGACAGGGACTCGTAACCACAACACTAGCCAATGACTCTAGCTCTCAGAGTGCCGTAGTCCCTGCCCACAAGTGCCTCCTGAATCCGTGAGGAGCACAGGTGACCCTGTGAATGCTGTCTGCATTAGAACACTGGCAAATCCCGTTGATTGCAATACCCAGTGGGGGCATTGTACCGGGTGCTGGACCGAGACATGGCTCCTGATCGAGAGAGACTGCACTTGTAAAGACAAAAGGTCTCTCCATTCCTGCTCTCGCTGATGGAACGAGACCGTGACACAGTTCTGTTTTGTTGGTGGGTGTGCCAGGACGAAAGCAGCGTTCCTGAGACCTTGCTGAATATTGGCAGCTGTTCCAATGGAACCAGGCTTCTGGGTCTGTAACTAATCTCACAGGCAGGCCACTGAAACCCAGCTGAAATGGACAGGAGACTGTCCTCAGAGCTGGGCAGTCTCCTACAGAATCAGTAGTTGCAGAGGAAAAGAGACAGGAGGGGCACATTGAGAAGCCAGGAGCTCTTCCTCAACTGACTCCTCTTTCCCTCCCCTAGACTGCAGGGGACAGGGTGGCTGGCCTGCCCTTGGTCAGATCTGCCTGTGAGATGGCCTCTGCCAGCTACGCTGCCACCAAAGAGACCCACCCAGCCATCAAAGGGGTCTGTCAGGTAGTAGAGACTGGGGTGAGGGCCATCACCTCTGTTGCCATCACTGGGGCACGGCCTATCCTGGACCAGCTGGAGCCACAGCGTGAGTAAGGGAAGGGAGGCAGGAACACTCCTGTGTGTGTGGTGGGGGAGGTGGGTCTGGGGGCAGGCTCAGCCTACAGTGGCTCTAGGCCCACTACTGAACTCGGCCTCCAACTGGCAGGAAACAGAATCCACAGACTCCCTTCTCCTGCTCCCCTGAACTCAGCAAGCTCCTAAACTTGATCTGGCCAAGGCATTGGCCTTGTGCGGAGGAGTTCTGACGGCTGTAGCAGCTGCTGGTAGATTCCTGCTCAGGTACCCGCGGTGAGCTGGGCCAGCCTAGAGGCAGGCAGTGCCCAGGCACAATCCCTGGTGTGCATGGCTGGCCCAGTACCACACAGCCACATGCACTGTGTATGGCACCTAATGCCATGGAGCAATACCTGCTAGAGGGCACAGGAAGCAGCTCCAAAGCTGAAAGGACCTGAGCCCATGGCAGGCACTGGAGACTCCTGAAACCCTCTAGGAGAAGCTGGGGGTGGATGAACAGATGACTGGCAGCCGGATCTCCTGAGTGCTAAACCTGGCTCTGAAACAGACTGGCTCCATAGCCTAGGGCAACTTGCCCAACCCCTCTTCCTTGGCTTTCCCATCAGTAACCTGGGGAGACTTGCTTAGGAACACCAGTCCTCCAATGTACACGGATTAGCAGCCCCACGAGATCTGTGCACATGAAGGAATTAAGGGAACAAGTTCTGTGGTTATGTTTCAGTTGCAGCAGCCAATGAACATGCCTGTCGGGGTCTGGACAGACTGGAGGAGCAGCTGCCCATCCTGCAGCAGCCGATTGAGAAGGTAACCACACGAGTGTCACGGCTGGTCCTGGAGCAGGATGAGGCTGTGGGCCCTTCACTTCTGCTAGGTGTTCAGTGACCTCTCTTTTGACCCCTTTCCCTCTAGGTGGCTTTGGATGCCCAAGAAGTTCTGCGTGCCACAATGGTGGGTGCCAAGGATGCAGTCTGCAGCCCGGTCACTAAGGCCAAGGATGCAGTGACCAGCATGGTGGGGATGGCCCAAGGGGCTGTCCAGGAGAGCGTGGAGGTGACCAAATCTGCCGTGACCAGCAGCATGAGCACAGTGATGGGCTCCCGCATGGGGCAGATGGCTGCGAGTGTCATAGACACAGCATTGGGGAAATCTGAGCAGCTGGTGGACTACTACCTCCCCATGACCGAGGAGGAGCTCGGTAAGATCCCCTCTGCTGAATACAAACCAATGTGACCCTGGTGTCTTCGGGCACGGCTTGGACTCACAGCTGTTCACAGAGCTCACAGCTGAGCTGCCAAAAGAGCCACCTCTCCTTAGGGCTAGCTTGCAACCTAGCTTGGCTACTAGCCCTCCCTTAGTTCCTTCATGCTGGGCCCTCTGCTTGCCCTGTCTGATGGCTCTGACGCTTCTCCCTGTGCAGCTACCCGCTACCTTACTGGTCGGTGCTGCAGGGCACCCAAACATGTCCTGGGGAAGATTGCATCGGTCACAATCTTTGGGAGGGCTGAACGCATCCCTGCCCATGTATCCTGGCCCTGCCAACCGGTGGTGCAAGTAGATTTTAACTCTTACCAGTATGGCAACTCATGGGAGGGACCCAAAAGCGGGGGGGAGGCACGTGACCCCCCCCAAACGACCCCACCCTGCCTTATGCGGGGGTCTCTACAGACTCCAGACAGGAGATGGAACTACGTGGAAGGGCTGGTGGGGGCCAGCTGGGGGGCAGTACAGCCAAACCGGAGGAGCTGCCAGCGTTCTGCTCCTTTCGCTGCTGCGGTTCCTGAGAGCCCTGCGGTTTTCAGCGGCTACCGAACATCATTCCAGTACGTCATCCCAGCAACAAATGTCTTAATGGTGCGGCGTACCTGACCTTACTGGCTTAATAGCACCACTGCTGCCAACTGACCCTTCCCCCTTCCAGCTGAGCTTGCCACAACTCCCCTGGAGGGGCCTGGAGAGGCTCCCGCAGAGCAGCGGAGTTACTACGTGCGTCTGGGTTCCCTGTCGAGTACGCTGCGCCAGCGAGCCTACCAGCACGCCCTGGGCAAGATGAGACAAGCCAGGCAGCGCACCCTGGAGGCCCTCTCCCAGCTCCAGCAAATCATTGACCTGGTAGGAACACGACCCCTCTCCCCTGCCCTGTAGCTGCTGTGGGTCACGGTCTCTGCAGCCTCCCATGCTCAGTGCCATTGGCACTGTTTGTTCCTGGGCCCAGCTGTGTCGCTGCAGTAGTGCTGCCCGCCTGCTGCTCACACCTAGCTGTGGGAGAGCTTCCCTGGCCAGCCGCCTCCTGCTCTTCCCAGCTAACTGCCCTCTCCCCCTGCAGATCAGCCATGCCAAGCAGGCCGTAGATCAGAAGCTTCACAATGGCCAGGACCGTCTGTACCAGATGTGGCTCCAGTACTGCAGGGGGAAGTTGGAAGGGCAGGAGGAACCAGACTCCGCAAACGTATTCTCCTCCTTCTCGCCCTGACAGCCTTGCTCCAGTGAACTCCCCCCATCTGCAGGGGAGACCTATAGATACTCCAGTCTCTTTCTCCTTCCAGCAGGTTGAAGCTCAGGCTCTAGCCATGTCCCAGAGCCTCACCCAGCAACTGAAAACCACCTGCCTTACTCTCCTGGGCAGCATCCAGGGCCTTCCCAGCACTATCCAGGATAAGGCCCAGCAGGTCTCAAGCAGTACAGAAGAGCTCCAGGCCTCCTTCTCCAGTGCCGGCTCTTTCCAGGATCTGTCCAGCAGTGCCCTTGCCCGGGGTCAGGAGATGGTGACCAAGGCCCAGAAGTCCTTGGATGAGCTCCTGGAATACGTGACGCAGAACATTCCCCTGGATTGGATCGTGGGACCCTTCACTCCTGCTGGAGACTCCCCACAGTGTCCTGATGAGCTGGTGGAGGAAGGAAAGAAGGTGGAGGCCTGAAGGGTTCCCCCTGCTGCTGGAAGGAATCCAGCTGAATTGCCTGCATAGCTAGTGTGGGGTCTCCTCGCTGAGGCCGTAGTCCTGCTTTGGCAGATGGTGGACTGCAGAAGGAAGAGCTGACCTCAGAATTACAGAACCTGAATGTCCTTTCCCAGGCACACTTCCCCAGAACCATGTATTACCAGTTACAGGGTGGCATCACTAGTCATGCAGGACTGCATCCCTTGCAGGGCTAGTCTGCTTCTCTCAGGACAGACATACAGCTGTCTTCCTCTGTACACAGGAAGTGCTCCTGAGCTTGATCTTTTCCCTAGTTGTGTAATGTGTAAAACAAGGGTTTAATGTCCCAATAAACTGCAACTGCATTCAAATTCCTGTCTGCTTAATGTGATTCCCTCCCCGACTTGTGCTCTCTACAAACATTTACTGTACAGATGACCCCATTCCCCCTCTTCTTCACACACCCCCTTTCTCTCTGGCAGGGCTCCAGAATGGCTGAGCTTGTCTCCTGGGTGAAGGCATCTCTTCAGGTGCCTCCATTTGACTCTCTTCCATTGAGGCTTTTCTCATGTAGAAGGAGGCAACAGCCCATTGAGAACACTCATCTGGCTTCCAGTGTGTAGGAAGGCAACAATACAGACTGTGAGACCAAGTAACAGAGGGAAGAGCCCAGTGTGTTATGGCACTATGGCCTTGAGAGGAAATGTAGGTTCTCAGCTTTCCACACACCCCTATTGGTAATGAGCAAAGTTAAAAGGGTCATATACAGTGGTGGGAGACTGCCAGGCTTTGCCTCTAATCCAGTGTAAGAAGCTCAACAGGTTGGAAGTGTCCAGGAAAAGGGATGGTGAATTGTTAAATCCCAGTTGCCTGGAGTTGCCAAACGCACCCCTGCGCACACACACAGGGAGACTAGCTGCAAGATAGAGAGCAGCAGACAGTCTTGCTGAGCATGGACATCAGCCAGCCTGCGTCCTTCCTCCCTGCTGTTAGCCAAGCACCTGCCTAACCTTTCCTACTTCCTAGTGTAAACCTAGCCAGGTCAATAACACTACAGGCACATGGCTCAGGGTTGTGGGAGATCCATAATCAGACCAGTGCTGGGCTTGTAATGCATTTTCCTGAGAGCTTGTGTCTATGCTTGAAGTCACAAGTAGGTAGTGTCATCTAGGCAGCTCCATCCCTGTTTCTTAGTAGCTCAAGCCTGAGTTAGGATAGAAAGGTCTCTTGGGTTCAGCACTGCAACAGCACCATGAGCAGGAATGGCTGTGTTGCTCCCAAAGATGGAGACTAGTAACAAAGTGGTCATCTCCTTGGAAAGGGCCTGCCTTGTTCTCCAATTGACTGAGGATACCAAGCTCTTCATAGAATATCAGGGTTGGAAGGGACCTCAGGAGGTCATCTAGTCTAACCCCCTGCTCAAAGCAGGACCAGTCCCCAACTAAATCATCCCAGCCAGGGCTTTGTCAAGCCTGACCTTAAAAACTTCAAAGGAAGGAGATTCCACCACCTCCCGAGGTAACCTATTCCAGTGCTTCACCACCCTCCTAGTGGAAAAAGTGTTTTCTAATATCCAACCTAAACCTCGCCCACGGCAGCTTGAGACCATTGATCCTTGTTTTGTCATCTGCTACCACTGAGAACAGTCTACATCCATCCTTTTTGGAACCCCCTTTCAGGTAGTTGAAAGCTGCTATCAAATCCCCCCTCATTCTTCTCTTCCGCAGACTAAACAATTCCAGTTCCCTCAGCCACTCCTCGTAAGTCATGTGTTCCCGTCCCCTAATCACTTTTGTTGCCCTGTGCTGGACGCTTTCCAATTTTTTCACCACCTCCTTGTAATGTGGGGACCAAAACTGGACACACTACTCCAGATGAGGCCTCACCAATGTCGAATAGAGGGGGACGATCACATCCCTCGATCTGCTGGCAGTGCCCCTGCTTATACAGCGCAAAATGCCATTGGCCTTCTTGGCAACAAGGGCACACTGTTGACTCCTATCCAGCTTCTTGTCCACTGTAACCCCTAGGTCCTTTTCTGCAGAAAAGTCAGAAACTCCCTAACTGACAGGGAGCAATTACTGAAGCTAGTCTGCCTGTGGAACTGGAGGTGTGTTTTAAACCCTGCTCTGTTATGGATTAAAAATGGCCCCTCCAGCAAACTCACGGGGAAGAGTGAGTAAAAGCAATAGCTAGGTGCAGCCCTGCTGGAATGAGTAAAGGTCTTAGCCTGCTCCTTTTAGGGATATGGAAGAGGAAGTACAGACTGCAGGAGTACTGGTCAGCTAATCTGACTTCTGTGTTCAAGCCCCGTGAAGCTCTTTCCTCTTTAGTCCAAGTCTAATAAAATGTGTGAGGTCAATGAGTGGATTTCACATCAGCAGATATTTGCTTCAAACTTGGAAAGAAGCTGGATTTTCTTTACACCATGAAGAGCATTGCAGCCTACATTTCCCCAGCACAGCCCTTATAGCTAATTTTTCCATAGGGAAGGGGTGGTTCTAACACATCCTCAAGCTAGGGTCAGCCGTAAGATACCACATCAAAAAGGTTGCTGGAGCAATCTCAAGTTATACAAAGCAAATGCAGTAACTGACTAACCCACCAGATGCAGTATTTATGGCACAAGGAGCAGTGAGTTATTTCAGCAAACCCCAGCATGATCCATCAACAGGCTCAAGTGTTTAATCCAAAGGCCTGTTGGAGGATCCAAGGTGTGAGCATAGAGATCACACTCGCTACACTCCAATGGTCTGAATATTAGAAGGAGAAATGGGAAAAGGAAAGAGATGCTTCCTGCCCCCAGCTGGCTATTTTTCCAGGGCACTATTGCCTGCATAATTAGTGACTGTAGCTACCAGGTTGGAAGACTTGTAGTGTGCTCTGAACATGGTTGGGCTTGCTTTTTCTGCTGGCTGCCTGTGTGGGAGGGCTATGGATGGGAAGGTGGTTTCTAAGCCCTGAGCATGCAATGGTCTCTCTGTGCTGGTGTTACTTGCACCTGTGCAGAACTCTCTGGAACCCAGCTACTCTTCCCAACTGCCTGTCGAAGTTACTGGGGGTCTGAGTAAAGGCAGGGGCTGGTTTGTGCAGGGCTCATTGTAGAATCAGGGCCTAACACTGCCCCACTCTGGCCTTTGCAACCGCTGAAGGTCGTGTGTCTGGATGGAGGCCCACTCACATCCCCCTGTGGGACAGACACATGGGTGTGAACATCTAGGCTTGCTTTAAAGGAGGGAGGTGAGCAGCTGCCTCAGCCCCAGGCCACTGTCACTCCCTGCTTTGATTTTACTCCCTGTGTGAAGGGCGATGGGGAGGTGATGGGAAGAAGTTATACATGCTGTGATCTGCTGTCACTCCAGCTGGGAAGGGCCCTGGCACTGGAGTAACTAGGCCACGAATGACAATGGGGAGAGGGTAGAGTCGAGCATAGTGGCTATGACTGACTCCCCCCTGCCCAAACTTTTCCCTGAGCTTGTATCCCCTCTTAGTCCTTCCCTGTGGCTGTGTCATCCCCATCATTTCCCAAATGCTCCCCTGAGCCTGGGGTTCCACGTATTGAACTGACCCTTATATTGGAACTGCTAACTGCGCTCAGTCTTTAACCCCTTATTGCCCAGTGTGGGGCAACCTAACTCTCTTTGAGCAATCAGCACTCTCCTCTCTTAGATTGTTTTAGTGAGAAAAAACCTTCTACACTGAAAATGTTACCAGGGAAATGGAGCATAAAGGCGCTCTTCAGAGAGACCAACGGGAGCCAAAATTGGCAACTCCGAAACCCTGTAACTTTTCAGAGGCTCACAGCCCACACGGGGTAAAGTTGGGAATGCAGCTGTGTGATTGGTCTCCTGAGCTGTCTGTCAAGTGTGTCCAGCCCCATGATGACATCATCACAGGAATATAATGGCTGAGACCTGGGGAAGGTCTGAGTATTGGTGAAAGATTAGGAGTGTAGAAGTTTGGTAAGATGTGTGGTTAAGCTCTCTACTATGTCTCTGGTTCTTTGGGTGTTTAGATGGGGGCTCTTTCTTCCACAGATTGTGACCCAATGTCTTGCCTGGTGGCCAGTAATAGCTAGGATTGAATGATCAGAAGCTCTTAGCTACTTTCAGTACTTTCTAGCTGTACCTGTGTAAAGCATTTCTAGCTGAGTCTTTGGAGCAAACAGTCCAGGGAAGGTAACTGTCTGCCTTCCAGACTGGGAGGCCTGGATTAATGGTATGTTCTAGGAGATGGAGGCTTCCCTAGAGAAGAATAGACTATTTAACAAGGAGAACTAAATTAGAGCTTGGACTTGGAAAAACTCTCCACTCACCTCTCTACCTGAGCTAAGCTATGTTGCCCCCATTCTGGGATGGGGATTGGGACTGCTGGCTGTGGTCTGAATTCTGGTTTGTCCTAATGATCTGCAGGTGGAAACACTTGACTGAGGTGGCTGATTCAGCTGAGACTGGAGTGCTGGGTAACCAATATGTATCTGAAACAGATAATGCAGGGGAAACTAAAAGAAAACAGGCCTGGTGCCTTCCTGTAAGGGAAATGCTTCCTGGCCCTAGCTTTCTAGTTAGTGGTCTCACTCTCGCCTCTAGGGGTGATGGTGTCAATTTACTTGAACTGGAATCTGTTTCTTTACCAGACCAGTCTTTAACTGACAATAGAAAATATTTGTATTTTTACCAGCTCAATCGGCTTTAAAATAACCAGCCTGCCATAGTGGGCATCTCCTATGTAGACTCATAGATATTAAGGTCAGAAGGTACCATTATGATCATCTCCTATGTAACTCAGACTCCGGGGAGACTTAAACACTACTCACTCTGGAGGTCCCTGAAGGCTCGCCAATGGTACCTTCTGAATTGAGTGTTCTGTGTGCGTAGTCAATGGCTACTACCTTCAGCAGGATAACTTCTGTCAGTGATTGTATTCTGGGACAAATGGAATTTTCCCTGGTATTATCTGGGAAAAGACTAAACTAGGAAGATGCCTCTGATGAGCTGTGCAGGTGTCCTGGTGCTCCCCTTGGGAGGCATTGTTGGGTCTAGAAGTCTGAGGAGAAGCTTTGGGAGTGTGTAACACCAACAGACCCTGGTGACTGGCAGGATCAAATCTGGGTCCTCCGGAGCTAAATGCATGAGCCTATACTGCATGAGCTAAAAGCCATAAGGCTCTTAGCTAAAGATGCAGAGCCGATGCGTTAATCTCTGTCTCTCCAACTGGTCCTGGTGCCACGAGATGGGACAGAAGAACACACCCAGAAGGTGTATGGATTACAAGTGCATCCCTGGGCTTGAAGAACTGGCTGTCTCTGAGCCTGCCTTAGATCAAAGGTTTAAGGCCCTGGCCTGTTCTCTGTAGAGAGAGACTTATTACAGGGGGACAACCTGGTCTGGCTCTCAGAGAAAACGGACCGGGGGCAGCTCTCCTGGTGTTCCTACACAACATTGATTTCACTGTTTCCTGCTGTAGCCACTCAATATTCCTTTTTGGGTCTTGCAGGGACATCTCGCTCCACCATGTCTGCTGAGGAAAATGAACCACAGGTGCAGATCCAGGCAGAGGAGCAACAGGTGGGTCCCTCCTGGGGAGGCAGGTGTGCTTGGCAGCTGGAAGGGCTGTTCTAGCTTGAATGTCTCCACTGCTGGAGACAGGGACTCGTAACCACAACACTAGCCAATGATTCTAGCTCTAGAGTGCCGTAGTCACTGCCCACAAGTGCCCCCTGAAGCCAGGAGGAGCATCGGCACTGGTGACCCTCTGTATGCTGTCTCCACTCGAACACCGGCAAATCCCACTGATTATAATACCCAGTAGGGGCATTGTACCGGGTGCTGGACTGAGACATGGTTCCTGATCGGGAGAGAAAGCACTTGGAAAGACAGAAGGTCTCTCCGTTCCATCAGTGAGAGCAGGAATGAGACCGTGACAGTTCTGTTTTGTTGGTGGGTGTGCCAGGACGGAAGCAGCATTCCTGAGACTTTGCTGAATATAGGCAGCTGTTCTAATGGGACCAGGCTTCTGGGTGTGTAACTAATATCACAGTCAGGCCACTGAACCCCTGCTGAGAGGGACCGGAGACTGCCTAGCTCTGAGGACAGTCTCCTACAGAATCAGTAGTTTGCAGAAGGAAAGACAGGAGGGGCACCTTGACAAGCCAGGAGCTCTTCCTCAGCTGACTCCTCTTTCCCTCCCTCAGACTGCAGGGGACAGGGTGGCTGGCCTGCCCTTGGTCAGCTCTGCCTGTGAGATGGCCTCTGCCAGCTACGCTGCCACCAAAGAGACCCACCCAGCCATCAAAGCGATATGTGAGGTGGCAGAGACTGGGGTGAGAACCATCACCTCTGCTGCTATCACCGGGGCACGGCCCATCCTGGACCAGCTGGAGCCACAGTGTGAGTAAGGGAAAGGGAGACAGGAACGCTCCTGTGTGTGTAGCGGGGGAGGTGGGTCTGGGGGCAGGCTCAGCCTACAGTGGCTCTAGACCCACTACTGAACTCGGCCTCCAACTGGCAGCAAACAGAATCCACAGACTCCCTTCTCCTGCTCCTCTCAACTCCGCTAGCTCCTAGACGTGACCTGGCCAAGGCATTGGCCTTGTGCGGAGGAGTTCTGACGGCTGCAGCAGCTGCTGGTGGGGGGGGATTCCTGCTCAGGTACCAGCGGTGAGCTGGACCAGCCTAGAGGCAGGCAGTGCCCAGGCACAATCCCTGGTGTGCATGGCTGGCCCAGTACCACACAGCCACATGCACTGTGTATGGCACCTAATGCCATGGAGCAATACCTGCTAGAGGGCACAGGAAGCAGCTCCAATGCTAAAAGGACCTGAGCCCATGGCAGGCACTGGAGACTCCTGAAACCCTCTAGGAGAAGCTGGGGGTGGATGAACAGATGACTGGCAGCCGGATCTCCCGAGCTAAACGTGTGATGAACCAGACTGGCTCCATAGCCTTGGGCAACTTCCCCAACCCCTCTTCCTTGGCTCTCCCATCAGTAACCTGGGGACACTTGCTTAGGAACACCAGTCCTCCAATGTACACGGATTAGCAGCCCCACGAGATCTGTGCACTTGAAGGAATTAAGGGAACGAGTTCTGTGGTTATGTTTCAGTTGCAGCAGCCAATGAATATGCCTGTCGGGGTCTGGACAGACTGGAGGAGCAGCTGCCCATCCTGCAGCAGCCGATTGAGAAGGTAACCACACGAGTGTCACGGCTGGTCCTGGAGCAGCATGAGGCTGTGGGCCCTTCACTTCCGCTAGGTGTTCAGTGACCTCTCTTCTGATCCCTTTTCCTCTAGGTGGCTTTGGATGCCCAAGACCTGGTGGGTGCCAAGGATGCAGTCTGCAGCACGGTCACTGAGGCCAAGGATGCAGTGACCAGCAGGGTGAGCGTGTCCCAAGGGGCTGTCCAGGAGAGCGTGGAGGTGACCAAATCCGCCGTGACCAGGAGCATGAGCGCAGTGATGGGCTCCAGCATGGGGCAGATGGCTGCAAGTGTCATAGACGCAGCATTGGGGAAATCTGAGCAGCTGATGGACTACTACCTCCCCATGACAGAGGAGGAGCTTGGTAAGATCCCCTCTGCTGAATACAAACCAATGTGACCCTGGTGTCTTGGGGTGTGGCTTGAACTCAGTGTTCACAGCTGATGTGCCAAAAGAGCCACCTCTCCTTTGGACTTCCTTGCAACTTAGCTTGGCTACTAGCCCTCCCTTTGTTCCTTCATGCTGGGCCCTGTGCTCGCCCTGTCTGATGGCTCTGACGCTGCTCCCTGTGCTGCTACCCACTGTCTTACTGGTCAGTGCTGCAGGGCATCCAAATGTGCCCTGGGAAATATTCCATCGGTCACAAGCTCTGGGAGGACTGAACGCATCCCTGCCTTGTATCCTGGCCCTGCCAACCGGTGGTACAAGTAGATTTTAATTCTTACCAGTACGGCGACTCATGGGAGGGACCCAAAAGTGTAGGGGGGCACATGACTCCCTCCCAAACGACCCCACCCTGCCTCGTGCTGGGAGGGCTCTACAGACTCCAGACAGGAGATGCAACTACGTGGAAGGGCTGGTGGGGGGCCAGCTGGGGGTGGTACAGACACACCGGAGGAGGTGCCAGCATTCTGCTCCTTTCGCTGCTGCGGTTCCTGAGAGCCCTGCGGTTTTCAGTGGATAGCGAATGTCATTCCAGTACGTCATACTAGCAACAAATGTCTTAATGGTGCGGCGTACCTGACCTTACTGCCTTACTTGCACCACTGCTGCCAACTGACCCCTTCCCCTTTCCAGCTGAGCTTGCCACAACTCCCCTGGAGGGGACTGGAGAGGCTCCCGCAGAGCAGCGGAGTTACTACGTGCGTCTGGGTTCCCTGTCGAGCACGCTGCGCCAGCGAGCCTACCAGCACGCCCTGGGCAAGATGAGACAAGCCAGGCAGCGCACCCTGGAGGCCCTCTCCCAGCTCCAGCAAATCATTGACCTGGTAGGAACACGACCCCTCTCCCCTGCCCTGTAGCTGCTGTGGGTCACGGTCTGTCATAAATATAAAGGGAAGGGTAAACCACTTCAAAATCCCTCCTGGTCAGAGGAAAAGTCCTCTCACCTGTAAAGGGTTAAGAAGCTAAAGGTAACCTTGCTGGCACCTGACCTAAATGACGAATGAGGAGACAAGATAGTCTCAAAAGCTGCGAGGAGGGAGAAAAACAAAGGGTCTGTGTCTGTCTGTATGCTGCTTTTGCCGGGAACAGAACAGGAATGGAGCCTTAGAACGTTTAGTAAGTTATCTAGCTAGGTATGTGTTAGATTATGATTTCTTTAAATGGCTAAGAAAAGATTTGTGCTGACTAGAATGACTATCCCAGTCTGTGTGTCTTTTTTGTAACTTAAGGTTTTGCCGAGAGGGATTCTCTGTTTTGAATCTAATTACCCTGTAAGGTATCTACCATCCTGATTTTACAGAGGTGATTCCTTTACTTCTATTAAAAGTCGTCTTGTAAGAAAACTGAATGCTTTTTCATTGTTCTAAGATCCAAGGGTTTGGTCTGAGGTCACCTATGCAAATTGGTGAGGATTTTTACCAAACCTTCCCCAGGAAGTGGGGTGCAAGGGTTGGGAGGGTTTTTGGGAGGAAAGACGTGTCCAAACTATGTTTCCCAGTAAACCCAGTTAGTTTGGTGGTGGCAGTGGAAATTCCAAGGGCAAAGGGTAAAATTAATTTGTACCTTGGGGAAGTTTTAACCTAAGCTGGTGAAAGTAAGCTTAGGAGGTTTTCATGCAGGTCCCCATATCTGTTCCCTAGAGTTCAGAGTCGGGGAGGAACCTTGACATGGTCTCTGCAGCCTCCCATGCTCAGTGCCATTGGCACTGTTTGTTCCTGGGCCCAGCTGTGTCGCTGCAGTAGTGCTGCCCGCCTGCTGCCCACACCTAGCTGTGGGAGAGCTTCCCTGGCCAGCCGCCTCCTGCTCTTCCCAGCTAACTGCCCTCTCCCCCTGCAGATCAGCCATGCCAAGCAGGCCGTAGATCAGAAGCTTCACAATGGCCAGGACCGTCTGTACCAGATGTGGCTCCAGTACTGCAGGGGGAAGTTGGAAGGGCAGGAGGATCCTGACTCCGTAAAGGTATTCTCCTCCTTCTCGCCCTCACAGCCTTGCTTCAGCGAACTCCCCCCCATCTGCAGGGGAGACCTGTAGATACTCCAGTCTCTCTTTCTCCTTCCAGCAGGTTGAAGCTCAGGCTCTAGCCACGTCCCAGAGCCTCACCCAGCAACTGAAAACCACCTGCCTTACTCTCCTGGGCAGCGTCCAGGGCCTTCCCAGCACTATCCAGGACAAAGCCCAGCAGGTCTCGAGCAGTACAGAAGAGCTCCAGGCCTCCTTCTCCAGTGCCGGCTGTTTCCAGGATCTGTCCAGCAGTGCCCTGGCCCGGAGTCGGGAGATGGTGACCAAGGCCCAGGAGTCCCTGGATGAGCTGCTGGAATACGTGACGCAGAACATTCCCCTGGACTGGATCGTGGGACCCTTCATTCCCACTGGAGACTCCCCACCATATCCTGATGAGCTGGTGGAGGAAGGAAAGAAGGTGGAGGCCTGAAGGGTTCCCCCTGCTGCTGGAAGGAATCCAGCTGAATTGCCTGCATAGCTAGTGTGGGGTCTCCTTGCTGAGGCCACAGTTCTGCTTTGGCAGATGGTGGACTGAGGTCAGGTCTTCCTTCTGCAGAACCTGAATGTCCTTTCCCAGGCACACTTCCCCAGAACCATGTATTACCAGTTACAGGGTGGCATGACTAGTCATGCAGGACTGCATCCCTTGCAGGGCTAGTCTGCTTCTCTCAGGACATACCTACAGCTTTATTCCTCTGTACATAGGAAGTGCTCCTGAGCTTGATCTTTTCCCTAGCTTTGTAATGTGTAAAACTAGGGTTTAATGTTACAATAAACCTCAACTGCATTCAAATTTCTGTCTGCTTAATGTGATTCCCTCCCTGGCTCATGCTCTGTAGAAACATATACTGTACAGGTGACCCCATGCCCCTCTTCTTCACACACACAAACCCCCTCCACCCACTTTCTCTGGCAGGGCTCCAGAATGGCTGAGCTCATCTCCTGGGTGAAGGCATCTCTTCAGGTGCCTCCATTTGACACTATTCCATTGAGACTTTTCTCATGTAGAAGAAGGCAACAGTGTTCTCCCCATTGAGAACACTCATCTGGCTTCCAGTGGGTAGCAAGGCAACATTACAGGCTCTGAGACCCAACTAACAGAGGGAAAGACCCAGGTTGTTGAGACAGGGCACTATGGTCTTGAGAGGAAATGGGGTGTGTGGAGAACTGAGAACTACTACTGGTAATGAGCAAAGTTAAAAGGGTCACATACAGTGGTGGGAGACTGCCGGGCCTTGCCTCTAGTCCAGTGCAAGAAGCTCAACAGGTTGGAAGTGTCTAGGAAAAGATGGTGAATTGACAACTCCAGGCAACTGGGATTTAACAAAACACACACAGGGAGACTAGCTGCAAGAGAGAGAGCAGCAGATACTCTTGCTGAAGCATGGACATCAGCCAGCCTGCATCCTTCCTCCCTGCCATTAGCCAAGCACCTGCGTAATCTTTCCTACTGCCTAGTGTAAACCTAGCCAGGCTAATGGCTCAGGGTTGTGGGAGATCCATAGTAGGACCAGTGCTGGGCTTGGAATGCATTTTCCTGAGAGCTTGTGTCTATGCTTGAAGTCACAAGTGGGTAGTGTCATCTAGGCAGCTCCATCACTTTTGCTTATCCTAACTCTGGCTTGAGCTATTAATAAGCTTCAGGCAAGGAAATGTCTCTCGGGTTCAGCACTGCAACAGCACCATGAGCAGGAATGGGTGTGTAGCTCTCAAAGATAGAGACTAGTAATCAAAGTGGTGATGGATGCAGCTCCCAGGGCTAGTTACTCCTGATCTCATTGAACAGGGCCTGTCTTGTACTCCCAGTGGACTGGGGCTACACAGGTTTTCATAGACTCCTAGAATATGGGGGTTGGAAGGGACCTTAGGAGGTCATCTAATCCAACCCCCTGCTCAAAGCAGGACTAATCCCCAGTTAAATCATCCCAGCCAGGGTTTTGTCAAACCCGACCTTAAAAACTTCAAAGGAAGGAGACTCCACCACCTTCCTAGGTAACGCATTCCAGTGCTTCACCACCCTTCTAGTGAAAAAGTTTTTCCTAATATCCCACCTAAACCTTCCCCACTACAACTTGATACCATTGATCCTTGTTCTGTCATCTGTACCACTGAGAACAGGCTAGATGCATCCTCTTTGGAACTCCCTCTCAGGTAGCTGAAAGCAGCTATCAAATCCCCCTCCCCCCCTCCCGTTCTTCTCTTCTGCAGGCTAAACAATTCCAGTTCCCTCAGCCTCTCCTAGTAAGTCATGTGTTCCAGTCCCATGTTCCATGGATAGAAGTGGGAGCTGGATTTTCTTTACGCCATGAAGAACATTGCAGCCTCCGTTTCCCGAGCGCAGCCCCTGCAGCTAATCTTTCCGTAGAGAAGAAGCGGTTCTAACACATCCCCAAGCAGGGTCAGACCTAAGAAACCCGATGGAAAATGTTGCTGCACCACTCTCAAGTTATATAAAGCAAATTCAGTGACTGACTAACCCACCGGGTGCAGTATTTATTCAAAGAGCAGTGAGTTATTTCAGCAAACCCCAAACCAATGGGCTCGACTGTTTAATCCAGAGGCCTGTTGGAGGATCCACATGTGAGCATAGAGATCACACCAGCTACACCCCAATGGTCTGAATATTAGGAGGAGGAATGGGAAAAGGAAAGAGATGCTTCCTGCCCCCAGCTGGCTTTCTCTCCTGGGTGGCACCCTCTGGATAATTAGTGATTGTAGCTGTAGATCCCAGGTAGGAAGACTTGTAGTGTGTTCTGAACATGGTTGGGCTTGCTGCTTCTGCTGGCTGCCTGTGTGGGAGGGCTATGGATGGGAAGGTGGTTTCTAAGCCCTGACCATGCAATGGTCTCTCTGTGCTAGGGATACTTGGACCTGTGCAGAGTCCTCTGGAACTCAGCTACTCTTCCCAACTGCCTGTTGAAGTTACTGGGGGTCTGAGTAAATGCAGGGGCTGGTTTGTGCAGGGCTCATTGTAGAATCAGAGCCTAACACTGCCCCACTCTGGCCCTTGCAGCCGCTGAAGCTGAAGATCTTGTGTTTAGATGGAGGCCCTCTCACATCCCTCTGTGGGACAGACACATGGGTATGAACATCTAGGCTTGCTTTAAAGGAGGGAGGTGAGCACCTGCCTCAGCCCCAGGCCACTGTCACTCTGCTCAGCTGCTCCAGGCATTTGCACTCCCTGCTTTGATTTTACTCCCTGTGTGAAAGGTGTAGGGAGGTTATGGGACGAAGTTATGCCTGGTGTGATCTGCTGTCACTCCGGCTGGGAAGGGCCTTGGCACTGGAGTAACTAGGCCAGGAATGATAATGGGAAGAGGGCAGAGCTGAGCATAGTGGCTATGACTGACCCCCCAAACTTTTCCCTGAGCTTGTCTCCCCACTTTGTCCTTCCCTGTGGCTGTGTCATCCCCATCATTTCCCAAATGCTCCCCTGATACCCCCTGAGCCTGGGGGTTCCCTGTATTGAACTGACACTTATGTTAGACTGAGTGCAGTTAGTGGAGATGGGAAATGCTATGAACAGCGAAGGTAAAAGGTTCCCAGGAGAGTCTGCTGAGGAAATGCCTGTTGCTGGTACAGTGCTCGTGATGGCATCAAGCATATAAGAGCCAGCCACGAAACCATGGCAGAGAGATTGTCAAACATTTCACAGGGCTCCCAGGAGAAAGCAAAACTCAGGTAACGATGGAGTTGTTAGTCTGATTTATTGTGTATGAATGGTACTGGGGTAAGGGCCAAAGGCCTCCCCCGGGACTGGAGCCCCACTCCGCTGAGCGCTACACAAAGTACTCGCCCGCTGGGAGAAATACCACACAGCATGAGCCAGCCCTGGGACAGAGAACGCACCCAGCCTCTGCCAGAGTGGACGGGGAAGCAAACAGCTGCAGCAACCACCCTGCTGCCCACTGACCTGAACGACTGAATTGAAACATGCCAAGGAGCTGGGGTGGAATTCCCTGGCTAATGGGCACTTCCAAAGTGAGGGTGATGTTCATTGGCAGCTTGGTGGGCCTGATGCAGGCATCTCACCTTGTCTATGCCGGGGGGATACTAAAGACTTTAGCCCCCCAGCCCGCTCCAGGAGCAGCCTGGGTCCTCTCTCGGCTGACTGCAGAGGCGTATTACGCTGCTCGGCCAGCACGGGGAGCCAGAGGGTTTCCGAAGGAGAAGTGTCCACATGCAATGTGTGAGGATGTCCTTAGTGATATAGACATACCATCCCAGGGGTAACCTCGCGGTCCCGATCCTACACTAGCTCTGTGCTGCTGTGACCCAGAGCCCCTGTGGTGGAGTTGCCCTGAAGCCCGTGCTCCCTTCCTGAGGTCAGCAGATCTGCACACCGGCAGGGCCTGCCCATGGGCAGTCAGGTGCTGGATGTGGCGTACCCTAGGAAATGTCCCCTCAGCACTCCACAGGCATCCCATCACCCTCTACGCCAGGGGTGGCCAACCTGAGCCTGAGAAGGAGCCAGAATTTACCAACGTACATCCCCAAAGAGTCCCAGTAATACGCCAGCAGCCCCCCCATCAGTCCTCCCCTCCCCCGCTCCCAGCACCTCCCACCCAGCAGCAGCCCCGCTGATCAGCACCTCCCACTTCTTCCCCACACCGCCTGATCAGCTGTTTAGTGGCATGCAGGAGGTTCTGGCTGGGGATGGGGAGGAGCGAGGGCACAGCAGGCTCAAGGGAGGGGGCGGGAAGGGGTGGAGTGGGGGCAGGGCCTGGGGCAGAGCCGGGGTTGAGCAGTGAGCACCCCCCGGCCCATTGGAAAGTTGGCCCCTGTATCTCCAGCCCCGGAGCCGGTGCCTATACACGGAGCTGCCTATTAACTTCTGAAGAGCCGCACGGGGCTCCGGAGTCACAGGTTGGCCACCCCTGGTCTACAGGAACCCAGGAGAACTCGGTGCTGGGGAAACAGCTTCCCCTGTCTCAGATATCTTTGCAGTGGTCAAGGCCCCCGCCTGGAACAGCTGGGACGCTATATAGGCAAATACCCCCCTATGTCAATTGTAACACTGCCATTTTCCAAGGCAACAAGCTCCACCCCAATTCCAGACCTCAATGGTCAGGGTAGAGTACACCTTCCTGATTGCTTTGATGAGCTGTCTGTCAAGTGTCCCCGCCCTGTGCTGACATCATCACTGGGCTATAAAAGCTATGCAGGGGGTGGTTTGTGTATGGCTGAGGGAGCTGCAGGGTGCAGGCTTGGTGAGCAGTGGGCTGCGAGCTGCCAGTGCACCATGGCTTTGGGATCTGAAGTGTTGCGTTTGAAGGGGATTGCTTTGTTTGAGCTTGTCTGTCATTGGAATGGACCTTAAAGCTGTGCTTGCCTTGCAGTGTTTGGCCTTCCATTGTGAGAGCTGGAGAGTTGGAACTGCTTTCAGTTCTTGAGGGCTGTTAGCGTGGGAAGTTGTGGGGTTAGATGACTGGCCTGCTCTCCCTTTTCAGTTGGCCGCACTTGCCTGTATGTCTAGCTCTGACCCAGATTAATATCTGGCGGGAAGGGAGATGGGGGCAGAAAGACTGTCTCTCTGTTTAAAGAGAACAAAATCACTCTTGACCCTGGCTACTGCCATGAGTTCAGTGAGAGCTTAGAACAAGCAACAGCCAAGATCCTGGCTCAGGAAGGAAGAGCTCTGCTCCCTCAAGAGGAAACCTCTTCTCTTGGGATCCTAGCTTCCCAGCTGGGCCTCCTATGCAGCTTCTCCCTGGCTGGCCATGACCACACAGCTGGTGTTTGGGGGGGCTGCTGGAGCTTGTCTCCTTGCACACTCTGATGCTAACTCTCCATCTATTATGGGTACTGCGCTTGGCAAAGAGGCTCCAGCCTGGCCTGGGGCATATCTACCACACCTTGACCATAGACCTCTCCTCCCATGTCCAAGGAGGTGGGGCTCAGAGGAGCCCAGTCTACTTGTGGGAAGGGAGAGGAGTCAGACCCTAGAAACACTCAGGGCTGCTCTGTTCTCCCATCTCCGCCTAGCCTGTATTGCTGAAGGGGCGCTGTGAGCCCCTTCCTACCGCTCTGCCAGGGTTCGGGTCCTGGTGTGTAGAGTGCATGGGGAAGAGGGGAAAGCTGACTCCTCCCTTGGTGCAGTTACTACCCTGACCCTGCAGCCAGGCTGCAGTTCCCTGTCATGGCTCTGACTCCTGCTGGCAGGAGGAATTTCCCCTGCCTGGCCCTGTGTCCTGCTCACTGAGGTGTCCAAGACCTGGGATACATTTCCTTGGTCCCAGCCACCAGTGTAGCTAGGATGAGCCAGAAAAGAGAGCTGAAAAGGGCGCTCCTGCATTACCTAGTCCTGCAGCGTGGCTTCCCTCCCTGGGGAATCACATGGGTGCATTACTGCAGTAGGCACCGACTGGCCAAGGGACTGCAGCAGCTGTTAGAAATGAGTGAGAGGCTGCAATCTGTGGTGCAGCTGGAAGCCTGAGGCTTGCTGATCCCTTAAGGGTCCCTCCTGGTTCTTGCAGTGGCATCTCCTTTCTGCATGTCTGGTAACATGAGTGAAATCCAGGCTGCCTGCCCTGAGCCCCAGGGACAGGAGCAACAGGTAGGTCCATGCTGGGGAGCTGGCGTCCTGCTGTCCTGACAGAACTTCATTGTGTCAGAAAATGCTGAGTGTGCTGGAGTGAAATGTTTTGCCAAATCTATTGCCCAGTCAACAAAACTCTTGATGAAATGCAAGCAGGCTTCCCAGGGAAACCTGCCACTCTGAGGGGGAGCCCCGTAGAGTCCTGGGAAGCCTGTCTGGAGCAGGGTATCTGAGGTCTTGGAGGCTCCCACTCCACAGAGCAGCTAAGTGAAATTGATGTTCTTTTCACTCTTGCCGTTGCTGTAACCGAAAAGGTCAATTCCCCAAAGCTTGTTTCAAAACTGCTTGGTGTTTGGAGATTGCCAAACAGTTCAAATCAGAGTTTGCAGAGAAGTTTTTGTTGTTCGCTTTTCTTCCAAATTGGCTTTGGCGAGTGCTAACCAGAATAGTTCTGGAGCAGCCCGGCGCTCGTCCCTGCTGTACTGATTGCAGATGCTAACCCTGGAGCACAAGGGGATTCGTGCAGAGGCACCCCTCAGGCAGGACTTTTCCCATCCACTAGTTCTTGTGAAAGGAAGCCCAGGACTAGCTGTATTAACCCTGTCAGCAGCAAGGATGGGGTTAGAGCTTAGCTGTGGATTCCCAGCTGGGATACAATAGATGGATATAGCCCCCTACGCTGCTGGGAGTGGAACTGCCATGCCGTACGTGTGCAGAAGGAAGCAAGGATCATTCTGGGGGTGTCACTAACTATTAACGCTGAGCTAGCTGGGTTATGGTGTGGAGGAACCAAAATGGCCTGGGATGGGGGAGCGCTGAACTCTTCGGCACCCAGCTCTGTGGCTAGCTGGGTACAGAGTTAACGTTCCCAAGAGGGTAACAGACCGAGGAGTCGCTTGGTCCAGCCATGTGCCCCAGACAGCGAATGTTCCCCAGCTGACTCCTTCCCCTCCCTCAGACTGCAGGGGACAGGGTGGCTGGCCTGTCCTTGGTCAGATCTGCCTGTGAGATGGCTTCTGCCAGCTACGCTGCCACCAAAGAGACCCACCCAGCCATCAAAGCGGTCTGTGAGGTGGCAGAGACGGGTGAGGGCCATCACCTCTGCTGCCCTCACCGGGGCACGGCCCATCCTGGACCAGCTGCAGTCACAGAGTGAGTAAGGGAGGGGAGGCAGGAACACTCCTGTATGAACAGCCTGGGGTGGGTAACTGACAGATCTTGCCTGAGTTCACTCTCATGTCCTGGCAAATGAGTGTTTGTAGACAGTGCCCCCTTCCTGGTGTGTTGTCTCCTTGCAGCTGGACACAGGTCCTGGGACAAGACACTGGGCAGGTAACACTCCATGGGGACTAGTGCTGCTCTGCAGGGATTGCTGTGGGGCAGGGCACGGTTCCCCCTCTCCCAGGACTGGGAGAAGCCAGCTGAGAGCGAGCAGCGTCCGGCATCCAACCCTGATCTCTCCATCCCCATAAAGAGAATGGGGCACTAACCAGTCTAAAAACACTGGAGTGAGGCTTGCAGAAGCCCATGGGAATCCCTGACAAGAGCTAGAGTGCAACAGAACATTAATCTCAAGAGGTTCTGGTTGCTTTGGGGGGCTGTCTTGTTCTCCTGAGGGATCTTGGGGCCAGCACTCTGAACCTGGAACTAGTAGCCAGGACCTGAGTTCTTAGCCCCACACGACACATGGGGAGGGTATTTACATCAAAGGGACATCAGGGCCGGGGGTCCCCCTGCCCAAATGCTTGCTGTGATTGAACACCTAGGAAGGAGTTGAGGGAAACCACTCTGATCCTTTTGTAGTTGCAGCAGCAAACGAATATGCCCATAAGGGACTAGACACCCTGGAGGGGAAGCTTCCAGTGCTACAACAGACTGTGCAGAAGGTAAGAACCCTGCACCCTGGTTACAAAAAACACACTTTCTGGTTTGTAGGCAGACCACAGAATTACTGCCTCATCTACTCCATTGATGCTGCCAAGTAGCAACCTGCCAACTAGCAACAAACACTTTCTTGAAATCCAGGTTTTGTCTGGAGCTTCCCACAGCTGTAACTCCTGCACAAGGAGGCCAGGGGGTGGGGGGCATGTATGCTAGAAAGCTTCCACAGAAGAGCATTCTCCACTTGGAGGGAGTGCCTGCTATGCTTCCACCCCCCTCCTCTTCTCCCTCCTCCCCCCCCCCAAAAAAAAACCCCACCCATCTTGTAGCTCTGGCATATGTGGCCATGACCTCTCCTCTGACACCTGCCTCTAGGTGGCTTCAGATGCCCAAGACCGAGTGCATGCCACAGTGGTGGGTGCCAAGGATGCAGTCTGCAGCACGGTCACTGAGGCGAAGGATGTAGTGACCAGCATGGTGGGTGTGGCCCAAGGGGCTGTCCAGGAGAGCGTGGAGGTGACCAAATCCACAGTGACCAGCAGCATGAACATGGCTCTGGGGAAATCTGAGCAGTTGATGGATCACTACCTCCTCATGACCAAGGAGGAGCTCAGTAAGTATACTGGTGCTGGCTCTCCATGGCACAATAGCAGAATGGAGCTTTGTTAACCTCTGTATCCTCCTAATGTGCTCCCTCATGCTCTGTGGGGTAACGAGGGCCATGCAGCCCACCTTGATCACATAGGCCTGCTGTCTCTTGCAACTTGAGAATCTGGCTTGTGTTCTGCCCATTAGGTGGCAGCTAGTGGACATCCTGCAGTAAATGTTGGCAGCTGGAAACAGTTTACCGGAGATCCTTTCTTTACAGAAAATATGGTATTGGTGGGTGGAGGGGAATCTCCCATCTCATCCGGGAGACAGAGCTGGAATGAATACTGGTGTCCATGTCTCTGCCTGCTCCCTCATTGTAGTGATCCTCACCTTGTGTGTTTGTGATACATCAGTGCCTGTAGCTAGGAGTCCAGGAGAGCTGGCTGTATTTCAAGGAATCCCTGCTGAGGTTACAGGGACAAACCATCCCGATGAGTCGAAAGAATAGTAAATATGGCAGGCGACCAGCTTGGCTTAATGGTGAAATCCTAGCGGATCTTAAACATAAAAAAGAAGCTTACAAGAAGTGGAAGGTTGGACATATGACCAGGGAAGAGTATAAAAATATTGCTCAGGCATGTAGGAATGATATCAGGAGGGCCAAATCGCACCTGGAGCTGCAGCTAGCAAGAGATGTCAAGAGTAACAAGAAGGGTTTCTTCAGGTATGTTGCCAACAAGAAGAAAGCCAAGGAAAGTGTGGGCCCCTTACTGAATGAGGGAGGCAACCTAGTGACAGAGGATGTGGAAAAAGCTAATGTACTCAATGCTTTTTTTGCCTCTGTCTTCACTAACAAGGTCAGCTCCCAGACTGCTGTGCTGGGCATCACAAAATGGGGAAGAGATGGCCAGCCCTCTGTGGAGATAGAGGTGGTTAGGGACTATTTAGAAAAGCTGGACGTGCACAAGTCCATGGGGCCGGACGAGTTGCATCCGAGAGTGCTGAAGGAATTGGCGGCTGTGATTGCAGAGCCATTGGCCATTATCTTTGAAAACTCGTGGCGAACGGGGGAAGTCCCGGATGACTGGAAAAAGGCTAATGTAGTGCCAATCTTTAAAAAAGGGAAGAAGGAGGATCCAGGGAACTACAGGCCGGTCAGCCTCACCTCAGTCCCTGGAAAAATCATGGAGCAGGTCCTCAAAGAATCAATCCTGAAGCACTTGCATGAGAGGAAAGTGATCAGGAACAGCCAGCATGGATTCACCAAGGGAAGGTCATGCCTGACTAATCTAATCGCCTTTTATTATGAGATTACTGGTTCTGTGGATGAAGGGAAAGCAGTGGATGTATTGTTTCTTGACTTTAGCAAAGCTTTTGACACGGTCTCCCACAGTATTCTTGTCAGCAAGTTAAAGAAGTATGGGCTGGATGAATGCACTATAAGGTGGGTAGAAAGCTGGCTAGATTGTCGGGCTCAACGGGTAGTGATCAATGGCTCCATGTCTAGTTGGCAGCTGGTATCAAGTGGAGTGCCCCAAGGGTCGGTCCTGGGGCCGGTTTTGTTCAATATCTTCATAAATGATCTGGAGGATGGTGTGGATTGCACTCTCAGCAAATTTGCGGATGATACTAAACTGGGAGGAGTGGTAGATACGCTGGAGGGGAGGGATAGGATACAGAAGGACGTAGACAAATTGGAGGATTGGGCCAAAAGAAATCTGAGGTTCAATAAGGATAAGTGCAGGGTCCTGCACTTAGGATGGAAGAATCCAATGCACCGCTACAGACTAGGGACCGAATGGCTAGGCAGCAGTTCTGCGGAAAAGGACCTAGGGGTGACAGTGGACGAGAAGCTGGATAGGAGTCAGCAGTGTGCCCTTGTTGCCAAGAAGGTCAATGGCATTTTGGGATGTATAAGTAGGGGCATAGCAAGCAGATCGAGGGACGTGATCGTTCCCCTCTATTCGACATTGGTGAGGCCTCATCTGGAGTACTGTGTCCAGTTTTGGGCCCCACACTACAAGAAGGATGTGGATGAATTGGAGAGAGTCCAGCGAAGGGCAACAAAAATGATTAGGGGTCTAGAACACATGAGTTATGAGGAGAGGTTGAGGGAGCTGGGATTGTTTAGCCTGCAGAAGAGAAGAATGAGGGGGGATTTGATAGCTGCTTTCAACTACCTGAAAGGGGGTTCCAAAGAGGATGGCTCTAGACTGTTCCCAATGGTAGCAGATGACAGAACGAGGAGTAATGGTCTCAAGTTGCAGTGGGGGAGGTTTAGATTGGATATTAGGAAAAACTTTTTCACTAAGAGGGTGGTGAAACACTGGAATGCGTTACCTAGGGAGGTGGTAGAATCTCCTTCCTTAGAGGTTTTTAAGGTCAGGCTTGACAAAGCCCTGGCTGGGATGATTTAACTGGGAATTGGTCCTGCTTCGAGCAGGGGGTTGGACTAGATGACCTTCAGGGGTCCCTTCCAACCCTGATATTCTATGAGTCCATAGCCTGGAACAGAATACCAGACCTGGGGTCTGACTCTGCAGTTCAGGTCTCATCACAACTGACAATTTCTCCCTTGCTGTATTCCAGGTGAGCTGGCAACCCCTGTGGAGGGATCTGGAGAGCAGAAGAGTTACTTTGTGCGTCTGGGTTCCCTTTCTATCGGACTCCGCCAGCGAACCTACCAGCACGCCCTGGGCAAGATGAGACAAGCCAGACAGCACACCCTGGAGGCCCTGTCCCAGCTCCAGCAAACCATCGACCTGGTATGACCTTTTTTCTTACTGTGTTTTTTTTCCCCCTGTAGCTGCTCTGATCACTGAAGATCAGACAGTTGCTTGCCAAGCTCTGCATGTCCCTGAATGACCATGTGAGCGGGGGGGGGCAGTCATGCAGTGTCTGCACACAACTATAGCTCAAAGCCCAGCTGAGTGCCATGTAGTCCTGGGTGCATGATACCTGCATCCATGGGAGTGGGTGTACTGTGACACTGGTCTTTGGTGGCTGCAGAAGTCAACAGCTCCCTTCCAGGTGAAGGGTCTCCAGCCTAGTGGTATCACAAGTGTGGCACTGTCTGCTTCACTCAGCTTCTGCT
Organism: Caretta caretta; assembly: GCF_965140235.1. NCBI lineage: Eukaryota > Metazoa > Chordata > Testudines > Cheloniidae > Caretta > Caretta caretta. The sequence goes on from NC_134210.1 coordinate 125,363,064, forward strand.
GCTCCCCTGTACACACTGGGAGCAATACTGGGAGGAGCTCTTGTTCTCTGCTGTCCCACATAGTGACTGAACCCCTGTATCCTCTAGATAGAACATGTCAAGCAGGCTATGAGTCAGAAGGTTCATGATGGGCAGGAGAAGCTGCAGCAGATGTGGCTGGAGTGGCACAAGGGCCAGCTGGGAGGCAGTGAGGATGACCGCTCACCACAGCCAGAGGTATCTGATGGGGTTGGAACCACAGCTCCCAAACAACTCAGCTGGGGTGGCCTTTCTCACCTTGCTCTGCTGATACACAGCCTGACTCTCCAGGAACTGTTATCACCCAACACAACAGCAGGTGGCTCCACACACCCAACTGAGTTACCTGAGTACTTTTATCTAAGCCACTCATGGACAAACAGGAGGCCTTCAGCCAATTTCCTAACTCCCCTGCCTTGCACCCCTACTGCAGCAAAAACCCAGAATTATACCATCTTATGCTGCACAGGGATCTGTAAAACATAAGTTCATTAATAGTTTGCTTCCCCCACTCCCCTTGATGTAGGGAAGACATGCAACAGCCTCTGTTTAGAGCTAGGATTCCCAAACACTTCACTTAAAGACACACTGGTTAAGATAAAACATAAAACAAGTTTAACTACAGAAAGATAGACTTCAAGCAATTAGAAGTGATAGCAAGCAGATTACTTGGCAAATAAAGGCAAACTAAGCCTAATATACTAGATATGGTTTGAATTAGCAATATCTCACCCTGGTTGATATGAGCAGTCCACCAAGCTTCCATACATAGGCTAGAAATCCATTCTGGCCCCAGGCTAAACTTCCCCCAGTTTAGTCTCTGCCCCTCAGGGGGGTTCCAGGAGACCTCTTGTTTGGGGGAGTGAGGCCAAGAGATGTCTTTCAACATAGGTTGGAACAAAGGGTTCCTGGCAAGTTTCCAGCCCAGCTTGTGGGGAAAAATATGGTGTCATGCCCTTGCGTGCCTTGCTGAGTCATAGCAGCCATGACTCATAGTCTTCCTGTGAAGGTTTCAGATAGCCTAAGCTCTTCCATGGGCCATTGTCTTTGAAGGGCCATCAGCACTGTAGCTTCTTCATTGTTGTACCTCAAAAGCTGCTTGTGGGTGTGTTCAACACCTTTAGTAACCCATACATAGCAAAACTTTAACTTCATATAAAACAATAGTGCACACCATCTGAGATATTAATGGTCAACAGATTAAGACTTTCAGAATGATGCCTTACAAGGCATACTTCGTACAAAATGCCACATAACAGCACTGCTGTTGTGAATGTGGGGCGCAGTCAGTGTCATTGTCCTCTCACAAAGACTCAATGTGACAGTGCTGCACAGCATGTCATGACAGGAGTGAGCTTCACACACCTAGTCACTCTCCCTCCTATCTCTCTCTACAGGAGATGGTAGCCCAGGCTCTAGCCACTTCCCATAACCTCATCCTGCAGGTGTGGCCCACCTGCCATAGCCTCCTGCCCAACATCCAGGGTCTCCCTGCCACTCTCCAGGAGAAGGTCCAGCAAGCCTACCAGAACATTGGAGAAGGAAGTCTGGAGCTCTCCCATGTCCAATCCCTCCAGGAGTTGTCTGAGGGTATTCTGACCCAGACTCGGGAGAAGTTGACCAAAGCCCAGGAGTCCCTGGATGAGCTGCTGGAATACGTGGTGCAGAACACACCTCTCACGTGGATCGTGGGACCCTTCACTCCTGCTGGAGACTCCGCTGGTTCTCGCCTCCTCTGCAGAGCCAGTGGCACAGCCTGAACATTTCATATCCATATCTGCCTCTCTTCTCCCACCCCACCATGCTGCAGTTGTTTGTGGTGAACAGCATGTCACAGGAGTTATTGCAATAACTCTCATGGAATGGAGGCAAATCTTTTCACCTTGATGAGCCCATCTGCCCTGGGTTTGCGGTTCTAATACCTTAGTTTTGTCACCTCCCCACTATAAGTGATGGACAGAATAATTTCTCATGAGTAGCCAACTGTCTAGAACACCCACCTATTAAATGGGCCTTAGCTGGAAGCCTTCAGAAGGCATGTGTCTCATGGTGACTTGACTTCTAAGACTGATGGGTCCTACTGAGCTGGCTCTCGCTTCCTGCAAGCCCAACTTCCAGGCTGGAGAAGGGTGGGTCAGAGATGGGACCCCCACTACCTTGGGAATCCTGAGGTGTTGAGCACATGCTGGTTACAGGGGGCTGACTCCAGTCCACCTAGAGGTTCTAAGGTATCATTTGTCCAGTGTGAGGGCTTCACCTGGCCTTCCTTCAAACAGCATTCAACCAATACTGCTAGTTCAGTTATTGGTGTTCCTCCATCTCTCTCATTCCTGGTGCTGGGTTTCTCTAAGGTAACTGAGCCTTGTTAATGGAAGTGCATATGGGCTGGTAGATATAAAAGGTCTCTGCTGGTGACTAAGCACTTCTGTATGTTAACACAGCTAGCCTCTTCCACAATAAACACAAGCCGCTTTCAGACAAGTCTCGTCCTTGTGTTCATCTGCAGATCTCTTCCTGTCTTGCTATCCCACCTTGAATATACCCTCTGACTGAGCCATGTCCTGGAGACCAGCTCTCCCTGACTAGGGTAGCCTGACTTTGGTTCCTTTGCTTACTTGCTGTCCTGGGCTGAACAGACTCAGAGTGCTAACAATGTCAGGAAATGCCATCTCCCATGGATGCTGTTCTGCCTCTCCACCCACTGAAGACAATGCAGGGTGGGGAGTATTGCTCAGTCCCTGGCCATGGGAATGATGCTCTGCCCTGGACCACTCAGATTTCTGGGGCTTGCCATTCTGCCTTCTCTTCCCCATTTCTTAGCCTGACCAATTACATGTTGCCTTCCCTGAGTCCTGCCCCTCAACCTCTCTCATTGGCTTTATGGCCTGACAAAGGAGATGCTTAAAGCCTTCATCAGAGAAGCTAATCTGGCACTGATAAGTGTTTCTAGTCAGGCAGGGTTGGGGAACTTGATCTCATGCAGGATGATGCTAAAGAATCCTCACTGCTACAAGTACTGGTGTAAAATGTTCCCCTGAAAGGTGACTGTAGTCTCACCCTCAACAGTCACCACCTGCCCAGGAACCAGACCAGCTTGCAGACAATGCTCAGATAACTAGGTCCTTCCTTTGGTTTCTACTGCACTCAACATCCCTGCTTGGATTTCAAAGAAAGCAGAACTTGGCCCAGTATAGACACTTGAGGAAATGACCCAAAGGAATTTGAGGGAACTCCTCTTCCCTTCTCTGAGTTGTCACTCTGACCAAAGTTACTTACAGAATTTCCCTAGCTCAAGTATTAGGTGTCTTTGCTGTGGATGATCAAAGGGGGTCAGTGTGGTTCCATTGACAGCATTCCTTTCTCAGATTACAAGAATGCTATTTCAGAGTAACAGCCGTGTTAGTCTGTATTCGCTGTAGCTCACGGAAGCTCACGCTCAAATAAATTGATTAGTCTCTAAGGTGCCACAAGTCCTCCTGTTCTTTCTAAGAATGCTATTAAGACTCTAGTTTTGTTTTAGAAGTTCCCGGGCTTCAAAGAAACCAAATCAGTCAGGCCTCAGTTAGTATAAACCACTTGTGAATATATGTTATGGCCTCCTTTAGCTCAAGATGTAGAAGCTTATACTTAAGCATCCCTGGTTCAATTGCTAGAGTTTCACTGAATGTCAGTTCTGACTGAAAAAAATTCAATTAGCCCCAGATGTGTGGCTTGCAAAATCCTCTGCAATGAACTAAAACACTTATGTAAAGTTTTGTGAAAATGTCTCTCCTGTTCCACACCACTCACCTGTGAGTATGAGAGACTAGAAAATACACCACATGCACAAGAAAATGAGACCTTTATGTGCTATGCCAATGTTTCTCCTCAGGAAGTCTGCACAGGTGCTTCCTGGTCCATGTCACACCAGGCAATCGTGTAACTCTCAGTTTTCACCAAAGGGGAAATTGTCACAGCAGCTGCAGTACCAAAATGTAGCCAAGCTGCCAAGGAGTACCAGAGACCTGTGGAACACATTTAAAAGTATTCCTAGACAAGCTGGGGCTAGTGAAAATACAGGCTAAAATTATAAATGGAATCCACGAGGATAGCCAGAAATTAACCAAGGAGACAGCTTAGCTGGTCCTGGACCAAAGAAAACACGCTGGCCTTTCCCAAAATAGACAGTGAAGCAAACAACCACAGAAAATGCCCAATTGCACTGAACAACAGGGTCCACACCCTAATGTGGAATGGGGCTACAGCCTCAAGCTAAGTGTATTCTGGGGCCTCCTATGGGAGCCTGGGAGACCTGAAATGAGCTGATCGCTTTGTCCAAGTGCCATCTTTTAGCTATGCTGCCATATAGGAGTAGAATCCTGCTGTGCTGAAGTGGTCAGCTCTTCTGGGCAGGAATAATGAGCCCTAAGCATTCCCTGAGAGACATTGTCTCACTCAGTGGTTGTACTTCTCAGCCAATCACACTGATAAAACATCTAAAATTATGGCTCTCACTATTCCCCTGATAGCCCTGCTGCCTACACTCCAGAGAAATCTCTGATTTATTTTAATATCCCTGTTAAAATGAGCTAGCAGATGGCATATGATTAAAAACTGGCTAACTGATAGGTCTCAAAATGTAATTGTAAACAGGGAATCACCATGGAGTTGATGTATTTCTAGTGGGGTCCCAGGGGGATCAGTTCTTGGCCCTATATTATTTTAACATTTTTATCAATGACGTGGAAGAAAAAAAATAAAATCACTGATAAAATTTGCACATGACAAAAAAATTGGGGAAGTGGTAAATAATAAAGAGGACAAGTTACTTGGTAAAAGCAAACAATCTGCATTTTAACATGGCTCAATGTATATGCCTAGGAAAAAAGAATGTAGGCCATGCTTACAGGATTGGGTTGGGGGCAGAATCTATCCTGGGAAGCAGTGACTCTGAAAAATATTTGTGGGATAATCAACCGAACATGAGCTCCCAGTGTGATGTTGTGGCAAAAAGTGTTAATGTGATCCTGGGATGCATAAACAGGGGAATCTCGAGTAGGAGGAGAGAGGTTATGTTATCTCTATTTGGCACTGATGTGACTGCTGCTGAAATGCTGTGTCCAGTTTTGGTGTCCGCAATTCAAGAAGGATGTTGACAAATTGAGGACGGTTCTGAGAAGAGCCAGAGAATGATTAGAAAACCTGACTTATAGTGATAAACTCAAAGAGGTCAATTTATTTATCTAAACAAAGAGAAGGCCAAGGGATGACTTGATCACAGTTTGGAAGTATCTACATAGGGAACAAATATTTGAGAATAAGCTCTCCAATCTAGCAGTCAAAGGTGTAACACCATCCAATGGTTGGAAGTTGAAGCTAGACAAATTGAGATTGGAAACAAGGCATACATTTTTACAAGTGACAGTAATTAAGCATTGGAAAAATTAACCAAAGGGTCATGGTGGATTCTCCATCACTGACCATTTTTAAATCAAGGCTGGATGTTTTTCTAAAAGCTCTGCTCTAGGAATTATTGGAGGTGGGGGCAGATCTCTGACCTGTGCTATACAGGAGGTCAGAGTAGATGATCACAATGGCCCCTTTTGCCTTGGAACCTATGAATCTATAATGTTAGGGCTCCATTAATACTTGTTGTTTTGTTAAGATGGCTGAAGGGGAAAAGGTGTTTCCTACAAAGCTACTCATTGGTCAGGGTGGAGAGCTCTGATTTCTTTCTGGTGCTGTCTGTCTAGGCCTGCCCTCCGATGATATCAGCACTGGTATATAAAGCCTGAGCAGCATTTGTATACTGTACCAGTGCAGGAGCTGAGAACTGATTGGAGAACCTTGCTGAGGTAGGCTGTGGTTTTTATTGAAATAACTATGCCTGCCTGTGGGAGAGAGGGGTTGTTTAGCCTGTTCTGAAGTGTTTGGTGGGGGTTTTTTTTGTTTGTTTTTTCAGCTGTGAAATGTGTGATTTTAATTTAACCTATTTCAGTGTGCGGCATCTGCATTACTGAGAAACAAACGCCAGACCTTTCAGTACTGGCCTAGAAGGGAGATGCTTAGAGATGAAAGCTCTTGAGTTTGTCTTGTGATCTGTGAAACTCTGGATTAGTGAAGAGGAAAGAAGGGGGAGTTATGAGACTTTCTTGCCAATCCTGAGTGTCAGGCTAGTCCCAGTGCTGCCCAGTCACCCTTCCTGGGTGAAACCCAAGAGTGTTTGGGGGGGTGGGGATGAGTGGGTGGATTTTTTTTGTTTTTGTTGTGTTTTAAAGGTTTATGGCTTTGTTATGAGGTCTTGACTAATCAGCTGCAGATAGGAATTACCTGCCTTGGGAAGCTGAATCAATTAACCAGGTTTAATCAATGAGCTTAGTAAGGCAGGGCTAATGAGAAACAGGTAGAATATGATCATAGAAAAGACAAATCTGCTGCTTTAGCTGAAATTCTGATGGGGCTTTAAATCTCTACATCAAGTGGTCTGACTCTCTAACACCTGGTCAACAACTCTGGTGCCTCTAGCGAGGGGAGCTCTCTCACTGTGAGAATGGGAGTCCTTAACCACTTAGAAATGGTCCCATGATGATGGTCACAGGGTTGCCGTCTCTCTGCAGGGGGATGTTTACCTTCCATTAGGCTTGTTTTCAAGCTTAGTAGCTGGTATTTCATGTACTTGAGGAAACTCTTCCCTTCAAGCTTCTCCTCCAACTCTAAACCTGTCTTTCTCTGAACCCCACATGAGGGGAAACGCTATAAACAAGGCAAACTGCTTGTGGTCCCCATTTTAACTATTTCTGTGTGCAGTTGAAATCCTAACCCTTGCTCTCCTAGCCGCTTGATGGTCGGATGGTGAGCTTGGTTGGCTGTATTCTCTCATTTTGATCTCTTAACTGCTTTGTCCAGCATCATTAATCAGCACCTGCTGAGGGAGCTGTGGGCTTCTTGCTGGTCATGTGTTGCAGGAACACTCACTACCGGTTGCTAAATTGTAAAGCAACTGTTGTCACTATAACCTACACAGCCTTCCCAGACCTGCCTGTGCCACTCCCTCTGGGTTTGGCCACCCCTCTATGGCAAGCAAGTGGCATGACTGAGCTGCTGCATTGGTTGGCTCTAGTCTCTTGGAGTAAACTAGAGTGGCTGAAAAGGTAATGGGTAAGATGACTCTGCCCTCAATAGAACTGCCTTGGGCACTTGAGGAATGATAAAACACACTGTCTGCATTTAAGCTGTTAGTCTGGGCACCGCTTGCCTCTTGTTGGTAGGCTAACCTCTGTGGTGGTCTCTTCCCCAGCAGCATTTGGCTTCACCATGTCTTCTAATGAGAATGATATTCAGGATGCTCCCTCAAAGAGAGGGGAGCAGGAGCAACAGGTGAGTGTGTGTGCTGGAAATCTGGCAGGTGAGAGAGAGCCTAGTTCTGGCTGCTCTGACTTCTAGCCAGTCATCATCCTATAGTGACTGCTGCAGTGGCTCTAGCCCCAGGCATATGGTGGTGGCGAACCAGCCTATTCCTAGACCTAGATAGCAGAACAAGAAGCATCATCAGCCCTCCTGAGGAGTCCAGGTTCCAACTTGGCTGGTAAATCTAGATAGCTACTGTGACCTACAGTAGTAGCTAACCATCACTCTGTCTGTGATGGGAATACAGTGCTGCTCCTCAGCATGACTGGTGAGCGTGGTTGCACTGAGGCCTGCCCCATCCTAGGAAGTCACTACACCATCAAAGGGCTCTCCAAGAAGTGGCTGACAGACTTAATGCTCTGGTGTTACTGTGTCTGGCCTCCTTTGCCCAGGAGGCTGCAGACCTTCAAATCTGAAGGGGGTGATGGAGAGTAAAGGTAGCTGGCCTACCCATAGTCCTTCATACTAACTAGCAAGCAATGGTGGTCATGACTCTCCTTTTTGTTCTCCTGTTAGAACTTGGTGAGCAGAGTGGCCAGTCTGCCCTTGGTCAGTGCTGCTTACGACATGGTCTCCACCACTTACACTTCCATCAAAGAGACCCATCCTGTCATCAGATCCATCTGTGATGTGGCAGAGACTGGAGTGAGGACCATCACATCTGCCACAGTCAGTGGGACCCAGCCCATCCTGGACCAGCAAGAGCCTCAGGGTGAGTGAAGCATATGCAGGGGGATGGGGAGTGAATTGCCAAGTTAGTCCCAAGACAGAAATGTCCTCCCCGAGTGAGAAATGGAGCCGTCCTCTCCTGTGTAGGTGCATGATACTCCTTCATCCTGGGATAAGGGCTCCCTGCTTCACCCGGTATCCCCACTGACTACATCATGGGTGCTGCAGAATGCCCATCAACATAGCACATGAGTACCAAACACCACTCTGAACCATGGTCCGCATTATTCAGTTACATGGGGTCCACCATTTTATACGCCAAATACAAAGAACTGTGAATGAAGCTTCCTGATTGCTGGGAGTAGCACAGTTCGACACCACCAGGCCAAAGCAGTTACATGTCTTGGGCTTGACATGTCTCCATGATTTAATCTGCTTCATACACAGCCTTGTAATACTGCTATTGACTGCTGCATCTGGGCTGTGCCCGAATGAGGAGTGGAGCTGTCTCCTATACCCCTTATGCTCAGCATGTCCACACTGAGACGTAACTCCGTTCCTGTTACTGGCTTCAGTTGAAATCCAGGGTCCTGCTGTCCAGGCTCAAGCCCTGAAGAGCTCCCAACACAAACATGCCATGTAGCCTTCCCACTCAGTGCTGGTCACAATGTACAAGAAACAAATGACAGGTCTGCATCTCCCTTAATTAATGGTGCAGAAACAACTCCACCAGGCCCCATAGATGCCAGGGGTGCTGCCGCATCCCCCTGGCTTGAAGTGGTTTCTATCATATGCAGGGTTTACAGTTTTGGTTCAATGGCTCTCAGCACCTCCACTATACATATTGTTCCAGCTCCCCTGCTAGACCCTCTGGTACCAGCCACCAGAGACATGTCAAGCAGTGCTTAGCTGGAGCCTCCTACACAACTCCCTATGCCTGCTGCTGTTAGCAGACCCCATTCTCACAATCCCAACTCGGTCTCCAGGTAGTGTACTGGATGCCTTCTGTTTTATTCCACCCCAGCCTGCTGGTGAGCAACACAGTTTCCTGTGGAGTAAGGCTGAGCATTGCCAGCCAAAAAGACCTTCTCCAACAATCCACCCCTGGCCAGCAGCGTAACTCCACTGGGGCGCAAACAGCGCCATGTTCTGGAGCAGTGCTGGCATGGCAGCTAGAACAGAGGTGCTGGAATGAACTGTCTGGAGGAGAGGTTCCTTTTCACAAAGTGTCCTTCTCCCACCTGAGGGCCTCTCCCAGCAGAAGTAAACCACTCCTTCACATGGGCAGCGTGGTCTAGTGACTTTGTTCACAAATAGGAACAGGAACCACTTCCTGAGGTCTAGTCTGACTCCAGCACAAACTTACTCCAGCCTCTGACTAGTTCACCTCTCAAAGAGGGAAAAGGAGGTGACCTCACATGTATAGAGGGTGCAAGGAACTTGGTTAACCCCCCTGAACATGCATGGCCTATTGAAATGGAAAGGCTTTTGGTATCTAATCCTAGAACTGTTAGTATCAGCCAGTGACTATGCCTGCGAGAGCCTGGACAAACTGGAGGAGAAGCTGCCCATCCTCCAACAGCCAGATGACCAGGTAACTCTAGCCTTTGTTTCAGGGCTCCCTGTGGAGGGGAAGGGCTGCAGCGGTTTGAGACCTGGTACTGCCCTAGCTGAGGAAGGCTCTGACCGAGCACAGCTGCTAGATTGCAGAAGCAAAGTGTTCCCAGGGAGGGGAGAGGGGCGGTCCATGCAATCTCCACTAGGAGCATTGCATCAGCCAACAGAAGGCTCTCTCAGGCAGAGGGAGAAGAGGAGTTTCAGGTGAGTCAGTGCTTGTGTTGTAGGGGGATTTCACTGCTCCAATTTGGTGCCCAAGTGTAAGTGTCTCTTGCTCTTTTGAGTGGACATAAACTGACCTTTCCTCTGCCTGCAGGTGGCCTCTGATGCCAAAGAGCTAGTATCATCCACACAGACAGATGCCAAGGATGCAGTCTGCAGCACGGTCACTGAGGCAAAGGATGCAGTGACCAGCATGGTGGGCGTGGCCAAAGGGGCTGTCCAGGAGAGCGTGGAAGTGACCAAACCAGCAGTGACCGGCAGCATGAGCACAGTGATGGGCTCCAGCATGGGGCAGATAATCATGAGCGGTGTTGACTTGGTACTTGAAACATCTGAGTCATTGGTGGATCACTACCTCCCGATGACGGATGAGGAACTTCATAAACCTAAAGAAACGTGATCCCTGTCTCTGATACCCCTACACAGGTTTTTGGTATGGCCCTAGGGGTAACTTGGATGACAAGAAGCTTCGTCTCCCCATACCACAGATCAATGGTGGTGCCCAGGTGTAACTTGCTCATACTGTACCCATTGCTGGTATACAGGAGTTCAGTGCATCATAACTTGCACTTGTCACATGGGGTTACTTTTGTGGTCCCCCTGGTGTGGCTTTGTAATACTAATGCTAAGCATGGCTCTCTCTCTGTTTAAAAAGTAAGGCTGGAGGTGCATCATATGCTCAAAACCCAAGTGGTGGCTTTCAGATTCTGCTTAGGGCCAGCCTTGAGTGAGCGCCTGTTCCTGCACAAACTAGCTTTAATCTTGCTGTAGGTGGTTCACTCAAGCCAGGGAGCAGAGTGGTCAACTGCGGCCCCCATTCCGGAGTCTTAAGTGTCCCTGCGGGTATCCTAGATCCACTCATGTGGTGCTTGTGAGATCTCCTGCTCAATGGCACTGTAGCGAGTGGGGTGGGCAAGACTTGTGCTCATGGTAGGCTGTTGCTGAAATTATGCACAGTAGCATTTTGTAGCTTGGTGAGGCTTGTCTCTTGCACATATAGACAGTACAGCTGCTCAGTTGAGAGGCAATGCCAGCCAGGTCACTGTCCAGTTGAGATGCTGGATAGGAGACTGGAGTAGCAAGTGCTATGCAAGAGCTCAGTGTAAACTGGAATTGGGAACACTTCTACAATTGGAGTCGGTCCACAGTCTAGAAGTTCGAGTTACCTTCAGTTAACTTCCCCTATGGCAGATGTTTGAACTCTGATAAAGTTTGAAGGCAGAGGTAATATTGTGCTGGCTCCCTTTCTCCAGCTCTCGGCTCTAGTACAGCCCAAACTAAAATAATACAAGAGTGGCTTGCTGGCACACGGTCTGAAAGCATCCTGTGCCTGTCAGCTCCCTGCTGACTAGATCCTGGTTCTCCTGTTCCTTTCCAGCTAAACTCGCAGTATCCCTGGAGGGGCCTGGAGAGGCTCCCGCAGAGCAGCGGAGTTACTACGTGCGTCTGGGTTCCCTGTCGAGCACGCTGCGCCAGCGAGCCTACCAGCATGCCCTGGGCAAGATGAGACAAGCCAGGCAGCACACCCTGGAGGCCCTCTCCCAGCTCCAGCAAATCATTGACCTGGTAGGAACACTAAACCCCTCCCTCCCAGGTCTGCTTTGGGTAAAGCCCTCTGTCTTGATAGCTACATAACTTGCTGTGTGTCTGTGAGAAGGCTTTTCCTTCACCCTCTCCCTTGGTTCTTGTCATGCAGACAGAAAGCAGAAGTCTGAAGTGCAGGCAATGCAATGTTATTGGGATTAGTTCCAAGCAAGCGTATTTATAGCTCTACACGCTGGTAGTGTCTGTTCCCCAGTGTCCTGTTCCCAGCTTTGATGCTGCAGAGCCTCTTTTGTCCCCATCGCCACCTCCTTAGCAGGCCCAAATAGACCTGTAGTGGACACCCCTAGTTGCACCTCCTTGCACGTTATGTCATGCTCTGTTTTGGAGTCATAAGTCGGGAGTCTTTGTCCCACTTCTTTTGTATCCCATGGGTAAGGAGTGAGGTTGTGCTCTAGCCAAGGCCAGGCTTTTCTTTGGCTTTTAGGGTTTTTTATATGCCTCCACCTCCCTTTTTTATTCTCCCTCCACCCACTTGCCCCTTCTAACTGGTTGCTTGACCATGGCTTAAAGGAGCTAGGCAGCCTGTCAGTGTGTGCTCATATTCCACTCCCACTATACCCTGTAACGCTTTAACTGTTCTTCCTTGTTCCCATTATATAACAAACCCATCTGGCCAGGCAAAAGCAATGCAGTGTCTCTGTCCTTTATTCACACATTCTTATAGAATACAAGAGTATTGAACTCAAACCCAAAATTCTATCCCAGGCTAACAAACTGGCCTATAGACTACAGCATCTGCCTGGCCTGACCAGCCCCACTGTAGTGGTAGATGGTGAATTGTGTCCTGTGAACAAGCAGTTCCTCCAGTCACTATTAGTTATGTAAGTGTGTGACTTGTTGCTGTGGAATCCTATGTTCCATCTCCTAGATGGAACAGGCCCTGGGTCAGAAGGCTCATGATGGGCAGGAGAAACTGCAGCAGATATGGCTGGAGTGTCGCAAGGGCCAGCCAGGAGGCAGTGAGGACAACGGCTCACCGCAGCCAGAGGTATCCTTCCTCTCTTGCATTGTTGCACTGCACCTTGTGTCTACAGCATGTCATGACAGGAGTGAGCTTCACACGCACATAGTCACTCTCCCTCCTATCTCTCTCTACAGGAGATGGTGGCCCAGGCTCTAGCCACTTCCCATAACCTCATCCTGCAGGTGTGGCCCACCTGCCATAGCCTCCTGCCCAACATCCAGGGTCTCCCTGCCACTCTCCAGGAGAAGGTCCAGCAAGCCTACCAGAACATTGGAGAAGGAAGTCTGGAGCTCTCCCATGTCCAATCCCTCCAGGAGTTGTCTGAGGGTATCCTGACCCAGACTCGGGAGAAGTTGACCAAAGCCCAGGAGTCCCTGGATGAGCTGCTGGAATATGTGGTGCAGAACACTCCCCTCACATGGATTGTGGGACCCTTTGCCCCTGCTGGAGACTCTACGGAGAAGGCAGAGGAACCGGCAGAGGCTGAGAAGGCAGAGGTGCCAGTGGAAGCCTGAAGTAGTGGCTGTATGGTGATCTAATGCAATACATCTCACTACTGCTCAAATGGAGCTTAATGTTCACAGCTAGAATAGCCCAGCCATAGTTGGCTTTGGGATGGGAGTCTGTCCGTTACTTTGCACATAATGACTCTGCAGTGTGCAGACAGCTGGACATACAATATATATAAGGCTGTCTATCTTGTATTCAAGTCCCTACTTGCTAGAATACCTCTGATGCTCTTCCTGGTGAGGCTTGAGTGGGAATACCACTCTTTGATGCAGGCCCTAAGATTTATGGCCTTAATGTCTCCCCCAAGAGAATGGGAGCAGACCTCCAATCCCTTTATTTCAGAGACTCCTGTCTCTGACCTTTTGGTAGGGCTTCCTCTGGCCTGTCTGTTAAGGGTATAAAAAGAGTGAGGATGGGACCTGGTCTGCTTTCTGGTCTTCCTGCCCCTGCTGTGCAGACGTCTGACCAGATATTGCAGAACCTCACACTTTTTCCAAAAAAAAAACCAACTCTTCCCTTTAGAGTACAGCCTTAAGCATGGAAACTCAAGACAATGCATAGTAACTGTCTGTTCTGCAAGTACCATCTCTGCTCCACTGCACATGGCCTTGTGATGGTTGCTAGCTTTTGTCCTCTTAATAGCCTTGCATTGTTGAGGTATAGAGGCTGGTCTCATGCTGCTCCCCTGACAAAATCCAGTGTCTGCCCCTAGAAAGACCCCCCCCGTCCGCCCCTCCCTGTGACTGACTTAAGAGTGGAACACAATGTAAAACTATTGGCTCTTCCACAATAAATACTCCTCTGCATACAGATAAGGGTCCTTGACTCATGTTTGGTTATTAAGGAAACTGAGCCAGCGGCAGGCACTTCTCCTGCCAGAGAAGTATTGACTGAAGACAGTTGAAGTTCTGTAGTAAGGGGGTTATGGCTTCTCCCCTACCCAGGTGCTCAGCAGGGCATGCTCCTGGCATACACAGAGCAGAGATGGAGGCAGAACCACCATGCTGTTTAAAACCTCTCTCCTCATCTGCTTGCAGACTTCATTTCTGCTGCGGCACTGGTGGGAGAATTCAGTCTGTGATCTGGGGGAAGCAGATGGGTGGCAAGAATCTCTTCCCTCCAACTAGAGAAGGAAGGCTATTGTAACCATCTTTTCTCTCTCTCCCTTCCCCCCCCCCCCCAATTTCCATGGCTTGTGCCCCCTAAAAAGGGAGGAGCTGACTCAGCCAGAGCATGCAAAGTCAAATATACCCTCATATGAATATTCAAACCTGCATCTGGCTGCTGCCTTGAGGCTCTTAGTAGGTGGTACTGGGCTAGAGGCTGAGTTGCAATGAGGCTTGCCTGTAAGTGGGATGTTACAGTGTTGGATCATATTAAAGAAGTTCTGTATTAAAATCACAAATGAGTTTGATTCCCCAGAGTTTAAATTCCAGGGTATTATTAATTAAGAGGTCTCTTGGTTTTTGGTACTGTTTCTCTCCCTCTATGTGTGAAACTTGCAAGCTGCTAATTGTGTTAGTACATTCTAAGACAGAGTCTGTTCTCAAAGCAATTCACAGAGAGAGAGACTCAAAGCAATACTCTAACAACAGAAACAGCACCCAGAGACTCCCCACCCTTTTGTTGTATTAACAATTGTGATTAAAATAGAGATAGAGGATGTATGTGGATGGATGCTTGGTGTGGCTAATAACTGAATGATCAGGGAGGTGCCAGCCTAAGAATCCAGTGTCCATCGGCTGAAGAAGGCGTCAAGTGGAAATAACCAGAGGACCCCCCCGGAGGGCAGACTGGAATCCACCCAACAGCCTCAAGAATGGGAGAACCAAAGAACAAGATAACCTCTTGGAGCCGTCAGGAATGTGCTATCTGCTGATTGATTCAGCAACAGCATAATGAACCAATTCCCATAGACTGGCATAGGAAGAAATTCCTATAAAAATAGACTCTAAAAAGTGAGAACTTTGGGGTCTGATTCTGCAAACCAACTTCCAGGAGCATCAGATGAGCATCTGACAAGGCCCTGCTCCCTCCTCATGTCCAGGCCACCTGGCCAGTGGCTTGGCATGAGCAACTCTAAGGCTGGTAACTATGATAACAACCTTGCAGAACCTGTGTGTGTGTGTGTGTGTGTGTGTGTTTGTATGAATGAATGTGTGAATAAATATGAGATTGAATGGAATCTTATAGCTATAACTAACTGCTTACTATGATTCTTTCTGTATTCACAATAAATGTGGCATTTTGCCTTTTTCCCTTTAAGATCCTGCTGGTTTTTATTTTATTGGTACAACAACAGGAATCGTTCCCACTGGTCAGCTGAACTAAAACTCTACACTGCAAACTCTCCTACCTTAGGTATGGTGGGATACACTTCCTACACAAGCTGATGGTGTCTCTTAAAGGCACAGCTCACCAGTGTGCTGGTGAGGGCCCCAGGAACCACAGAAGCTGGAGGGACATGTGGCAGGGAGAGTGGGTCTGCAGGGGCTAGATGCTAAGACATGGGGGCGGGGGGGGTTGCTGGCTGTAGAGGCATCTTGCATATATTTAAGGCTTGATTGCAGGAGGTACTGTTAGAGGGGGCAGGATTCTGCAGCCGCTTGTCTGAGCAGGGCCTGATGCACTGAGTCTCTTCCCAACAAACACTTGCTACAGCTTCTGGGGCCGTTCCCTGGTGAGAAGGGCCATGCAGAGGGCCCAGGGGAAGGGGCCAGCCCTCCAGCGACTTCTGGCACACCACCCTCTTCCTCTGATCCATCAGCTGTCAATCCTTCAGTGTGAAGTGCCCAGCTCCTGCCCTTCACTGGGTCTGGCTGAGCCCGTGGGCTGCCCGGAGATGGGCTATTTACCCTGTACCTGCAGGCCTCAGGCAAGCTTGCTGATCATTTTCCTACCCCCGCAGTTGGAGCTTGCCCCTGGGGCAGAGTCCAAGAGACAGAAGTCAGGGTCTAGGCTGCCAAGGCAATTCAAGTTTGCAGTGTGGCTGAGCGCTGTCTCTCTCTCCCAGGGGCGTAGAGAGACCAGGTGGGTGAGGTAATATCTCTTCTTGCACCAGCTGCTGTGGGGGAGAGAGAGCAAGCTTGCTGCTGCTCCAAAGCTTGTTTTCAGGTGTAGGAAAGACCTGGACAGTCACTGAGTGCCTTTCCCAGCCCTAGGGAGCAAGAAGGCCTGCCTCTAACTAACGGAAGTTGGGCCAATAGGCAATGTAAGGGGACTGTTGCCCCTTACTAACATTCAATGGGGGTGTTTTGGTTGCTAGTTCTCAGTACTAAAAGGGGAAGGGTTGATAGTCCCCAGGTACAAGGGGGGGAGGCCAATGCTCCAGGTCATCCTGAATGGCAGGCTAATCAGGGAGTCAGCAGGCCAGGGAGGTTCTGTCCTCTGCGAGAGCTGGGTTTGCCTGGGTCAGACAGAGTGGGGCCAAGCTAAAGAGAAAGCAGGGGCCCAAGCTGAGCTGTGCCAGATCCAGAGAGAGCAGACCCTAGGCTGGGAACAGAGCTGCAGCCCCCAAGCCAGAGGCACAGCCCAGAGAGAGCAGACTTGCCCTGGGAGCAGAGCTGAAGCAGCCCAGGAAGCAGGTCAGTGCTGGGAGCAGAGTCACAGGAGCAGCCTGCAGCGCAGACCTGTCCTGGGAGCAGAGCTGCAGCAACCAGAGGCAGAGGGGCCAGAGAAGCAGCCCAGGGAGCTGGAGGCAGAGCAGCAGCAGCTGTGCAGAGACCGAGTGGTGGAGCTGGATGCGGTGAGCAGCTGGGGAGAGCGAGGGGGACCCTGGGCAGCAGACCCAGCACAGGGAGACGCCTCAGCCAAGGGGCTCTGCAGGCCAGGCTTGGATCATAACCCCGACAGGGCGGTGGCCAACACTGGGAAGAAGGGTCCTACCACTTAGAGCCTGGGAGCGTGTGGCCACCACCAGAGCGAGTGTCCAACCCACAGCATCCCTGCAGCCCAGCCAGGGCCTGAGAAGGTGGCCTGGGACTCACAAGTAACAGACTGTGAACTGCCCGGACATTCCAGAGACACTGTTTGTGATGTTCCCTGCTCCGAGTGGGGTGATGTGTTTCCTTTAACCTTTCCTATTTTTCCTTTTTTAAATTAATTGTTGATTAAACAACTTGCATTTGCTTTAAATTGTACGTAATGAGCAGTGAGTCCAGGAAGTGCCCAGTGCAGGGAGAGTACCCTGGAGCGGGGACACCCTAGCCCCTGTCCTAGGTGACCACAGCAGGGTTGGGGGTCGAGCCCCCCAGGAATCCTGGGCCCAGCCTTGTTGGGGTTACGAGGACTCTGCCAGACAGGAGAGTGGAAGGGGAGTCCTCAAGGGCAGGGAGGCCACTGGGTAAAGGAAGTCGGAGCGGGGACTCAGATCCTTTCGCTAGCTCACTTCACGGGCGTAGTACAGAAGTCAGGAAAGTTCCCCACAATAGCAGGACTATTCCCCCTTACAGAAAGACTAAGTTACAGTATATGCCACATAGGAGCCCTGTGTTAGGGGTTCAAATACACAGGTCCCTGTTCACACTAAGAGGTGACTGCAGGTTAGCAATGTTCATTTCCCAAGGTAGCCCTGCCCCTTAAAAACAAATGGTGTGAGGCATCTTTGCCTTCAAACCACTTGTCTCCTCCCTGCTTAGGGGTAGAGGGCAGCATCTGCACTGGCCCTGGATGAAGAACTACATGTCACAATCATGTTAGGTGTTAGCAGGGAAAGCGCTGGGGGCAGTGCATTCTCTGAACTATAACCCTGGAGGGTCTCCTGGCCTGGTGGGCAGCTTTGCCACATAGGTAACTCTCTGCCATTGCACTTTGTAGAGACAAGGCAGGCCTTGGGGCCCTCTCCCAGAGCAAAGCCCTACCATGCTAGGAGCTATGCAGACAGAAGAAAGTAGGTCCTTGCTCCAAAGCATATAGGATCTATGTATGAGACAAGTATCTGCCCACTTTCCATCCTGTCTCCTTGCTTAGTGCCCACTCCCAGCCCCTCCTGCCCTGGAATGGGAAGGGGGGGACCCCCTCCAGCAAACCACCCAGCCTCTCAAAGACCAGTCACTTTTATGGCCTGGTGTTTGCTTCCTGGCAGCACCTCCAGCTTGTGAGGCCTATGGTGTGTGGAGCTAGGTAAAGTAGAAGCGAAGAGCAGCTGGGATCTGGAGGAAGTGCCCTTTGACTGGGCACGCCCGGTACTACTAAGGCTCAGTCTGTTTAGGCCTCGCCCCTGGGCTGTGAGCACTGTGGGGCAGGGCTGGTGTCTGGCTTTTGGGGTTTTTTTATAGAGGGTGAGGCCCGTGGGCTGTGCTGAGCAAATGATGAGCTGAGTACGGGGCTTAATTCATGCCAGGGCAGAGCTGCAGCACCTCTGGATTTCTCACAGCTGTTACGAAAGTAAAAAACTTGCCTCTTTCATTACAAATTAGGCCCTGTCGGAGCACCTGTGAGCCCCTAGTGCCACAGCTGGGGGAGGGAGGGCGCATTGCTGTGAGACAGCTCCGGGATCCTGCTAGCAAAGTGGCCAGGGACGTTTGCATCTAGCTGATCCCACAATTAGTGGCGAGGGGAAAAGCTGTGCAGAGAGCATCCTGAGTGGGGAAACCCTGGGGGCCTATTCACGGTGTGTCCCCAGCACCCCCAAGAGGAGGCTGGGCACCTCGCCCCCACCAGGGACGTGCCTCAGTAACCTGCATGCCCCAAGCAGCCCAGCGAGTCTGTCAAACACACTCACTGGCCGGCTGCTTCGGGGTGGGTGAGGTTTCAAGCAAGGAAGTGAGCCGCAATGCACAGGTGAACCAAGCCCCACCAAGGCTGCTTCCTCACCTGCTGGAAACTGCTGGGCCTCGCCCCGCCCGGGCAGTGAAACAAAACCATGCAGTTAGCCCTGCCCAAGCAAACCAGGGCATGCCCGGCCCATGCACAGCGCCCGAGTACTGCTACCACGAGGTGGCTCGACCTCTCGGCTGCTGTAAAGGGGCTCAGCACCATTGGAGCCACACTGATTTACCCCACCCGGGGGCTTGGCCCAGTGCTGTTTGGCGCTTCCCCGATAAGGCTCATTGGCACCTTGGAGGGGATGAGCCGCACCCTCTGGTCACCCATGGCCCGCTGGGGCAGCCAGGCATGCTTGGGGGAGCCATTTGCTGGCACAGGCCCAGGCTTGGCAAGAATGGGACACCACAAGCATATGGGGTTGCGTGGGTGGGTGGGTGTTTTTTTCCCCCCCGCCAGCTGCCTCTATGGAACTTCTCGGAGCCCCCCTTTGCTGTGTGCTTACAGCCGTCCTGCTGCCACCCCGATGGCTCCTGTAAACAACCCAAAGCAATGGGAGCCCTGAGGAAGTGTCACCTACCGGCCAGAGCCCGAGACCAGGACTCAGGGGACCTGGGCTCTATCCCCTGCTGCTGCCAGCTGGGTGACCTTGGCTTTTCACTTCCCCGCCCTGTGTCGCTGAGAAGGCATTATCGGGGCTGGTCTGTCTGTTTCTTTTTCCCTGTAGCTTTTGGTGGGTAGAGCTCAGGGCTCCCGCCTGGGCGTCACGGAGGGGGAGCTATTTGTGTTTTGACTTTGTGACTGTCCACAGGCCCTGGCCCTCTTCTCCGCTCACCCCGCTCTTTCTGGCCAGACAGGAGAGCAACTCTCGCCATCAGCAGGGGCTGAGCAACACTCCCCAGACCTAGAGTTCCTATGCCCCATTTTTGGAAGTGACTGGCTCTAACGTTTGAGCAAGCAGAGTTTTCCAGCCCTGAAAGAGAGTGGCTGGTTTAACTGAGCTGAGCAGGACCCTAGTTCTGATGCCAATTGACAGTAGCAACACAGGAGATATGAGTCTTGCACAAGGGAAAACACTTGATTCTGTCTCGGAAGAGCTGCCCTAGGGGGTGGTCTCCTGGTGGCCAGCTGGTGCTGCTGCTAAGCTTGTCCTGCTGAACTGATGCTCCCCCTTCTCTCCCACCCCGCATCCACTCGCTACCTTGTCACGTCACACCGCTTTGGAGTTGGTGTCAAAGAACCAGGCCCAACCTCTTCCTGTGGGTAGTTTCTGGCTTCAAGGAGCTCGTGCCTGCCAGCCACCAAAGATGGACTTAGCAGCAAACCATCAGCATAGCAAAGGATGCAGCGACTGGCAAAGTGATTGGAATAGGGAGGCTGCCCCAACCAGACCAACCTGCCAGTGAGCAAAGGCTAAGCTAAATGCCTGTCACAAATCCTCCCAGTGCCACTCACTCTCTCTACTCAGATACCATCCCCACTCTTCCTCATGCTTACGTCTGTCACATGTGCTCCTGGGCCTAGGGCAAACCAGTCTCCCCTCTGTACCAGAGACGTTACAGCGCTTCTTGTTACATCTGTCAATTCCAAATGATTTTGTCATTTTCTTTCCAGGGCAGGACAGCTGCATCCCTGAGTGACTATGGGCTACAGGGGACTCATGGAACTGCTTGCAGGAGGGTTAGGTCATCAGTTCTAATTTGATGGCCTTGGAATAAAATGCCTGGCAGACTACAGAGATGAGCTTTTGCGCTGAATCATGCCCAGAAGGACAACACAGTTGTTTGGTTTTCAAAGCTGCATCCTTACCAAGTCAGTATTTATACCTCCCTAGCTATGGGTGCGTGAAACTAACCTGACACAGCTGTACATGCAGAATATTTGCACACACGCATTCGGCATGCAGACCTAGGCAGATAATCGCTGGGAAGACTTCATTTACCATGTATGATGCAGAAGCCTTGAAAACTCTCAACTAAGGTGGTGCCTTATAGTAGATGACAGGCCCTGCCCCAAAGGGCTTAGCCCCAAATCCTCAAAACTACTTGGGGGCCTCCCTCTAGTGCTGAAACACCACTCAGGAGCTGGGCCTTACAGGTTTAAGAAAGACGCCCTTAACTTTATTTGGTTTAACTGACAGCCATCTGGCCCTAGTCGTTACAAGAAAATCTTGGCTCATGACTGGCTGAAAAGCGCCACGGGAATTATTGTGTTATTGTTTCAACAGCGTGATACTGGTCCATGGGAACGCAGAGCAGCATCTGGCCCAGCAGCTGGGACACAGAGCAGCATTAGCTTCTATTCCGTCTCGCATCACGATGAAGAGAAAGGGGCCAAGAAGTACTGTCAACCTCAGCCTACCGGCTAAAAGGGAACGCAGTGCAGAAATCACTATTCTCAGCCAAAGTACAAACTGAAGCCTGAATCATAGACTATCAGGGTTGGAAGGGACCTCAGGAGGTCATCCAGTCCAAACCCCTGCTCAAAGCAGGACCGATCCCCAGTTAAATCATCACAGCCAGGGCGTTGTCAAGCCTGACCTTAAAAACTTCTAAGGAAGGAGATTCCACCACCACCCTAGGTAACGCATTCCAGTGTTTCAGCACCCTCCTAGTGAAAAAGTTTTTCCTAATATCCAACCTAAATCTCCCCCACTGCAACTTGAGACCATTACTCCTTGTTCTGTCATCTGCTACCACTGAGAACAGGCTAGAGCCATCCTCTTTGGAACCCCCTTTCAGGTAGTTGAAAGCAGCTATCAAATCCCCCCTCATTCTTCTCTTCCGTAGACTAAACATCCCCAGTTCCCTCAGCCTCTCCTCATAACTCATGTGTTCTAGTCCCCTAATCATTTTTGTTGCCCTCCGCTGGACTCTCTCCAGTTTTTCCACATCCTTCTTGTAGTGTGGGGCCCAAAACTGGACACAGTACTCCAGATGAGGCCTGCCCTATTGAACGGGGGCGGGCCTGTCTTTGTGTTCTGTTTGTACAGCACCTGGCACAATGGAGGGCACAGCGAGGGCTCCTCGGTGCTACAAATAATAACGTAATAAACATGTATGGCACAAACTCATCCTATTCCGGAGAGAGCCAGCTGTGATGGAAAACAAAAACAAAACAAACTGGTGATGTTTTCAATAAACAATTAGACCCTAATTTCCCCCACCTGAGTATGGGTCCAGTTCACATACTTTCACGTGACTCAGCATGAACATTTATAGCTATAGACACCCTGGGTTAACCTTGACCAACTACTTCAAGGTTAAAAGCTACAGAGTCTTGTCTCCATTAGGATTTTACATTCGAGATTGTTATCGTGCCTTATCAATCTCAGTGCAGAACCACAGCACCCTCTGCAGTGACCACAAAACCAATGTGATCAAACAGCAGGGAAAAGGCCTCGGCCGGCAAGACAGATGGGCTGGGCAAGGGCCAGAAAAAGAAAGGGGAAAGCGTGTGGGTGCAAGGGGACACCCAGGGAGAGAAGTGGATGAAAGTAAGTCAACAGCAAGGGAGTGAATGGGGTGGGCGGAGCGAAACGGAGATTCAGACACAGAAAATCAAGGAGCAACATAACAATGAAGGGCGCAGAGCAGCGGCTGTTTATCATTCGGGACCCAGGGATTTCCCCACGCCTCATTACCCCTCATAATGGTGCACTTGGGCAATGTGATCATCACACAGCTGACTGCCTCTGGAATAATAATGACCAGCGAGGCTAGTTTATGGGGGGAAAGCAGAGTATGGGCAGGCCGCCACTCACACAGGTCACTGCGCCCAATTATCGCTGTGTACACAGCTAATAAAGAGAAAAGCACTGTCACCAGGCACGTGGGCTTTGACAGCAAACACTGTGTGTGACAGAGACTGCGGGAGGGCAGGAGAACAAGGATGGGGAGCTCAGCCTGATACGGACCTGTAGGAATTTAGAGTTTGAAGGGCTAAAATCACACTTAGGAACAGAGGAACTGCCAAATGGGCTCAGCCCGCCGGCCCTCTTGCTGTGACAATGGCTCGCACCAGCCGCTTCAAAGCAAGGTGCAGAAAATCCTGCAGTATGTAGCTCTGGGCTAATCTGTCACAGGGCGAGCCTCTTCCTAACCCTGCGTAGGTCGGCTCATGCCCTGAAGCGGGGGGGGGGGGGGGGGGGGAAGAGCAGTTAGGTCCCTGCTAAAGCTCGTGGTTATTTTTCAGTATGGCTATTGTAACTCCGGATAGTTTTGTCCAATCATTTTATGAAATTCGCTCAGGTCTTGGCCTCAATGACCTCCTAGAATCATAGAAGATGAGGGTTGGAAGGGTCCTCAGGAGGTCATCTAGTCCAACCCCCTGCTTAAAGCAGGACCAATCCCCAATTAAATCATCCCAGCCAGGGCTTTGTCAAGCCTGGCCTTAAAAACCTCTAAGGATGGAGATTCCACCACTTCCCTAGGGAACCCATTCCAGTGCTTCACCACCCTCCTCGTGAAATAAGAAAAAGACGCTGTGTAGCTGAGGGCTATAACAACTCATGCCCTCTGTACTGATCCACAGAGGAGAACCTCATGTGACAATGAGTTCCACTGGTCAATTGTGAGTTGCATGGGAAAGTTTTGCCTGGTATCAGCTGTATATTGGCTGCCAAGCCATGTCACTGAATGTCCCCTTGCTTGCAGATTGTGCCAGAGGGCAAATAGAAATGCCCCTTCTACTCTCTCTAAACCATTCGGATGGAGCCTGTAAAATGCTGGAATTGTACCTGTCTGTTGCTGAGGCAGGATAGTTGATAGCAAAAACCTCACTGGGCCTTTGGTTTCGCTGCTGTGTTAAACAACATGCTCATGTAGCACATACCGTCCTGTGATCAAAGCCCTGCGTCCATGTCACCCTTCCCTGCCCTCTCCAGGCTCAGAGCTGGAATTCAATTCTCTTAATAGCCAAGGAACCAAAGTGCTCTGATGGCTTACCGACCAGCCACCGGGGCCTGGCTCTCCTCACCCTCCAACGCCCCAGGATGAACTCAAGTCCGTGAGTCACGGTGTCATTCCTGTCCTGCTGTGTGCAGAGCTGGGGGCTGACGACATGGCACGTGACATCACTTGCAAATAACGTCAGCTCCATGGCAATGGCACTCAGTCAAAGCCTTCAGTCTCCCCAGGAGAAATTCGGAGCACGGTGCTGGCTCGTCTGCGGGTAGGAAAGGTGCTTGCTTTTATCCCTCATTCCTAGCTGTCCAGTCTTCTTCTGCCTTGCACTCTGCCTGCCTCTTTTGCTTTCCCTGGGACATGCAATGTCTCTCTCTCTCTCCCGACTCAGCCCACCTCTGCCCTAACACACCCCACATGCTTCTCACTCCAGTCCTCCCTTCCCCGCAAAGGACCCGGGGAGCAGCTGCCTCTGTTGGGCCTTACAGCAGCTACCCCATGGCCTGCTCCAGCCTCCTCTGCCCATGGCTGCTAGGCTTGCTGTGAGCCTGAATGGCTGTTTGTGCTCAAAAAAAAAAGGAGTACTTGTGGCACCTTAGAGACTAACCAATTTATTTCAGCATAAGCTTTCGTGAGCGACAGCTCACTTCATCAAATGCATACTGTGGAAACTGCAGAAGACATTATATACACAGAGACCATGAAACAATACCTCCTCCCATCCCACTCTCCTGCTGGTAATAGCTTATCTAAAGTGACCACTCTCTTTACAATGTGTATGATAATCAAGGTGGGCCATTTCCAGCACAAATCCAGGTTTTCTCACCACCCCCCCCACACACAAACTCACTCTCCTGCTGGTAATAGCTCATCCAAATTGACCACTCTCCTTACAATGTGTATGATTATCAAGGTGGGCCATTTCCAGCATAAATACAAGTTTAACCAGAACGTCGGGGGGGGGGGGGTTGTAGGAAAAAACAAGGGGAAATAGGCTACCTTGCATAATGACTTGTGCTCAGTGCATCCGCCCTGCCCTGTCCTCCTTGGGGGGGTCACTGGCCAAAGCACCCTGTGTTTTAAGCGGAGCAGGAACAGGACCTTTGTCTCACCGGGTTTGCATCTCTTATGCACCCGACACCCCACCAGTGCATTTTGCCGGGCTCTCTGGGGCAATGGCTGTGTGAGCACTGCCCCAGCTCAGCGCTGGGCACATCGTCACCTGGCATTTTCTGTGTGGGACGGATGATTTTGACAGACAAGGGGGCCTTGTGCTCCCCTGTTTATTCCCTGGTGTGCATCCAGCTCCAAAGCTAATGCCAGTGGCCCCCCCTCCTCAGGGAGGGTTAACTGGTGGACTCCTGATCCCACTAAGCCAAACCTTTGTGAGCCTCCATGGGCTGAAGCTGCCAAGTAGGGTCCCATCAGCAACAAAACAGGGCAAGTCCCCATCCTCCAGCATAACTCAGTTTGAGGGAAGGGGCAGAAGGCTCTGGCTGGCAGAGCCAGTTTCAAGGGGATGGAACAGCTGGATTCTTGCACTTATACAAAGAACAGCAGCCTGGCTGAGAGCGGGTTTTTGCCATCTGTTTGCAGGAGAGGGCAGTGCTGCATTCATCAGTGAAATAAAGCGAGCTTGGAGTGGGATGAAGCGGCAGACTGCAGTTTTCTAAAAGTGCCAGCACTCCACTCATTGCTCCACTCATTGCTCACACTGGGCTTTGCCTGGGACAGCCGGGTTAATGCCCTCGCCTCACCTCACTGCAGCCATGGGGTCACTTTTAGAGCTAGGTCCAGCCCTAGTTAGTGCCTAAGATTGGCATCCCCTGCCCCTGCCTCCACCAGGGCTAAGAAATACCTCGAGGAGTTTATGAGAATTGTTACAACTGTCGCACTCCTGGAGATTCTCCCTTTGAAATGCTCCTGGCCTGATTTTCCCCAGTGTAATTACATCTGGGGCCGTATCTGCCCCTAGGGTGAGCCGAAGTCCCAGAGCTTCAGGCCAGAACCTGCCACTAGATCCCGTCAAAGGAGCGACACTGATCAGCAACAGCCGGGGGTCTGGCCCAGGAGATTTACTGCAACTATCGAAGGAAACCCCAAAGGCAGTTGACAGGGCACAGCGCTCAGTTCTCCAGCCAGGGTGCCTGTCACTAGTCTAAAAGCGCAGCCTCCTTCAATCACTGGTGCTCTCACTCCATACAGCACCACCCTGCCTGCAGCCACACCAGTCCTCGTCCAGGACCTAAAATAGCCACCTTCCTGCCCTTTGGACGGCCCGGGCATCTGAGTGCCCCACTCTCCAGTTTGCAAGGGGAAGAAGCCCCCTGTGCAATGTGCACCCTGGAGCCAGTCCCCTTCTCTGGCTTCCCCTTTGAAACACTGGAATGGAGCCCTTTGGTAAATTAGCCCTTCAACAGAGCTGCCCAGTAGGGTCCCCTTCCTAGGCACGGCTTGCTCTGTGATCCCCAGACCCAGAGTGCGACCCCTCCCTCGGATCTAGTCCCTTTCCCTCCCGAGATCTCCACACATTTTACATTTATCTCTACTTTACAGATGAGAAACTGAGGCAGTGAGAGAGCACGGTCAGCTAGCAGGTCAGTCACGGAGCTGGGCCTCGAACCAGGGCTGCCGAGTCCCACTCCAGTGTCTGTAGCTAATGGAGAAGATGGAATCACCCCCATCTTACAGCCAGGGAGCTGAAACACAGGGTGAGTTCTCCAGCGTCACACAGGAAGCCTGTAGCAGAACTGGGAATAAAACCCAGCTCTCCTTAGGGCCAGGCCAGTGCCTTTATCTTCAGCCCACCCTTCCTCTCGCATACAGCTCACACCAGCTTCCAGCCTCGCAGCCTGGGCATGCCACTGAATGAGCCTCCCTTACATTCCTAGAGACTGGTGGGTCTCAACCTACCTATTTACCATTGTGGGCCACACATGCGGCTGGCTATGTGTTACATGGCCGCATCCACACAATATATATACTACCGATATGGCCATAAGGATGTCATATGGACCGGAGCTGTGTGCTGACTGGG
The DNA here is from genome assembly GCF_965140235.1 of Caretta caretta. Classification (NCBI taxonomy): domain Eukaryota; kingdom Metazoa; phylum Chordata; order Testudines; family Cheloniidae; genus Caretta; species Caretta caretta. The sequence continues at coordinate 125,389,759 of NC_134210.1, forward strand.
TTGCAAGTGGTCTGCAGGCTGAGAACCACTGATCCTTCTAGACCCCTACCCTGGCATGTTCTCACCCAGACAAGGAATGTGTAACTATTGAGCAACATAGAATCATAGAATATCAGGGTTGGAAGGGACCTCAGGAGGTCATCTAGTCCAACCCCCTGCTCAAAGCAGGGCCAATCCCCAATTTTTGCCCCAGATCCCTAAATGGGCCCCTCAAGGATTGAACTCACAACCCTGGGTTTAGCAGGCCAATACTCAAACCACTGAGCTATCCCTCCCCCCATCCTGTTCTCCTCCGCCACTGCTGCTGCTGGAAAAGCCACAGTTGTAGCCACATCATTGGCTCTGTGGCTGAAGGTAGCCACCTTGTGCCAAGTGCTCATAAAAAGTCCAGCCAGCTTCTGCACATTCGCAGCTGCCAACACAATGGTGCAGAGCTCTCTTACGCCCTGGCTGGCTGACAGCAGCTCCAAAGAGGTGGTAGCTCACCCAGAGAGGAAGCATGGGATGGAGAGAGCAGAATCCTGGGATTTTTGGAGTTTGACCCTGTCATAAATATAAAGGGAAGGGTAATCACCTTTAAAATCCCTCCTGGCCAGAGGAAAAATCCTTTCACCTGTAAAGGGTTAAGAAGCTAAAGGTAACCTCACTGGCACCTGACCAAAATGACCAATGAGGAGACAAGATACTTTCAAAATCTGGGAGGAGGGAGAAAAACAAAGGGTCTGGGCCTGTTTGTGTGATGCTTTTGCCCGGGACAGAACAGGAATGGAGTCTTAGAATTTAGTAAGTAATCTAGCTAGGTATGTGTTAGATTATGATTTCTTTAAATGGCTGAGAAAATAGCTGGGCTGAATAGAATGAATATTCTTGTCTGTGTGTCTTTTTTGTAACTTAAGGTTTTGCCTAGAGGAATTCTCTATGTTTTGAATCTAATTACCCTATAAGGTATTTACCATCCTGATTTTACAGAGGTGATTCTTTTTTACTTCTATTAAAAGTCTTCTTGTAAGAAAACCAAATGCTTTTTCATTGTTCTATGATCCAAGGGTTTGGGTCTGTGGTCACCTATGCAAATTGGTGAGGATTTTTACCCCACATTCCCCAGGAAGTGGGGTGCAAGGGTTGGGAGGATTTTGGGGGGAAAGACGTTTCCAAACAACGTTTTCCCAATAAACCCAGATAAAGTTTGGTGGTGGCAGTGGAAGTCCAAGGGCAAAGGGTAAAATAGTTTGTAGCTTGGGGAAGTTTTAACCTAAGCTGGTAAAAGTAAGCTTAGGAGGTTTTCATGCAAGTCCCCACATCTGTACGCTAGAGTTCAGAGTGGGGAAAGAACCTTGACAAACCCTGTCAAGGCTGATTCCCCACTCTGGCACTTCAAGTACAGAAGGTGAAGCCCCGCAAGGATTCTAAAAATTAATACTGGCCACTCTAGGCTTGTGTTAAACTCCCAAGGTTACAGCTTCTCTCTGACCTTGGATGGGTAGATCCTGCCACCACCAAAATGCAAAAAACCCCTTTGAAACCAGAAAGGTGCACTTGGGAATTCCTTCCTGTGGGGTACCCTCAAGCCCTTTCACCCTCCCTCTGAGGAAGAGCTGAGAAAGAAAACAAAGGAAATCAGCTCTTGCTACCAGCTAATTTAACAACATGGGCACAAACCTCTTGGGACACCAAAAATCCAATCCTGCTCTTTAAAAAGGTACATTTTCTTAAAAAACAAAGAGGAAAAAAAAATATATCTGGAACTTCAGCTTTTGCTAGATTAAAAACCCATTTACAAAATGTAAACATCAAGATTAACCTTCTTGAGGTCCAGCGTAAAATAAATTACAAGCAAAATAAAAAGCATTTGGGGTTAGCACAGCGGAGTGCTCAAACCAATAAGAAATAAACAGAAATAAACCTAATTGCGTCTTTCTAGACATTCCCTAATTTACTTACTTTTCTGGGGTTTCAGATAAGCAATCTCTAGGTATGATCTGATGGTTTTTCATATCTGGCTTAAGCTTCTCATAGCATAACTACTCCCTGTTCCCCTCTTTTCCGGAGAACCACAACACACAGAGAAAGGGAAGTTTTTTCCCAATTTTAAAAAGTTCTTGCCCTCCCATTGGCTCTTTTGGTCAGGTGCCCACTCCCTTCCTTTCATCTGTGGCTTGTTAACCCTTTACAGGTAAAGCAAGTAGAGAACAACCACCAAGAGGGATACCATAGCCAACTGGCTGGCTGGGTGCCCCCTCTTATTTATCACCAACCCCAAATCCTAGAATTCCACTGGCTTCTGCTAAGCGTCCCACAATGCACAGCAAGGGAAATCCCAGCATGCACACAGCTCAGCAGCAAAGCTAAGGACTATGGGATACCCACCCAAAATGCCACGTGTTTAGTGCACACCAAGCCCCGCCCACATGTACACAGTGCAAAGGGTTCAGGTGTCCCCCATGCATGCTATTACTGTGTATTGCACACTAGTTAGTGGGCGTGAACTCAGTGCAAGCTAACCCCTCGTGTAGACAAGCCTGAGAGCAAGAGACCTGCTTGTCCAAACTAGTTCTGGAGCTGGCAGGCAGAGTCTTCAAAGCGAACAGTTCACGTATTGTCTCAGAACAACCCTGCAACATTTACTGGGGTATGGTTTAGCTTGAACTATTATTTCACTTCCGGCTTGTTTTTCCAGACAGCTCCCCCTGTTCAACTAACCCAACATAATCATACAGCAAACATCCCAATAACCAGGTCACCGGAGTGTTCCTCAGTTATCACAGAGCAGCTCCACCTCCATCACAATGCGCTAAGATCGCTAGGAATAAAACAGCCTTCATTTGTCCCTGGCACCTTTTATCACAAACGCTCCACACATTAATAGCAACCTAATGAATGAGCATGCCACCAAAGCATGAGACGCACCAAGGGCAACAGGACATAGCAACTGTCCCCAGTGCCCAGATGGGGAAGCTTGCGGAGAGCTGGGAAAATCCAGCTCTTGCAGAAAAGGGGAGAAAGAAAATCTCCATTCAAATAAGAACATAAGAACAGCCATACTAGGTCAGACCAAAGGTCCATCTAGCCCAGTATTCTGTCTGCCGACAGCAGCCAATGCCAGGTGCCCCAGAGGGAATGAACAGAACAGGGAATCATCAACTGATCCATCCTTTGCCCATTCCCAGCTTCTGGGATAAATCTTGATGAACAAAGGTCTACAAAGAAATTCTAGCTCCCTCTGGTTTTGTCACTTTAACTCAAGCCTTTGTGAGTCAGGACACTTAGCTGCCGTTACATGTGGGCCTAGATTGAGGCCATATTTCTAGCCCTCTAAGTGCACAGCTGAGCTGTCCCTGGAGCAGCCAAGGGGAGAACTGTGGTCTGCCCACCCACTTGCCAGTGGACGCTGTGGCGTGGCTCTGCAGAGTCTGCTTTGTCCCCCCATTCCAGGAGCAGTGGGGTGGTGCAGATCTTGTGTCCTGAGAGCAGGTGTCACTGACAGACCTGGCTGTGCTGCTCACATGCACCTGGTGAGAGGTGATGACCCTCACGTGCTCCTCCCCAGCTCACGTGGACTTTTCCTTTTCTTTGGCATGTTGCATGTTACAAATCCCTGCAGTCTCTAGCCCAGGCTGAAAGCTCAGTGCCATCAATCGCTGCACTGGCCACGGGCAGATCTGCAATGCTTCAGTGCTGCACCCAATCCTCTTCCTGGCTGATTGCTTTCCAGGGCTGCTGAGGCATGTCCAGCCACTGTTAAGCAGAGCAGAGTTTAATTAGTGGTTCTAGATTGGATTTCAGACCCTCTCCAATGCAGACTGACAGGCAGATACCTGCACTGCACTGCTCCCCGATGCACCCTTTTCACCCTGCCTGCTCTTGCCGGGCGGCAGTCGTGGTATTCGCCCCAGTAGTCTTTCTCCCACAACACTCGAGCAACAGTGGTGGCCCTCTGGTCATGTGTTGGATATGCCTGTGCATACCATGTAAAATGGTCAGTCACGACTAAAATGTTCCCAACATTCCTCCTGTCCACTTCTAAAGACAAGAAATCAATGCCTAGCAGCTCCAGAGGTTTCCTGCTGGTGATATTCTTCAGATGTGCAGCTCTAGTGGGCAGAGTTTTTCTTTGAACACACCGAGCACATTTCTTGCATACATGGTTGGCCATCCGGGGCCAGTAGAACCTACTATGAATAAGTTCCAGGGTTCTCTCAATTCCCAAATGTCCAAAGCCATACTGCAGGGCCCTCATGGCCAGGGCTCTGTACTCTTTTGGTAGCACGTGTTGTGTTTGTTGTTTTTGTAAAGGATCTAATGTGATCTGGTGCAGCACTCCCTGTATCAGTTTTAGCTTGCTTCATTCTCTCAATAGCGGTCTACCCTCGGGGGTACATGGAATAATTGCAGCAGGGTTTCGCCCCTCTCTTTTTGCAAGTCGTGTGTCACAAATGTCAGTATCTTGCAGTTGGGCTTTTTCACAGTCAGGAGCATTGAGCATGGACAAGGGAGATTGGTCCAACACAATATAGTTCACGGAGGCAGATGACACGCTTTCAGGGGGCAGACCCAGAGTTCTTGCAACACAACCATGAAGACTCTCGCGGGCCTCTGACTCTTGATCACTCCCATTGCAAATAACTCTCACTCCATCCATAAGAATCACAGCAATTTCCAATGGCTGCAGATGCCGGGTCAGTGCATCTGCATCTACATTGCTTCTCCTTGATCGGTACTGAATGCTGAACTCGTAGCTCACCAAGGCGGCCACCCATCTCTGCCCTGTAGCATCCAGCTTAGCACTTGTCAACACTGTAAGTCAGCGGATTGCTGTCTGTCCACACTTGAAAGCTAGCACCATACAAGTAGTCACAAAACTTCTCAGTAATGGCCCATTTCAAGGCCAAGAAAAGACAGTTACCTTTTCTGTAACTGGTGTTCTTCGAGTTGTCCATTCCACAATAGGTGTGCGTGCTCGCCATGTTCACCGGTGCCGGAAGTTTTTCCCCTAGCAGTACCCAAAAGGGAGTGTGCCCCAGCGATCCCTGGAGTGGCACCTGCATGGCGTGGTATAAGGGGAGCTGTGCGCTCCCCCCACCCTCAGTTCCTTCTTGCTGGACAACTCCGACAGAGGAGAAGGAGGGCAGGGTGTGGAATAGCATGAGCAACACATCTCGAAGAACACCAGTTATGGAAAAGGGAACTGTCTTTTCTTCTTCGAGGGATTGCTCATGTGCATTCCACAATAGGTGATTCCAAGCTATATCCGTTGGAGGTGGGTAGGAGTCCACAGACACTTGGGACAGAGTACAGCCCTGCCAAATCCGGCATCCTCCCTGGTTTGGGAGACGATCACATAATGTGAGGTGAACATGTGAACCGATGACTATGTGGCAGGCCTACAGATGTCCTGAGTAGGGACATGGGCCAGAAAGGCAGCCGACGAGGTTTGTGCCCTGGTTGAGTGTGCCCTCACAATCGACGGCAGAGGGACTCCCGCCAGGTCGTAACAAGTACGGATACACGAGGTGATCCAGTTGGAGAGCTGCTGAGTGGAGATCGGCTGACCTCTCATGCATTCGGCCGAGGCGATGAACAGCTGCAAGGACTTCCTGAATGGCTTTGTACATTTCAGGTAAACAGCCAGAGCCCGTCTCACATCCAGCATATGGAGGCGGCACTCCTCACTGGACTTGTGGGGTTTGGGACAGAGCAATGGCAGGAAAATGTCCTGACCCATATGGTAGGCAGAGACCACCTTGGGGAGGAATGAAGGATGTGGTCAGAGCTGGACCTTATCCTTATGGCACACCATGTACGGGGGTTTGGAGGTCAGGGCCCGGCCCGCCGAGACCCATCTAGCAGACGTGATCGCCACCAGGAAGGCTACCTTCCACAAGAGGTGCGACCAGGAGCATGTAGCTAGCGGTTCAAATGGAGGTCCAGTTAACCTAGCCAGCACCAAGTTCAAGTCCCACTGTGGGACCAGGGGCCTAACACACGGGAAGAGGCATCCAAGCCCTTAAGGAATCGGCCAGTCATGGCATGAGAGAATATCGTGTGACCCTGCACTGGTGGGTGGAAGGCCGATATGGCGCCAAGTGCACCTTGACGGACGAGGGAGCTAGGCCCTGGGCTCTAAGATGAAGGAGGTAGTCTAATATAAGCTGGATCGGAGCAGCCACAGGCGAGACGCCCCGACTAGCAGCCTACCGGGAAAACTAAGACCATTTTGCCAGGTAGGCCTGACGCACAGAGGGTCACCTGCTCTCAGGAGGAAGTGCTGAACCCCTTCCCAGGAAGTCCTCTCCTCCCGACCTAACCATTGAGCAGCCACGCTGTGAGGTGAAGTGCCGCTAGGTTGGGGTGGAGGAGACGACCTTGGTCCTGGGAGAGCAGGTCTGGGCGGGACGGCAACAGCCACGGTGAGTTGACTGCCAAGCTCGTGAAAGTCCCGTACCAATGTTGCCTGGGCCATGCTGGGGCGATCAGGAGGACCCAGGCCCTGTCCGTTTTTATCTTTTCCAAGACCTTGCCGATCACTGGAATCGGGGGAAAGGCATAGAGAAGTTGGCCTGACCAGGGCAGAAGGAAGGCGTCGGAGATCACGCCCATGCCCAGCCCTCCCCTTGAGCAGAAGCGGGGACACCGGCAGTTCTGCCGGGTCACGAACAGGTCCACTTGGGGAGTGCCCCATGTTCGGAAAATCCTGTGCACCACCTCTGGGTGCAGTGACCGCTCGTGCTGCTTCAGGCCAGCGCAGAGGAAAAGCAAATAGCAGGGATTTCTGTGCACAGTTTGGCCTCAGCCTCGGGCTGCAGAGACCCTTTGCTGTGATCTGGAATTCCCCCACGTGGTGGCAGCAATGGCCCACCATTGCTTGCCTGCCACCTCCAATGGCAGCTGACCCTTGGCTCTCCCTTGTGCTTCTCACCCATCCCCAGGAGCGGTTCTGGCTGAACTCAGGGGCATTTTTGCTGCCCCTAGCCCTCCTGCTCACTGCTGACCGTTCTTTTAGGAGCCAACACTCCACAGCCGTGCACAGGGCTGGGCCACGCATCAGGGCTCCTTGCCCAGATCACACGGGAGCAGGGTGAGGCCTGGGGCAGAGCCGAGGGTTAAAGGCATCCCAGGGGATTTGGGAGCCCAGTTCCCAGGGAAGCTGCGTTGGCTGTGACTACCCGGGACTGGCCAGACCGGCCGCGGATCTCCGGTATAAATCTGGACCATCTCCACTGGGCTCAAGGGGGTTAGCTGAGTGGAAACCGGTGACGGATCACCTGGCCTCACAGCGGGGAGAGGTACGGGTACGCGGGGGGCAGAGCTTGAAATGTCTGAGACCTGAGAGCGGCCGCCGTCTCCCCCTTCAGGAACGCTTCCATGAAATCAGCCAGACACAGACCTCAGTGTGGGGTGGTGCCTGCAGCTCCGAGACAGTGCCCGGGAACTGCAGTGCTCATTGCGAGACCCCCTGAGCCTACCCCAACTTGGGGTGCAAGCAGAGAGACCTTGGGGGGACAGGGGGTGCCCCCAGCTCCCTTCAGCTCCACCTGGGGAGATCGGTACCGTGGCTGCTCAGCTCTGGGCCCTTTGGGAGTGTACTAGCCAGCGAGTTAGCATTAGCGACGTGCCCAATCCCAAACAGGCAGCTGGGTGGCGTCCTTAAAAGAGTTGGAAGAAAACACCACAGCAAGCTCCATGGGAGGGCAGGAGACCCTGACAGAGCGGTGTAGACTTGTTCCTGGACAGAACAGCAGCAGATGCTTTAATAACTCCTATGACAATGAGTTACTGTCAGGAATGCCTTGGGCGTGGGTGTCAGCTGTTGTCCAGCCAGGCACGTGGCTTGTGATTCTGGATGGTTATTTCCCCATGACAGGAACAGCTGACAAATTCTCCAGTCCTAGTTCCTGCCCACCTAGGACTTCTACCCGGTAGGACTGCCCAAGCAGCCCCCAGGAGAAACTTGACCCTTAATTTCTGGGTCCGTAACTAATAATGCCGGGGTTGAGAAATTGATCCTGGAGTACAGTTAGTACAGACAATATCACTGACCCACCCCTTCAGCAACAGGGTTAACTTCCAACCCACGAGCCGCAAGGCACATCAGCTGTTGGACACATCAGTGCACCTTGGGAAGCCGCTGGGCAGAGCCCTGTGCCAGGGAGAGCAGCGCTGCGTTCACACCCCGTTTATAGAGTAACCACCCTGGGGCGTGACACCTGTTCCTGAACACAGCCCTGCAGTGAGCACCCTGCAACTGTGGGCGTGACATGGGCAGGGGGGGCAGATGGGGATACAGGAGAACTGAAGGGTTATGGCCCAGATCCTCAAAGGTATATAGGCACCTAACCCCCAGGGGGCCTATCTGCCTCCCATTTCTTGTGTTCAGGGGAAGGTGACCGAACAGATCCCAAACCACTCCCCATCCGGGGAATTTAGATTATTTCCTTGTTACAAGGGATCATAACACTGCAGTGAGTAAGTTTCATTTCCAATCTCCTCAGCTGACCGCAGATGCTGTAAGTCAGTGGTTCTCAAGGAGGGGCCCAGGGCCCCTTCATGGGGTGGCGAGCAGGTTTCAGAGGATCCGCCAAAATCCACTAGCTGTGCAGAAAACCAGTTGTTGGGGCACAGATGGGCCGTAGAGTTTTTATAGCATGGGGTGAGGGGGAAGAGAAGGGAGGCTAAGAAAGAAGAAGGTTGAGAACCTCTGTGGTAAGTGACACAAGTACAAATTAAACACCGGAAATTTCATATCATGAATATTACTAGTTTCAGGTAACACGCATCACAGCCCTGCACTGGGTCTCTCGGGTGTGACTCCAAGAGAACGTTCCATGTGTGAAAAACAATGTTCTCTAAATCCAGCAGAAGATAAACCAGCGCATCTGATTTAACTCTGCGAGGGCAGCACATGCTGGGACCCAGTCACCAGTGGGGTAAGGCTGACCCACTCCAGTGCAATCAATAGCATTGCATCTACGTAGGACAGCTATGAAATGGGCCCCTTCCGCCACCTGTGTATATGTCATGTGACTCTGATCCCAGTTTGTGAAGAGCCCAGAGGGCCTCCACCAATCCTGATAGGCTGCGCTAATTGAAAAGCTAGCAGTGTTTAACCCTGTGTTTTGGGGCTGTACTAAAAGCCGAAGGAAGAGCCCCAGGTGTGGACACACACATGGATTGATTTGGGTATGCAGACACAGAAGCCAGCATCTGAAAATCTGGGGTTATATGTACAGAGACCAGGCACTTAAAATAATCTCTGTCTTTCTATTGGTAACTAGAACTCAAAGGCTTTGTCTAAACAATGGGTCCAATTAAACCCAGGCAAACAGGTGCATCTTTGGTGTGTGGATCTCTGTTGGTTTAAGGCTGGTCATAGCTGTTTCGCTTGTGCCTGTGAGCTTGGAGGTAAGTTAAACCAGAATAACCTGCTTTAAACCGATCAGAGCGTCCATGCCCCAAGGGGGACCGGTCTGGCTAAACCAGTACAGAATCAGACCTTCAGTGACAGGAGCACCACGCTGTGGGCAGACGAGGCCTTAATAAAATGTTCGTGGATTGTCAGTTGTCTTAATAGACTTTTAAGGCCAGAAGGGACCATTGCGATCATCTGTCTGACCTCCTGTATAGCAGAGGCCAGGGACCTCACCCAGGGATTCCTGCTTCCGGCCCAGAACGTCTGGGTGCGCTACAGTTGATCCCTTAGAAAGAAAGAACCAATCTGGAGTTCAAATGATGATTCTTCCACTGGCCCGGCCCCTTCCCTTCCCTCTTACAAATCTGCCCCCATCTCCAGTCCAAATGAGAACTGTGCTCTCCTTTGCTTTTTCATCTCCCCCCCGCCTCCCAAACTCATTGCAAACATTTCACTTTCAATAGACAGCAGCCCCTAGCCGAACCCTCAGGACCCGCTTTCCTTCTAGCCGGTGTCCAGCCCTGCATGCTCATGCTTCGGGAAGGCTCCCAGCTGAAAAGCAGGTGCACTAAGCAGAGGGTTTCCCCACACTCGGGGCGGTGAGTGGGCCAGCTCTGGGTATACCAGCCGCAGGGCTCACGGAGCGCAGGTGCTAAAGATCCCCAGCGTCGGGTAGATTTCACAGCCATTTCCAGGGTGAATCAGCCTGCCAAGGGCAGTCGACACACATGTTGCTCAGGATCGTCACACAATACCGCCCGGACCTCTCCCCTTTTCCGCAGGTGTGGCAGGCCCGCTCCATGGCTGATCTGCTCGGGGATGTGCCCGCTCCAGACAGCAGGGCACCGCTCCACAGGGGCAGGAAAGGTCCGTGCTGGGCCAGCGTCTGAGCTGTGCCCACACCGTGCAGCATGGGAGAGTTGGGGTGGTTTTCAGGCACTTTTGCCCTCCCCCAGTTCTGGGGCTCCCCTAGGTTTCCCCGCATCAGGAGATACCGGAGCCTTTGGGATTCAGACAGCATTAACCGTTAACCCCCCCCATCCTTTTCCACATCCCACACCAGCGTCTCATGAGGGGGGTTACCTGCCCGCAGGTTGGCGCAGTAGTCGCAATGCTGGTACAATGTAGGGCTCCTAACTCTAGGTTGTCTGCCCTTTACAAACCGTGCAGGACAACACGAGCTCGGTGGCTGTATGGCCCTGGGAGGCTGGCTCCAATTCAGGCTGGAAGAAGTTGCTTCCATTAAAAGGTGGGTTTGAGTCAAAAAAAAAAAGTTTAATCAAGTGTGAAAGTTTGTGGGGGGGGGTTTAAATAATTGGCAGCAAAGAATTTCTAATAAATTCAAAATACTTCATTTTTTAAATAGGAGAATTTGCACTTCCTCGCCGATTTTTTACTGTTCTCCCTTTCATCCTTACTAGAAAAAGATTCCCCTTCCCGCTCACTGCTCCCGCTTTACCAATGGAAACAACCAATGGTTTAAAAAACACACTTTTCTAGTGCAAGACAAAAAAGCAAGAGGGCGGGGGAGGGGGAAGTGAACAATTTTGAATGAAAACAAAACTCCTAGTCGTTCTTCTGAAAACGTTCCCACCTCCACCTCCCCAAATAATGGTCAGCCAGCCCTTGTTGCGTGAGGTCTCTCGGTCAGTTACAGACAGTGCATCATCACCGTGGTCCAGGTGTGTGTGTTTTATACCTGCCGCCCGGAAGAGAGGGGTGATGCTCAGAATCCCCAGCCCTTGAACTAGTCCTGGGCCGGGAGGAGCATCCCCTGCCGGGACACCAACTGGCAAACCCGCAGCGTATCTGCCAGTCACTGATGGCCCGAGGCTGTGCACTTCCTCCAGCTCCACCCCCGACTGCCATTGCTGGGCTGATCCGCAGCGCAGGGCTCACCTGTCACTGAGCAGGGGCAGCTCCGTGGCCAAAGCAGAAGGGTGCGATCGCCGTGCGGAGAAGGCAAAGACAGGTACACACACAACAGAGCCCAGAGCCAGGCACACACTGAGGCTCCAGGAACCCATGCTGGAGCCATGGGGTGAGGCAATGGAACCCCGCCGCTCCCCAACCCAGTGGTTCGTCGCATGCCAAGGGGCTCAGAGCTGGTGGCACTGGGTAGCCTCCTGCTGTCCATCACCAGCTGGCTGAGAACTGCCAGCTGCTGGGCGCCCTCGGGTGAGGTACCAGAGCCCCATTCTCTGCCCTAAGAGCTCCAGGCCGCCTGTGAGAAGCAAAGCGGGGATGGCCCAAGAGACAGGAGAAGGAGGAGGAGGGTAGCGAAGGTCAGGCACTCTTGTCATGTGCCCAAGGAGACTCCAGTGCCCACTGTCCCCTCCTTCCCCGTCCTGTCCCAATCCGATTGGCAGCCACAGCTCTTCCACTCAGCTCCGGGAGCTTGTCTGGGTCCTTCTCCTGCCGTTTGGTAGATGTCTTAAGCCACTAAAATCCCATACCCACCAAACTGCCTCTGCCCGCCCCAGCTGCCAGCTTGGGAGGCACTTCGCAGGCCATTCCTTCTCTCCCTCTCATCGCAGCCAAGTCCCTCCTCCTGATTTACACCCCTGTGCGAGAGAGAATGCTGGGAGTGTGAAGAACTGCCTAACCCGCACCATCGTGTTCTTTAACCAGCCAATGGTGGCCTCTTTTTCTATCCTCAATCCAGAACACTCCCCTACAAGGAGCAATTCCCATCCACAGACCAGGCTCCCGACAGCGTATTCACCTATAGGAAAAAAAGTGAATTTTTAAAAGTGAAGGTGTGATATGTTAATTAGTGATAATTATGGGTGAAATCCTGGCCCGACTGAAGTCAATGGCAGAACTCCCACAGACTGTAACGCTGCCAAGAGTTTACCCCATCATCAAGCCTCATGTCCGGGATTTGATTTAGAACGTGCTAAGAAAGTTACAATCCACCGTTCTCTAATGGGACTTGCTGCCGTCAGGCCCACTCATTCTCCTCGCTGCATTAACTCCAGTTCAGACGGTGCAGACAGCCGGGCTGGGCCATTTTACTTCAAGCCCATTTTCACGGTGGGTTCCTGTGCACGAAAGGAAGCTACAGTGAGGAAATGGCAGCCTGCATTAAGAACCCCTAAGATCTGCATCTTGTTTGGTGGGGCCGCGTTCCTGGCAGCAACATCGGGGCCCATGAAAGGCATCATGGGCAGCACAGAAGGGGATGACCTGATTCTCCCCCACTAGAGCCATTGTTTGTGCCTGCGTGCAGGGACAGTCACACCCCACCCACTGTGCGCTCCCTTTGCTCAGCAGTGGGCATCTGCTCCAGCCTCTGGGAAGTCAATGGAGTGGCCATTGGACCAGTCTCCAAGGCAGTAGGAATCTCTCAGTTAGCTCCCGTGAGCTTGCAGGCTCCTCGCACGGCCCTGCCATAAGCCTTGCCCCTTATTCTGCTGAGAAAGAGAAGTCGAGGTGCCGAAGCCCCGTTTCGGAACTGCTCTCTTATTTTGGGTGGCCCACTTTAAAGCATTGCCGAGTTCCCGCAGCCCCAACCACAGTCGCTGGAAGCTGGTGTGCTCAGCACCTCTGAAAGCAGCCACTCATGGTCCAGATTGGGCAGCCAAAGTCGCAGACAATTGCTGGAAACTTGGGCCCATTCACTTTCACCTGCACCTTCTGGGACTGATTTCAGCAAAGGGGCCACGGGTACTGAGGTTCTTGGCATGGCTGGGCGGAGCCACAGTGAAAGCACCACCTCATGGGACACAGAAAGTCCCACTAGCCGCCAGATGGCAAGAACCTGCCTGAGTTCAGATTGAAATGAAGAACAACAACAAACAAGTAGGAATATTAATTGACTGAATTCAATGCAGTTTCTTTTCTTTATATCAATGCCAAAGCAGACCCCTGCTGGGTAACTGATTCTGCTTTTGGTTCCTTCCAGAAGAACAAGCCTATCCATCCTTTCGCCCCAGAGGTATCTGATAATCATTTATTTTCATTTTAATCAGCTGCAAACTAAGGCAAACGCTGCACAATGTGGAAAAACCCTTCAGGAGCAACAGACAGTGCAGGTTCCACAACCATCAACTCCATGCTAGCTGCACGACAGTCTGGAGTTCGATCACTTTTACCCTGCTGCTTTATACACCGGAGAGTAACAGTGCTGAAGGGCAGTAACACAGGGAAGACAGTGTAACGAGAGAGAAGATCGGGTCTCCCAACCACACACACATTTACAGGGCACGGGTCTCCTTGCACGTACACCACGGGGTTAAAGTGATGCCTTGAGGGATCGAAATGATGCCCTAGACTGGTGGTCCCCAAACCGTGGGGCGCAACCTCCTGGGGGGGCACGGAGGAATGTTGGAGGGGTGCATGGCAGGATCTGGGCCAGCCCCCACAGGGGGCAAGGAGGGAGCCCCAACCAGCCCCACTTTGACTCCAGCTGCAGCTCCACTCTGCCCCCTGCTCCACCCTCCTTTCCTCTAGCCCCAGCTCATCCCCTGCCCCAGTTCTGCTCCCAGCTCAAGCTCCTCTGCTGAGCCAACTGTGTAGTAATGGGGGAAGGGGGTCATGGGCAGATTCCACTACTGGTAAGGGGGTGGGGGAGCGCACCATGAAAAGTTTGGGCACCACTACCCTAGACCTTGTGCTGTACCCTCTGCAGAGGGGGGAATTTCTAGGGGCAATGAAAGAACTGAAGGTAGTTGGCAAGGCAGAATATTGAATAGGGCTGAGATGCCTGGCAGAATGTGGACTAAATAGAATATGGCATAATAATTATTTTCACTGCACGCTGCGGCCACGCCAGCCTTACAAAACCCAAGAAACCTGAATGCAAGTGGCTTTCCAAGAGAAGAATAGCTTCCATTGTTCGCTGTTCATGAAAATCTGAATACATGCTGACAAAGAGGAAACCTCCACAATTAGAGGAAGAAAAGGGAGAGGTTTATAATTTTTTAAAATAAACTTTTAATGGACTTTACAGGCATGATTGCTACTTGTTCTCTCAGCCATAAGCAATATCACAAACTGCAACAGACCACATTTTCACTGTACGGTACAAAGGGTTTCTTTTTCTTTTTTTTTTTTTTTAAACTGGAAAAATATCACACAATCACTTAAATAAACAAAGACAACATTACAGTGCAAACAAACTCCTGGTTTTATTTATGCCGCGGTTACTGAGCAATTTATTTTTTCAAAAGTTCCCCCCCACCCCCGTCATTAGAACACACTGGTTGGAGAGACTCTTTCCTTTCCCAAACTCAGGGCTTGTCTACACCTACATGCTCCAGGAGCACTTCAGTACAGCAATACCTATGCCAGCAGGAGGGGCTCTCCCAGCAGCGTAGGTGACCCAGAGCTGGCAGCGAGGTCAACCTAGCACTGCCTACATGGGGGCTAAGGTCAGCCTAACCATGCCGCTCTGGGGGGTGGTTTACTCAAACCCCGGGCTGATGTAGTTAAACCACCCTAATTTTCTAAGGTAGCCCAGGCCTCAGGTTGTTCCTCAGCATGTATTATGTGCTACACACATGGCTGTAGGGATTTGATCCGACTGCCTTAATCACGTCGGCCCAGACCCACAGGTCATGGACGTCACTCCCACCAACGTCAATGGCATTTGGATCCGGCCCTTGTACAAAACCTTACTTGACAATTCCTCTCCCCCCACCACCCCCGGCTCACAAAAGCCTGGCTAGGCTCTCCGTTAATTGACTCCTGGTCTTTGCACTTCATTGTGGTGAAGACATAGGGATCTAAAATGATTATTCCACCGCAAAACCACAGAGAGACAAGTTACAGAATAAAAACAAAATGCACTTGAAGATGCAAAAAGGGCAGCTTGGAAGTTTGGATCACTGGGGAAGGCTAGGCTAAGGTTATGCCTTGGGGCTGGGGCAAGTGGGACTCAGACACACCCTTCCCAGGGTTCCTCCTTGCTCTGGAGGAACAGGGAGTGGGGGTTAAGAATTCACCTCTGGCCTGCTCCAGGGAGGAAGGAAGTGTCCTTATTTATATGCGCTGGGACCCATGTAGCCCAAGTCACAAGCTCTCTCCACTCCTATCTGCCCCAATGTTAAACCAAAAGTGGCCCCCACATCCCCGTATCTGAGAAGTAACATCTGGAATTCCACTGCCTGCCTATGTCCTGGGGGAGTCACTGAGGAGCAGATGAACAGGGAACCTGTAGGGTAAGTTCAGCCATTTGTAAAGACCACCACACAACCCTCACTTCAAGGGTAAGGAAACCATAGCCATCTTCCTGCAATGCAGATTCAGTTGGAACGTCCATGAGCTGACCACGGTATTATACAGAGCTATCCTTGGTATTAACAACCAGCTCACAGACTTGTTCGAACTAATGCTGGAATTCCCTATACCCAATTCACATCTGGAACAGACAGGGTTAAAAAAAAACCAGGCAGCGAAATGCATACTATCAATCTGGAAACATCATTATGGAACATCCTGGAGGTTCTTTTCACATTATACAGTACAATGAAGCAGTATTTTACAGGCATTAGAGTAATGATTATCCCATTACACTTCTCAATCAGCACTTATTTCAAAGCATGTATGAGGGGGAGAGAGGTGGAGAGAAAGGTGAATTAAATAACAGACATTTTTCACAGCCTTATTGCAGTCTGTAAAGTCTGTAAACTGCAAGTAACCAAATCTCTGCTCCAGTCACTGACGTATAAATACACAGTGTTCTAGACGGCGAGGTGATGACAGACCAGGATCAGGACTACCTGGCTACTGGATTTCACCAGTTCCAGCATTCACGTGCAAACACAGTTTGTCAGTTATCCTATTCAGCAGGCGTACAAAGAGCGTGCCAGCCATCTCTTGAGTTGGGGAGGCCGCTGCGTTTGCACTGTGGAGGTAGTACATCTTCTGCATCTGACAGTAATGAGATACAGCTACGCACAGATGGGGTAGGACAGTGTTGCTTGTGATGGCAGAGGTCAGGGCTCAACAGCCCTTGGGCTCACTTCCATCTTATGTCCCTAAAGCTCATGCTTCAGGGCTTCAGCTGGCCACCTGCAGCGGTCAGGAAGGGATTCCTCCCCCCACAGTGTATTCGGGATCGGGGAAGGTTTTTGGATCTCCTTCCTCTGAAGCATCAAGGATGGCCACGGCTGGAGATGGGACACTGGGCGGGGTGGACCAGGCTTGGAGGTGGCATCGAGCAATCTCTCTCTCAGGAGCTCAGCTGGCTGGTTCTTGCCCATGTGCTCAGGGTCTAACTGATCACCATGTGGGGACTCGGGCAGGAATTTCCCCCAGATCAGATTGGCAGTGACCTTGGGGGGATTTTGCTTTCCTCTGCAGCGCGTGGGTGGGGGTCATGCGCCAGGCTTGTTTGGGTATCTCTCACTTAATAATTTCCCTGCCAGGAAACCGGTGCCCCTTGGTCCCTCCTGCACTGTGCCTGTAGCATGTAATAGTCTCGTTTCCGGAGGGGCTGCAAGACCTTGGTCTCATTTCCATCTCTGGGTTTAGTGTGTAGGCGACCTGTGATGTACAGAAGCTTAGACAGGATGATCTGGTGGTCGCTTCTGGCCTCATACTCCGTGACTCTGGATATTCTGCTGGGGGAGGAAATACCAGTGACCATAATATTTTCAGATGCAGGGGCACCAGGCTCTTCGCATGAAAGTTTCGAGAATTCCCTGTAACATGCAGTGCCGCATTCTCCTACCCTGTGCTTCTCTCTTGGAGAGCTGGAAAACCCATTTATCACATGCTCTTCCATGCCGGAGGTGGAAAGGATGTTGGATGCCATGGGTCAGTTGCCCCAGTGGGACTATTATTTGCCCAGATAAAATGGACACAAGAAGCGTGGCCTCTGACAGCCTTTTAAGGTCTGAAACCCAGCACGTGGGCACATTCAGATGACGTTCTCCCACAGCTGATACATCACCGCACGCTGCACTGGCAGAGCGGAAAATGCGGATCAACTGCCTGCCTTGATCTCAGAATGACACTTGCAAAATGAACACAGTAACCCTCAGAGATTTATTAATGTACCAAAAAAGGATAAAAAATATATATTAAACCACTATTTTAATTACATACCCTATTCATAAATAATCAAGCACATTTTGCTATTGTAAAATTACTCATTAAGATCTCCTAGTCACACTGTGCGAGACAAAAGACTCCTGTGTTTGGATCATCCTGACAGACAGTGCATGAAGAGAGACACTAACATGGGGTGAGTGGGCAGAGCTATAAGGACTTGCATGTTAAGCCAGTCATGTGCTGATTTCTCCTTGAGCCCGGAAACAATCTGCATCCATTTCAGTGTCTGTTAAGGACAGCATGTCACCGGTGGAAGATTATTTGATCATACACCGGTATTAAGTCAGGAGAGTGAAAGAACAAATATTCTTGGAGTTTCCTGATCGAAGGAAGAGGTTTGCTTTATTTACCCTTGACAGCAGTTCTTTGGATTTGGAAACAATTTTTCATTCACAGAAACATCCCCCAGGAAGGCTCTCTGTTCTCCTCACATGGAAATAGAAACACAGTAGTGCAAGAGTACCATACACACAGGACTGTCTAACAGTTTTCAGACAGCCAGCACACATCAGAAATGAAAGGCAGGACATCTCCATTTCAACCTCAAGTTTCTGAGTTCTGGTCATCGATGCAGCAGTAATTCCTGCTTCGTTGCTTGCCCGTCACCTCCCATCCACAGGAAGGAGTGAGATTGGAGTGTTATAGGGTCCGGACAGCTACAGGGTAAAGCAGGGACAAGTGTTCTGCGCCCTTGATAGGCAGTTTTTTGGTGGTATAGTAGTGGATGACTTCCGGAACGCTGTCAAACGGGGGGCTGTTCTGACCCAGGATGTATTTCTCTTTGGTTTTTGTCAGTTTCATGTGCATAAAGCCTTGACTGCTCCTGTGAAGGAAGCAAAGGAGAGGGTGTTAATACCTGCACACGCCCCCCCTCCCCCCCCCAGACACAATTAAAGGGTCGGCATCCAAATGCGGCTCCTCTTCGCTGGCGACATGCCGCTGGCTGCGTAAGAACAGCGAGACAAAAGCCCACCCGCGCAGACCGTTCAGGCCAGCCTTTTGTCCTGTGCTAGCAGCTCACGGCGGCAAGTGAGGTCTTCCCTGCACCAGCACAGACAGCCGGTCCATGCCAGCGGGGACCCCTGGCTCTGGGCTGACGCTCGCCCACATGGAGCAGTGCCCGGCAGGCCCCAGAGATAACGAGCCCTTTCAATGGCTTTGAGCCTTCGTTCCCAGAAACTTCTGGGGTTTCAGCCCTATCTTTCCCCAGGGATCCCAGCAAGGCCATGGTCTGGTCTTTGGGGTGCCAAAGCTGCACTGGGGTGGGACAGCCCGAGAACAGCTGGTGGCCCCTTCCAGGACAGCTAAACATCGCCAGCTCCCTGCTGCGACTAGCTAGGGACTCAGGCCGGGAAAAGCCAAGGGCCCTGGCCTGGAGAAGTGACACATTTCAGCCTTTTAAATGAACGCGAGGCCCTTCTCAGTCAGCCCCTGCAAGAGGGCTGGGGAGGTCGCTGAACTCTCCCTGGGGCAGTACCCGGGGGTCTCAGGTGCTGCAGAGGAGTCGGGCTGCAGCTTTCCGGCTCCCAACCCCATGCAGCCCCCACCCCCACCAGCAGGTAACAGGCACCTGTGCAAAACCCCTTCCCAGAGGGGTCCAGCAATATCCTTTGAATCAGCAGGCGGCTGGATTCCTGCTGCCGAGGGCCCCAAGCCCCGCGGAGTCCAACCCTCGGAGCACCCGCACAGGGACTGCCGCAGACAGAGCAAGCCTCTCCGCTCCCGAGCCTAGCCGGATCCTCCCAGCACAGCAGGGCCCCGCCTTTCCCTCAGCCTTGACAAGGACAGAGGCGAGTTACGGGCTGGACCAGGGCTTTCCGGCCACAGCCCTGCAGAGCGGGTGGTGTGGGACTGCCCTACCCCACCAGGTGACTGTGTCTCCGGCAGCTAATGTGGCGAGAGGGGTAGGACAAGGAGCCAGAATTCTGCCAGTGCAGCCCCTTGGGCGCGGTCGAGGGATGGGAACAGCACCCCCACTCGTGTGCCAGCCAGGATAGGGCGGTGCCGCTGTGGCCTTCCCTCTCCTGGCCCTCTCTTCACAGCTGGCTCCTGGGAGGGGCAGCAGCGAGTCCTGGCAGCGGTGCATGGGCAGGCCGCTTCTCCTGTGCCCAAAGCCATCTCGCCGCCCGGCCCTGAGCGAGCCCAAGGAGTGCAGGGATTGGCTTTGGAGATACCGTATAAAGTGTTTTCTGGCCCTGGCTTCCTGCTCGGGCTCCCAGCTGTATCGATGAGCCTTAATTTCCCCTTCTTGAGGGGATGGGCACAGTGGGGGGAGGAATCAAACTGCAACATCCCCTCTGGTGAATAGCGAGGGGGGCACATCTCAGAGCTGCCCTGGCTAGTCTGCCTGGCGCATTGTCCCAGAAGGGCAGGCGTGGCCTAACTGCACAGGACACAGTGGCTGTAGGTAGTGAGCCGCGTCCCTCGTTTCCACGGGCATCACACTACAGGCAAATGCAATGACCCGGAGGCTGTCCATGCAAGAGGCAAGTCAGTTCCACGGCAACTGCTCGAGCTGCTAAGCATCAAGAGCAGCTGCCCACCCATACCCCACCCGCCTGGCGCAGAGCTGCCGTGCTAGGGACACCCCTGGACTCCAGGCCCTGGGCACCACAGGGCTCTGTTCTGCTCTGTACAGCAGCAAGGGCAGGACAGGGCCACAGGCCTCACCACCTGGCACACAGGGCAGCGGCTGTCATCACCACCTGTGGACTCCAGGACTGAGAACGAAGCACGGCACACGCCCACTCAGCGAATCTTGGATCCCTGCGGGGAGTGGGGGTCGGGGACGACATAAAAACAACAGGCCCTGGCTGCTAGACGTGGTGCAAAAGGAATCAAGGGGTGGCGTGGCTAGCATTGCTTCCTTGGGACCATCTTGCCACAGCGGCTTCCACTAGGATGTAGCATCACTTTACCAGCAAGCTCAATGTTTAATTTATAGCAAAAAACAACCTGTCACCCTTCTGTGAAAACAGCGTTTGGAAAAGCTCTCTCCTTCCATGTGCTAGAAACAGCATCTCCTAGGGAAGAGACGAAAGCTCAGTTTTTCCAGATTTGTTGAAGCAATTTTCTGATTAAATGACCCTTCTCTGTTGAGCAGAAATCACTGCAGACCCTGTAATTACAGCTTTGCAAGCTTTAAATCTTGATTTAAATTTCAATTTCTTATAGGAATGATTCTCTTTTGAAACTTAATTGCTCTCTAAATGGTTTCCTGCAAACCAAGGGTAACATCTCTAAATACGTTCTTATGAGGAGATATATTGTTCCCTTCCCTTCAGCTCATTGTGGATTTCCTTTGCTGGTAAATGGCTTACGAGTCCGCCATTAAATTAGCAGGATCAGAGAAATTGGTGCATATGAATTTAAAGAATCTGGCCTGAACTGGAGAGCAGGCTGTTAAAGGTCTTCAGGTCTATTGCTCAGGTAAGAAGAGTGGAGTGATGTGCTACTTTTAATAATATTAAGGAAGAAAGAGGTGTTAACATTATTCTTCATGTTCCCAGCAGAATGCTCAATACTATGAAGTCACCCCAGAACAGTTAGTGTCCTCAAAGCAACCAACTGACCCTATTCACAAGACAATTTGCTTCTGCACTAGGACAACACATTACCGCATTTTCAAAATCCCAGGCTGGGACACTTCTGGGGGACCTTTTTGAGGTTAGCAGGGTACTGCTAAGGCAGCCAATAATTGTTCTCTTTCCCAGCGTGCTGGTGTCTGCAGCCGGCATCTGGCTCACAGGGACATGGCTGGACTGCTCGGAGCGAAGGGTTTATCCAGTCCCTTAGCGCCCGCATGAGTCGATGGTGACACACTGAACAAGCGTCCTTAACATTTGCTCAGAGCAAAGGAGCGGCCCAACAGCGACACTCCTTTCCTCTCCAGGCCCTGCCCAGCACTCACTCCATGGGACGCTGAGCAAGTGCCACGCCACACAGCAATGCACTGGGGATAAGGCAGATAAACAGGCAGAGAGCTCTCCACACCCACCCCATGGGAGAGGGAGCAGCAGGGAAAGCGCTGTCCTCCCTCCCCATTTTCTTGGGATTTCACCTTGAATGAACACGGTCGTTATAACGGACCCAATGCTACGACTGGTGAAACAAAGCCAGGTCCTTTCAGAGAGCCCGGGAGATGGGAGACGCCGAGGCTGTACGGAACACGCTGGCTAGACAATTCACTGCCCAGCTCCAAGCACCCAGCCACGCATTTGGTGTGACGGAGCCTGCTCTCTGGCGCGTATACACTCTTCTCCGTGCCCTGCTCCAGCGGCACGAGCCTGCCCAAGCCAGTTCAGACCAGGGGCTAGAAAGTCACAAGAGGAGTGTAATGAAGCAAGGAGCTCAATGGAGCTGGCTGCCAGATTGCTAATTGGCAGCACTAGCCTCCATTAAACCGGAACCTGCATACCTGCACCCAGCTCCGGCACTGCACCCAGCGACGGGAGGGCAATGGCCCTGCAGATCCATTCAGGGAGGGCGACGCTGGGCAGGGGGCAGTGCAGGGACCTCTGCAGGTTGAGGGTCTGGGGCGCGTGTTCCCGGTGGACTGGAGATGGGGGTTATGCCATGGGATACTATGGCAGGAGCAGAGCTGGGAAAGCCTTAAAAGCCAGAACAAAGACTGGGTGTGAGGTACTGAGCTAATGGAGGGCTTCCAAGAGGAGCTTACGTGGTCAGAGCATCCCTAAGAGTGGCATTTAAAGTGGAGCGGAGAGGGGGCCTGCCATGGCAGAGGGGGTACGAACCGGCCAGCAGTAAATACAGGCTAGAAACGAGAAGCAGGTGTCTAACCACCAGAGCGGCGAAGCTCTGGAACGATGGAGGGCAGGCAATCTCACTAGCTTTAAGGTGGAGCTGGATATATTTGTTGTGGGGATTATATGACGGGCTGCCTGCGATAGCAGGGATTGGACCCGATGACCCAGGAGATCTTGTCCAGTCCTATGTCCCTATAGAGTCGGTGGGAGATGGGAAGACCCTGGATGCATGTGAACTCTCGCATTGTGGGGAGGCAGCAGCAGTGGGTTTGAGTTGTGTGGGTCGAGGGAGGAGACAGGCCCCAGCCTGTGCGTGTCCGTGACAGGGTGGCTCTGGAGGAGGACGGAGAGCAGAAAGGGCTGGGCCAAGCACACGACAGGGTGTCGGCCAAGTGGCCATGCGATAGCCACAGGGGTCAGGAAATACAGGACTCAGATTGACAACTTCCCTTACTGCTTCCACATCCAGCCCTCCAGGGCCTCAGCACAGCACAGTGGGGTCCGAGGCACGGGCTGGAGAGTCTGGCAATGAACCGCTTTTCCTCCTGTGCAAAAGGAGGAAGGATGTCCATGAACTGCTGAGTGTGCATCCGCTCCAAAGGAGCAGGCCCCCAAAGCAGCCTCTCGCGGTGCCTATGCTTAAGGCCCAGCCTGACCCAAAAGACAATGCTCAACGAAGGACCACATCTGCTTTGGGCTCATTGCTTCTGGCCACGGTACATACAGGCATATACCCCCACCCAGACCTGCTCCTGACAACATCCCCCAGCCCAGCTGGAGGGGTGAGGGCCACTCATGCCAGGAACCAGAGAACGTGACCCTAAAGCTTGGAGAATCCTGCTGCAGCTGGACACCCCAGCCCTTCTGCTAATTTTTCATGGTTGTTACATTTCCTGCCAACGACAGCCCAGCCGGTCAGACCAGGCCTGGATCAGCAGGGTCTGGCTGGCTGGGGAACATGACAGAAAGCTGGGAGAGGGCTACCAGGCAGACGGCAGCAGAGGTGAGCTGTGCCACGGGCTATGGCATCAGAAAGATTTACTTCTGACTGGCACCTGCTGCCAATCTTTTGTTCAGAAGGAGACCAATTCCGGTATAATGGTGGCATTCTCCGGTACCACCCTACATATCAGAGACCCTCACTTGAGGGCAAAGTCAGATTTCTGCAGCTGGTTTTTCCCTTGATTACAAACCCACGGAAACATAGCTTCTGTTAACAGCACTGTAATGACACCATCAGTTTACAACAATGCTAAAGAAGCCAGAAACAGCAACCCTGTTTCTCCAAAAGAGCAGAGTGCTTAGGTCATTTTCTTCTTCTTTGATAAAACAAGCTGAAGGAGCAAGCCACAAATGCACAGCCCTCAGAGCAGGTGACTTGCCTAATTAATGCACCAAAGCTTTCAAATAATACAGAACGCCATTCATATCTATGCTAACACTGTTCATTAGCATAACAAAAAGCAATTTCGGATCTAGAGGATTATTAAATACTATTGCCTAGACAGACCCTAATAATAGGAACGGTCCCCCTCCTAATAATCAAGGTATTTAATAATACATTACACATCTTTGCAGCTGCTGGGACACATTGCCTGCAGCAAGTATGCCTGCCCTATCCCTCTTCCTTTCAGCTGTAATTGCTTAATGCATATTTCATGAAGAATGCAGAGTAACTTATGTTAAATCGCTTCTCTTCAGGATAAAATGACTTAAAAACACTTGCATACAGTACGTGTGTGATTGCAGGCGGAGCGGCTGCCCGCGTGTGCTGGTGATTGTGACCCTATTACGGGAATCCCGGCACTGTCAGCCTCTGCTCCTCTGACCGGGAGAACACGGAGAATCAGCACCACCAATTTCCAAGCCAAGTGGAATAGAACAGATTTCCGCATCAAATCATGGCTCCAGGCCTCTGCTGAACGCACGCCTTTCCTCAGTTTGTACCGTAATTCTGAGCAGCCTGGTCCTGCACTCAGTGACCGACCTTACCGACAGCAGGATCGGGCCCTGAAGGCTCAATCATTGCCCTCATCACATCCTCACTGGATGGCCCCTCCTCCTTGCAACAGGTAGCATGGACAAATCCGTTCTAGTGGGAGGGAAACGCAGCCCATGCTCACCACTGGCTCCATCAAACTGCCCACAGACGGCTGCTTGCGTGAGACTAATGCACAGTTTGTGAATGCTTGACTCCACCACGCCTAGCAAATTACAACCAGTCCTGAAATCCCTAACAGCACTGTCCACAGAGCACCCCATGTTACTAGGCAGAGAGACAGAACCAAAAGACTTTCATTACCAACAGGCTACCCAGGTGAGAAATTGCTTCCGGGCCACCTTTGCTCTCACTGGTATCAGCGTGATTGTTCTGAGACACCCCATCACCAGAACATCTGGCTACCTTCACAATAGACTTCAAAACAATAGACTTCCATCTTGGGAAAAGTGCTGGAAATCAGCAACTCTCCTAACCCATTTCCCACTTGTCTCCACGTTGACACTTCCATCTCCTCAATCCATTTATTACCCTGAATTTACATTTCTTCAGCAACGCTGTGCTTAGCATAAGGACACAGCGAAGGCCCTGAAAAGAACGGCCTTCAATTAGCTGAAAGAAGAGAGACCGTCCTGACTTTAAATGTGCTATCATTTGTTTTACCGCTGGTTTATGAAGAGTATCAGAGCAGAGTGGTGGGAGATACACTTCATCACACAGCTCCGCCAGTGACCCTCAACCCTGGTCTGCAACCCCCCCTCCCCCCCGCCACGTCTGTCCCCAGTCTCCTGTGAAGATCCTGCCACGTGTACAAAGCTGCATGGTGATATACAACATGGAGACAAAAAGAAAAGGAGTACTTGGGGCACCTTAGAGACTAACCAATTTATTTGAGCATAAGCTTTTGTGAGCTACAGCTCAAGTGCTGTAGCTCACGAAAGCTCATGCTCAAATAAATTGGTTAGTCTCTAAGGTGCCCCAAGTACTCCTTTTCTTTTTGCGAATACAGACTAACACGGCTGTTACTCTGAAACATGGAGACAGATTCACTAGGAACTCTGATGAAATTGCTAAACACCCACTCCACCTGAGAGCCCAAGTTGTAACTTAAATCCAGGTCTTTGTAGCTGGAAGGCGACTACATTAACTCATTGCGCCACTGAGCAACCGCTGGGGAATGTTTAAAATTAAGAGCGGGCATCACTTTGTTAGATCCATTTCACTGCCTATTTGTAGCCAACTGCAGTGACCGCATCCTTACGGCTGGGTTCAACATTCCATTCCAGCCCACTTTTTTCACTTGTTCATAATTCTCTCCAATTTTTTGGGTCTGGACGTTGTTCTGGGCTGAAATGCAGCCGCAAGGCAAAAGGTTTTGGAAAGCCGGAGATAAGCTGGCTGAAGCATTTTTTCCCTGTAACGTCAGCATGAGAGCCTGACTCCTCCCCTGCCCCTTCCCACTTTGCCTGTGCTCCAGTCACAATAACGGTGCTCACGCTGGCTGCAGCTAGAAATACGGGATGACGTTTTTCACCATCCTGCATAAGGGTGAGAAAACAATCAGTGTGGTACAGGGAATGGCGATCTTTGGCACGCGGCCCGCCAGGGTAAGCCCTCTGGCGGGCCGGGCCGCTTTGTTTACCTGCTGCGTCCGCAGGTTCGGCTGATCGCAGCTCCCACTGGCTGCGGTTTGCCGCTCCAGGCCAATGGAGGCTGCAGGAAGCGGCGCGGGCCGAGGGACGTGCTGACTGCCGGGGAGCTTACCCTGGTAGGCAGCGTGCCAAAGATTGCCAATCCCAAGTATAGTACTTCGAAAGCTATGGCTGTTTAAATGCAGCACCCTCAAACATGTTTGATGGGAGTTTGTTCCCCTTCCCAGCCCCATAATGTTCAGGGCCTCTTGACACATTTGTTACTGAGGTCTTTGCTAAGTAGCTACAGATCCCGAGCCTGCTCCTGCCAGGCCACGTGGTTTTACAGTCACTTTTTAAGTTTCTCTCCCCCATGTTGCTGTGCCCAAAAATCAAAGAGGGGCAAGTGACTAAGACCCAGATCCTCAACAGGTTTTCAGGCACTTAGCTCCCAACGAAATCAGTGACAATTAGGCAGATAACAACAGAGGTGGGCAGAATGCATGTAGTCAATTGTGCACAGTGCTGTTATCTTTTGCCAGCAGATCGAGGGACGTGATCATTCCCCTCTATTCAGCATTGGCGAGGCCTCATCTGGAGTATTGTGTTCAGTTTTGGGTCCCACACCATAGGAAGGATGTGGAAAAATTGGAGAGAGTCCAGCAGAGGCAACAAAAATGATTAGGGGCTGGAGCACATGACTTATGAGGAGAGGCTGAGGGAACTGGGATTATTTAGTCTGCAGAAGAGAAGAGTGAGTGGGGATTTGATAGCAGCCTTCGACTACCTGAAAGGGGGTTCCAAAGAGGATGGATCTAGACTGTTCTCAGTGGTGGCAGATGACAGAACAAGGAGCAATGGTCTCAAGTTGCAGTGGGAGAGGTCTAGATGTATTTCACGAGGAGGGTGGTGAAGCACTGGAATGGGTTACCTAGGGAGGTGGTGGAATCTCCATCCTTAGAGGTTTTTAAAGCCCGGCTTGACCAAGCCCTGGCTGGGATGATTTAGTTGGGGTTGGTCCTGCTTTGAGCAGGGGGTTGGACTAGATGACCTCGGGGGGGGGGGGGGGCAGCATGCCCAGAGTAGAGCACGAGGTGCAGCCCACGCAACCCCACCACGGCTGCTGCTGCAGGAGCAGCTATAGCCCACAGCGGCACAGCTCACAGCCAGTGGATCGTATGCTACGGTTCACAGTGTGTATGCGCATGGCCTCTCTGCCCCATGCCCACCCGCCACAGCAATGGTATCATTACATAGGCGTCCTCATGCTGGTCTTGCACTCATGGAGCATTCGTAGAGTACATACAGGCTATATAATGTGGCTGCAATAACCTGGGCCCCACGTCCTGCTTTGGGTTACTCAGGTGCCATTGGACCAAACAGGAATTCATAGATGACAAGGCCAGAAGGGACTATTGTGACCATCTAGTTTGATCTCCTGCATTGCACAGGCCAGAGACCTGCCCCAATAACTCCTAGAGCAGAGCTTTTAGAAAAACATCCCACCTTGATTTAAAAACGGTCAGGGATGGAGAATCTGCCACAACCCTTGGTAAATTGTTCCAGTGGTTAATTACCCTCATTCCTAAAAAATGATGCCTTATTTCCATTCTGAATTTGTCAAGCTTCAACTTCCAGCCATTGGTTCGTGTTAGACCTTTCTCTGCCAGATTGAAGAGTCCAGTTTGATGATGATTCCCCTTTTACAGTTACATTTCAAGACCTATCAGTTAGCCAGTTTTTAATCCATTTAATGTGTGCCATGGTAATTTTACATTGTTCTAGTATTTTTTTTTAATTCAAAATGTTGTGCAGTACCAAATCAAATGCCTTCCACAAGTCTAAGTATATTACAGAGGTGGCCAAACTTACTGACCCTCTGAGCCACATACAATAATCTTAAGAAGTTTGAGAGCCACAAGACACAAACAACCTTTACACATGCATCTTTAAAAATATTAACATCCTACTTACTGTATCATGGCTAATTACTGCTAGAGCTAGAGGCTTTGCGGGTCTCCATCCTGGTCATAAATCTTTGGAAATCTGGTTGATATGTTGTCAAGGCAGTATGGAGGAGTTCAGTCAGATATTGATTTGAAAGGACTGCACGATGTTTCGATTTTACAAATTTTATCATGGACTACAGTGATTCACACAGTATGTTGTGCCAAAAATTGAAATGAGTCACATGCTAGTCTTTTTGAGTTGAGGATACTTCATTCCTGGCATTTGCTTCCAGAACTCGCTTATAGACTGTGATTTATGCATCATCTTTAGAGCCTGATCCTCCTGGAGTTCCAATAGTTCCATTTCTACAGTAGAAGTTTCTGTACCCACAGTTTTGGGAATTGGACAGCCATCACTGGTCACATCAACTATGAATGGGTTTACAAGAAAGTGAAGGAGGATCTCAGCTTCTACGAGTCTTCAAACCTGGCCCGAAAGTCATCCATCAGTCCTTATAATTTACCTCTGTATTCTTCAAGTTAGTGATCTTCTACTTAGATTTCAGGGAAATGTGTTTACCCTACTCTTGAGATAAAAGTGGTTGAAGTCTCTTGACACAATGCCTCTTTGCAGAAGCTTTAACTTGTTCTGGAAGCTGAAGGCTATCTGAGTAAGGTCAGAAATAATCTTACCTTGGAGTGCCAAGTTGAGAGTTTGCAGACGATGCATAAGATCAGTGAAAAACGTCAGATCCAGCATCCATTGCTCATTTTTCAGTTGTGGATAGGACTTTTCCTTTTCTTCAAGGAAAGCATTGATAGGCTCCAACAGTTCCACAAACCTACTTAAGACATTGCTGGTTGAGAACTGCCTCACAATACAGTAGAAAGAGACATTGTTACATTTGGCTTCAAGATCCAGCTCTTCAATGAAACTTTTGAACTACTGATGAGTCTTCCCATTCAAGCGGATGAAATTAACAATTTCCAGGACTGTTTTCGTATCATTTTCCATACTTGAAGTATCTGCCTGTGAGATACTCATGATGGATGATGCAGAGAACAGGGAGAAACTCCAGAAATTTGGGATCGCTTTTCAAAAGTTCGATAAGGTCTACTTTCCCCCTCACCATTGCAGGTGCTCCATCTGTTGCAACACTGACAAGTTTATCCATTGATACATCGGCATTTGTCAATGCTTTGTCGAGTGTGTTCTTCATGTCAACACCGCGGGTTGTTTTTTTTAGTGCCACTAAGTCCAACATTTCTTCTTTCACAATTACAGCCACAGACACATAGCAAACAAATATTGCTAGTTGTGGCTTATCTTGTATATCTGTGGATTTGTTGACAGCTTAGGCTGAAAGCTAGAGAATTCTCTAGATAATTTTGCATCTTTCTTGCAACATCAGCACTGATCAGCCAAATCTGACTCGCTGTAGTGTGGCGTGAAATTAGAATTTTCTATATTAGTTTTTGAAATTTTGTGTTATTTGGATCTAAAATGGCAACCACTTCTGCAATATTCTTCTTAACAAATTCACCATCACAATATGGACATTTTGCATGAGCGATATTCCATGCCATAAAAAACTAGCTTCAGTTGTTGTATCAGCTTCCTTACTGAACACCAAAAGTACTGTCTGTTGACTGTTGAGGTGTAATTTTAATGTGGTTAGCTTGTTTTCCCTTAATTCTGACGCAGGAGGGTACTGTAGCAGGGCAATGCCAGATGGCTTTAGTAAAGTAATGGGAGACAGATATATTAGCCACAGGCTAAACAAATCCCTGTTACCAGAATAAGCAAATGGCAGCTGCTCCAGGTCAATTAAGACTTTTGGGGCCAATTAAGATCTTTCCAGAAGGCAGGGAGGATACTAGGTTGATTGGAACACCTGAAGACAATCAGGGGCTGGCTGAAACTAGTTAAAAGCCTCCCAGTTAGTCAGGTGGGTACGCGCATGTCAGGAGCTGTAGGAGGAAGCTGTGCTGTTGGAGAGACTGAGCAGTACACACCATATTAGGCACAAGGAAAGAGGCCCTGAGGTAAGGGTAAAGTGGATCTTGAGGAAGGGGGGGCTGCTGTGGGGAAGTAGCCCAGGGAATTGTACACATCCTGTTTCTAAAAAGTCAGCTACCATAGCTGATACTATTAGGGTCCCTGGGCTGGAGCCCAGACTAGAGGGCGGGCCTGGGCTCCTCCCTCACCCCCAATTAATCACTGAGACTGGGAGACAACAGAGACTGTGCAAGGGAGGATAGCTTTTCCTCACCTCCCTCACTGGCTTAAGATGAAAATGGCTCAGTAGGCGGTGACCCTTGCCTCTAGAGAGAGAAGGGCTACGTGGAGGATCACAGTGAGCCTCTGAGGCTAGCAAAATCTGCCAGGAAATGTGGGACCCACGGAGACAAGGACAGGGCTTTGTCACAGTATGTAGAGGAAAAGTTACTGTGATTCGTTTTGTAGTGACGTTTCAAGTTGCTCGCTTTGTAGTGAGAGTGTGATGCATTGCAGATAAGGCACAGGGGTTTGCCATCTTTACTAGTGAATGCAAAATCTTCCTCCCATTCTGGCTGAAAACTTCAGTTTTCTTCTTCATACTTGCGTTTCTTACATCTTCTTGAAGATGTCACTGTCATCCACAAAATTAATGTAGGGTTAACATTTAAATCTAAAACTATTCAAGTGTGACTTATGAACAGTAAACACCACCTGTAGTGTGCAGCATGCAAGGAGATCACAGCACTAAAGTGACTCAATTTCCTATTATAATGAGGATGTGCCGCTGAAGCCCCAAGCATTGGCTCACCCTCTCCTGTGGGGGTGAAGCAGTGAGCCATGGCGCCCCTCTGTGGGGCTGGAGCCGTGACTGCCAGCTCGCTTCCTCTCTCCCACCCCCGGGGTGAAGTCCCAAGCTCCGCAAGCAGCAATTGACCCCTTGAAGAGCCGCATGTGACTCGCAAGCCGCAGCTCGGCCCCGCCTGGTATATTACATCAATACTATTACCTTTATCAACCAACCTTGCAATCACATAAAAAAAAAAATATCAAGTTAGTTTGACTTGCAAAAGCAAGAGCAGAATTTATCCCTAAATTTTAGTATGTTTTTAGTATTTTTAATATTTCTGGATTTTTCGTTCCCAGTATTGCTACTTGCCAAGTTGACATCCGCTATACCTAAGAAATTCAAAAACAGGGCCAGGGTCTAGGCATAATCTCTTAAAACCACACTTTTGAAAATCAGACCATCTGCCTAAGTGTTGAACACCCAGCAATGCCTACTGATAACCACAGAAGTTGCTGGGTCTTTGTGAAAATCTTGGCCTATGTACAATAAGGGACTTCTAAAAATACAATCACATTTTGCTGACTGTCTATTAGCACAATTATTCTTCGCCAAGGTCCTGTTTTACTGAAGCAAACCAAAAGCTTCACTGAATACAGCATTTACCTCTTTTTCCTTTTCTTACTTCATTCGTCTCCCTGGGCTTTGAATGCAGAGCGTGAATATTTGTAGACACTAACCATTGCCATAAATGCCTTTTAAACACTTTCAGACCCAAACTGTTTACATTGATGTAATGGTTTTTGTGACACAGTTACGCTGCACTGAGGGAAATATGTTGCAGCAAAACTACTGTCATGAAACTGAACCTTTGAATTAAAAGTTTCCTAGGCATTTTTCTTAGACTGAGTTAACTAATTGTGGCGAGAGGATGCCTGTGTGTGTGGCAGTGGTTGGGGGGAGGATTCTTTATAGGCAACTTCTCAAACTACACTTCATCTTACTTTGCTTTGGCATTGCTCAAAGTGGCAGCACGTGACAGATGTCAGAGTTGTTTTTCTCTCTCTCTTTCTCTCATTTTTTTTAAAAAAAGGAAAAAATAATTTAAAAAATTCTGATTCAAGTTATGGTGACTGGTCAAAAGAGCTGGTCAAAAATTCTGTCCATTTATTTTTAAATCAGAAGATACCATTTAATCAAAATTGGAACTTTCCATGGGATGTGCTGATTCTGATGAAGTCTCGTTTAAAAAATGAAGTGTTCAATTATGTCAAAACATTCCATTTCAGCATTTAAGGACTATTTCCATTTTTCATTTTGAAAAAACTTTCCGCATATTATACAGACAACTGAAACAAAACTTTTTTTTTTTAAACCACTTTGTTTCACGGGAAATTTCAAAATTGCAGAATTTCCTGAGAAACTGAAATTCCAGTCCACGGATGGTTCTAGCAACTGGTGTGCCGAATCCTCAAATAGAAGCATATAGAAATCAACCTTCTGGTATGTGGGGTGTTTTTTTTTTTTGTTTTTGGCTCAGCTGTATTCTCCAAGAAGAGACGACACAATGATAGATCATTCTGTACCTGACAGTGACTATCTCCACAGAGCAATTAACAGCATCTCTTCTAGCACTGGCTGATAACATGTCCCTCAGCAACATTATCGAACAGGTGGGAAAGCTATAGCAGTGTCAGCCTCGGTTCTCCTTAAAGGATTTCCATTAGCTGCTTTGAAAGAGGGGCCAGATTGTTAGCTTGTTGGATAACTTCAAATGACAGGGTACTCTGAGGAAAGCCAGTCTGCAAACAGCAGGGGCCCTGTCACTTCTGTTTAGATCGTAAGTGGAGTAGGAACACATTAAGAAACCACTTTGGATAAAATGTTTATTTGAAGAACCATAAAAAATGCCCTAGCTCTTCCCAAAATGTACAGGGAAAAGGAACTAAGATTTTCTTTTGCTATCTGAGTTACATTGCAAGGGCTTAGGAAATGTTTTAACAAGATTTAAGATTTCCAAAACCCAGCTCTGGTCTCACTGCTTTCACAGATACACATAAGGTTTCTGGATTCCAAAAATCTGGGCTCTTCTATCCTACAAGCCGAGTCCTGAAAACCCTTAAGCATGTGCGTAACTCAGATCACATTGATCGTCTCAGCCTACTCGCGCCCGGGGAGTTACATGCATGCTTCTGAGAGTGCACGATCAGGCCCTCAGTAAATATTTTTCTGCATGTTGGTAGAAGATGCCAGAGGTATCTTCTGTTCTCACCCAGACTTACACGGATGTGACTCATGACTTCAAGTGGAATTACTCCCTGTGTACACCAGTCAGAGCAGTCTGGCCCTGGTTTGACACATTTTTGCAATGTTTAGACGACTTGTAAACTAATCTCCAGCTAAAATAAGCGCATTGCTATAAGCTTGAAATCCAAACGAGCCAGGAAGCTTGGGGCAAAGGCTGACTTCTCCATGCTTGACCGAGACCAGTGCAGTGTCTCAGGGAGGGTGGGAGGTGGGGAGGCTCCAACTGCAACTGCTTGAAAGGCATATCAGCCTAAACCCTGAATAGCCTGGCTTCTGACAGGTTATCAAAGCTTATACTGACTCCATGGTGAATATGGATTAAGGGCTGGGTGTTACCAAGGGACTCCCACTCCCAAGACTGTCAGAAACAGACCACCGAGCAAGCAAGGAATATAGATACAATAGTTATGGATCTGAATATGGACTTTTAGATCAAGCTGAAGATTGGAGAAGCAAGTGCACAGACGAGGTTAAGGCCTGGTTGGGCTGCCACTCTCTTCTGGGCGTCAGGCTGGAAACCTGTAGAACGCTAGATGAGCATATGTTCTGGCATGGTACTAATTCTGAAAATACCTCCCATCCACCCCAGGGACGTGGAGCCATCTATCAAGCAAGCATATACTTTAGCACTTGCACAAGAGATTTTCTTTTTTACAGACTTTCTGAGCATCTTGATATGTGAGCCTGAGTTCATGAATTAGCGCCCCGCTAGATGGTAGTTGCTCCCGTCATGTAAACCTGACTGCTGCTCAGACACACACTAAATTCCACGGGCTGAAGGACTTTGCATTAGAGTCTGTACATATGGACAGATAACTGTGGCTCTTACTAAAATAGAACTTGTACGCTGGTTGTTAAGAGATCTCCTATGTCCTCCGAATAGTCACTTCTCATCTGTATTGTGGACTAAACCGCCTGAACAGATTTCTTTGAAGTTCATACCCATTGCGGGCCAGGTCCTCTCTTGGAAATCGTACTTAAGTGTTACCACCACGCTACCAAAACATAACAGCATTCAACAGAGTTTTAAAGGCTTACTCTCTAATTAGAGGTGTGGTATTGCTCTCCTCCTTCAGCCACGACTTTATGACTTGGCTCAAATGTAAATATAGACCATTCATCGGGATGCTGTTCTGCTACTGGATTCGGGAGATGGAGCCCAGATGAGCCAGATGCATAAAGAAGGCAAACCTAAGCAACTTCACCCCCTATTATCTGGATAGATTTCATAAACCTGTGTGTTAATAAATGAAAGACCCTGTCACAAGGGGCTTACAATCGAGTTGTATGTACAGCACCTTGCATGGTGCGGCCCTAGCCTGGTAGGTGCTATCACAGTGTAACGAACTGGAGCGTGGGTCCCCCCTGACCTCATGGAGTCTGCAATCTGTGCTTCAGGAGGGAGTGCAACAGGTGTTCTCCCTGCATTATTCCCTCCCACCACCCTACCAGGAGCCTGCTGCCAAGTGCCAAGCGCTGGAGGTGTTACCAACCGGGGAGTGGAGCCCCCTTTCACTGCTGGCCCCAGCAGCATCAGTGGGGCCAGAGCTGGACGAGTGGGCCCTGGGGCTGCTTGAGAAGCGCTGACAGCTCTGGCGGATCCCCTGAGATGTCTGTCCTGGGGGGTGGTTCCTTTGAACTCCTCCCCCCTCCAAACACTGGTGAGAGCTGCAAAGGGATTCCTCGTCTTTGCTACCCCCCCGGCCCCTGAGTGCCAGCAGGACCGGCCCATCTAGCCTTGTGCATTTGTCACTGACCAGACCAGTTCTTGTTCCAAATGGGTCAGTCAATAAATATCAAAGCGCTCGCATGAGAGCGGAGACCCTTGCTCAAGCGTCAGCCTACAGTGAACTGAAAGTGCAAATCATGCTGGAGATCACAGGGCTGACCTGATTATGTGTAGCTGCCTTGACATGTCCTTGCACCTGGAGAAGGCGAGCTTTACGGTGCTGCCCTGTGCAAGGGCCCTAGTCCTGTCTGTGTCTGAGTGAGTGTTTTTGGCTGCCCTGTCGAGCTTCACTTGATGCTGTAGATGTGGAGAGAAGGAAGCCAGGACAGCGACACGATTCTGCTTTATTTCACTCTGCTGAGGAAAACCCAGAAGGGCGGGATTTCTGCTGTATCCCCGGGGGTAAGGACAGATGTTGGGGAGCTGGTGTCTAGGGAGCTCTAATGCACACCCGCTGGCTATGGCTCCCAAAGAGCCAACCACCAATCAGGGACCTGCAGTGCATTCCAGGCCCAGCCCCCACTGGGCTGGGAGCTGCTGGCAGCATGGTGAAGGAGCTGGCTCAAAACTTGCTACGGACTCCCCCCCCAAGAGGGAGGACAATAAAAAGTCCAAATCCCCCCCAACACTGGCTAAATATCCTCCCACACTGCAAACCGATTGGACATGGACGGCTTTCCTGTGGCACAAAAGAGAGACACTGGGGGTGGGGGGGGGCAGTTTATGGTGTCATTACTCAATGACATTTGAGTGAAGTTAGGATGACAAGACTGGTTTTCATCACATTTCATGTTCACTTGGCAACGACAGGGAGAGTAGTTTGCAGATTGTTCTTGCCAAATATGGAAACATTATTGGAACTTGTAGGCATAGAGCCAGAGTCTCCCGGTACAGTGCACCCAATGCAATTTTAAAATTCAATAAATAAAAACGAGATGATGTGAAATAAACAAAATCACCAAGCGATGCCACACACAACTCGCCACACACAACTAGCTTCAGAACCCCATGTCAATGTTTAATTAAAAAACCCAACCCGACATTAGCCCTTTAAAAAAGCAGCCACGTGACATTAAAGAATAGACCTTTCAATCCTAGACACCTAATCTTGATGTATAATCTGGGTGTCATTTTTCCTTTCTCCTGGAATCTGAACACAGTGCACCAAATAGAGAAAATAAATGCAAGCACATCGGGGAAGGTCTCAGAATGGCACAAACGCACAATTTAAAACCCCGCCAAGCCTCACAGACAGTGGTGCATGTTTCATTGAATAGGAAATGCTCAGGAATCTACGCAACATTCAGATGAAAATGAACACCGGTTTTAAATGCATACGGTTGCGCAATTACTAACTGTTATTTCACCTTCAGAATTCCCCTTGCCCCTTTGAGAGTTCCAACTGCAGGATGACCTAAAGTTCAGCATTTCTCCCTTCCGTAACTATGTATGAGACATTTGTGCCAAAGCAATATAAATGCTAGTCACAAACTGAGTGATGTAACAGCTGGGGACAAAAGCAACTCATTACACTTCAATCCCAATTGAAACAGACAGAAGAAGCACCATTTTAATGAACAAAAATGGGAAAGGTAGCACTCCTAAATGTATTAATATGCAAAGCACCTTCAGCTTCAACAACACTTAAGAAGACTTGGAAATGCAATTTAGAAAGGTCAGTTTCATCTCTTTGTAATTTGGACTTTGGATAGCAAATCCACTCCTGGCTGGTATTCTATCAATTTCTTGACAACCTATTTCCACAGGGTGAAAAATTTTCTCTAAATTAAATCTCCATCTCTGTGCCCTCTAATGCAATTGATTTATGCACTGATACACAACAAAGATTTGGTTTTATTCTTTGGCCCAGAATGTGCCTACGTTAATTACAGGGTTTTGCAGCATGACTGCTAGTAATACAGTTCCAAAAATTTACTTAATCTCAGAGCTGATTGCCTTTTTTTTTTTTTTAATTCAACACACACATACATCAACACAAATCATCAACATTTATAGAGAGAGTTCATTCACTAGAGTGCATTTGTGAGGAGCTGAATTTTTTAAACTGTGCAATACCTATGAAACTGGAGGGGGAGGGATACGGTGGGGTAAAATCCAATTTTATGAAGATTATCTACCTTTGGATGCCACGGCTTTCCCAGTATCTCCTCTACAGGTTTTGTACCACAATGCAGTCACATCCATAACTACAACGATGTACTGCTGGAACCCTTCAAATCAGCCATTAGCTGACAACTGCCCCTGGAAGAGCTGAAGGAAACAGCTGCTCCTAGGAGTTCTGGGCAGGAGGCCTGCCAAGTCAGTGGGCAACAGTCTCCTGCTCTTAAGGCACTCACTGGGTCCGCCCCCCACCCTCAGGTCCTGCAAACATTATGCTCTTTGGGGCCACTAGTATGGGTCTCAGGTGTTCCTCACTGCCCCTAAGCCCCCCTCCCACTGGCTTTAGCAGACTTCTCAGCCCCTGATCAGCCAGAACAGGCAGCTGGAGGCCAACAAGCCTTCTACGGTTGCAGGAGGTCATGGGTGACCCTTAATGAGCCTTTCTGGCTCAGGGGCTGTCACTCTGTAGTGGCCAGAGTGTAGCCTAGCGTCCAGGACACGAGATTGCAGGTCAGAACGCCTGGATTCTATTCCTGACCCACTGTGTGACCTCCCGCAGCTCACGCGCGTAAAAAGCCATCTCCTTTGTACAGAGCTCCGGGATGGCTGCAGGAAAGCGCTGAGCATTAGGATGGCTACCACATCAGATGGACAGATCAAAAGGAGCCATGGGAAATCCACTACTGAGTT
Source organism: Caretta caretta (assembly GCF_965140235.1). NCBI lineage: Eukaryota > Metazoa > Chordata > Testudines > Cheloniidae > Caretta > Caretta caretta. The sequence goes on from NC_134210.1 coordinate 125,427,204, forward strand.
TGGAAAAGGGACACTTCTAAAAAATCCTCCTTCCATTAATAAATAAAAGATGAACCCTCCTAGTGAGGAGTGTGTCCATTAACGGCCTGAAAAGTGTAAATATTAATTACAGTCCAAACTGGCTATAATTACACAAGTGAATTAAATATGTATATTATGGCAATACCCAGGGGCGTAGAGCAGGTTTTCGGACACACCGGGTGAGCGTAAGATAACCCGCATCAGGCGTTTGCCAGACTCCTCTATGTTCAACGGGATCACGGTAGGAGGAAAATGCTACCGATAAACAGCTTAGTGCTGTACAGAGCATAGTAATTAAAAAATGAAAAGGAATTGCAGTAATTTAAAAGCCGTTTCGTTAACAGCATCTCCATACAGCTGCGTTTATTACGGATATTTCTATCTGGAGAAGTAATCACGTCTCAAATCTATTACACTTAGAAGAAATAACAGCGAAGTGTGACACGCAATTAGATAACAGAGAAGAAATTCAATAACTGCCCCCTTGAGAGCTTATTCTAACGCACTGACAGAGAGAGCCTGTCTGGGCTGTGACTGTAGCCTGGCCTCAAGGGACTTCAGCCCTGGGTTACTTTTAGAATCACAAGGATACTCTGAAGTTGCATCAAAGGCGTGCAGTCACTGATCTTAGGGCATACAAATCTGAAAAGAGATGGCAGAACGCTGCTAATGACTCAGCGTTAGCATCAAGAGGATAATTAACCAAAGAGGAAACGGAATAACCACAAATGTCGGCTCTGGAAGAGACGTTCTTGTTAGCTTGGAGCCAAACTGCAACTGGGCCTTGGGGAGTGCGCAGGGGGGATGCTAGGAGCCTTTCAGAGCCCGCTGTGCTTTGGGGAGCTGTAATCTCTTTGGGGGGCTGGCTTACTGCTTCACGCCCTCCCAAGCACGCAAGGCACTATCTAAAGAGAGGCCGAGCTACCTCCTCAGCTTGCCTGGAAATTCGGCTGCAGCACCCAGAACCAGGGCTGCGCTCTCAGGGCGACGATCCAGCCTGTTTGTTTTAATCTCAGGCTGACCTAGCAGCCTGTATGTGACCACACCGTCTACATTCTTATGGACAGATTCCATCACTTGTGCATGGACTATTAGCAGAAACCACCACTTAGTGATGCTGCACCTGGCTGTTTATGCACATCAGTGGCCCTTGGTGCTTCCCATCTTTATATTTTCAGTAGTGACTACTAGTTGCAGACTTTGTCTAAAAATAATGGAGGAACAAGAAAGAACAAGCTATATACAGCAGCTAAAGCTGCTACCTTAGAACAAAGGCCTATGAAGATGAGATGTAAGGCCAGAAATATTCGTGGGATGTTATGTTACAAAGACTGAGCGGATCTTTCCATCTCAGCTCTCACCTTGGAAAATATTCACTTGTGCATTCTCTTATTCCATTGCAGGAATGCGGTGAGGAACCATACGCCTACTCATCGAGGGTGATTTACGAGTCATGGAGGTTTCCTTGCCTCGAGAGCCTGGACGGGCCGTCTTACCTCAAGGCTACAGTGGAACAGCAGCAGCACTAAATCACAGCCATTTCCTCCTGCTTTAAATGGAAGTTGGCAGAAGACTCTGGATCTGCAGGGTTTTTTATTTTACTTTTAACTATTAAAATCTCAAGCCGTGGCTGAACATGCACGGTTCAGTATCCATTACCATCTTAGTTACCTTCACCAGGGGCTCCCGGCACCCTGATAAATGGCCCGGCAGACTGATGGCCTGGACTGGTGTCTCTGCCAGTGCCTTTGGGGAAGTGTTGTTTTGTAACTCTGTATAGCAAACCTGGGGAGGAATAAATATCCCTCTGCTTCTCCCGGCCTGCTGGGTTCTAGAGCAGTGGGCGTAGGTCTCTGCATTCCCCATTCACCCGCTCCTCTTCTCTGAGCTGGCTCCCCCTGGGCCAGGCGGGGAAACGGGCTAGAGAGCGCGGCTGGGGTCCCGCTCTCAGACGCGGCAAGCGGGTGTATGCACCAGCTGTTACTGCCGATGACCCCATGTCCACGTTACACACCCTTGTCAATGCGACACAGCCCTTTGTGCTAACTGCTCCAGGGCTTGGCGTGCCCACGGCCACCAAGCCAGGTCGGTGGCTAGTGCCGTGGTGCTGCAGTTCACAGACAGCAGCTTCCGGAGGCGTTTTGCCTGCAGGACCCCTCAGGCAGACAAAGGCAGCACGACGCCTGCTAACCCCCAGCCCCGGATAGAGCACAGAACAGGGCCAGTCTGATGGCTGGCGTGGAGGGGGAGCATGAAACACCCCTTCCTAAGGGGGTGCTAGTGATCATAGATGGCAGGCGTGGCTGGCCCCAGCGTGAGGGAAGCCGATTTCGCACCCTGACCCTGCAGTGAGAATGAGCTGTGCTGACTCAGAGCTCCCTTTCTAACGAAGATCACACAACACAGCAACTTCACCACGTTGGCGGGGTCTATTCTGTAAAGCAAAACGTTGCATTCTCCATGTCCTGGAAATGGGACTCGACACTAGCCGTGGGACAGCAATCTGCACTTGAGAGCCAACATTCCCCAAGAGGTGCTCTGACCATCTGAAGCTGGGATGGGACGACAGGAGATGGATCACTCAGTAATTGCCCTGTTCTGTTCATTCCCTCTGAAGCACCTGGCATTGGCCACTGTCGGCAGATAGGACACTAGGCTGGATGGACCATTAGTCTGACGCAGTGTGGCTGTTCTTATGTTATGTGCTTGGTCTGTAAGAAGAATCAATACCTTATGCAGTGGGGCACAGCTCCCAGAGTGTCTGTGTGCACTGTAAGTTACCAAAAGGGTTTCTGTTGCTGCCCAACTGGAGCATGGGAGGGAAGCACACTCCCCGCTGTGAAAGTACGCGGGAATCAGCCAGCACAGAATTACAGCCACTCTGACGCTAGCTACCCCGTCTCCAGGAGAGGAGAGGACATGTTTCTGCAGCCGACCCCGTTTTCTGACATGAACACCAGTGCCTGGCAGGGAACATTGTGGCCCGACACAGTGCTGGAGTCTCTCACCGGTCTGTGATTGCCTATCAACTTTGCTGCCCCATATTCATGCAGCTGGGACACTCACTCAGAGCGTGTTGGCACTGGACAGCTTCCCTGGCCTCTCCCCACCAGCTGACAAACACAGGCTATTTGCATCATAGAAACAAACCCAGAGGCGTTCAACACGGCCTGCTGCTGTGGCAATCAGGCAGAGCAGCTCTCCGCACAGCTCCTCCCCCATCTTCACTGTGCCCCACTCATTGGGGACAGTGATCATAAGCCCCACTGTTTATGCTCAGGCCAGCACCTAGAGGTTCTGTCCCGACACCCCTGGACAAGTCAGCCAACAGTGATTAGCCTCAAGCCAAGCTGTCTGTCATGGAAGCAGGTCTGAGTGACAAATCACAGCACTAAGACAAGAACTGATGAAACACCCATTCTCTGGGTCAAGTCGGAGAGCCAGCTTTGCTAGGGAAGCCTAAGTATTAATAATATTCCTCAGAACTCTTACATGACAGGAAAAAGCCCTTCCCTCCCCCAGCCTGACAGCCACGCAGCCCTCCCAGAGGTATTCGGGTTAGGCCCTAGAGAGCACCCCCTTCCCCAAGGTGTGGAGAGAAGGCTTCGCAGCTCACCGCACCGAAGTGGGATGACACCGTAGAGTGACCTAGGAACAATGATACCATGCGTTTCTTTCTGGCACACAGCTACCTGGCTGAGATTGGCTTTCCTAGCTCTATGGAAATGGATTTTCTTCCTTACTGCTTATTGGTTTAATGTCAAATTCTCATCACTCCTTGTTTTAGGTGTTAAATACCCAAAATCCCATTGGTTTCATTGCTCAGCGCCTCTGACAATCAGGTCCTACCCCTTTCCATGCTATTAGTGAATTCTGGATTGCATTTAAATGCATAGAAGTGTTTCCCTGACTTTCAGCATATCGTTTGATCACAGGATGCGTTCATTTGCAGGATGTTTGCATTTACTCATTAGCCCTGTCAACAGCTTCGGAGACATTACTATGCTAACTGGTTTCAGAGTAACAGCCGTGTTAGTCTGTATCAGCAAAAAGAAAAGGAGGACTTGTGGCACCTTAGAGATTAACAAATTTGAGCATAAGCTTTCGTGGGCTAAAACCCACTTCATCGGATGCATGCAGTGGAAAATGTAGTAGGAAAATTATATATATATATACACACACACACATATACACACACACAGAGAGAGAACATGAAAAAATGGGTGTTGCCATACACAGTATAACGAGAGTGACCAATTTAAGGTGAGCGATCATCAGCAGGAGAAAAAAACCTTTTTTCCTAACTGAGAAATTGCCTTCACGGGTAGCCTCCAGCAACATCCGTTCCACGAAGCCCATCCGGGGAGCACCACGGTGAAGGCGGCCCGTATCATCACAGCAGGTACAAACCCGGTCAGACCGGCTGGCAACACTGTCACAGATGCAGTACGATACATCAGTGATACAGTGTTAACATCACACTAACGATGGAGCATATTTATGAATCAGCACTTGACTTAGCTGCTCTCGTGGCTCATGGTTTACTGGAAAGGGCGAACACCCAACCAACCCGCAGGCTGCAACAGGAGGATGTTCTGGAACACCCCAGCCAGTGGAATAGCTGTTGCCCCCCTCAGCACTGGGGGAAGGAAACCCCAGCACTGGGCTGCTGAGAGCGGAAGAGCTCAGGGTCTGCTCTCCTACTGCAGTCACTGGTAGGTACAAGGAGGAAACAGAGGGCGGGGAGCAGAGCACCTAGCAGCAAGGAGGCAGACAGTATGCTGTGGGAAAGGGAGCTGGGGGGACAAGAACCTGCAGTTGAGGCAGGGAGAGAGCCCCCAGGGGAACAAGGAACTGCACCGAGAAGAGGTGAAAGCTGGGAATGATCACAGGAAGTTCGTACCACGGTATCCCATCTCCTTTCTTATAGCAACTGCTGTGTGCATGTGTAGACTGAGCTACTGCGGAGCTGCCTATAGGGAAGGCAGAAAGCGTCATCCTGCTCCCACAGGAATCGGGGGCAGAATCATCTGTGCCACCAGCTCGCTGAATGAGACATTGCGACAGGTGCAAACACCCCACCCCACCCGAGAACATAAATACAGCCACATTCCCAGCACCAGGGTAGCGGGGGCAGGCATGCGGTCTGGCTGGAAACAGTTTTCCCCTAACTTTCACAACTTCGGACAATGCTCTGGAATCAGCCAGTGTGGACGTGTCGCATGCTAGCATCCTGAGCTGCAGATCTCAGCAAATACTTGGTAACACCATCGAAGGACACTGTCATCTGCACTGCTCTTTTCATCCTGTTAAGAAGAGTTAATCCTTTCAGCCTTGGAGACGTATACACATTTTCAAGCTAATCTTTGTGGTTATGTACTGAATTATGGCTTATTTCCGAATCTACTCAGAACATGTTCCCCCTCCGCACGCTGAACAAAACAGCAGAGAGTCCTAACAGAGCCATCTTTGTATCAACACCCAAACTGAACCGTTTCAGCAATCAAGCGTGCTAGAATAAGGGAGGGCTCTTCACACGCACAGCAAAGGCACCATTTTTGTCTTCACGACTCCGTGTAAAATGGCGTTGGTCTAACACTGAATTCGGTTTCACCCCCATTGCACGCCTATGTCAGACTGCAAAGAGAGAAGTCCCAGTGGAAGCACTGTCTCCCACCGTGAACTCTAGAAGATGTTTTAAAACCCTGCCACTAAGCCACAGACAACAGATCCTCGGGTGGATTTCCTGCCCCTGGGATTCCAAAGACATCACCATGTGCCTGTTCCCACTAAGGGACCCCTGGAGCAAGTAATGGGGAGACCGGGCCTGGTATGCTGCCCTGGCCGAGGAGCGCACCGTTCCTTCCCCGCTCATAGGCTGACTACCACCAGCCCAGTGTAACAGCTAGTGAACAGCAGAGGGCAGAGAAGCCTTGGGAATGACCCCTCTCCCCTCCCGTGCTCCCTGCTGGCAGCAGAAAGAGGTGCACATGTGGAGTTCCATGGTACTTCCTTTGATCACTCCACATTTGGGTGACCCTCCTGCGCCTGGATACAGGGGCGCAGAGCAGTGGCAAATGATACCAGCTGTAATATTAATTCTCAGGCGCTGTTCCAAGGGGATCTCTTGCTCTGGGTGCTCCAACTTGTGCCCACCTGACTTTCAGAAGGGCTGCCCGCCTGCCCCCCCCGCAGCTCCTCCTGAAGTAAGAGGGAGCTTTGGGACTGGGGTGCCCCAAGTTATGCAACAAATAAAGCACCGAAGCCAACGGCCACTTCTGCAAACACTGACCAGAGCCCTTGGATCCAGGCGTCCCCCAATCGCTACAACAGGATATTGCATTTCTACAGGGTCACAGCGGGAAGATTTAGAAATCCCCACATGGAGACTGGGTAAATAACAGCAACCTGACATGAGTCAAGTGCTTTTCCCAAGTTGCGAGCAGCTCTGGGGGCATTTAGGGAAGGGTACCATGCTGACTTGCTAGATAGCCTCCAGCTTCACACTAGCACTAGACTGGTTCACCCAGAGACCGTTTAAAATCACGATTTACCCCCCACCCCCATTTTATGAGACGAGACCCATGCCAGGTTTTCTCAAAGCATCGGATACCACCTTGTAATACCTGGTACTTGCACAGCACCTTCTGTCAGACGGTCTCAAAGCACTTTGCCAACATTAACGGAGTAAGCCTCACAGTAGCTCCAGCAGATAGCGATGTATCAATGTCCATTTTACAGATGGGGAAACTGAAGCAAGAAGAAGTTATGTGCGTTGCCCAAGGTCACACAGAAGTTTGTAGCAGAACCAGAAATAAACATTTATCACCTGATTCCCAGTCGTGTAGTTTGAAATACAAGACTGTCATTGTCCTCTTAACAAAAGTGTTCATCTCTCCACAATCTCACAGAACCCTGTCAAACACTCTCCCTAGCTGGGCACAGCTGCCTTCTCAAGTCGTTTTCCAACAATTTACTCTTATTCCTGACCACCACCTAGCCACTGGCTCTCACTGCACGTGAGTAAGACAAGTGATGCAGGCGGGCAGAGGGAAGCACTTGGAAGAGTTCGCAGCCATGGTGCAGTCTCCTGTCACACCCACTATTGGTCAATTCAGGCCCCTGGCTCAGGAGAGCTGCTCATGGATTCGTCACTGACCCTGAGCTCTCACATAGCAGCATCTGTGAGCAACACTTTCTATCATCTCTGCTTGGCCAGGAGAGATTGTCCCATCCTGGCACACAACGACCTGGCCTGTTATTCTTGGCTGGACTACAGCAATGGGCACGAAGCTTTCAGAGGAAACTCCACCTAGTACAGAACGTGGCAGTGCATCTCCTCAGCAGCATAGACTACCATGAGCACATCCTCCCCTACACACTGACCTCCCAATCTAGCTCCAAGCTTCAGTCCTTATCTAAAAGGCGCGCCAGGGCCTGGGCCCAGGGCACGTCAAACAGCTTAAAGCTCTGGGATGAAGACCATGGTCAACAACTCTGGTCTCATGGCACAACGGCACTCTCGCTAATAGGGGCAAAGCTCATCTGTGCAGGATATGGGACTTTCTCAGGGCTGGTCTGAGACTCTGGAACGAATCCCCCAGAAGGAACGACCATCACAAATCTTCCCATGTTTCCACTCCAAGGGGTGGACACATTTCTTTGATCTGCCTTCTTTAATATAAATACAGAGCTAAATACGTATTAAAAACCACACTCCGAAAGCAAGACACTCAACTGCACCTACTTCTCTTCTGTGGGAGAGGAGGAGAGAATTAATACCACATGGCAGATGTTACTTATATTGCTTAATGCACTACTGGAAGGAGCTCAGATATTAGAGCAATGAGCACAGAAAAAGAACCTAGAGAGAATAGACTTGAAGAATAAAACAACTCATGCTTCCTCAGATCCCTAGGTCTGTCCAAAACAAAACAGAAGAACATTTTTCTGCCTTGCTCCAGCCGTAGTTATATACAGACCAACATCCATCGTTAGCCTCTATGCGCAAACCTTTCGATACAAAACCAACTACACACTGCAGTTGTTCAAGTTCACATTCTATCTAAAGGGGTGTCAGAAAACTGAAAGCATCTATTTAATATAGCGCAAAAGAAGTGAGACCTGGAAATGGCTCTCTGATCCCACGTTTATTAACAAGGACAAGGTTTATTCTGTAAAACAAATAAAGGGCTACCGGGTTTTTACAAAGAAACTCTTGTTTCTTGCGCTCAAGAGGGCAGTAGCTACAAACCAAGAGTTATAGCTGACTGTCCATAACTGAATGGAACATGCCTACTGTACCCCTTGGAAAATTGGTCACCGCATAAATCAATGAGGAAGCCATTGCTGGACTACCTTTGAATTCCTGTTGTTGCTCCTTTCTCTCTAAAGCCATACAGCCAATTAGTGAACAGTGGTTTGGGTGGGGATGGGTGGGAAAGGTATCCGAAGATGTCCTTCTAGCATTCCATTGCAATTAAATTGTGAGGTATCAGTAATGAAAAGCACACCTAAGACTGACCAGTCTGAAAACCGTTGTGCCTTGAAAGAGATTTTTTTTTTTTAAATCTTATTTGAAAGGAGTCAGGCCATATTCTTTGTCAAAGTGGAGTATTTCTTGGGGCCAGTATTTTAAGCCAATAACACCAAAGGCAAAACTAGCTCCTTGAGATTAAAGAGATATGTGACTAATTGGCAATGAAACTATGATGGAGATGTTTGTTTACTGTCAGTTTCACAGTTTGTTACCAATTTAGTACAAAATGAAGCTCAGGACTGACAGATGCACATCAAGTCTGCTTTCTTTGATCCTTCCAGGCCAGTAAAATCACTCCCCCTGTAATTCCTGTTCTCTCGCAGTGAGAATCAGGCTCTTACTAGCTATTCTGTGAACTAACAGACAAGAACTTCACTCCACCTCTGAAAGCAGATGGGTGGCCAAGTGTGAATCTGTAACGGTCTACTCTCTGAAGGCAAAAAAAACCCCCAAAAAACCCCAACAACACTGGCTCCAGACAGCTCAAAGGAGGTCTTTGTAAAATAACGTTTAAATTCACCAACCAATACTTTGCAAGCAGAGCTATGACGTGTCTCAGGAGACCTTCCCAAGGACATCCTGATAAGAATTACATGTGCAACATGTGCCAAAGTAGTGGGCAGGGATGGGTCTCAATTTAGCTGGAAGGCAGAATACAGTCTTAAAACAGAGACTCTGAGCGCAGGTACACTCTAATTACTCTGACAGTAAGCTGCTCCCTGATCAGAGTCTCTCTCTTTCCCAGCTAACTATGACCTACTGCAGAGTTGGGCAAACTACGGCCCGCAGGCCACATCCGGCCCACAGGACCGTCCTACCCGGCCCTTGAGCTCCCTGCCAGGGAGGTTAGTCCCTGAATCCTCCCCTGATGTCCCCCCTCCCTCGCAGCCTCACCTCGCTGCTCCTCCCGGGCAGCGCGGCAGGCTCCGGCTGGGCGGCAGGGCTGTGAGCTCCTGCTGTTCTGAGCAGCATGGTAAGAGGGCGGGGAGCGAGGGGTTGGATAAGGAGCAGGGGGTCCCGGGAGGCAGTCGGGGACAGGAAGCAGGGGGCAGTTGGATGGGGCAGATGGATAGGCATGGGAGTCCTGCGGGGGCCTGTCAGGGAGCGGGGGTGTGGGGCGGGCAGTCAGGGGACAGGAAGCAGGGGAGGTTGGATATCGGGTGGAGTCCGGGGGTGGGGTGGAAGGGCACAAGGAGCGGGGAGGGGGGGAAGGGGGGGTTGGATGGATTGGGGTTCTGAGGGGGCAGAGGCCAGGCTGTTTGGGGAGGCACAGCCTTCAGTACCCAGCCCTCCATACAGTTTCAAACCCCGATGTGGCCCTCGGGCCAAAAAGTTTGCCCACCCCTGACCTACCAGGTCAACAAACACGGAGCAAGGGCTACACTCAGATGCAACTGAGGTACAGAAGAGCTTTTTATTATTAATTATTATTAATAATAACAACAACTATTTTGGAGGGTACATCTCACTAATGACAGCAATAAACTAGGCATGTCTTTCGGAAACTAATAATGTACACTGAAGTTGTTTTTCATAAATGGAATATCATCACTAATTACCATGTTTGTTTATACTAGGCTACCAAATGCACTAAAACAAACACGGTAGTAGCTGACAGTTCCTAATTTACATCTTTATAATTGCAACATTAAAATAATTTACGAAGTGGAGAGGCTCAGCACTGAATCTTATTTGTATATTGTACACATTTAACATTTATTTTACAGTAGCATTCAAGAGCCTCGAACACTATATTCTGTTTTATCTTATTTTACAACCCCCCACCCCCACCCCACACACCTCCAAGAATGCCTGTGTGTCTGTCTAGCAGGGGGAAACAGAGCATCCTTCTGAATCCAGGGCTGGTTTCTGCAACGGTTGTCCTTACGCTGTAACTGTTGATTGCTCTCCTGTGGGTCAGCGGGGTATTGAAGTTGTGCAGTGAAGCACTCTGAAACTTTCGGTTTGTATGTGTGGGGTGGGGTGGAGGGGAATGAGCAGCAGGCTGAACTTTATGAAGAAAGGTCTGGCTCAGCTGGGGTCAGGGAATGTCCATACGGAGGGTCACTGTGACCACCATCCAGGAGCCAGATGGCTGCACTTCATTTACTTGTCTTAGAAAAGGAAGGGGAGAGAAAACTCTGATATGATCTTGGTCTTTTATGGTCTCTGACTGAGAAAACAGCTTGTTGATGGTGCTAAGGGCGGTCCCTTCCAGACCAGCTGTCAATTAGTTCTGAACTCACCGCAGGCCCCAGTCTACAAATATTTCTACATGTGACTAACTTTACTCACAGGAGTAACCCTCCTTGGGACCATAACTGTGAGTTACGGTACTTGCATGTGTAAGGATATGCAGGATTGGGGCTCACACCGTTCAAGGGAGAAGGTGGCTGGCACTGGGTTTTAGCAGCCTAGCTCTTTCACCCTTCTTTGAACACCCCGGTATAAAATGTTAGAACCTATAAAAGAGATAACAAGGGAGGAAAATCAATGGGGTCTAGTATTTCATCTTCTTTACATCAGTCTCAGGATCCAGATAATTGCACTAAGAGCCACACAGGTGGGCCCCTGCAATCATGCAGTGCCCCACTGAAGTCAAAGGGGCTCTAGGTGAGTGCATGGGTGGGGTCATGTGGTTTGCAATACTGGATCAGGGTCTAAGAGTAACAGCAGAAGTCTACTGGCGGGCATTGGAAAAGGAAGGCAAGGCAGTTACGCTAGATGCATGCTACACATCAAACCCATGTGAAAAACAACCTACGCCAGGAACACAGAGCAACAAAGTCGTCAGGACTCACACTCCCCAGGGATTCTAAACTACTCAGATATTTATTGGAAAGTAGGAACTGGAAGGCACACAGGACAGCCACACCAAGATTACACAACCAGAACTACAATAGATGAGCGTGCAATTGCAGTGAAGCCTGGTAGGAGTAAAACTGAAAGAAAGCTGCCAAATGAAGCTAAAAATGACCAAACTAAAAGCACAGAATTAGTGTGAGGTTTTAAAACCTGCATCAGGGACAGCAACAAATACTAAAGGGAAATACAGAGCTACTACCAAATACAGAGGAAGTTCAATAATACAGATGGAAAAGGGCAAAATACTCAGAACACATGCACTTTGTTTCATTCTCCAACAAAAAGAATGAAGGAAGCAGGCGGCACCACAAGATAAACGGTAATGAGGATCTGGGAAGGAGCAGCAGTGAAGTCAATGAGGCAGGTCGGAGATTACTCACTGAACTTGAAGCGAGTGGGCTGCCGAGGTGTAAGCGATCATGATGACCTGGTTACATTTGTTTCGGGCACGCAGAATTAAACCAAACAGCCATATATGTTTGGCCCCTGAAAAGGGCCAATTTCCAAAAGCTAAAAATAATTATGGGAAAAAACTCAATGGGAGGAAATAATTCAACAGAGACAGGTAACTAATGCCTGGGAACGGTCCAGAAGAACATCTTACTTCAGGCCCAAAGAGAGACAGTTCCTCAGCAGCCAAAGGGCTATTAGGGAGGTAGGGATAGCTCAGTGGTTTGAGCATTAGCCTGCTAAACCCAGGGTTGTGAGTTCAATCCTTGAGGGGGCCATTTAGGGATCTGGGGCAAAAATTGGGGATCGATCCTGCTTTGAGCAGGGGGTTGGACTAGATTACCTCCTGAGGTCCCTTCCAACCCTGATATTCTATGAGTCTATGATTTTGTTAAACAGCCCTCTTTAGGAGGGGATATGAAAGCAGCAATGCAATACAATGAAAGAACACATTAATACATGGAAAACCAGGGAGGCAGCTGGCAGCAAATAGGAATCCGATGTTAAAGAAATGCAGGCGATTTATGTCAGAAGCTAAAAGGTATCAAACTTTTCCATGGCTAACAGGGCTAAGGACAAAAAGAAGGAATGTTTCTAAATACAGTATGTCAGGAACAAAAGGAACCCATTCAAACGTATAGGTCCCCTCCTCGATGGAGATGTGAAAAGTGACAACAATGAGGATAAGGCAGAAGCAGCGTTCAATAAGGATTTCTGTTCTGTATTTGGGAAGAAGCTGGATGATGCAGTCTCACCATATAACGATGATGAAATACTTTCCAGTCCAACAGTAGCCAAGGAGGATGTTAAAACCTTGTCTGCCAACGACAAACATTTTTAAAACCAGTTTTTTGCACCCAAGAATTTTAAAGGAGCATTCCAGAGCACTGATGTTAATCTTGGAGAACTGGAGATATTCCAAAGGCCTGGAAGAACGTTGGTGCTTTGCCAATATTTAGAAAGGGCAATTGGTATGAACCAGGTAACCTCTGGTATGCTTACGTTGCATTTAGACACCCGTGGCTGGCCCCTGACAGCTGACTGGGGCTCACAGGGCTGTTTAATTGCAGTGTAGACATTTGGGTTTGGGGCAGCACAAGCTCTGGGACCCTCCTACCTTGCAGGATCATACAGCCAGGGCTCCAGCCTGAGCCTGAATGTCTATACTGCAATTAAACAGCCCCTTAGCCTGAGCCCTGCCAGCCATGGGTTTTCAATTGCTGTGTAGACATAACCTAAAGGCCTGTTTGCCCAGGATCCAATATCAGGCTAAGTCATGGAATGGCAGCTACAGGATCACCATGGAAGAGTTGAAAGGATGATAATACAATTAACCACCACCAATGTGGGTTCCTGGAAAAAACAGTTCTGTGAAAGAATGTTATTGTTCTCTGACATGAGTACAAGTGTGGCTGACAACAGGACCCGTGCTGAGGGAATATCCTGGGACAGCTGACTTAGCACCACGCAACATTCTCCTTGAAAAGGGAGAACTATCTAAAAATCAGCACAACTCAGATTAAAGGGATTTACAAGGGTTAACTGATCAGCCTCAAACCGCAGTTGTTAATGGGGAACTATGTCTAGAGGGGGCCAATTCTCAGCCTAACGCTATTGTGAAGGACTAGGGAGGTGGTATTACCTTGCTAGAGTGTATATTGCGCTAGTGAGACCATTGCTGTATTCCCATGTTGGGAAGGGTTTGGAGAATAGCTACAAAAATGACCCGTGGTCTGGAAAACGTACTTTATCATGACAGATTAAAGGAACTCGAGCTATTTAGTTTATCAAAGAGTAGGTTACGGGGTGATTTAAAACACAGACTAAATACCCACACAGGGAGTTACTCATAGCAGACAGCTCACTAATGTAGCAAACGAAGGCATAGCAAGATCCAATGACTGGAAGTTCAGTCAGCAAAATTCAAACTGGAAATAAAAATGCAAAATTTTAACAGCGAGGGTAATTAATTTGTGGAACAGTTTCCCAGTGGACATGGTGGATTCTCCATCATCTGGAGGCTACCACGGGATTAGCTGTCTTTCTAAAAGCTATGCTCTAGTTTGACCACAAATCGTTGGGCTGAAATTCTCTGTCCCGTGTCATACAGAAAAACAGACTAGATGATCCTGGTGTTCCCTTCTAGCCTTAAAATCTATTAAATGTATAATTTAAACATACTTAAATCAGCAGAGCCAGGTGTCATTCATTCCAAGGTTCTCAGAGAACCAGAGGAATCGTTATAACTGACAACCCACAGAAGACAAGTGAGGATCAGAGAAGGACATCATCTACACAGAAACTGCATTCCAGCTATTCTGGGTGGGTCTCTGCACACGACAGCACAAAGCCACAGTGGAAGCCTGTGTGTGACAGGAGTGTTGACACACATACAAAGAGGAATTTGGATTTTAATATTCTTGTACAGCATATTTTTAACCTGTAGGGCAGACCCTCAGCCTGTGCACATTGGCACACATCTGCTGAAGGCAACGGAAGTATAAACCCAAATCTAAGAACATGAAGTCAATAGACTTTGCCGAGTATTTGGCCTGTAGCTTTAAGGGTAGGAGGTTTGAAACGGGCTAACTGCTAGAGTTGTGTACAAGTGTGGAGTCCTTGTGACACTTTAGGTGCCCCTCCCCCCCAATGGAGTAGGAATGGGCCTACTGCACCATCCCAGAACTTGCCCTAGGAAGCATCACAAATCGGGGTATGCCTACACTGCACTTAAACCCCTGAGGCTGGCACGGGCTTGTGGAGCTCGGGCTAAGGGACTGTTTGAGGCTAGAGACTGGGTCGGGCTAAAGCCTGGGCTCTGGGACTTTGCAAGGTGGGAGGATCCCAAAGCCCAGGCTGCAGCCAGAACCTGAACACCTAGAGCACAGTCAAACAGCCCCTCGCCCGAGCGCCGTGAGCCCGAGTCAGTTGGCACAGGCCAACCGCGGGGGTCCCACTGCAGTGCTGACGTATCCTCCGACAGAGGCATAGTCGTTTACAACCTGCCCATATCACAGACCTGTTTCCCACCGCACCCGTCCCAGGGAGGGTGTAAATAAGCCTCCTTACGCCTGCGTGCCCAGACCCAAGGGCTGAGTAGCCCATGAAGGGGCTTCTTCCTGCCGTACGCAGGCAAAGAGGGTTTGGTTGTGACTTTGGTTAACACAGCATTTCCTTAGCTGCTGGAACAGTGACATGAACGCTCAAACCAGTTGAGCCTATGATGAGTGGATACGCACAACGTGAGCATGCTCTGAAGGAGCCAAGCCAGGAAGGGAAGAATTGTTAAGTGGAAGCATGGAAGAGACCAGCACAAAAGATAATTACTTAATCTGGGAGTTCCATGGGCCTTAAGTGTGACCCTTTAGCTGTTAGGAATCTCCTCCCATCTCTCACTCAGCACTGCAATCTACACACCAGCTTCCCCCAACTGTACATTTCACAAGAACATAAGACTGGCCCTACTAGGTCAGGCCAAAGGTCCATCTAGCCCAGTATCCTGTCTGCCAACTGTGGCCAGTGTCCTTCCATCCAGAAAGACAGTCTTTGTGAAAACAGAAAACAAGCAAGAAATGGGTGTCTATTAAAAAGCTGAAACAAAACAGAAAGACCATGAATGTTTTAATCAGAAGCTGGAAAAGACCAAGTGTATTTTGTTAAGAGCACGCCAAGCAAAGACTAAAAATCCCTTAACACCCCAGAAGCGCAATGCCAAATCCAGGAACTGTCACCAGACACAACACAAGCTGACAGTCAGCATTCTACAGTGCCTTTGGGTACATTATCCAGCCTCACTAGTGCCACAAAAGTGACTGAATTCTGTCGCACCAAAGGAAGCCCTGTTTATAAGTTTGTGCCCACCACGTTTTACGGAACTGTACTTACTTTAAGGAAAGAGAATAGTCATGCTTGCTTGTTTGACTATTCCTTACAAGGTAGCTACATTCTTTACACAATCGTAACAGGTTTTCTGCATCTGTCCGACTGATTGCGCCATGATACCATCTAGGAAAAAGGAAAAGCAATGAAGACATAAGTAAACAAATATTCAACTAACAGAACATTTAGCCACATAAGTGCTTTAATTTGAATCAGTGGTTAACAGCTTGAGGATCACTCCAATAAAATACATTGGTTATGTTCTAGAAGGCTGTCATTACAATTTGAGAGAGACAGGGGGAGTGAAGTCATATCTTTTATTGGACCAGCTTCTGTCGGTGAAAAGGACAGAGTTCCCTGTCAGCTTGAAAGCCGGTCTCTCACCAACAGAAGTTGGTCCAGTAAAAGGTGTTACCTTACCCACCCTGTCTCTCCATTATCCTGGGATCAAGCTGGCCAAAACAACACTGCAAGTTACAATTTAAGATGATGATTCCTGGGAGCGTCCAAGAAGGCTGAAATGTAAATCAGGATGTATATACCAGCAGAGTCTATATGAACCTTTTCATGCAGTGTTTGGTAACAATCTGAGGACATGGTAAGAAAATGATGGCACAATCTGAGGACATGGTAAGAAAATGATGGCCACAATCCTAGGATAGGAGAGAAGTGAAAATCTCTGGTCTCCAACCCACACAAGCTTCCTGCCACCCACAGAAGGGAGTGTATCGGTAGTTTAAATAATTGAAATTATCCAATTGTATAAATCTAACTGGGGGGTAAAAACTGAACAAAAACGGAACATCAGGATTGCTATATAATAGAAATGCTATATATGAAATATGAGAAAACATGAAAGAGAAATGAGAAATAGGTGTGCCCGTTTCCTTAACAGACGCGCTAAACCAAAGGCACTCTTTCTAAATGCACCTGTGAACAATGCAGAATGTTTTTATTCAACCCCCTGGATAAGTCTATTGGGCTAGTTCGTTTAAGGAGAGATTAAATAGTCAGGCATTCTGAAAGCTCGTTAATTACATCATGAAGGCGGGGGAGGGAGAAATTAACCCTTCCTCATCTGCAAGCATGTCTGCAAACTAAAGGTTGTGGGGGCATGGTTTCCCTAGGATTTGCCATAGAGGATCAGGTTGCACTAGTCCCATAATGCACAAGCTAAGGCGTTAGAGGAAAGCAGACCTCCCCGCTTGCACCAGACACATGATATGCCTGGTCAGTGGTGCAATGATGTGCATGCACAGGGAGAATCTCTTCCTTACTTCTGCAGTGCGCAGCTGACACCCTGATGCAGAAAATTTGATCCCTCCCTCCCTCCCCCCACCTTATCAAGCATAACTACAAAATATTACTGGCCTTGAACACCATGAATTGCTGCGTGCTGTGTGAAAAAGCATTTCCTTTTATTTGTTTTAAATTTACTACCCCAATAACTTCCTCGGAGAAGGGAGCGGCACTCACTACCACTGAACAAAGTCATTGCCGGAGAGATTCCCTGGAGGGCAATCCGTTATGCTCCTCAACATCTGTGTGGTAACGTTAGCCCTATGAAAAATCCTGCTAGCGAAATCTGGTGTAAGGCACTAAACCGAGCTTGCTGCTAGTATTAAATAGTCATCACGTCACCCTCTCTTGTTACACCCAGAGTCTCCACCAGAAATGAAATATCTCAACCGATGGAGGGATTAGGACAGAGAGCAGAGTAAAGACCCTGAATAGCCTATACTAACCGTGAAATGAAGTCACAAGAAGTATTGAGAAAGGAGGATGAAAATGAGCAGAAAAGGCTTTTCCCCATCAGATATTTACAGGTAGGGGATATTTCTCAGTAAGAATTTTAGAGGTTATCCTGATAGGGTTCTGAGAACTGAATTGAAAGAAGTGTTATCAAATGGATGAGGTGATCTGAGCCCAGAAGAAAACACAAACATTATCAGATTTCACAAAGCGACAGAACAATGGAATCGGGAAGGGTGCTCTGAAAAAATATCATTGCCATTCATCAAAAAAAATTAATAATCCTCAAATAAAACAAAACAAAACATCTAAGCCAACAACAGGACAATGCCCATTAAGATGAGATTGAAATCTACACACTTCAGCTATAGCCATAGGGCTTAATGCATACCTCCCGGCCCAGGGCAGCTGCATTAGACGTGTGTGAATGTGCAAGCCAGAGTGTGCGCAAGCGAGCAAGGTTTGTGCAACGGCTTCATGTGTGGGTTGCAACAGAGAATTTGGGCTTTATAATGTGATGGGAGAAAACAGCAGCCTGATCCGACATGGGGCAACTGCTGATGGCGATTATGTTTCTGTATCAGAGATAAATATTGCTAATGGGGCTTTGGGGAGTCAGTGTATTACTTTGCATAGTATAGCCATATAAACTAGACACCCAAATACCGCAGAGATTTCCAAAGCCAACTACAGGTTAGGCTTTAGCATGGCAGTGTGTCCTTAGGCAGCATTAGAATCTCAATGGATAGGTTTATTTTGTTTGCACTGGGGTTGTCTATTCTTCAAATGTCTAAAACACCCCGTCCCCCAACCCCCTCACACATGTCAAGACTCAGCTGCCAATGACATGACCAAGAAGCAGTGAAATAGCCCCAGCAAGTATGCTTGCATAAACACGTAAAACAGAAGAAGCTCTAGAGTTCCAAGTCTCATAAGGATGCGAATAAGAGACCCAGCAAAAATGTATGGCAAAAACACTAAAACTTGTCCGCATCATTCAAATGTGAACATGTATTTCTACCCGAGTAGGGCCTGTTCCAGCTCCCAGTGAAGTCAATAGAGAGACTCCCGTTGATTGCAAAGTGCAGTAGATCAGGCCTTTAATGCTGTGCCTTTTCACTTTGCACAATTGAATCTTCATGTCATTGAATGGCATGGTTCCTGATTAACGTAGCTAAACGGCTATTAGCTAAACAGGATCAAGGAACTCTAGATCTGGAATAACAGCATCCAGCCATGGAGTTAATCGGGAACACCACCATATGTAAACATGCCCGTAGAGTGAGGGCCAAATTCAGCCCTGGTGTAAGCAGCTATAACACCACTGAAGCCCAGGTAGTTGCATCACTTACTCATCCTGCCATGTCCATGTATTGCAGCTCACCTGCTATGCAGCATTACATTCCTCACAGTTCTGAGCTGGGCACTGGAGGACTAGAGTAGCCGCAATGGACCTTATTTACAGGGTGGGGAGGGAGGAAGGAAGAGCTCATCTCCAGTGAGAGGCAGGAAGTACAGAAGAGACATCATCATCTTCACTGTCTCGTTTTTTGCCTCGTATATGGGAGAAGCGGAGCAGTTCCACTCAATTTCTTCAGGTCTCTGACTTGCCAGGTACATGTGCTTAGAGGTTTGTTTTTCCCTTAACCCCAGGCATCTAAAAGTAATTTCCTGATTCTTAGCTGGATCGGACATTTGTGTCTTGCCAACATACCCTGCACTAATCTACTCACTTTATAATCTGAACGTGCGTGCACACACACACACACACACCCTGTCTCTCTCCACTTCTCAGCAAAGATTTAGTAGCAGATGCTGCAGAAAGGTGTCATATTTACTAAGACTCAATTTAAACCAATCATTTACGCTTGCATTTCAAGATGTACTGCAGCATATTTTGTAAAAAAAAAAAAAAAAAAAAAAAACTACCTGCTCACCTATTTTGTGATACGTTACTGTTGCTTTTAAAAAATGATTTGTTCATTTCAGGCTTGATCCTGGAGATGCAGTTATGGGAACTGAGGTTTCTCAGCACCTCACAGCTTCAGTCCTTTACATTTGCCAATTCACAAAATCCAGAAAGTTGCAAAGGGTCTCCCAGTTATTGGTGCAAATTAGCAAGGTGCTACTATATTCCCAAAGTCAGAAGCTGCTCCTTTGCAGGGATTCAATCTTGGATTTCACATCAAGCTGATGAACCAGGAGTCTGGTATAAATATCTGACCATCACCCAATGAACTGAAGACAGAAGTACAGCCAGATCTCTGGTTTTTACTTTCTATTTTAACACAGTTGTTGCATTTCAAATTATCCACTAAATCTTGACCTCAAATCATGTCCTGTTTTACTCGCCCACCAAATGTTCCAAGTTACACTACCATCCCCACCCTACTAAACTTCGTGTTCTTTAAAGAGTCCAAACTACTTAACTGATTCTTATCTAACTTTGTCATATGAAATTGATGGTAGTTTCTTGGCTAAAACCATTTAAATCCCAGAGGGAATTTTTATAGCCAAAGTTATAGTCCTGTAAAAGCCAGGGGTTTATAGCAGAGGTGTTGACTGACCCTTGACGGTTGCAGTTTCCTAGATTAGAGATTTCTGCATTTTCAATGTGTAGCCACTTGAAAGCTTTGGGTGATGCCAAAGGGGTAACACGACTGTGCGGATGGGTTGGAGAACCTGAGATGCAAATCCCACTTGCAGAACGTGCTGCCACATGGCTGAGCAGTATCTGCAGCAATACGTATGGTACCAGATCACTCTACCACTCATAACCACACATGCAGCTCTGCTCAGTCATCCGCTGGGTGACATGGAAGCACAGGGAACACAAGAGGCATCCCTGTAGTGGGAAGAGAGAGAGAGAGAGAGAGAGATTCTGGAGACTCTTCCCAGAGTGCCTTAGGAGCAGGTGTGGAGTTAATAAACCCATAGCTGATTATCACCATTGCTCTGATGACCTCTCCTTATCCTGGTATTGTAACAGGTCCAGCCAGGTTAACCCAGAGACTGCTCTCATCGATAGGTGGAAGGGGATGAATATCGGAAACAGTATGACTACTTTCTATATAAACAAGATCTTCTATTAGAGAGACTTTAAAGCAGGGCTTTTATTATTGTATTTCAAGCCTATCAGTATGATCGATACGGATAAAAATTTAAACACAAAAATGAGCCACTCACAATTCACACAGGTCATGAAGATTACAGCTCCAGAGCATCATTCAGACAGACTTCTATTGTTTCCCCCCTGGCACCTATCAGCATAATATATACACATTGTATAACAATTAGAGATAACCTAAAGTGAACCCTCAGTGCTGGTGACATTCTTGTTCCTTGTGTGCATGCTTAGGGGTTTGTAACAGCATGAAACACCGGGAAGTACAGGGGACAACAGGACCGGAATGCTAACAGGCCTCATTCCCTCCAGCCACCTGCCACTCACTTAGGCAGATAAAGAGCTGTGTACACACAGTGTTTTCCATGTTAACTCACATTTGTTTTTCCAGTGGCACAGCTGGATCTACTCTCTCTCCCAGGATCCCACAGAATTCTGGGCTGCCATGCTTGATGGGTTTGAAGCCACCTCCTGGAGCTCGGAGCTGTCGACGCCTGTCACTTGAAGGTGAAGGAGAAGACTGCCTTTTCTCATTCCCGTTAAACTGGGCTGCAAGAGATTTGTAAGAGACAACAGTTACCTCTCCAGAATCTACTGACAAAAGAATTCTAACAATGGAGACCAGAACTGCAGCATTTTAGAGGGCTTTATGCTTTAGAAGGAGGATAAATATACATTTCTGACATGGGACTTAGTGGTTTACCCAAGATGCTTAACTTAATATGGAGCCTTTCTGATAGTTCACATTACAGTCCTAAAATACTGCATCAGATAACTTAGTGCAGTTGTTAGACAACCATCAACAGTGCTTGTTTTCAACATTTGACTTGCATCTCCATCACAACATTGAACTGCTCAGTGTCGAGCAATTTGCATTATACTGAAGAGACTTAATTTTGCTTGTTTTAGGGATGTGATTCAAACAGAAATCAGGTTAGAGAAGATGCAAGAACCCAGTTCCTCTGAAGGTATATGGAATTCCTTGGACAATGATCCAGGCGAAAACATGGACAATACATAGTTATATGAATATATCAAATGCATTGACTGATCAGCAATTATTTAAAAACGCAGCCAGCCAGGCAATGTTTGGCAAGACTGTCTTGAAATAATGCAGTAAAATGAGTGACAAAACCAAAAACGTTATCCGCCAGTCTCTCCAGCCAAAGCAGAGCGTCAGTTCTGGAAACCTGTGATTTCTCACGGCACTGGAACATCAGTAACAGAAACCAAACTGAAATAAGTGCTCATAAAAACGACACTTAAGAGGCTTATTAGGGAGCACCATACCGTCATAATTTTTATCCAACCCCATGTCTTGATAGCTGTGGTCCTCCAAGGAAGAGGGCACAGATGTGGTCACAGAGGTTTTAATATCTACATTCCCTGCTCTAAGTTCCTGGGTCACTTTCCCTGGGTCATTCATCTTCCCCATAAAAAAGGAGAGCGCGGACTCTGCTGCTCCAGAGAGATTTCTCGAACAGCAGCAGCAGCCGCATGAAGCTGACATGTTTCACTGCCGCCAACAGCTTTCTGAATAGCAGCTGCAAAATGGTCCAGTCTTGACAGGCTCATGCTGCTGTTGCTGGACAACAGGCTGAGCAGCAGCAGAGGCACTGGAGCTGCCTGGCTCCAGATTCAGGATGACCGCACTGCACTGGTTTACAAGTCAGCTCACATTTTTTGATTTTCTCCTGGCAACAAAATGGGTTAAAGAGCTTAGTTAAAAAGCACACCTCAAGTGCAATAGAAATTGATGTCATAGGGCCCCATGTTTGCCAGAGAGCTGCCCACTCACCTCTGGAAGAGGATTTTTCCTTCTCTACTGAAGATCATGAATTATTGATTCTCAGCAGATCTGTGGATCCAGTGCAACACAACCCAGTCTTTCCAAGGGTTTGGAATAGGCAACCATTGTAAATTAAGAGGCAAGGATTGCAAACGAAGATCAATGGTTACCTGCTGAGAATTTCAACAGCAACCATAGGGAAACCGTCATATCAAGAATGTTCCTGGACATGCTTGGTCAGTGCCAGATGCTAAACACCCATCTAGTGCTCCAGGGCAATGGTATTACCATAGCATAAGTTTGCAGTGACTAACAGAGAGTTTGGAATGGTTTGTACACACCCTGCAGCTTTGCATCCAGGACACTTTGTTAAAGCCAGCCTGGATGACCAGCCTAGTCACCATTTAATTGACAGGACAGGAATCAGCATGACCCAGCACAGCCAGAATTCAGCTCACTAGGATACACAGCATGCCAGACATATATTTGGTACAAATCACAATTGCTGATCTGAGCCAAACTATTTACATATTCCGTGCTTAGGGGCTCTAGCCAAAGTGTCCTAGGTGTTATGCAAATCCCAAAAGATTGCACTTAACGAAACACAGTGAATGTGGGGAAAGGGAAACAACATTTTTTTTTCCATTTAATTTGCAATTTTAAAAGGTTTGTCTTAAGGTTTACAGTTGTAAGATCAATTCCCAAGTGCCCCTCTACCTCAGCATTATAAATTAGGGGCAGAAGTGGGTCAAACATAGCCATACATATTCCATGACCTATACAACAGGAAGATCTATTTCCTTCTCACACTGGAAAACGTACCATAGTTACTGAAGAATGAGTTACTCTCCAAATCAAGATGAAATAGCATGTGCGCATATGCCACAGAGCGCCAACACATAATCAGTTATTATTTCAACTAGGAAAGAAACAAAACACACGAAGCTGCGGTAAAATGGATATTTTCTCTCTACTGGGACTCTGTGAAATATAACGAACAAGTTTTATGCCTCCAGCCAACAAGAAATATCCTTAAATAAATATTTTATTTATCCTAGCCAAAAAGAGAGACAACCTACCACTAAACGGTAATATTGTTATAGCAATGCGGTATTTAAAATCAGTGTCTAACATTCCTTGTGCAAAAATCCTGTTTAAGTTTCAGAGGAACTTGCAGATTCTGTTTCTGGCTGGAGGCCTTAGGCATCTGATTCGGGCACCTGGCCAGCGTGTGTCTGTGTGCGTGGAGGCAGTACAAGCTTCCCAGCTAGAGCGGCTTGAAAGTTTTAATTTCTGTTTCGCAGGAAATTTGGGGGGTGGAGGGGAAGGAGAGCTTTAATGGATGTGTTATTAATACGTAAGAATATTCTAACCTATACAGTATGTGTAGATTCATAGATATTAAGGTCAGAAGGGACCATTGTGATCATCTAGTCTGACCTCCTGCACAACGCAGGCCACAGAATCTCACCTACCCACTCCTGCGAAAAACCTCTCACCTATGTCTGAGCTATTGAAGTCCTCAAATCGTGGTTTAAAGACTTCAAGGAGCAGAGAATCCTCCAGCAAGTGACCCGTGCCCCATGCTACAGAGGAAGGCGAAAAACCTCCAGGGCCTCTTCCAATCTGCCCTGGAGGAAAAGACGTATCTGGATGAGGAAATAAGATTTGCGCATGGAAGTTTGGGCACCGATATAAATACTCAGGATAATGCCATGACCCTATAAGAGGGCGAACCACCATGTGGAGAGGATTCTTTTTCCTTTTCTTTACCCTTAAGGACTCTCTTGTTTTGGCGATCAGCTCAGCTTTTGCAATACAGTTTAACGACTAAACACCCACCCTGATCGCCACCATCTCAGGAGTGGAGGAACCTGGATCATCAAACGCATTGGGCATGCCAGAGACCAGGCTGGTCCTGTCTCCCACTACCAGGTCCCCAAGGAAGGGCGTGAGTATACTAGCTTAAGTGGCTTTGTAAAGGGATGATATCACAAGGATCGATAGTACTGTACTACTACTATGTGGCTCTGAGGTTTGGGGTGTTGATAACTCTTTCCTTTATTTTCATAAAAATCTCTAAAGCCCTGGCTTTGGCCACAGTCTGATGTCTTTGCCACATACCCCGATGTCTTTGCCACATACCCCGAGGGTCCGGACAAAGTATTGAACTCTTTACATTCTCTCATTCTGTATCATGATTTTGGGACAAGAACCTAAGTCTTCTGGTCAGATCATTGGCGAGCCTATAATAAATCAGCCCTACAAAAAAATCAGGTAAACAACAGATAGCTAGGCTTCTAGGCTCCTCGCTTTCTGCTAAGGCTGATGGGGTGCAGGACCAGAGATTGAGCCGGGAGCCTCGGAGCTTGGACTTCCAGGCTCGAGTTCATTTTAAATGTTAAAAGTGAAACATTTTGATTATTTCAAACTATTTTCTCCCTCGTCTCTGCTGGGGTAGGGAACAAGAGAGGAGGCTGGATGGTTTTGCTTCCTAGTAGCTCCTTCTCCCCTCTCCTTCACAAATAGAAGGGAGACAACAGAGGTCAGTTTAAAGTGAGCTGCACAGGAAGACGAGTTGAGCTTGAAACCCTTTTGCAGTTTTTCAAAGTATCAGGCTAGTAAACCAAACATTTCCTTAAAAACACATCTGGCTTCGTTTTCAAATTTCAAAATGTTATTAATGTTTTGAAAGTTTCAGCCAGTTCTGTTGCTGACACTTAAGATGAAGAGAAAACTCACCTACGCGTTCTTTGTGCAGCAGAGGGCAGCAATAAAAGGGTAGAAATATATTTTAAAAAAATCATTTGCATGTCACTGTCCCAGGCTCGCTGCACCTGTCGCCTCTCTGGTTTGTCTGAGCACACCCTCGGGTACTGGGGCTCACGCTCCCCCCTCTTCTATAGATTGTGTGTGTGTGTGTGTGTGTGTGTGTGTGTGTGTGTGTGTGAATTCTCCACTCTTAGAGCTCTATTTACCGCTTAGGAAACTAACCGCTGCTTAAAATGAAACAAAATCCCACGTACCATTCAATAACCGCGCAGGCTTCGGTTACTGACAAAGTGCTCTAGTTCAAACAGGAATTCATTGGGGCGAGTCCTATCGTCTGCGTTCTGCAGGAGGGCAGACTATTTGTATTATTTATACGATCATAGAGCCTAGACACCCCAAACATGGACCGGGCCCCAACAGTGCTGGGTGCTGCCCCCCTGCGGAACAAAAAGATGGACCCCAGCCCCAAAGAGCGACAGTCTAAGCAGATGATCACAATGCCCCCTCTGGGCTTACCCTCTGTGAATGAGTGCTTGAAGGAGATTTTCTATCCCAGGGAAGTGGACAGAACAGTTGCCCCATGGGCCATCTCTACAGAGTTACGGTTGAGAGCTCCTGTTTTTAGTTCACCGATATAAATATTTATTCTTCACGGGAACTAAATGTGGTACACTATAAGGAAAGCCTGTTAGACAACAGCTTGACGCTACGCTCAATGACAATACTGACATGTTCACTTGCAACAAATAATCATACCCATATATTTTAAAGACAGCAAGTGGCAGGGACTGACAAGTATAATCACAGAAATCTCAACCACCTAAATAAAAGAACTGCCATTCATAACGCTATAATCCAGAAGTAAAAATGCAGATCGGGACCAACAAAAAATTCAAATGTATTGTAATACTTTTTAATTAAATTCCTTTTTTGTAGTATGTAATTTTAAGCTGGCAATATTTTTAATTTAGTGGGTCTTCATAAAAGATAACTGCTGTAATCCCTTAAAAGAATATTTACATTTAGACAAATCGTAAAACCAAACAGTAGTGACTGAATGTAATTAATTTACAGCCACATGCAGCAAACTAAAAATTAATCTTAATCTAACACATTACAGAACAAAGAAATAATAGGTGCAAAACAAAAGCTGTGGTTTTTAAAAAAAAAATGTATTCAAGGTTCAAACAGTTAATACAATATCAGAGAGCACTAAAGAGTGCATTAAAAACATCAATATTATTCAAGAACCAGTCTTCCCATGAGTGTGCGAGGGGCCTGAGGGGAAAGAGGTAATATGTTAAAGAGACCAACTATTTGTTGTTTTTGGTCAAATACAAGTCATTCATTTTATACTATATGCATAGAATATAAAGAGCATTGTCTAGTTTGACACACACGTGCACAAACACACGTAAACTCAAGATTAGTTTTGAAAAAAGCCAGGGAGATTGTATTTTCTAGGTATTTTGTAGTCCTAGTTCAAAAAGGTTTCAGTTTGTCCAAGTGTACTCAGGTGTGACCTCACTTTACATGGAAGTGGTGCGGTACTGTACACTCACACAGTAAGTATTTGATTTGCATTCTCAGTGTTGGACAAACAATGAAGTCTCTGTTTTAACATTTCACAGACTGCCTCAAAGGAAAACCGTGTTTGGGCAGCACACAAACAGCACCCTAGTGGGGGAAGCTCACAATAACTGAGATTATTCTTTGTGGTTGGAAAATGATCAAAACTACTATGCGAGGAATGACAAGAACTTAACTCCCAATGAGAAACGTGTGCTCTACGCTGCACAAGGACTACAGAAAAGCTGGAAAGGGATAAGTGTCCCCAAAGAATCCAGTCTTTAAACGTTGGTTATGTAAGTGTATCTGTCATTGACTTGACACTAACACCATCTTTTCACACCGTCATAGCATTTCCTTTGTTTAGAAAGGACTTTAGCACAGACAACACATCACGCAGGCAGAGGGGCATGTCCAGCCCTGCCTATGGCTTGGGTACAGCAGAAGGTCTGACCGGATGATTACATTTGGCCTTAAAAATCTATGTCCATGGAATTTTGCGACGCAGCTCTCATCTCTGCTAAACTCCTGTGTGGCCCTGCAGAACTTCATCCGAAGTCTCCTAGCTAAATGAAAGCTAACGCTCGAAAAAGGGTCACCCTCGTGATCCTCGCTCAGCTGACTCCTCTATACTCCAGTTCTTGCTCACCCCTGGATTAACTGCCACTGGTGTAACCCAGGGCACAAGCGGGTCAAGTCTGCCAAGAGAAGGGCTGCAGCAGCTCCAGGCTCCTGGAACACTTTCTCCACCAGAGGTACACAGCAGGCCAGCACCGACCCAAGTGTGGGCATGGCTGGAATGGCTGGGCAATATGCCGAGGCATGGCCCTCCAGGAGCACTGAGGAGAGACTCCCAAATGAGAATTAGAACTGCCCTCGCTACGCAGCCAGACCCCTAGGGTTGGGGTCTATGGTGCAAATGCCACCAACCTTTTGCACCAGCAGGAGTGGATCAAACCCCACTAGTGCTGGCAGTGTTGGGTGAACTGACCCACAAGCTCAGTGGGGCAATACTGCTCCAACTCCCTGACACTCCCCCACGGAGGGGGTATGTCTGGGTAACTGGTTGGAACTAACTGAGGGCTTGTCTACACTTACATTTTATAGCGCTCTAACTTGCTGGCTCGGGGGGGTCAAAAATCACACACACACACACACACACACACACACACACACACCCCCGAGCACAGCAAGTCTGAGCGCTTTAAAGCGCTAGTGTGGACAGGCTCAAGTCTTTGGAAGGTGGCGGATGCATTCTGCAGCCCAAAAGGGAGCACATTAAATTCATACAGCCCAACATGGGTGGTGAAGGCTGACCTTTCCTTGGCGGATTCATCTAGTGGTACCGGCCAGTACCCCTTGGTTAAGTCCAAGGTAGAGATGAACTGGGCCCGTCCCAGTTTCTCCAATAGTTCATCTGTGTGTGCCATCGGACAGTTGTCTGGGCGAGTTACAGCATTTAGCTGACGGTAGTCCACGCAAAAACGTATCTCCCCATCTGGTTTGGGAACTAGAACCACTGGAGATGCCCATGCACTGCCAGAGGGGTGGATTACTCCCATCTGTAGCATACCCTGGATCTCCTGCTCTATAGCAGTTTTAGCTTGAGGAGACACCCGGTAAGGTTGGGCTCCAATTGGGTGAGCATTACCTGTGTCAGTGGAGTGGTATGTGGAGGTGGATTACCAGGAGCGCTAGGAGAGCTCTCTCCCCGCGCTCACATGTGACCGCACTCACACTTCAAAGGGCTGCCGTGGGAGCATTCCCGCGGCAGCGCTGTGAAGTTTCTAGGGTAGACGTAGCCTTACTGCTCACAATGTGCACAGGAGTAACAGCAGAACAATGAGTCTCTAGAGCCTCAGGAAGCTGCATGATTTACTGATTTGCGGTCTCCTTCTTCCTAGTTAATCTTTAACACCTCTTAAGTCTGTTATGGAAATGGGCCCACCTCGCCTACAGTGCAATAAAACCAATAAACCTGCCATTCAGTAATGCACGGCAGAGAGTCCAGATCCCAGCAAGGATCCTGAAGCCAGCCACTCTGTTGGCATCACAAAATCCTGCAACTGTTCTATCAGGCCAAGGGAAAACAACCCTTCTGATCTTCTAGCATGAACGACAGCCTGCTTAAAACATTAGCAAAGCAAAACCAGTACCTAGGTCCCACCTAATCAAAGACCTGCTGAAGCAGACACTGTAAATTACAACCATTTGGTAGACTCTACGTAAGCCTGTTTGTTGCGTTCGATATTTTAATCCATATATTATCTTTGAACGAGACTGTAAGCTCCTGGGGCAGGGACCATCTGTGTGTTCTTTGTTCATACAGCGCCTGGCAGAAACGGGTCCATTACCTGGGCCTCTACACGTTACCGCAATACAAATAAATGACAAAAGTAGAGTTCAATGAAACCAGGGTAGGGTGACCAGATGTCCCGATTTTATAGGGACAGTCCCGATATTCAGGGCTTTTTCTTATATGGGCACCTATTACCCACCACACACTGTCCCGATTTTTCATACTTGCTGTCTGGTCACCCTAAACCAGGGCCTAAGCCACATCCCACTGAAGTCAATGGAAAGACTCCTCGAGATTTCAAAGGGCTTTGGATCAGGCCCTAAATAAAAAGCTTGCCCTAGTCCAGGACATTCCTTAAAGTGGAATAATGAAGAAGCCACTATAAACAACCAGGCAACTCCCTGGCTACTTATTTATTTGCTCTCAATGACTCCGATCTAATTTAGTCTATTGACCAGTTAAAAAATTCCCAATCCCACCCCAGCAACGCACAATCGGGCCTGTACGAATCAGGAGCTGTTCGTGCCTCTTATCTCACCCCTGAGATAGAGCCTGCCGTCAGAACTGTTCCGACAGTTCTATTAATAGCATACGCACCAGAACACAACCCGGCTTGCTCTCCAACAGCCACGCTGACTCCACACGGCTAACGAGGGGGAGCCAGTAGTCCCTCTCCTCCCCGCTCTGTGCGGCAGAAGGACAAATGCACGGGAGGAGCAGCTTGGTTTTTAAAGCCATCTTTGTGTTTGTGCGAGCCAGACAGACGGATACACACACATTTCCGAGGTTGAACACGACCACTGAGGGTGTACATTACAGCCAGTCATTAGGCTTGAAAAACACAGATCAGACAGAAAAACAACTAAGTACAGAAAAGCGGCAAAGAGGCAGAAGCATGATGTCTGCTCACCGAACCTGGCGCTGACAATCGCAGACAGCCAAACAGCACCATGCTATGGCGCAGGACAGCTCATGCCGTGCGCTTCTCCACGTATTCATTACAATGCAAGTGCGACGTCTGACGTACTCTTCCACCATCCCGTTACATGCAGAAGAGGGGCAGTCATGATCTTTTTAGGGAAAGGTACTGAAGTAACAGCCCCTGGAGGCTGAATGTCTATTAAGCCACAGAAAAACTTCCCCAAGATTGAGACACTTGGTGGAGGTGATGTGGGGGATTGTCAGTTGCTTCTTTAAAATTCATCTAGCCTTTACTAGTGCCCAGCCGAACGGTCTTCCTCCTCCTCCAGAGCACAGGATGGTTCTCACAGGTCGAACTGCATTCCACGCCTTGGCTGGCTCTGCAATGTGAATAGCAAGCATATTGCAGAACCCACCTGGTGATGCAAGTCTGGACAGACCGTACCATTCACTACCTCGACTTTGTGAGTTTTACAGTCTGGTAGGAATGGATGTGGAAATGGCTGACATGCAAGACCCCTGCTGATTGGAGCCAAGGTGGCCCGTAAGGCTGATTAAACCCACAACAGCCTTCTGTTCCTATTGCGATGCTATGTCATTTCACTTCACAAGCGGCGCAGGCTGCAGCTCTGTGAAATCAGACCCTTAGGGTCTCTCTCTGTTCCTGATACTCGCCAAAAGCCAAATGCTCCTAATCTTTTATGGCATCCTGGGAATTTAAACAAGTGACTGCACTCGCATAGCCATCCAGGGAATTACACTGATGGTCAAGGTTACTGGAGAGCCTGTTCACAAACCCAACACCCTCCTGCTCAGCCGCCAAATGAACAGCATGGCAAAAGAAAAGGAGTGAGTCAGCACACCAAGCGTACCACTGAGCAGCCACACAAAGTGACATAAATAGCACAGATTGCAGGGAATGCCAATTATATGTTTAGATCCTGAAAGCACCTATTGCCACGTACTGTGCAACTGAAGCTAACAGAGCTACACCTGGTCAGAAGCATTAACCCCTAGAGCGTTGGCAGAATATTGCCCTTAATTTGGAAAGCTATTCAATGTATTCTTAACGAAGCAGGTCATATAAAGCGAAGATTCCCTTACAGAGGCCAGAAGGTTCATTCCGGAGCCTTAGTACAGTGTTACTCTAGCAATGCATCTGATTAACAAGGAACTTTCTTGATGAACTCCTGTTGCCAGGTACTTCGAAAGCTTTCCCAAAGTAGAGCTCTTTGGTCTTCCCCCTCTCAGGATTGTTCCCAGCTCAGAGGGAACTTTGATTTGGGAAGCTGAATAAAGTTCCCCTTGGTCACTGGCGTGTTACTCAAACATGAAATAAAAATGGAGACACTTGCACCCTGGTAACACCAATGCTTGATCATGTGAGTTTGCATTCACACATATGCATCAGTTTGACACAAGAGGGAAGCTGAACGCAAACTTTCTTGTATGTTTAAGTGTCAACAGAGCCAGAGAACAAGTCGTCATTTCCCCACTAGCTTTTACATTTTTCAGCTCCTAGTATACAATAGACATGGTCTAGGAAGAGCATGCGCAGAGCTGACGCGCAATCCCAGAGCGATCATCATACATGATACAGATAAAAACTACACTTTAAAGAGCTGAAACACAGCGTCCGCTAGTCAACAGTGGTCTCTGGTTTGGCAGAGCAGCTGTCACTCCTACACTCCTGCCACTGCGATGCCTAGCGCAATCTGACCTGCGAGTACATAACTCACATAACTACACTTACAAAAACTGACCTGCCGGGCAGTCTCTAGGGCCCCCAACAGACTCTTTCCAGGTACATATAAAGGGGACTCCAAGCGACCATCCAAACACGTTTCTTTGAACTTCAGACTTGTCCTGGCTTAAAACCCCAGTGGGGGCCAGCAGTGCCTTTGACAGCTTGGACAATATTGGGCTGGGAAATAACGAGGTGACGGTCCTTTGCCAGTGAAGATAAGCTGCTCCCGTATTGGGCAGTGCGCTCACTGCCCATCTCCTTCATGCATTGCCCGCTTTGTAATGGCCTGAAAAGAAAGGTC
This sequence comes from Caretta caretta, assembly GCF_965140235.1. Classification (NCBI taxonomy): domain Eukaryota; kingdom Metazoa; phylum Chordata; order Testudines; family Cheloniidae; genus Caretta; species Caretta caretta. Next base: position 125,459,232 of record NC_134210.1, read on the forward strand.
ATCAAGAGCTCTCTCCCAACCCTGAGGGCTGGCTAGAAGCTACACAGTGGTGATGCACTGAACCCTATGGAAGGATTCAAAGACCCTGGCTGTGGGGGACACCTCCATAGATAAACAGGTATGCCAGATGCCAATATTTCAAATGCCCCATTGGGCAAAGCACCAAGTCTCTCGTTGATGGTCCCTCAGTGCATTTTCAGTTCCATTTCAGAAAGATGGAAAACCTTTGGGACAGGTCACAACCATGGGGCTAAGTGAGTAAATTCACCGCTAGAAAGGAAGAGAAGACGGAGCCGCGCGTGTGTGTACTAGGTCTTGATCTGCTCACCCGCCTTTCCAAATGGCTGATGCAAGGATCATGGGAGTGAAGTAGTGAATTGTACACAGTCACAGAAAGAGGGAACCAATGCTCCTTGCGCCTCCTTTGTTTTAAAAAAATCATATTTGTTTATGTATAAGATGTGTGAGAAGTGGTTCTCTTTTCGTACATTAAAGCAACTATTAACAAATTTAGCTCAATATCACCTCCTCCCGCCCCATATGCTGCTATTAGCTTAGTCAAATAGCAGAACAATAGTTTTCTCACTGCATATTTCAACTCCTACCCTAAGCTAGAATATTGTTGCCACTCTGCTGAGCAGAGGTTGGTGTTTTGCAGGAGCGTTTCCCATCGGAGGAAAAGTCACTGATGGGGAGGAGGTTTTTTTAAGTGTAACTTGTTTTATTTTCACCCCTCTTCTCAAAGAGAGGTAGTCACAAACAGCAAGCAGGCAAGTCCCTCTTCTCAGAAATCTCAGCCCCAGCACCAATGGCGAGTCCTCAGGAACCCGCTCTGCCTCAAGAATGGGCACTCATTAGAGGGATTAAAGCAAAGAGCAAAAATTCTCCATGTTTGCAACAGCTCTCCCAAAAAGAAACAGCATCACAAAACACACAGCATTTATTCAAAGACTGTACCCTGCCTACACGAGAAAAGAGATGAATGACTAAGTAGCAGAGTCACCTGATAATCTCACTACAGTATGTACAGCCGTAAAAAAATCACTACCTTGTCAACCCCCAATTCCTATTCCAGCTCCACTGTGGCCATTTAACCTCAACAGAAAACGTTGGATTTTTGTGACTATATATTATTCTAGAGAATCAGCAAGGCTATAGCCGGTATTACAATACTCAAAACAGGTGCTGGAAACTCACCTTACTCCAGAACAGTAAGAGCTTCCTTCAATGAGTCAGATCTTTGAGCGTTAATTTCTCCCCGACTCAGAACCCTCCACCACCTTTCCGTTTGGATGTGGAGGCTCAAGAGACCTCAGCATAGAGGATTAAAGCATCATTGTGGCCCATCCCCGACCCTGTGAGCAGTGAGACGGAGGCAGTTAGCCTGTCTGAAGCAGAATACTGCCACTGGCTCTGGGTGGACACCAAGCCTGGAGCACTGGAAATGGATGTACAGGCATGACTGTCTGGATACAACGTTTTAGTGAACAGTGAGTTTTGAGGTGGGCTAATTTAATAGTGCAAGGGGGTGAATTTAAGACCAACTATGCAGGTTACTCATGTGTGTATCAACAGGCTTGACTCAAATAAACACATTTATTCACTGTAACAACTATTGAAAAGTTGTTTTAATACAATGTATTAGGGAAGGCATGAGCTTTTCCGCTTGCCATGCACATCTAAGTAGCTAGCTTTATGGAGCCATCCGAAGGGTATCTTAAGGAACGCTATTTCTCAGCAGTTCTAGTGCTGCAACATGTTATTCACCTCAAGCATCTGAGATGATTAGTGTACCAGAGACTGGACCCATCGTGGAGTTTCTTTGCAAGATCTACGCTGGAATACTGACAAGTCAGATATTGTTTCTTATACTGATGGAAGGAAAAATCTCAAAATGACTTAATTTTTTCTTTAAAAAGCCCTCAAACATGGACAAAGCTCAGGGCACTGAGCCCTCCTCACTCTGGGCATGAGCGCTGGTGTGGACCAGACCAATGGTGCAACAATGGTGTGGACCAGACCCAGGATTCCTACCTGCCAAGGCTGGGATTGTGACTTTGTTCCACTCCCAGGGCTGATCGTATTCATCTGCGGGCCTGTCGTCATCCTGTGGCAGCTTGCTCTCTCGCAAGCGCTGGCTCACCAAGCTGTCAGTGTCTGACTCCACACCATTGCCTTCTGGTTCATAGGGCGTGTCATAGAGCTGAATGCCTTTCTGCTGGGACTTCACGCTTTCTTGCCTTTGAAATTCTGTAGCAAAGAGAGAAAATAATTGTGTTAGGCTGACCACTGACTATACCTATATATTGAACAACTGTATAGCATTAAACACAGGTGAAAACGTGGCTGCAGACAGCAAGCTGTTTAAAAGCTTCCAAATTTATTTCTCTATTAGGTAACTGACATGAAACAGACTCAGGTCTCTGTCAATAATATTTTGCAGGAACTAAAGATAGCCACAATGTGAATGATTTCTCCTATTGCCCAGATGATGATAAAAATACTGGAGGGGAGAGAAGTGGCGACTAGATCACAGTAACCGTGCAGCACTTTGATGAGTAGCACTTCAAATGGATCTGGTTGTATCAGCACATTTGAGCTCGCCATTATTCCCCATGTCATTTTGATACATGGCAGCACCCATAAGCAGTCACAGAAACAGAGAGAGGTCTTCATGATCACAGAAAGATGTACACAGAGGCATTTGGGAGGCTACGTCGGATGGATGCTAATGTGTCTGTTTTATTCGTTGGATCACTACCAAAAAAAGAAATATGCCGATACTACACAGAAAAATAGTCATGCTGATATAAATAGTGGGCCTGGGTCTCTACTGCGCCAGTCCAGTTTCAGCAGGGTATAATCCAGGCGTTAACACCGCAATGGACCTGGAGTAACAGTGGTGAATCACACCCCTAATGTTATAATACCTCGCTCCCACCTTGCACTTTCCATCAGTAGGTCTCCAAGCACTCTACAAAGGAGATCATGTATCATTAACTCCATTTTACAGCTGGGGAAATGGAAGGCCAGGAAAGGAAAGTGTCTTGTCCTGGGCCCCTTCGCAGCAGCAGAGCCAGGGTCAGAACCCAGTCCAGGTTCTCTCCGTTGGGCCACACTGCCAAGATACGGCCTACAAGTTACAGACATTACTACTTAGCAGCAGCATTACAATAGTATTTCTTTAAAGGAGGAAACATCAATTGAAGGACTCAAATAGCAGATGACAGAACGAGGAGTAATGGTCTCAAGTTGCAGTGGGGGAGGTTTAGATTGGATATTAGGAAAAACTTTTTCACTAAGAGGGTGGTGAAACACTGGAATGCGTTACCTAGGGAGGTGGTAGAATCTCCTTCCTTAGAGGTTTTTAAGGTCAGGCTTGACAAAGCCCTGGCTGTGATGATTTAACTGGAAATTGGTCCTGCTTCGAGCAGGGGGTTGGACTAGATGACCTTCTGGGGTCCCTTCCAACCCTGATATTCTATGATTCTATGAAATACACAAGGCCCATCCCTGCCTATTACTCTACAGAACATTCCCAGACGAAATTGATGGCTGCTGTTTTCCATCAGTGCCGCCATTATAGTCAAGAGATGAAATCCGGGACAGACCAGGATGGCTACACTATTTCCGCTCTCTGAGGAAAAAGCATATCAACCCCATGCAGCAGTGGTTCAAAGGGAGAGCTTTGAAGGCTCCAATGGGAATTTGGCACCTTACTCCCCTGGAAAGCCAATGAGAGTTGGACACATGACACCCATTTCTGCCTGTCAATGTCTCTCCCGAAGTCCTTCTGTGAGATTCATTTTAGAGGGAAAAAAACCTCTCCAGAGAAGTCTGACTAGGGCAAACAGCGCTGTCAATTACAGTGCATGGCTTACAGCAGAAAGCAGCGCGGGCGGAGGGACGTGCTGGCTGCCCTTCCCGCAGCCCCCTCTGGCCTGGGGGAGCCGCAATCGGCCGCACCTGCGGACATGGCAGGTAAACAAACCGGCCCAGCCCGCCAGGGGCTTTCCCTGCACAAGCGGCGCAGAACCCACTGGCTCGGCTTCTTGCAAAGGGCACCCTTGGGCCACCTGAGCATTCTCAGTATGGGCTGTGGGAGCATGCAGTGTGCCTCAGATCTTCCAAATGTAAGATAACTGACAGTCTTTACATTTGGCTTTTCCTGTAGTACACGGACAACAGTCAGCTCTACTGCAGTGAAAAGAAAGGGCACATTGGGAAACAGTTTTTGGAAATGGAAAGACCAATCTCACACTGAAATCCTCTCCTGCCTGAGTACAAAGACGGCTCGTAGGGGAAGTATTCTGATCTGGGTATTTTATTGCACATACCCTTTAAAATGTCCATATGGCCACCAACACATCTGGCTCCCAGCTTGCCAAGGCTCTGATCTAAAGCTATGTGTACTGCAGGGAGAGCAGGGTCCTGCACCGAGGCAAGGAGGGGTCTCCTCTGCCCTGCCTGGGATTCAAGAGTTTAACTGCAGCTTTGGAACCCATCTCTGCTGGGCCAGACATCATTGAAAAAGGGAAAGGTCAGTCTGGAGGCCCCAAGAAGCTCTGCAGAGCCAGCTCCTGTACAGCAGCAGTAGCCATCAGGTTCAAAGCCGGACATTCACTTTCCTACTAGACCAGACAGACCTCAAGTACTTGGTAAAGGCCACAATACCCTGAGCAGGAATCACAACGAGCAAACACGGCAACAAACAGAAGAGCCCTGTAGAGTTACTCATTTGGAAAAGGTTACTCTGGCCTCTCCAAGAGAGCCTAACAGTGAGAGGAATTAACTGCTGAAACAATTTACCCAAGGTGATGGTAAATTTCTCCATGACTGGCAAGTTGTAAATCGAGGTGGGATGTTTTTCTAAGAGCTCTGTGCTGGGAACGATTGTGGGGCAGGTCTCTGGCCTGTGCTATACAGGAGGTCAGGCTAACTCAGGGGCTCTTAACCTTTTACTTTGAGGGCCCCCCCCCGCAACACGCTACAACTCCTCCACGGCCCACCCGTGCCACAACAACTGGTTTTCTGCATATAAAAGCCAGGGCCGGCATTAGGGGGTAGCAAGCAGGGCATTTGCCTTGTGCCCCATACCACAGGGGTCTCCACAAAGCTAAGTCACTTAGGCTTCGACTTCAGTCCCAGGTGGCAGGGTTCGGAGCCCCGGGCTTCAGCCCAACACAGCGGGACTTCAGCTTTCTGCCCTGGGCCCCAGTGAGTCCAACACTGGCCCTGCTTGGCAGACCCGCGAAACCTGCTTGTGGCCTCCCAGGGGCCCCGGACCCCTGGTTGAGAACCACTGAACTAGCTGATCACAATGGTGCCTTCTGGCCTTGGAATCTAGGGACATGCAAAACACAATCATGAACCCACATTAATCACAATCCGGCGTCACAGAATTCCATTTTTATTTATTATCTGTAAAAATCTACATATAATGGATGCTTATTTCAAAGCATTTTTCTCAGTTGCAGAACAACACAGGGGCAGGGCTGGTCAGACAATTATTTAATGACAGGGGATGCTGAGATTCAAAAAGTTAAAGCTTTCTAATTGTAAAACACAAGTTATTAACATTGGCTCAAAATAGAGAGCATAAATATCCTTACATCAAACTCCCAAACAGCAGTTTTCTGACTTTGCCTATCTGTAAATTATAATGGTTATTCATGGCAGTGTGTGCGCGCGTGCGCGTGTGCGGTGAAATCAATGCTTATCAACATTAACTGATAAAAATTTACTCCTCCAAGGCCCCGTCATAATTTTGGACTTCGCTACTGAAAAGTGATTATTTTTAATAGATCAACAAAGACTTGCAAATATCACCACCCCAACTGCATAATCCAACTTTCCAACATACAAAAAGAAAACTGATTAAAAGTTTATTGTTAAAAACAATACTTCAAAATAAATCATCAGAACTAGTTATGGAAGAACAACTTCACTGCTGGGCAGAAGCATTTCCAATGTTCACTCATACAGTCAAGATGCAAATAAGCGTGAAGGAAATCATACTGAAACCCAGTGATGCATCTAAACTACACAGTTCCAGATAATGCACAGCCGTGGATTTCAGACTACACTCCCACCTTTGTAACAGTAACAAAGCCGAGAAAACAGTTATCTGACTAGTTCTTCTACAGCATCTTAAGTGTATGAGAAAAGTGTCGTTCCACATCATTAGCACTTTTACATAGTGAAATACAGTGACTCTTCAGTGCCTATATTGAAAGTGTGTCTTCGTAAAAGACTTTTGCTCAAGGGCAGAATTCTACATTAAGAAAACTCTCCCTGTCAAAGATCACATAGGCTGCACTCAGCTATACACTATTAATACACTCCTGACCCTTGCTGGATCAGAACCACAAGCGTCTCACCCCCTTTAAAATCACAGCCATATTTAGCGTCTCTGGCAGTTTACTAAAATGTGAAATGTGTTTTGTATTCAAAGACTACAAAGGACAATCTTCCTAAAACCAAGAGTCCAGAGAGAACAATGATCTGTACCTGCATTTGTGCTGCAGACACCATTAACCCCATAGGAACCCATGAAAGGCAGTAGCCAGCAGTCATACGTTTTAAGTCAAAAGTTATTTTTACAAAGCACCAGCAAATTCATAGAAAAATGACCTTATTAAAGGATTTGGCAGGTTGCTATTTCATGCCTTCTACTCAGAGAACACGAGTATTAAACAGACATGTGTCTGAACCCTGACGCAGAAAGGTTTTCCACTTGAAGCCAGGCACTAATGCAAGCAGAGAAATATTAAGATCCCTTTAATTTGTTTGAATTTCAGTCTTCATTAACATGTCAAATGACTATTTACACAAGAATGTGATTTGTCTCAAAGTTAAATCACACGCACTTTCCCCGTCAGCAGCAAGCTGAACGGAGAAGCTGCTGCAAAAGCAGTGACAGTGTGATGCACGCTGACAGCGCAGCCAGGACTGGAATACTTAAGTATTCGCTATTTGTAGGAGGCAGAACATTTGTGCTGGGGCACTTTTTATGGATTTTCATGGAAGCTGCAATCACTACAGCTCTAAGCACTAAAATAATTCTTGGAATGACCAAGGAATCTGAAAGTGTGTTAATTCGCTTTTTCGAAGTCTGGCTTTGCGGATTACAAGGCCACGGATCTTTTCATTCAAATAGAAGCAAGAGCAATCAAGAATGCATTGAACAAAAGGCTGTTAAATCTTTATATAGATTATTTTCTGCTTTCTTTGAAGAACAAATTTTAATGCCCTGATTTTCTCATTTATTAATTTTACCCTTTGATCTCAATACTGAAGTGCACTTTTCTATAATTATGCTTATTAAGCTAATAAAATTCAACAGCAGTATAGGGAATTGAAGTTTCAATGGAAGAAACTTACTGTCACTTTTGTTGCTAGCAGGTTGAAAGTCACCACAATGGGAAGAATAAACTTACCTGCAATTCTTATTCTCTGCAGTTAGTGGTTCTAGCAGAGCCATGCTCCAGGTTTTCAGGCTCCTGTGTGAAATTCAGAGGCTGACTAGCAAGCTAAAAGAATTCAGAACTTTCAGGAGTGTCAGATTATGTGACCTACAGGCTGAGCAAAAATGGTTATGGCTTCCAACTGCCAAACTCCTCTTTGACAAAGAAACATACATACAATATAGAGAGCTACGACTATCAACAGGAAGCAGATAACTGCTGTAGCAGATACACTAGCACTAAAGTTGCTCTTAAACTTTTCAGTAGCCTAAATTACTAAACAACTTAAGTATTTGCAGCATTCCCATGGTACCCTCTTACTTGAGGGAATACTTTTGGAGTTAAATAGGGAAGCAGCAAAAACCCTGCAAACAGAGAAGTAACATTATCTAAAGAAAACTGGAAAGTGTTCTTTGTTTTGGAGACCGGCACTGTGCCTTCCGAGAACAAGACTGATTGACTAACATTTTCTCCTCCTCCAAAGTAAATGGAGTAGATAACAAAGCTATTTTTCCGGAACCTATACAGCTCCTTACTCACGCTGAAAATAAGACATCAGGAAACTGAAAGTGAGCAGATCAAGAAAATGTAGCCCCGTCCCTAACCCTAAACACATTCGTTTCCGGTTGGGGGAGAAGGGAAGTTGTTTCCTCTATCCATGAGCCAAATATTTCCATAATGTAACTACTAAATAGTTATAGCTCAATCTAGCCTGATACACTGCTGCAAAACATTAATTAAAACCCTTGGAAATATTCCAAGTTTACGTCTGATTGAAACAAGTCCAGGAAACTTTTCTTTTTATATTTCTAACACAATGAAATACAGATTAAGGCACAATTCAGTATTTTATGTAAATATTTGTACTAGGCACAGTATTTAAGGTACCCTGAAGTCAAGGAAATGCTTATCAGCATTTAATTGGCAAAAGAAGAACAGCTGTCTCCAAGTACCAGCATCTGCACTGAGTGGTACTATGCAATAAACATCCTGTCGTATCTTTAATGAATCTTGATGCCTTAAAAATATCACATCTGGACTACGGTTGCAGCAAAGGATGGACCTGCCAGGACTGCGAACTGTCTGATCCGTGTTGCACACTGTGCCACATTTAGACTGAAGCTGTGTCTCCATGCACAACGTGTTGGTGTCCTGATGATACGACACCTATGCCACAAAGGCCTATTATACTGGTGCTTCAATGTTATTCCCATTGGTCACAACAGACATTGACAGCATTCTGACATCACCCTGAAGGCCCCAAAGTGAAACTGATGTTATAGTCAGTCTGGCAGGTCCAGTACTGTGATTTGTGTTTCATAGGGAACACACTTACCCATAGGGGTGGGGAGGGGGAAGGGAATGTACGCATACCCAATTGGGGGGGTGGGGAGAAGAGGGGAGGGGGAAACAAAACAACAACAACAAGTAGTGGTTAGGTGTCTTGCCACCTTTGGCACAGCTGACTAATGGGGAACATACAAAACCCACCAAGCATTTCTGCTACCAAACAGCATGAGCAGCCAGTCCGCCAGCCCCACAGTGAGATACAGTCACAACAGCACCGTCAACCAAAGAGCTGCATCAAAGACCAAATTTGGAACTCTGAACCGCCGAGGCAGCTGCTCTCTTCTGGGCCCATGCAAATCCTACAATCCCGAGCGAAGCGTGGAAGAGCTGGGGACAAAAAGGCATTCTCAGCCAAGAGGATCCCAGACTAAAACAAGCTTCCAGAGGAGATAAAAGGCAGACTCTGGCTGCCCCTAGGAAACACTGCAGATCTTTCCTCTTCGCAAAGGCCTTTCCAAACTAGGAAAAGCACAGAGTTACACGGGCTCTCCTTCTGCCCAAAAAGCCCAGCCAACCTAGCCTTCAGAATAAGTCAACCCCAAAAGCTCAACACAATCAAATACAATTTAAAGAAAACCGCACACACCCTATTCCAAGTAGAGATTTAATGCAAAAAGGGAGAAGTGCCAGACACTCCATGGAGTCCACTAGGGACTTCGCTATTGCTCCTGATTTTACACAGAAGGGGCTTAGATACTGTGGTGATGGGCAGCAGCAGCAAACCCCTTGGCCGGTTATAAACATTCTCCAGCTCAGACAGGGCTACTCAGATACCTACTGGGCTACCCCAAAGGCTGCGCTCTCCCCCGTCCCTGCCTCCCGTGTGCTTACATTACAGCCTTTCAGCCAGCTCAGGACAGGAGTAAGCCTGCTGGTGCTGTGCCCGTTAGCTAAAGGCTTTGCATAGCTCTTTTCCAGTTTGGGTGAAAAGAGGCCAGGGCCCAGAGGTGGAACCCTCCCTCCGATCTTACTTACACTGCCCAGCAGGCTCGCAGGCCCTGCCAGAGGGAGTGGGGGGAACATCTAATATATTTAAGCAGACACTTGGTCGTGCCATCTAAGGAGGCTACAAACTAATGTACTGGTTTGAGATGCTTCTATTTCCTCAAGAAAATGCTTTCACTGGAGCACAGTACCACATTGGCGAGTGCTCCGCAATGTTAGCTGGTCAGCCAAGTGCTCCTCAGTGAAAGCTTCAACACACATATTCCATGACACTAAATGTTTATTTAAGAGAGAGGCTAATTGCTCCATCAAAGCTGTTAGGGTTTGTGAGGTAAAACTCTTCCCCCTCTCCGTGTATTTATTTTGCAACGATCATTACAAGAAAAGAAGATAAGACACTTCAGGCAAAAGCTGTATTATATCCAACAGCAAGCAAAGGGGCAGTCTTTACAAGGGGTGTGGCAAGGCATGGGGGCTGCAGAGCCTACTGGGCTCTATTCTACCTTCAGTGCCCGTGCATCACATCAACAACAGTAGAGGGCCCATGCACAGTGCAGGAGGAAAGACACCAGAGCGTTTCGCTTCAAATGCCAAACGTTGGAAAGTGCAACACGGCGAATTCAAATATATTTAAACAATCACCAAACCACAAGTGCAAGTGGCTAGACTTCAGGCTAAAGAATGCTCTGGAACTTTGCATCCAGAATTCTCCCCAGGGCCAAGATTTCCATGGGGAAAAGGCGGGGGGGGGGGTGACGGCAGACGGCAGACTGCCAAAGAGCCAGTGATGCCTCCCTGACGGTCTGGGTCAATCTATACCAGGCCTGACAGCTGACTCCAGGGGAGTGCTGGAGTGTGCCAGGCTCCAGCCATGGCACATTTCTAAACTGGAGGTGCTGGTGGTGGGGTGGGGAATGTCTGCTGTGGCAGTTTAAACCTGCCAGGGACCCCTACATACACGGGACAATGATGCTTCTCACTCCCTTTGCACTGTAGGTGCCCCAGAGTTTGTCTGTGTATTTCCAGAGCTGTTGGAGCTGTGTTGGTCCCAGGATATTAGAGGGACAAAGTGGGTGAGGGAATGCCTTATATTGGACCAACTTCTGCTGGTGAAAGAGAGAAGCTTTCAGGCCACACACACAGCTCTTCTTCAGCTCCTACACGTCCAGGCTTCTGCCACAGCCTCAGCGTTAAGTATGTTTGTAATCTGTGTAAAAAAGTAATCAATCATGTGGCTAGCTCTAGTCCTGCTACCCCACGTTGCTATAATGTGTTTTTCAACATTTTATATGCTGAGACTCCCCAACATCCCTGATGGAAATGCCTGCCTAAGACACTGCTTTATCAATCAGACAGCACACAGTCACTTTTGCATGCATCACTGAGAAATTAGAGATAGAGGGTAATGAAACACAGATACATTAACCAGCAGACTAATCAGCTGTGGCATGACAAATCTGCTCTGACTCAACAGTTGTGTCAGATTCTAAAGTGTACTGACCCAAATAGATCAGCTGTAAGTAAGACAAATAGACCCATTCATTTCCTGCCACAGATTCCCACATTAGTGCATAGTTTAAAGCCCAACCTTATCTGTTCTATTGCAATTATTCAGCTGGTTTCCCAAAAACCCTGGTTAGCCAGCTTTTGTTCAACTAGATCAGACAGTGCAGATAACACATTGGAAATGAAACTGCTACAAAGTACAAGTTCCTGAACAGCTAACCTCGGAAATAATTTCCTAAATAACGCAGGGCTGACTGCTATTTATGGCTTTACTGCTACTAATAAACAAGAGAAACAAAAGCTCTAGATGAGTATGAAAAATGCACATCAAGAATTACATTACGAGGATAAAATCTAATACTGCTTTATAAATATTAGTTGTCCCCATGAATGGCAATGAACTACCATGTAAGTGACAGGTTCATGGCCTTAGCATTTTGTGAGGTGGCTGGAGTGAAGCAGTTAGTTTAAACTAACCACACCCTGTTTACTGAGCTGCTTGCTGAAAATACTTTGCAATGATTTTATGGTTCTTTCACGTGAAGACTGCTACCAGTGCCTCTTAAGCGAGAGCGAAGGGCTGGATCCAGCGAAGTACTTATACATGTGCCTAACTTTAAGCACCTGAATAGACCTCACGAGGGGACTGCAACGGAAGTATTCGCCATACGCCTGACTAAAAGCACTCTGCTGGATCAGTCCCACAGAGAGCAGCGATTAGAAATCAGGAAGTCTTGTCTCCCAGTTCCGAGTTCAGAGTACACCACTCCTCTTAGACTGTAGACCTATATGAAGAACGAAGAGAAAGGAAGGCGGTCCTGGGGAGAACTGAAGGCCACTTACCAAAACACTATCCTTTACAGAATTTCCTCCCAGGAGAGCTGGATCGAGCTTTTTAGCCTCCTGGGTATTTATTAGTAGAAAGAGGGAAATCTGCCTGTACCTGCTGCATAATATGTAAAATCTTATCCATCTGAGACTGAATACCAATGTAATACTGTCCTCACCAGTTACACATGAATATTTAAGTACCTCTAGCTGCAGGATTCTTGGCATCAAAGACAAAGAAGACAGCTTTATCATCCAAAAGTTAGACGTATTTCTGTGAGCAAATTTTCAAAACAGACAGATGAACTATACATAAAGATGTTTACTATTGGAAGTCTCTGAATGATTAAGGGTGAATTAAATAGGCAATGAGTGACCAATAATAAACTGCGATAGATATGAACTTGTGCTCTAGCCATCTGGATCCACCGTCCCGTCAATAAACCCCATGTTAAAATCATGTTCCTGAACAAGGGGAGTCCCATGGCCTTCTGGAAAGCACTTGTTGGGGAAGGGGCTCATCTTCAGTAGGACATGCAGAAGTGTGCAGCTGATGCATCCATTGTGACAGTGCAGCTTTTGAAATGTGCATTCACATTTCAAATGAATAAGCCCCAGAAGAAGAGTCTAAACAGCAGCAGACACTGGACAAGATGTTGCTCCACTAAAGCAACATAGTGACAAAGAACAGTGCGGCCTCTGCCTCTACTTCGATTTTGTGTTGGTCCGTCTCAACTCTCTTGAGCCCCACCTACCAGAGACAAGTCTCCCAACGGCAGCTGGGATCATGATCCTGTTTCAGAAAGGTGGTTGCTCAGATAATTGAGGACGCCCACTTACAGACAAGGGGTCAATCCAGTTCTCACTGAAAGACTCAATGGGGGACAGCGGGAGCTGGATCAGGCCCGGGAAGAGGGGTTCTTTGCTCCTGTGGACTCAGGCCTTGTCTACCTGGGGAATCTGCCCAGACTCAGCAGCCAATGACAAGCCACTGATAAAGCTGCACTGGCATGGACAAAGAAAGCCAAGATTTACACCCCTGTTTGTAACCAGATTCTGGCACCCTGGTGCAAGTCACAGCATTTCTTGTATATGCTTGAGATTTGGCAACTTCCGTGACCAGCCATCAACTCCTGGAACTGGTGCAGTTTCCCACTCCTGAGAGCAGAGACTGTTGCTGTTTTTTGTACACTTCCATGCACATTCATGAAACTTACGCCCAACCCGGACTAGATTTAAACCAGTAACTTAGAGGTGAAACTTTCTGTGTCACATCACTCGTCACTTGAGCCTTACAGCCCAACCTCACATATAAAAACCTATTTCTAACCGCATATATAAAAGCTTGCTTCACTGGTGTGCTGCGGCCATCTGCTCAGTGGATGGACAGACGGACGCATTTCCAAAATACAGACTGCAATGGAGAGCTCTAACCAATAGGTAGCTTTTAATCTAAGCAAAGCAAATTGCTTTCCAATCCATGCAGAATGCCTAGGACTGGAGGGAAAGACACATGGGAATGCAGCCCCTCTTCCTTCTTATTAGTGAGTCTTATTCCGAAAGAGAAAGCACTGGGAAGCATAACGAAGTTCTGAAGGGATGATCGGTGGATGCTTCAGGATTTAACAGGAAGCCCAACTAAAAATAAACCACCAAACCAACCTACAACACTCTACCAAAGCATACCCAGACCCCAACAGTGTCTTTACAGCCCCCCAAAGAGGGAGGAAAAGCCAGAGGCTTCATGTGACTTTGTTACTGCTATTGATTTTTCATGGAAGGCACTCAGATACTGTGATGATGGTAAGCATCATAAAACCCTATGAGATAAGAACATAAGAATGACCACAGTGGGTCAGACAATTGATCCATCTAGCCCAGTAACCAGTCTTCCGACAGTGGCCAATGCCAGGCGTTTCAAAGGGAACAGAACAGGGCAATTATCAAGTGACCAATCCCATCATCCAGTCCCAGCATCTGGCAGTCTGAAGCTCAGGCACATCCAGAGCATGGAGTTGTGTCCCTGACCATTTTGGCTAATACTCATTGATGGACCTATCCTCCAGGAACTTCTCTCATTCTTTTCTGAACCCAGCTATCCTTTTGACTTTCAGAACATCCCCTAGCAACAAGTTCCACAGATTGACTGTGTGATGTGTGAAGAAATACTTCCTTTTGTTTGTTTTAAACCTTCAGCCTATTAATGTCATTGGGTGACCCCGTAGTTCTTGTGTGATATGAAGGGGGTAAATAACACTTCCCTCTTCACTTTCTCCACACCAGGCATGTCCCCCCTTCGTCGTCTCTTTTCCAAGCTGAACAGTCCTGATGTGCATTATTTGGTATTTATCAATATTGAATTTCATCTGCCATTTTGTTGCCCAGTCCCCGTTTTGTGAGATGCCTTTGAAACTCAAGTATCTTGAGTAATTTTGTCATATCTGCAAACTTGGCCACCTCAGAGTCTACTCCTTTCCCCAGATCATGTATGACTATGTTGAACAGCACTGGGCCCAATACAAACCCCTAGGGAAACCTGCTATTTACCTTCTCTCCACTGTAAAAGCTGACCATTTATTCCTACCCCTTGGTTCCTATCTTTTAACCAGTTACTGATCCATGAGAGGACCTTCCTTCTTACTCCAGGACAGCTTACTTTGCTTAAGAGCCTTCAGTGAGGACCCTGTCAAAGACTTCCTGAAGGTCCAAGTACACTTTACCCACTGGATCATTGTTATACATGTTTGTTGATTCCCTCAAATAATTTAACAGATTAGTAAGGCATGATTTCCCTTTACAAAAGCCACATTGACTCTTCTCCAACAAATCATGTTCATCTGTGTTTCCCGCACCTCGGTCTGGGACAGTTCCTCAGATTGGTCATCTAAAAAGAATGGCTCAGGTTTGGGAATCTCCCTCACATCCCTGCAGTGTAGACTGATGCAAAGAATTAGTTTAGCTTTTTCGCAATGGTTTTGTCTTCCTTGAGTGCTCCTTTAGCACTTCAATCGTCCAGTGGCCCCACTGGTTGATTAGCAGGCTTCCTGCTTCTGATGCACTTAAAATAATTTTTCTATTAATTTTTGAGTCTTTGGCTAGTAGTTCTTCAAATTATTTTTGGCCTAATTATAGTTTTACATTTGACTTGCCAGAATGTATGTTCCTTTCTTTTTTCCTCACTAAGGGTTGACTTCCAATTTTTAAAGAATGCCTTTGTCTCCTTCTGCCTCTTTTACTCTGTTGGTTAGCCATGGAGGAATTTTTTTGGTCCTTTTTTTTTTTTTATTTCGGGGTATACATATAGTTTGATCCTCTATTATGATGGTTTTAAAAAGTTTCCATGCAGTTGGCAGGCATTTCGTTTGTAACTGTTCCTTTTAATTTCTGTTTAACTAGCCTTCTCATTTTTGTATAGTTCCTCTTTCTGAAGTTAAATGCTACTGTGGTGGGCATCTTCAGTATTTCCCACCCCCCTCATCTCCAGGATGTTAAACTTAATTATATTATGGTTGCTATTACTGAGTGGTTCAGCTATATTCACCTCTTGGACCAGACCCTGTGCTCCGCTGAGAATTAAATCAAGAATTGCCTCCCCTTGTGGGTTCCAGGACTAGCTGCTCCAAGAAGCAGTCATTAATGGTGTCTAGATTACTTGGGGGAAGCTGAAAGCACTGAGGAAAGAGGATATTTTCAAAGCACAAAGGGCAGCTAGAAGTGGGGAATCTAACTCCCATTTGTGCCTTTGAGAGCCTCCCCGAAACCTACTAGTGCGTGGGCAATCTATAATATCACGGATTGTCGGCAACTGCAGTGAAGCCCGTGGGTCCTGTCCAGATTTTCTTTCTTTAACTGTATGCCAGTTGTCACTGATTCTTCTATAAAATCCTTCAATTATGAGCCTCTCTCTTAGTACAGTCTTCTCCCATCCCCCTCCTCTTTCTTTACTGCAACATCACATTGACAAGACCCTCCTCCCCCCGCACTGCTTCAGGAGTTGATTCGCACCAGAGTCAAAGGAACAGGAGAGAGCAGAGACATCTGGAAGGCTCAGCTGGCCTCAGCCCTTTTCGGTAGGCCTGCACAACCACTGTCCCCTGCCCTGCTCACCCTCAAGTGCAATTCCTGACTCTTATCACCCCAATGCGCAGGGCCAACCTATGGGCATAGAGAAGGTTAAGAGGAGGATTCTTTAGGAGACACCCCAAATATAAAGAGTTGGGTCCAGGGAAGGGAAGTGTTTAGGTCTCTCCTGCTGGAGAAGGGGAACATAACTGCTTGTTTCTCCCAAACTTAGTCTGGAAAGGAGCCTTAGGACTATCTTCACAAGATGAAGGGTTAGCCACTCTGCAGGGACCAAAGACCAGGTTCTGCTCCAAGTGGCATCACTCATTCTAACTCAGCCCACCCAGCTGAGCTGCTTCCTGCTCTGGTATTGGCTTGAGCCAGCCATCTGTGTCTGCTGTGAAGCGTGTGTCAAGACAGCACAACACTCAGGCAAAGTGCTCAGAGTGGAGTGATGGTGATGCCCAGGACTGCGACCCAGGAGAATTCCTTTCGGGGGGATGGGGGGAAGCTGGGGGCAGAGGATTTTTTACTGAATTCTTTTGCCTCCCACACTCCTAGTTTTGAAAGCAAAATGGGAATTCCTTTAGTTTTTGCAGTGATCTGAAGGCAGACATTTATTCCATATTCTCCCTTTCCCCCCAATATCCTCTTTTCCATTAGAGGAGTGCTGGATCAGAAGTTTTAATTGCCACCATAAAACTGGTATAATCTCTGCAGACTTCCGCTCTTCAGAATAAATTAATGCCAGTCTCTTAGGCAGCTACTCCAGACAGGTCCCCTATCCATTCCCTGAGTGAGGAAAGGGAGAGGAGCAGGAATCCTTCCTTCATGTGAAGTGTCTGGTTTAAGAACGTCTGGTGATGCTTGGCCAGCGACCAGTTCTCTGGACTCCGTGGTAGCCTGTTGCATCAGTACAGTACCAAACTCAGTTTGTCCCTAGACTCGCTTGTACTTTATTGTCTGGAGCCATGCAAGATAATAAACTAATGCTTCCCCTGGATACCCCACATCAGGGATAGGATGATGCAGTAATTCCACTGACAATGTCATGCAACCAACACTGAGTACATTTATCTACACTGCAAATAAAAACACAACAAAACCAAAACCATGGCAGCAAATCTCAGAGCCCAGGTCAAGAGACTCAGACTCACTCCATGGGGCTAAAAATAGCAGCACAGATGTTCCCGCCTGGGCTGGTGCCCAGGCTCTGAAACCCGGTGAGAGAGTAGGTCTCAGAGCTGGAGCAGAACATCTACTCTGCTATTTTTAGCTGCATAACACATGCCCAAGTCAATTGGGCTCAGACTTGTCACCACTGCGGGTTTTGGTTTTTTTCCCCCCCTTGCAGCGTAGACCTACCCTGTAAAGACCCAGGGTCAATCTACACTTTGGTTTCCATTCCCAAACTCAAGTCTAGTTTATTGAAAAGCCCAGCCTCTGCAAAACTCATTCTTTACCAGATCAGAGGAGCAGCAACCCGGGTGTTGGATCAAAGCTTGTGTCTCCCACAATGTGGGTGATGGGATTAATTTTTGATTTACTGAAGGTGTTTTCAGATACCTGCTAATAGTTTAACATTTCATGTACATCTCCATAACCCATCCTGGAGCTGAGCTCTGTGTGTCCTTTTAAGCAATGAATTTTGTTCCAAAAACTCCTCTAGGATGGGCACAGTCAGGCATCAAGACTAAAATTGGGCCTTCTTTAAAACAGGTGTTGAAAAATGCAAAGAAATTGAGAAGTGTGTGGTGTATGCAGGAGCTACTCAAATCTAACCATTTGCCTTCCTCTGCTTTCCCCTACAGCAGGAATTAGTCAAAATACTGAGAGCCGCACGAATACTGATTGCATATAAACAAAAAAGATAAGCCATGTTTTCTCATTAGGCCTCCTTAGGAACACAGGACAACACCTTTGCCAAATGGACATAATATCAAACGGAAACAGAAAGAGGAGCAGTAAGGAGGATTCCATATATCAAGCAAAAGGAGATTTTGAAAACAAATGCAGTTTTGTCCATTCATGGGAGGGACATTATTTTGTTTAGCCCTGTTTACTTTTCAGTGTCTTGTGCCTTTTTTCCCCATATTTAGTCAAAAGCTTCGCACAAATCCAGGACAGACTGCCCACATACCTATTTTAAAGAACAAGTCAAAATAATTGTCTATCTACCCATGTCCATATGAATAAAGGCAGGGCAAGAAACAGCTGAATATGAGTGATGATCATTTTACAACAATCCGGAAAGAGGGCTATATCATTTTTCACTAGAGCCAGGGTTTGACTTCTGTAGGAATTACTGAGGAGAAAACGCTAATCCTCCTTTAGTCGCAAGGAAGCTGCCCTTTGAACAATCTGTACAAGGCGTGCTGGTGGTCACAGTACTTCGGCGGTCATGGTAACATTGACAACTGTGTTATAACAATTCCCATCTCGAGTTTAACAAGCTAGAGTGTGAGATGAACTCTTATGTCATGATTCTATACAGCATTCACAGAGGAAGAGACTTTGGTAGTCAAGAGACAGGTGCTGCTCAAGAATATTTTCAAGTGTCTCTTTCCTGTAAACACCATTAATGAGCTGCAGTCCATGACAACATACCAATGTGAATAAGGGTTTAGAAGGAAACGTCCAGCGAAGCAACGTATGACAAAAATGTCTTCAAATATGAACTTCCAGTGGGGTAACAACTACAGGGGGACTCTGCCCAGTTGAACAGCCCTGAATGTCACTTCTCCTTTATCCCTCAATTAAAGAAAAACCCATTATGTATAATTTCTTTAATTACTTGATCTCAGAAAAAATTACTATGTACTTATCAAATTAATGGAAAATCAGATCAATCTGTGTCACCGCTTTGGAATTCACCATTTTAATTAAGTCCACATCAAAGCCAGGATACAACTGACAAGAAGTTTCTCTCCGAGCACCACATTCTTCCTCCTTCAGGGATCCCTTTTGCTTTATTTACAAGGCCTAATGCAAAAAGCAGCCACATCCGAACGCACGCTCACAGCTTAGTAGGACACTTGAGTTTCTTGTTAAGAGGTGCCGACCAAGTGTCAGAGCATGCGGGTTCAAATCGCTGAAGAAGTTTTCCTGGAAAGCCTCAAGGCCATGTACCAGATGGGGTGGGTATAGGGTCACTTTCAGCTCTCTGGGTTTATCCATTTACTGTATTTTTAACTTTGTTCATGGCCCTGGAAGCAAACAGAAACTCCCCCTTCCTGCCCCCCTCACATTTGTGTGTCAGTACAAGGAATGCAACAAACCAACAGGCCAAACTCTCTTCAGGTCAGGGAGCTCTTGCACTTTGGGCTCCTGGCATATGAAGAGCTGAGGAACAGAGGGCTTTTTAATTTCCAAAAAAACATGGCTGGAAAATGAACCCAGACAAATTCCAATTAGAAATTAGACACACGTTTTCAACCAGGAGGGTGATTAACCTCTGAACAAACTACCAAACGGTGGTGGAGGGCCTCCATCTCTCGTCTTCAAATCAAGAGCAGTTGTCTCTCTGGAAGATCTCCTTTAGCCACACACACAAGTGAGCCCGATACAAGGGTAACAGGGTAAAATTCTACCGCCTGCATTCCACAGGAGGCCAGACTACAGGCGCACGCTGGTCCCTCCTAGCTTTAAAAACCCATGGCCCTTATATAGACTGCTTGGAACCAGGTGCACCGAGCTTGTCGAGCTGGGGTCCTTGAGGAAAGTTGACTTGTTTATAACTTTTCCACCCTGGGATTCTGAGGCTGTTGTCCAAATCCAGGCCCCTTGTGCGGTAAAGCAGCCACTGCAAAAAGTGAAACCTCCCCCAGGAGCGAGTGCTGAGATACCAGCTATAGCACGGTGGCTCTCCAACTTTTTTGGACCAGGACCCATTTGTAAACATCGACGGCCAGTCCCGACCCGGAAAATAGCTGAAGTGAAAACACACAAGTATTTTGGTCCCAAAATACTTATTAGCCACCACGCAGCACCATCACCCCCCTTGTGCCCGCAGGCGTGGCCCTGTCACGGACCCTGCCAGCGTTGTAGCCTCCCCATTTACTTCCTCACCCACCGCTTGGCGATCCGTGCAGCCTCCCCAGGAGCGTGGTACCAGCACGCAGTGGGGCACAGTCCCAGAGCGTCTGCCTTTGCCCCCTATCACCCCCGCGCTCTGCAGGGCACTGCGCCCGGCTGCCCAGCTCTGCCAACTTCCCGGGAAATGCCAAACGTGCATGCCCGGCCCCTGGCACTGAAGCGAGCCCCGTGGCACTACCAGCAGGGATGGCAGGGCCACAGGGTGTACAGCCAGCCCCGGCCCCACCACGAGCGCCCAGAATGCCGGGCGAAGCATGGACACATGCAGGGCTCTGTGAGGCCCAGCTGCTTTTGGAGCGCCAGGTGCATTGGCTGAAAAGCTGCCCCACAGGGACTCTCCCCTTCCCACCGCTCCTCTGGGACTCCATCCCCTGCGATTCTGGTATCCCCCACTGCTTTGCGTGGCAGGAATAATCCCCCTTCCTGCCCCCCAGTGCTCACCAGCTGTGCCGGGTCAGAAGGGGCTGCTACAGCCCAAGGCAGGGTGCTGAAAGTTGCCCAGTTTTCACCCAGGGACTGTGCTGGGGCTGGGTGGGAGACCCAGGCAGCTCCCTTCTGCTGGGCTGCACTTGCTTTCTTCTTCTACTCTCTCAACCTGCCTCCCCCTCCCAGAGCCGCCACATGTCCGCCAAGCAGCGCGGTGGGCCGCTTGCGAGGCAGCTGGGCGCCAGCAGAGGCTGCCACACGGGAGGCAGAAATAGGCAGGCGGGCCAATAGGCCCCATCACGTCCCTTCCCGAGGCAGCCAGCGGGGGGGGCTGGGACACGAGACCCTCACGCCCCAGAGCAGTCTTTCCCATAATGCTTCGCGCGTTGCATTAAATTGGTTAATCGGTGGCACCTACTTGTTGGAATAGCTTTATGGGTATGCAAAAGGTGTTAACACACAGGGAAGCACAAGTGGCATCTATTTAAACCCACTTTTTGGTTGCAACCCCGGGGCTGAAACGCTGCCCGAGCAGACTCGCTATACAGCCCAGACTGTCCTGCACATGGATGCAGTTAGGGTAATTAATGCCAGCTTCCTCCCTCCCGCTCAGTACGGGAATACTGGAGCGAGCTACTTTGTTTTGACCACCCAGATGGTCTGCAGGGAGAACTCCCTCAAACCTAGCCAATGACAGTAAGGAGAAGGACTCTGACACAATCTCTACTTGACCCTTCCACAGCTCTCGTGAGGGAATTGTCTGTCTGGCAGAAGGTGGTTGTCCTCTTGTGGAAGACAGGCTATGATTTTAATAATGGGAAAGCGTTCCCATCCATCCTCGGCCTATGGGGGTTCCTGTTCACTTGGGGAGCTTGGCAGAGAATCTATTGGTGTGGAGGGTTGGCATGCCGAATCTCAGAAAACACCATTTGCAAGGGGTCAAAACAAGAGTTACTCTGCAAACCTGAAGTTTAAACATTCCGTACGGCATTGTTTACAAGGCTTTTTTGTCATCTGTCTGCACATCCGAACTTCATGGGTTTCTTACTTTAAAACCCAGCTTCAATTCAAGACCATTTCAGTGACTGCCTGACTGCTGTTGGCTCAAGTACAGCAGCACTTAATAATAATGTGGCTATTCGCAACATATTGGGCTATTTAGACAGGTGTACTACTCACTTCTATACAGAATATTTGTCAACATCAAGCAAGATTTGAATACAAGTATTTTTTTGTTTTTAATATTTTTGAGTAAAACTAACTCCGATCGTTTCCGTATTTAACGTGACAATCAACCAAGCTCTTGCTTTTTGTCCTTCAGAGAGCAACCGCATTAGAACAAAAGCCAACGACAATTCAACATCCATAATAGCTCAAGGCTATAAAACAGATTTGCCTCTTTCAAAGCCCTTCTTTTTAATAGCCATATTTTCTTAGATATTGTTTGTGGGTTAAACGTGGATATTTTTCCTTTATGACATGACCTATCTGACTGGCATAAAAGATTAATTCCGGTCAGGATCTTGCTGAGTCAGCACTTCCTGACAGCATTTCCAGACAGCACCTTTGTTTTCCAATCCCCTCCTCTCAAACCACCAGAGCAGAGGGATCACAACCATTTTCACAGCATGAACCACATCTAAAAGGGGATTGCAAGACAGTTTTTATTTTCTTTGGCATATCTACAGGGGGCCTGAAAGGGGCGGGTGACCGGGTGGTTTCTTGCTTTATTTCAGTTTGTTTTATCTGCTCTTGTTTTGTACGTTCCAGTTCTCAGGCACGTCAAGTGGGGTCTGCCCAGGTTTTGCTGGAAGACTCCTGGAACGAGCTCAGGAAGGTTGACTGAGATCCCCAATATATTAGCTGAAGTACTGAAGCTTTAATGGAGGCATTTTTCTCTGAAGTGTCGGACAGACGTTTGTTCTTGTAAACTAAAAAACAGTTACACATTCCGAGTAAAAACCCTCCCACCCTCTGAGAGTTCAATCCTTCAGGGGGCCATTTAGGGATCTGGGGCAAAAATTGGGGATTGGTCCTGCTTTGAGCAGGGAGTTGGACTAGATGACCTCCTGAGGTCCCTTCCAACCCTGATATTCTAAGATTCTATGAAATAAGGGGAAGGCGCAAGTCCCACCATCGCGGCTGCCATCCTCAGCATTTCCCAGGATTTACTGTAGCACCATTGGGCCTTCCCTGAAAGATGTCCAGATCAGACTTGGCCAGAGAGAGGGACCCAGCTGGCTCCGCCACCTCCACTGACTTCAGCTAACTCCCAACCACCACCTGGGATGTGAGACTTTGCCTACTCTGCCATCAACCCTGTGTGTCCTTTTCCTTCCTTCACCTTCTTTCTTTGCTGTCTCTCTTCTTTTGCCTAGTAAGAGTTTGGCTTAGCCAGCCAACACTTCTATTTCACAACCAGGCTGTAAGCCTGCGACCAGGAAGAGGCAGCTGAAAGCAATGCCCTAAACAGCCTGGCGCTGGTACAAAAGTTTGCCCGGTCTCAGAGCAGCTAATAAGAGCACTTGCTGAGCCTGTGTCTATCCAGCAATGAGACTGAAAGTCAAAGTCAACATCAGAGACCGAAGGTACATTTTCTCCCTTTGCTGTTCTTCGCTCTCCCCTCGTGTGTCTGTCTTTGTTGTGTCTGTTAGGAAACGGAAGTGGACGTCAACAGGTCCAGCCCATCTCTTTTTTCTGTATACCAAACCATGTTTAACACTGTGAGGTTGGACAGTTTCAGGGTCACGGTAACACCTTTGACCCTCTGGACCCGTATATTCCATTTCAATTCACAAGTCTCCTCCCGCCCCCCAAAAACAGCTACTTCAAGCAGCTTTTTTTGAGCCATCCTAGCCAGAGACAAGTGAAAGGCATGAGAGTGCATGGTGATCCTGTTTTGCTAGGTGGGAGATGCTCAGATAATATGGTGATGAGAGCTCAAGATTGAAAACCCGAAGGCTGGCAGAAGTGAGGAGTAAGCTGGACATTGAGGCAGACGGTCTGACTAAGACACTGCTGCTGCTTCCCATTTCCAGGAAGGGGACGTGAAATGTAGCCACCAACCTTTCAGAGTTGGTTTTTTTAAGTACAGTACAAAAAATGTTGGTTTTAGGCTATTCCATAGATCCAGAAGTTAAATGAACTGATGCTGTTTGACAGCTCAGCCAGTATCTCTAGGACAGCTCATTGGTTTAAAAAAAAAAAAACCAACCAGGGAGCAGCAGCTGTCAAATTACAGCTGATATAAAAAAAACACGAGGCATTTGCTTCAGATTTCACTCCCGACTCCCTGCCAGAGGCTTCCGGCGTTTGGATGCAAAACGAAAGGAAATATTAACCACTTTCACCGTCAGCTCAGCATGACAAAGATGGCTTAACAAGATCTTTTTACCTATATGCAGCATTTTTAGTTTGTTTTATCACAACAAACTAATATTTAGTGTGACTGTTTGATCCAATATATTGTTCAAAGTATCACTTTGATAAACCAATTCTAAGCAGCAGTTTAATTATTCTATACCCACAGCATACATATTTCATTCTGTTAAATGGTGGCAGACTTTTTAATTAACTAATCATATTTGATTTCGAGTCTCCTTGAAAGCCTTCTGTGCTCAGTTACCTAAAGGTGTGGCTTTTTCCAGATTTGTCTAGATCTATTTTAGAGAGAGAATTCAAATAATGCAATATTAATGAGAGAAAGAGCAATCATAAGATTACAATAGATAAATACAGGTAAGCCATATCATAGAATCATAGAATATCAGGGTTGGAATGAACCTCAGGAGGTCATCTAGTCCAACCCCCTGCTCAAAAGCAGGACCCATCCCCAATTAAATCATCCCAGCCAGGGCTTTGTCAAGCCTGACCTTAAAAACTTCTAAGGAAAAAGATTCCACCACCTCCCTAGGCAACGCATTCCAGTGTTTCACCACCCTCCTAGTGAAAAAGTTTTTCCTAATATCCAACCTAAACCTCCCCCACTGCAACTTGAGACCATTACTCCTTGTCCTGTCCTCTTCCACCACTGAGAATAGTCTAGAACCATCCTCTCTGGAACCACCTCTCAGGTAGTTGAAAGCAGCTATCAAATCCCCCCTCATTCTTCTCTTCCGCAGACTAAACAATCCCAGTTCCCTCAGCCTCTCCTCATAACTCATGTGTTCCAGACTCCTAATCATTTTTGTTGCCCTTCGCTGGACTCTTTCCAATTTATCCACATCCTTCTTGTAGTGTGGGGCCCAAAACTGGACACAGTACTCCAGATGAGGCCTCACCAATGTCGAATAGAGGGGGATGATCACGTCCCTCAATCTGGTCGCTATGCCCCTACTTATACATCCCAAAATGCCATTGGCCTTCTTGGCAACAAGGGCACACTGCTGACTCATATCCAGCTTCTCGTCCACTGTCACCCCTAGGTCCTTTTCCGCAGAACTGCTGCCGAGCCATTCCGTCCCTAGTCTGTAGCTGTGCATTGGGTTCTTCTGTCCTAAGTGCAGGACCCTGCACTTATCCTTATTGAACCTTATCAGATTTCTTTTGGCCCAATCCTCCAATTTGTCTACGTCCCTCTCTATCCTATCCCTGCCCTCCAGCGTGTCTACCACTCCTCCCAGTTTAGTATCATCCGCAAATTTGCTGAGAGTGCAATCCACACCATCCTCCAGATCATTTATGAAGATATTGAACAAAACCGGCCCCAGGACCGACCCCTGGGGCACTCCACTTGACACCGGCTGCCAACTAGACATGGAGCCATTGATCACTACCCCTTGAGCCCGACAATCTAGCCAACTTTCTACCCACCTTATAGTGCATTCATCCAGCCCGTACTTCTTTAACTTGCTGACAAGAATACTGTGGGAGACCGTGTCAAAAGCTTTGCTAAAGTCAAGATACAAAACATCCATTCTTCATCCACAGAACCAGTAATCTCATCATAGAAGGCGATTAGATTAGTCAGGCATGATCTTCCCTTGGTGAATCCATGCTGACTGTTCCTGATCACTTTCCTCTCATGTAAGTGCTTCAGGATTGATTCCTTGAGGACCTGCTCCATGATTTTTCCGGGGACTGAAGTGAAGCTGACTGGTCTATAGTTCCCAGGATGCTCCTTCTTCCCTTTTTTAAAGATTGGCACTACATTAGCCTTTTTCCAGTCATCCGGGACATATGTCCACATGGAGGTGGTTAAGAGGAATTGCCATTGGACAACTGGTAACCTGCTATAAAATATTTTAATCTTAACTTCAGTTGGATGGAGGAGGAAGAGAGTTGAATCTGGTTTCATGATAGGAGACATCATATTCGGTCATTTATGACCATGTTGGACTGGAATATATTTTGGAAAGAGGGATGTTTAAAAATTATAGAGCAGTACATGTTTATGCAACCAGCCAGCAGCAAAAAGTTAAAGTTGACCTAAAATGTTTGAGAGCAGTATTTTAGTTAATGCTTCACAGATCAGGATGTTACCAGATTTCCCTTTGTTGAAAGCCTTCGCCTAAAGGAGTAAAAAAGCAAGGGTGAGTAAGAAGAACACAAAACTAATCTGAGGGATGGGAGATGGATAGAAAAACAAATAGGGAGATAAAACAGCAGGAGTGATGGGGCAGAGTCAGGGAGGAAAGCTACATACCGAAAACTTTAAAGGCTTTTTAGCACCGCAGTACAGAGTAATTTTTCCTCTCCCCACCAGCTACCAGTACCTTGGGCTGCGAGCCTCAGATCCCATTAGAACTCACCAGTGGAGCAGGCTAGGGCTGGTTAGTTCTTGGAAAGGACACTGAGCACTTTGGGTGAAATACCATCTTTTTTGTTCTGAATCCGAACAGCATCCATCTGCACAGGTGTTTGTGCCATTATTTTAACCGACTGAATCATTACAGTCGCCTTACATTTTCCCAGAAATTTCAGCTGAACAGTATCATTCGTCACTTCCTGTCCCAAACTGCTATGCACGACTCAGCTGCTCCTGCCTTCATCACAGAAGTCCTTCCATTTCAGAGTGGCCAAATTCTGACCTCATTTACAACTGTGCAACCCTTAAAGAAAAAGGCCATTTGGCATCCTTGGAAGAGGCCTTTAAATACACACTCCATTATGCCCACGTGCACGGTTCGCATGACTGAAACTGCCTGAAATATTAATGTTAATTTAAAACAATACATTTCAAATGTTAACTTTTTAAAAAAACCTAAGTGTGAAAGAAGGTTGATCCAACAGACAATGCAGGAGATCTACCTTCCCATGCCAGAGTCTTAAATGGCTGACAGCGTCCCCTCAGATCAACAGAGATGGGAGTAATTTCTCACGATCTACAATGCTGACTACTTCTCTTAACAGTGAGAAGCTCTCAATACCAAGCACTCTTGAATGTATTGTGGTTTTGGAATATTCGAGATCTCCTTGCGCACAAGTTTATTTTTAAGGGCACCTCTCTCAGCGGGAGAGCTATGCACACCTACCAGTGAGATTTCTGTATGTGCCTGTAAGTACAATGTGGTTTTGGTACCTCTCACTGAGAAAGCTGAAGTTTACTCGTTTGCATAACACACGGTGGGGGGCATGAAGTGGGGAAGGAGACACAAACCACACCCCGGTTACCTGATTTTGCCTGGAATTCAGTGATAAAAGTAACATTCTTTCTTGTGCTTCTTCTGTGCGTTGCTTCTTCTTTCTGTGTGTTGCTCCAAGAAAGATATGAAGTAGAGCAGAAATGATTCGTTGCATTATCCACGTACTCCAGTTATTTGGAGTCACTCAAAGCTCATCTGTACTAGGGACCAGCTCCGATTCAGCTGCTGGGGTAGCTACCCAGTGCAAGCCCCAGGTGAAGACAAGGAAAGCTGCAATTTGCACATGGGAGGCTTTTTCTG
Organism: Caretta caretta; assembly: GCF_965140235.1. Classification (NCBI taxonomy): domain Eukaryota; kingdom Metazoa; phylum Chordata; order Testudines; family Cheloniidae; genus Caretta; species Caretta caretta. The sequence continues at coordinate 125,486,794 of NC_134210.1, forward strand.
GGTTCAGGTAGGACAAACTGTCTTCCTTGTCCATACTTGGGGCAGAGCTGCTACTGCCAGTGCCTGGCCACCGATGGCTGAATACCCAAGGTCTACAGTAGAATCAAAGATGACTCATGCATCTGGAAATTCAGTGAATAAGCTGAATGTCTAGAATAATGTTCTCTCCCCTGGATGGCATCCCATGTCAACCCAGAGATCTCTTCCCCAACTCTCAGCACCCTCAAGGGCATCACATTGGGCATCCCTTCAGATGCCACACAGTCAGCGGGCAGCTACATAGCAATGCAAGCTGCTCTCCCCTTCCCCTCTGGGTCATACTTTCAGCCTCTGCTAACTGAAAAACAAGAGACCAAGTTGAAGATCTACTCCAGAACCTTGGGGATTTCGAAAGGACAAGCAGATACGCCTTAGCTAATTCTAGAAACAAATCCATTTAATCAACTATCAGCTATATAGAAAAATCAAACCTAGAGCATGTTAGAACTCAAGGGCTACACATTGTTATAAGTATTGAAACCAACATTCCTCAGCTTCTGATTTTAGCATGTATGTTTCTTTCAACAGAGGTGTAAGAAAATCCCTCTCTCTCTGTCCCCAGTGTTTCTGTGGCCCGCTGCCTGAAAAGTGTCCTACTCGCTTCAGTTCCTGATAGGTCTGCAGCCTTCCCGACACATGGTCTCTGAATGAGGGGAGTGCTGTATTTGCTAAGGCAATTGCGACAGCTAGCAACCTACACACCTTGTGCTCCAACCTCATGTGGTCCCTTCCTCCTCTACTTCTTTCTTGATCTTGCTATAAATTCAGAGTTATTTTAACTTCTTTAAACAGAGGCATCAATTGAAGAAAGTGACTTTGGAGAACAAATTGTGGCTTGTGTCTAAAGAAAAAAATACATTGAGTGCTTTACAGAAGATGTGAAATTGTGGGAATTTGCACTACTGCAGCTCACATGGGAAGGTCACCTTAACATACTCCACTAAATGCTTTTTAGGCCACAATTTACCAAAGCACTTAAGAGCTAATAATCTTTAGCTCTTATCCAGGACTTTTTAATCAGCAGATTTGAAAGCACTTTACAAAGGAGGTGAGTATCATTATCCCCATTGTACAGACGGGGAAACTGAGGCACAGGGAGGGGAAGTCACTTGCTCAAGGTTCCCCAGTAGGTCAGTGGCAGAGACGGGGATAGACCCCAGGTCAGTTGAGTCTCACACCAGTGCCCTATCCATGAGGCCAGCCAGGGGCTTTAAAGGAACTGGTCACAAGTTTAAGCGTTTGTTCCATTGTACCAATTGCGTCCGTATGTCTGTTGCAGCTGATACATTGTTAGCATCTATACAATTTCTTCTCTTACTTGAAGATATTGTTCGATTCTTGGAAGTAGTCTGTACTCTTAGAAACACAGGTAAAGTGACCTTGGATGGGCGCTGGCCAGTTTTTTAATCCCCCAAGACGCAAGCATCAGAACAGGAAACTAAGCAGCTATTTCGTCTCTGCCTCTGAAGATTTTCAAGATCCACAGCTACAGTGCATTACACTCCTCCTGCTGTAGAGCTGGCAGATAAATCTGACTTCCCAGTGCCTAGCACGGAAGCATCAAAGGGCCAGATTCTGTTCTACTACAAGGGTCTGTACAACAAGTGACTGTAGTACGACCTCACACGGCCACCAGCAAGGTCCCTGTTATATGAAATAAACGGAAAGAGGGGGCACAACAAAAGGATTGTTACACTATTGTTTAGGAGAAGCCAAATGGAAAGTGCAATTCTTTTTTTCAGTGTAAATAAAAATCAAATCAGCTGTCACAGACCTGAACAGATACCAAATTAAAGAAATGTTACTTAAAGTAAGGTACAAAAATAAAGAACCAGTAAACTCACAGCACTATGCTTGACCAGCCAACACTCTACAATAAGTAGGGTTTGGTTTTTTTATTAATTTATTTTAATATTTTGTTTTGCACTATTATTTCAATGAAAAGTGATTTAGTGTTAAAGGTTTTTAAATCTGCCTCATGTAAGACTCTCCCAGTCATCAAAGGTTATTTTAACTACATGCATATTGAGCTGTACAATATTACACAGTGATTCAAGAATACATATATTTCCTCCTCCTTTTCAAGATGTTGTACGAACATTGGGCCAGATGCTGCAGACACCAACAGTCTACTAACTCTGCTCACAGGAGTTGAGTTATCTGCATGTGTATTTGCAGGACTGGCCCTATTAAGGCCCCAATCTGCACATGCTGGGTGGCATTTTTCAAAGTTCTGGATACCCTGTTCCTATTCATAGAATCATAGAATATCAGGATTGGAAGGGACCTCAGGAGGTCATCTAGTCCAACCCCCTGCTCAAAGCAGGACCAATCCCCAATTAAATCATCCCAACCAGGGCTTTGTCAAGCCTGACCTTAAAAACTTCTAAGGAAGGAGATTCCACCACCTCCCTAGGTAATGCATTCCAGTGTTTCACCACCCTCCTAGTGAAAAAGTTTTTCCTAATATCCAACCTAAACCTCCCCCACTGCAACTTGAGACCATTACTCCTTGTCCTGTCCTCTTCTACCACTGAGAATAGTTTAGAACCATCCTCTCTGGAACCACCTCTCAGGTAGTTGAAAGCAGCTATCAAATCCCCCCTCATTCTTCTCTTCCGCAGACTAAACAATCCCAGTTCCCTCAGCCTCTCCTCATAAGTCATGTGTTCCAGACCCCTAATCATTTTTGTTGCCCTTCGCTGGACTCTTTCCAATTTATCCACATCCTTCTTGTAGTGTGGGGCCCAAAACTGGACACAGAACTCCAGATGAGGCCTCACCAATGTCGAATAGAGGGGAACGATCACGTCCCTCGATCTGCTCGCTATGCCCCTACTTATACATCCCAAAATGCCATTGACCTTCTTGGCAACAAGGGCACACTGCTGACTCATATCCAGCTTCTCGTCCATTGTCACCCCTAGGTCCTTTTCCGCAGAACTGCTGCCGAGCCATTTGGTCCCTAGTCTGTAGCGGTGCATTGGGTTCTTCCGTCCTAAGTGCAGGACCTTGCACTTATCCTTATTGAACCTCATCAGATTTCTTTTGGCCCAATCCTCCAATTTGTCTAGGTCCCTCTCTATCCTATCCCTGCCCTCCAGTGTATCTACCACTCCTCCCAGTTTAGTATCATCCGCAAATTTGCTGAGAGTGCAATCCACACCATCCTCCAGATCATTAATGAAGATATTGAACAAAACCGGCCCCAGGACCGACCCCTGGGGCACTCCACTTGACACTGGCTGGCAACTAGACATGGAGCCATTGATCACTACCCGTTGAGCCTGACAATCTAGCCAACTTTCTACCCACCTTATAGTGCATTCATCCAGCCCATACTTCTTTAACTTGTTGACAAGAATATTGTGGGAGACCGTGTCAAAAGCTTTGCTAAAGTCAAGAAACAATACATCCACTGCTTTCCCTTCATCCACAGAACCAGTAATCTCATCATCATTTGAATGAGAACAGTTTCCAGATCCCTTAGGCGGCTTTGAAAAATCTCAGCAATTACAGAGATCCTCAATTTAAAGCGCAGTCACACTGAGGTCAACAAGACTGCTCAGATGCTTAAAGTGCTTACAAGAATCATTGTGCTTTGTTATTTAAGTTTGGTTTGACTGCTGAATCAGGGCCTAAAGGGCAAGGAAAAAAAGTTTTGAACCAAGTGATACGTGAGACACAAAGGACCACTGGTGGTTCACTACTCTGCCTCATCAACTTTTGTCAGGCCTGGCACACTCACTACACCTAGCGCTGTCAATCTGTATCTGTATGGTGTCATGCAAGATATTATACTATCTGGTAATATGCTGGTTCTGAAAATCATCATGTAGTATACGTGCAAGGTGTACAGGAAGAATTACTAATGTGTGCTACAATTATGTTCTTAAAATGGGGTTTGGCAATGCATGAGCCAGTCTGCCCTAGACAAAGGAATGTGTATTTACTTGTCTGACCAGCCTGATCATCAGGCAGAGACAATGAAGATACATTTACATGCAAGGTAAACAAAGCCATCAGGAGAGCAAGTGAGGAAAGATGATCAATCCACGGAGAGATGGAGACTGTGCCCCAGGAAGCCTTCCTGCCTCTTGAAGCAGGGTCAATGCACTTTTTGGGAAGATACAAGGAGAGAGGAAAAAGCCATTTTGGCATCTTTCACCTGAAAAGGACAAAGGAACGGAGCACTTTGAGATCAGTGAAGGGTCCTGGTCAGCCAGGCTGGAAAAGAAACGTGCTGAGAAACCCTTCTTTGAAGAAGAAACTCTCGTTTGTTAAATCATCATCAGGTTTTAGCTTTAGAAGCATATTTTTACTTTTGTTTGCTCCTTTCCATCTTTACTCCTTATCCTCGGTATCACTTACTCCTATGTACTTCTGTTTACTTTTACTATGAACCAGTTCAGTGCACTGATTGAAGGGAAGGAGGTGTTAACCCCAGTTAAGCTAACAGGCTGCCACGTATTGTCTCTTTAAAGGAGCAACAAGCTTCATAACGTCTTTAAGTGTTCAGTGATAGGGCTAAACACTGCAGGTAGACGGGGAACTTGTGCGTTGGGGTTCACGGTTACCTGCAAGGCAAGGATTGGACTGGGAGAGTCCTGAAGAGTTTGCTGGCCAGGCAGACAAGCTGGTGCGTCAAGGGATTATCACACACAGTTTAGCACAGTAAAACTCATTTGCTGCGGCTGAGAGGGGTTACACAGTAACTCGCAATTCTGGGAACCCCAGCAGATTGTCACAACATCAAACTATGCGAAAATATTTTGTAAACTACAATTAGCTACCCAAAAGTGGGTTTATTTTAGGACCCTGGAACAAGTGTAATATGATCAAGGATCTGAGTGTATCTTCTCTCAAGTTTAATTTATGGCCTCATTTCAGCAAACTGACAAACATGTGTTTAAGTCCCACTGACTTCAGAGTTGAGTACACATAAAAGTGCTTTGCTAAATCGGGTTTATCAGGCCATGATTTAAAAAGCAGAGCAGGGCATATAGGAAAGCTTTCACTGGAGCAAGAGACTTAGTTTTTAAACAAACCTTAGCAAAAGTGAAAGTTAATTCCAAGCTTCTAGAGCAAGTAGACAAACTGCATTCTTAAAATAAAAACCATTTTTAACCTCTAGTGAGCTGTATGGATGGAATTATGAAAATAAAAAGATCAGCACTGAAACCATTTTATCTAAAATTAATAAACTGGCAAGTGTCAACCAAAGCAGCAGCAGTATCTGAAAGCATTAGAAGAGAAAGTTCCTGACCTGTAACTGAAGCTTCTTCATCGGTGTGGCCCTTCTCTGTATCCCACGGGGGATTCTGCATACGCACCATGTGCTCAAAGCAGAAAAATTTGAAAGTAGCGTCTGTTGATCTGCACCCATGCCCTGACTGACTCATGCCTCCATCCAAGGGGATACAGGGCAGGGTGGACTGACCATCTTTCCAGTTCTTTCTCCACTGCGAATCAGAGATGCTCCAAAGGCGAAAGAGTGCGGGTAGCAGAATACAGAGAGGGACCACGCTGCTCAGAGAGCCTCCAGTTACAGGTCAATAACCTCGTTTTCTTCTCCAAGAGATGGTCCCTATTGTATTCCTGTGGGTGACTAACAAGTAGCACCGAAGTAAGAGGCGGGTGCGAGGATTTAAGAGTCGAGCGGAGGCACCAACAGAGGAGTCCTGTACCTAAGCTTCCTGCCTCACAAAAGTGTGAGGAACTCCACATGGACTCTTTACAGATACCCAGGAGGGGCAGCTCCTGAAGTGATGCTGTATTTCTCACGCTCTTGTGGAATGAGCTCTCACTCCATAGGAGGGCGGCAGGGTTGGGTTCAATAGTTGATAGAGTAGAATGCACCCAGAGACCCATTTGGAGATTCTCTGAGTGAAGATGGCATGCCCCCTAATTCTTTCTGCTATAGCAACCAGTGGTCTCAGGGATTTCTTGACCGATTTTGTTCTTTGCAGGTAAAGGGACAAGGCCTGTCAAACATAAAGGAAGAGGAGTCTTCTTTCTCCTGCAGAAGTGTGAGGTTTTGGGAAGAACACAGGTAAGTGAATCGATTGGTTATGGTGAAATTCTGAAACTACTCTGGAGGTGAATTTGAGGTGTAGACACAAAGAAATCATATCCTCATGGAATATAGAATAAGAAGAATCTGCCATAATCGTTCCATGCTCGCCAGCCCATCTAGCTGAAGTGATGGCTCTGAGAAAAGTTACCTTCATGCGGGGGGGGGGGGGGGAGAGAGGGGGAAGAGAAGAGACATGGAGCAAGAAACTAAAGGTTCAAAGGGGGGGCATTGTGAGCACTGAGAAAACAAGGTTCAGGCCCCACTGGGGAGTATCGGGAAGGCTTTCCAGAATCGGATTCTCAGTGGATGCATGAAAACCGAGTAGCCCTGAGAAGGTGGATGGTATGCACTGATTACCAGCAAGTGGACTAGCAAGGAGCTGATGGACAGGCTTGGATGTCTTCAGAGAGAGGATACAGTCCAATATGAAAGGAATATCTGCAGTTTCTGGGATAATGCTCCTTTGCTGTGCCTAAGAAGAAAAGCACTTCTATTTAGCTACTATTAGAAAGGATGTCTCGCATGGCCCTGGAGCATGAATGCTCTAAGGACGATGCCAATCCAAATACCAAACCCTAAGGTGAAACAGATGTCTATTGGGGTGCTTGATCTTACCATTTCACTGGGTCAGGAGATCAGGAAACGTTGGGAGGATGATTGGTAGTCAGGGATATCATGCATAGGAGGTTGGGAAACCAAAACTGTCTAGGCCAGCAGAGGGTGATCAGGAGGATCGATGCCCCGTCCTGCTGGATTTTGCATAGAACTTGTGGCAGAAGTGGAGGGAAGGCATAGTTGAACTGGTCTGACCAAGGAAAAAGCAAGGTGTCACCCCAGAAATGTGACCTAAAGCTCCTCTAGAGTAACGTGGGATGCATTTCCTGTTCATTTGAGAGGTGAACAGTTCCCTGATTGAGGTTCCCCAGAGACTGAAGATATAGCGCAGTACTAAGTTGTGGAGCTCCCATGTGTGGTTGACTGTGAAATGTCTGCTGAGGAAGTCTGCAAGCACATTTTGCTTCCCCGGAAGTTAGGCTGCCAAATAGGCTGTTTTGATTGCTGACACACCAGTTCCACAGGCTGACTGTTTCTGCACACAGGGAGGCAGATCTTGCTCCTCCCTGATCATTGATGAAGAAGACAGTTGTAACGTCATCCGACATTATAAGGACCTGGTGAGAAAGGCCTCGCATGTCTTCCGGACTGCTAGCAACTCCAGGATATCGATGTGCATCCTGGACTCTCAAGACATCCAGGTACCTTGTGCTGTGCGGCTGTTCACGTGGGTTCCACAACCGAATAGGTATGCTTCTGTAATAATGGTCCCATCCGGTGAGGAAGGGGATCCTATGCATACCTGACGAGGTTTTGCCTACCATAGCAGGGAAGACACTACCTTGGCGGGAACTCTTACCAGGAGGTTCACGGGACAGTGGTTTGGAGAATAGAGTGATTGCAGCCACTTTTGAAGGCAACCAAGGTGGAGTCTTGGGAGCTGGGTGATGTAGATGTACGAAGCCCTATGACCTATGAGAGACAGCCATGTCCTGCCCTGCACTGGAGATTGTCTGTGATCAAACTATGATATTGTTCATGGCCTACATCTGCCCTTGGGTAAATATGCTCTTGTGGGGATAACATTCAAGGTGGCTTCAATGAGTCCAGAGATTGCATGGGGGTGAGAACAGATTATTTTTCAGCATTTATGCCAACTCCCAGTGAGGAGAGGAGGTGCAGCATCACAGAAGTTAACACATAGGCTCCTGGCAGGACTTGGCGACAAGAAGCCAGTCACTGAGATAGGGGAAGACAATGAGGCTGCGACATCTGATGTGAGCGCGACTACCAGGAGTACGTTGGTAAAGACCTTGGGGGCAGTCACTATGCCAGAAGGGATCACCCTGTACTGAAAATGGTCGGAGCCCACCGTGAATCTGAGGAAGCATCTGTGACTGGGATGAATGTCTAGGTAAAAGTAGGCCCCCTTCATATCAAGGGCCATAAACCATGTGCCCTTTTCTAAAGATGGGATTATGGATGTCCATGAGAAATCTGAGCTTGCGATGGAAGCAGTTGAGATGGTGGAGGTCGAAGATTGGTCTTCCAGCACTCTTCTTTTTGGGTACCAGAAAGTTGAATAAAACCTGCTCCCCTGGTATTGAGGGGGGGGCGTGTTCTATCACTCCTTACTCCAATAGGGAGTCCACCTCTTGTCTGAGAACACACTCATTTTTTGGAAGAAATAGGGATGCAATCTCTGTCATGCGGACAGGTGGATGACATTCAGTACCCACTTGTCCATTGTTATTGCACTCCAGGTGTGGAAGGAGTGCTCAGTGACCCCCAAACAGTGTGTGGGAGTTAGGAGAGGTTGGGCTAATTAATTTTTCATGAGCGCTTGAGAGCCGCAAATAACATCAAGCCAGGGACTGAGATGCAGAGCCCGTTGCAGAGGGTGTGAGGAAGAGGGTCTTTGAATCCTCTGCTTCTTGCAGGGTGCTTCATAGGGCCTCTGGCGGAAAAGCTGCTGAGCCATTCGTCTAGGTCTAAACAATGGGCAGCTCAACATTCTCTTAGGCGCAGGCGTGTATATCCCCAGTGAGCAGAGGGTAGCCATAGAATCCTCCAGGGTAGGGAGGGACTCGTCTGTCTTTTTGTTGAAGAGCTGCGATTCATGCAAGGGGAGGTCCTCAATGATATACTGGACCTCACTAGGGATCCCTGACGCATGGAGCCAGGACTCCCCCGCACACGATGACTGCAGTAGCCATAGCTCTAGAGAAGGTATCAGTGGCATCCACCACAGATTGGAGAGGGATCTTGGCCATCAGTCTGCCTTCATCTACCAGAGCTTGGAAACGAGCTCTGCCCTGTTGTGGAAGGCTGTCAGTAAACTCCACAAACCTGGCATAATTCAGGAAGTCTTATTTAACCAGGAGTGTCTGATAACTAGGTATCCTGAACTGGAGACTATATGATGAAAAGATCTTTCTCCCCACAGGTCCAGGCATTTGCCCTCTTTATTGACAGAAGCAGACCGGGGATGTTGCTATCTAGCCCTTTAAGATGCAGCCTCAACCACCAGCGAGTTGGGAGTGAGGTGTTCCCCTGCTTGGGTCCGATGAGGCCTCATGGACGTCTCCATGAGGAATTTGCACAAAATTCCCGCCCTTCTCGGTGTGGCTGGGGAATGATTGGCAGATACCACACCTCGCCTTGCTGTGGGCTTCCCCAAGGCAGTACAGCCAGTGCTGAGGGTTCTGCTGACTGAGAAGCATGGTGGGCAGGAAGCGCAGGTTTTGAAGCCCAGAGTCCTGAGCACAGTCCGGTACCTAAACAGGGTTTCCCCCGAAAAGACTAAATCTAAACACTAAGATCTATAAAGCACTAAATTGTAAAAACTGCTAGAACTATTTACAAAGCGAAATCTAATTCCTATTTTGTAGGCCGAAGCTGAAGCTATACACCACCGGACCAGGGGGATGAGGTGGATGAGGCTTTCTTCCGGCAGCTCGCGGAAGCTACTAGATCGCATGCCCTGGTTCTCATGGGTGACTCTAATTTTCCTGATATCTGCTGGGAGAGCAATACAGCGGTGCATAGACAATCCAGGAAGTTTTTGGAAAGCGTAGGGGACAACTTCCTGATGCAAGTGCTAGAGGAGCCAACTTGGGGGGGGGGGGGGAGCTTTTCTTGACCTGCTGCTCACAAACTGGGAAGAATTAGTAGGGGAAGTGGATGGGAATCTGGGAGGCAGTGACCATGAGTTGGTTGAGTTCAGGATCCTGACACAGGGAAGAAAGGTAACAGGGAAGAAAGGTAAGCAGCAAGATACGGACCCTGGACTTCAGGAAAGCAGACTTCGACTCCCTCAGGGAACGGATGGGTAGGATCCCCTGGGGGACTAACATGAAGGGGAAAGGAGTCCAGGAGAGCTGGCTGTATTTCAAGGAATCCCTGTTGAGGTTACAGAGACAAACCATCCCGATGTGTCGAAACAATAGTAAATATGGCAGGCGACCAGCTTGGCTTAACGGTGAAATCCTAGCGGATCTTAAACATAAAAAAGAAGCTTACAAGAAGTGGAAGGTTGGACATATGACCAGGGAAGAGTATAAAAATATTGCTCGGGCATGTAGGAATGAAATCAGGAGGGCCAAATCGCACCTGGAGCTGCAGCTAGCGAGAGATGTCAAGAGTAACAAGAAAGGTTTCTTCAGGTATGTTGGCAACAAGAAGAAAGCCAAGGAAAGTGTGGGCCCCTTACTGAATGAGGGAGGCAACCTAGTGACAGAGGATGTGGAAAAAGCTAATGTACTCAATGCTTTTTTTGCCTTGGTCTTCACGAACAAGGTCAGCTCCCAGACTGCTGCGCTGGGCATCACAACATGGGGAATAGATGGCCAGCCCTCTGTGGAGAAAGAGGTGGTTAGGGACTATTTAGAAAAGCTGGACGTGCACAAGTCCATGGGGCTGGATGAGTTGCATCCGAGAGTGCTAAAGGAACTGGCGGCTGTGATTGCAGAGCCATTGGCCATTATCTTTGAAAACTCGTGGCGAACGGGGGAAGTCCCGGATGACTGGAAAAAGGCTAATGTAGTGCCAATCTTTAAAAAAGGGAAGAAGGAAGATCCTGGGAACTACAGGCCAGTCAGCCTCACCTCAGTCCCCGGAAAAATCATGGAGCAGGTCCTCAAAGAATCAATCCTGAAGCACTTACATGAGAGGAAAGTGATCAGGAACAGTCAGCATGGATTCACCAAGGGAAGGTCATGCCTGACTAATCTAATCGCCTTCTATAATGAGATTACTGGTTCTGTGGATGAAGGGAAAGCAGTGGATGTATTGTTTCTTGACTTTAGCAAAGCTTTTGACACGGTCTCCCACAGTATTCTTGTCAGCAAGTTAAATAAGTATGGGCTGGATGAATGCATTATAAGGTGGGTAGAAAGTTGGTTAGATTGTCGGGCTCAACGGGTAGTGATCAATGGCTCCATGTCTAGTTGGCAGCCGGTGTCAAGTGGAGTGCCCCAGGGGTCGGTCCTGGGGCCAGTTTTGTTCAATATATCTTCATAAATGATCTGGAGGATGGTGTGGATTGCACTCTCAGCAAATTTGCGAATGATACTAAATTGGGAGGAGTGGTAGATACGCTGGAGGGCAGGGATAGGATACAGAGGGACCTGGACAAATTGGAGGATTGGGCCAAAAGAAATCTGATGAGGTTCAATAAGGATAAGTGCAGGGTCCTGCACTTAGGACGGAAGAACCCAATGCACCGCTACAGACTAGGGACGGAATGGCTTGGCAGCAGTTCTGTGGAAAAGGACCTAGGGGTGACAGTGGACGAGAAGCTGGATATGAGTCAGCAGTGTGCCCTTGTTGCCAAGAAGGCCAATGGCATTTTGGGATGTATAAGTAGGGGCATAGCGACCAGATCAAGGGACGTGATCGTTCCCCTCTATTCGACATTGGTGAGGCCTCATCTGGAGTTCTGTGTCCAGTTGCAGTGGGGGAGGTTTAGGTTGGATATTAGGAAAAACTTTTTCACTAGGAGGGTGGTGAAACACTGGAATGCGTTGCCTAGGGAGGTGGTGGAATCTCCTTCCTTAGAAGTTTTTAAGGTCAGGCTTGACAAAGCCCTGGCTGGGATGATTTAATTGGGGATTGGTCCTGCTTTTGAGCAGGGGGTTGGACTAGATGACCTCCTGAGGTCCCTTCCAACCCTGATATTCTATGATTCTATGACCTGGACCCTGTGGCGGTGAGAAGGAACTGGAGACACCATCAGTCTGCCCTACACTTTCCCCCCCCTCATACAGAGGCACGAGGAGAGCCCAGACACATGTGTGGATCAACAGACACTAGTTTCAATTTCTCTGGCTCCAGGCGCGTGATGAGCATGCATAACCCACAGTGGAATACAGTAGGAATCACCACCTGAAGAAGAAAAGCACAGTATAATCGTATAGAAAAAACAGTGCAAATTGCTGACTGAAACACTCAACCTTCTACAAAAATTATAAAGCGTTTCTCATCATCTGTGTTTTGAGTGACACTTGCCACAACTAAGCATCTGTAAAGTGCTGTCTGATATGCTCTATTTTGTTGATACGAGTATGAAGAGTATGCTCACCCCTCATTTTGACCCTGCCTACACGGGAAAGTTATAGGGTTAGAACTCATGTTAACTCACATGATGTTAAGCACTCAGCATGGACAAAGGCACCATTTTGTCAGCTGCCTGTAATTTCACATCAGACACAAGGTCTTTGTAGCTATAGTTAAAGAGAAGGCCAGGGTTTCTTTCGATACAGCCCTAGAATCCTTTCAGTCATGTCTTACCTTGCATGCATACAAGGTAATAAAAAGGAAGGGATCCTGTTTTGTTAGACTTCCCTTTCTATTTCACAACAGCGGGGGAATAGTGTGGTAAGGCCTGATTTCTCCAGCACACTTTTTTCCCCTTTTTCAAACCATTTCCAAATGAAAGCTGTAGCCAGATTTCTAAAATGGAGCAAGGACCAACAAAAAAGCAGGGTCAGAAGGACTTTGTCCAATAGTTTTGAGCTGCTGTCTCTCCTCCGTCAATCCAAGTCCCCAAACATGTAACTGCTGAACGTGTGCATCAGAGCGGACATCTCCGCCGACATCTTTGAATGGCTTTCCAGATCTCACGTAGCCAGCGTGACTACTATACAGCCTATTTACATTGGCTATGTAATTGCTGTCCTATAGGCAATTCATGCTAGTCAGGAATATTAGATATCCAAATGTCACACGTCACCATTATCTCCCAGGGCTTGATCCTTCCCATTGATTTCTGTGGGCTCTGGATCTGGCCCTGAAATGCTCTTTAAATCTGGCCTCTATTCTAAAGGCTAGCATCTGAATTGATGAAGTTTGAAATGTGCCCCAAAATTTTGCTGCTTCTTCCCACAATAAAGGGTCAATCCTGCAGTCCTTACTCAGGACAGAGTCCCACTGGACTGATTAGCCCAAGTAAGGATTACAAGATTGGGCCAAAAATGTTTAAAATGTAGTGCCTGCTATCCAAACTTTAAGGGGCAACGTGGCTCTTCATTCTCCACCCCGGGCAGCTATTTCCCTCTTCTCAGAGAAGATTCAGCTAGCAAGCATACCTCAAACGGATCGACTTCCAGCCACAGATAGCTGCTAGTGTCTATAGATTACAGATTTGTTTTGCTAGGTCCACTATCCTCATTTCTGAATGTGTCTTCATGAAACAGACCTGGTCACAAACTACCACCAGTAAGGACTGAGACCTAATAAATAGGAAAGCAATTACACCCCATCATTTCTTCTTTACCAGCAGCAGCAGAGATGTGCCAGAAACCACCTGCCTAAAAGGATTAAGTATTTTGCAAGAACTGACTCACCGTGATCTGAAATGCCTACAGTCGCTGCACGGCATGAAGTTACATGCTCAAACAAAAAACGTCCTCTAGAGTTACAAGGGGAACTGGCGTCCAGGGGTTGGTTTCCAGCAGGTACAGGTCCATGGGAATGCTGCTTTCCCAGCACTTTCAAGCTAATCTTGCAGAGTGATGCGGCTAGTACTCCTCCATAGGGAGAGGGGACAACAGCAACACCAGTCCAAAACTACTGTAATCTCAGTTAGCTTCATGTTGCCGCCCCTGGTAGGTGGATGGCGGGGCATTTGGTGCTAGCGTGACATGCAAGCAGTCTGCTTCTGCAGATAATACAAGGGAGTGGGGAAGGGCGAAGGGAAGTACAGTCGAACCTTGGAGTTACGAACAACTCGGGAACGGGGCTGTTCATAACTCTGAACAAAAACCATTGCGGTTGTTCTTTAAAGGTTTACAACTAAAAGTTGGCTTAATACAACTCTGAAACTCGACTATGCGGAAGAAAAATGCTGCTTTTAACCTTCTTAATTTAAATGAAAAAGTTTCCTTACATTGTCAAATCTTTATCTGTCCCTATATTTTTGAGTAGTTTATGTTTAACACAGTATTGTACTGTATTTGCTTTTTTTGGTCTCTGCTGCTGCCTGCTTGCATACTTCCAGTTCCAAATGAGGTGTGGGGTTGACCGGTCAGTTCGTAACTCCGGTGTTCATAATTCTGAGGTTCTACAGTAGAAAAAAAAAAAAAGACAACCCCACCTTCTGCTCCTGGACACACAACTTCCCGCAGTCCAGCCACCAAGATTGGAGCTGAACAATCCCCCCCAGAACTGAGCTACTTTAACTCTCCTACTGCTCTGCTTGCTCAGGGAAGCAGCGGGTACAGGGCTAGGGGGAAGAGGACCAGACTGCAAAGGAAAGGGGAAATGCACACAGAAGGGAGAGAGAAAGGATAACTGAGGAAACATGGAGGGAGTTTCATAGCTGACCAGGAGGCAGGACATTGGTTGGGAATCAGATTTGCTTGGTGGGGGGAGAACAGAAGGCTGCAGTCTGCACTGGGGGGGGGGGGGGGGAGGCAGCGCTGCACACCTTTCTTTAGGGACTCCCTCTGGTCAGTGAATTCACAGCAAGCACTGGCTGTGAAGGGAGTCATGCTCCACCACCTGCGGCCAGAGGGGACGTGAAGGAGGCACGAGAGAGCCGAGGATCCTGGGAGAAAACCCCCTACCACAACAAGAAGCGAGGTCTCACACAGACCTACCTACAGGACAAACACAGACAAAGGGAACAGCAACAGTGAGAGCGGGGGGGAGAGGCAGCACAAGTGGCAAGCAGGAGGATGCGAACGAAACCCATCGAAGGGGAGGTCCAGGAAAGGAAGAAATGAAAGGGAATGGCTTCATGTTAGTAAGCCTAGGGGAGCAGTTCTTGGAGGGCGGTTTTAGCTCTGAGACTAATTCTTAGGAACCAAAAGGCACTCCGCAATCCCTTGGAAGTATCTTTGTGATGGGGAGCAGGGGAGGGAGAGAAGGCAAACCACACCCTACACAGCAATTACATTCTCCACTCCATTACACAGAGCCACAAAGTGCTTAAAATATTACATACCAAAATCACTCCACCCTCCAAACAGCAGCCTTGAGGGAGGTGTGCCAGCCCGTCTGCACCAGCCACACCGGGCAGGGCAAAAGCAGAACAACGTATGGCAACAAAGCCAGCAGTGGGAAGAAAATACCAATTTCCTACGGTTTCGTTGAGGCCGGTCACTTGGGCTAAGCTTTCCCACTATCCCAAACAGCCCCCTGGATGCCAAGTACCCCCCAAGTGCTCAGGACTGCATTCAGCGAGCCCCAGGGCCCTGCTGGGGCACCCCGTGGGTCCGGACTCAGAGGAAAGCGTGCCTCCAGCTGAATCAGCCCTTCTTTCTGCAGACGCTGCCGAGACCCAACCCTGCTTAGCTAGGAGATCCAAGAAGAGCCAAGCGCAAGGAGCTGACTTTGGGCACCCTGCTTGACTGATGTGTTGGGAGGTAGACTTGGACACTGGATGGACTCCCTGCCTAACCCGGTCCTCCCAGAGCTGATCCTCGGCTAGCAAGCTTCTCACTGGCAACAGGTCCAAGCCTTTCCTGAGCTGAAGAGAGACATACGGTAGATGTTGTACTAGGACATCTATTTTGAGTCGCCTAAGCTGGAAGTGCCTGTCGCAATACTGCACTTCCCAATCCAGGCAAATAATACGACAGGCCACAGTATGGGAAGACATTGGCTATGCCGAGACTCTCCCATCCACAAGGAATTTTGCAGAAGGCTGAAACAAAGGAATCGCTTTTCTAGAAGCCCAATCTGTGTTGTGGCCGTGTTTAGGAGCTCTGGTCATGGACCAGGACCCACTGTGCTAGGAGCTGTACAAACCTGGCAGCAGCACAGATCACAGAATGCTAGATGTGCATCCAGAGCACTGTGCAATGCAAAACCCGCCAGCATTAGCTTCCCTGTCCAGACAGTCACTGGCCATTCTATGCCCACTGTACTAATGGCAAACCTCTCTTTCCCGGTGGCAAGGGTGGCCCCCAGGACTAGCACCGTCCTGCCCCTGCTCGCACTTTAACGCCCTGAATTCCAGGGAGAAACAGAAGCTCCCCAGGAGGCAGCTCTCTGTTCATACGTCTTCCAATTTCTAGTTTGGAGGAGAAAATTAGCGGAAAGGCTAAATGAAAAGCTGCCAGCCCTCAGGACAAACAGCAATTCAAACCAGCACCCTGAATCGCTGCTTCACATCTCCTCCGTGCACCCAGGCTCCTGCTTTGCCAATCTTCCCCAGCAACACCTACCTGAAGGGAATGCTGGCTGCCCAGCCAGATGGGCCCCTGGCTGATCACACAAACAGCTAGGGCGGACACATCGGAGAAGTGCGGCGCATATGAAGGGAATCCCTGGCTGTCAGAGTTTTGAAGGAGATGACAGAGTGGGTACTGAATGGAAAAGGTTCAGGTCTGGCCTGACAGGTGAGGGCAAAGCCCAGCATGTCCTGCCGCAGGAGAGGGGTGGGTTGCAGAACCGCCATAGCGAAACACAATGTGTTTCACAGTGTTGCAGGAGGGGACAGTCGGAACAGTACTCGACGGACTGGCAAATGGGAAGTCAGCAACCTGCCAAAGGGTTTATTGAGCTCTTTGGGGCAGAGAGTGTCCCTTTGCTCAGTGTCTAAGCTCCTGGCAGAGTGGGGCCCAGGCCGTTGACCGGGGCTCCGCAGCAGGTGACAAAAGTATCACGCTTCCTGAGTACTGGGGAGGAGGATGGGAACAGCATGGAAGGGATCCTGTTGTACCTCAAAGGGTTAATCCTCCCCCCCTCCCCCCCACTCTTCCATTGAGGGCATGCGTCTGCGGGAGAGAAGAACGATTATCTGGTCTGTCCCCACGCCCCGCCCCCGTCACACACCACCATCCCACACAATGTCCCCATTGCTCAGCTCCCTTGTGGCCCAGGCCTTGGAAGAGACGAATGCGTGGACATGGGTGTAAGTTTAGTACTAAGAGACGTCCTTTGCTTATTAAGCAATCCTAGATCTTAAGGCAAGAGGGACCATCAGGATCACCTAGTCTGGCCTCTGGAATAGCACAGGCCAACCGCCAGAGAAATTCCCTGCGTGCTTCCTGCATCAGGCCCAGAACGTCAGGCTGTGCTAGCTCTTCTCTTTCAGAAAGTCGTCCCCTTCTGGTGTAAAGGCTCCTCGGTGCTGGAGAACTCACCCCATGACCTGGGAAGCCACGTCGATGGTTAATTACCATCTCACGGATTAAACAAATTGCATCTTAGTTCCAGTTTGAATTAGTCAAGCAAACAGATGACACATGGGAAAAGTGTGATACATTCTGGGTACAGCGCACACCACGCTCATTAGCGTTCCAAGGGCTGACAGAACACACTTTGGAAATGAAGTAACATCAGAAAGAGATCTGTGTGTAGTTAAAACAACCGTATTTTTATTAACTATGGTTTTGCATATTCTTAAAGATGGACCACAGCTGTATTAAGAGATATTGAGAGGAATGGGAAAGTATATGGTTTAACTAGGAAAGGCTGAACGGTAGAGTGAAACCTACACAGAAGCAGACTGAAACCTTTCTAGAGAAGGAACACGTCTGGACACAGGACAGGGCTGCATTTTACATACAGCCAAATGGGATTTTTTTTAAACACATGCAGTACGTGAAAAATGATCGCAACTTGGCCTCTGTGCAACCTTCAAACAGACACGCATTCTGCGTATTGGAGTCATTCTGCAATTTGAAAGACACACGGACTATATTAATGGCATAGCAGGGAGCTCAGCTTGTGTAATGTGAAATGGGCTTTGGGGGAGGTGGAGAATACCCTTCCCACAGACCTGTTTGAAAATAGTCAACTCCCGGCACAATCTGATCCATTCCAAAGGCCAAAACGTTTGCTTTTCAGCACTAGATTCTGGGAATAAGTCATCTCTGGCAGGGATGTTGATTACCCAGTCTCTGGGGAGGGGGTGAAGTACACTGCAGACAGAAGTCACCCCAAGCCTTCCTTCACTTGGCAGGCTGAATTTTAACAAGGAGACCAGGACAGCGCTGGATCAGACAGAGCTGTGGGATGGTGTGATGTGCAAACACCAGCTATGGCACACATGCCCAATAGTGCACTGTCCAGGGACAGAGAAGACTCAAGCCCCAGCACCCTCTGCTTTGCCAGCTGATGTTTGGAGGGATGGGAATTCATTTTTGTTCTTTCAGGAGAGCATGAATTTTACAGACATTTTGCAGTGTATTTCGGTTTGGGACATAAAATTAGACCCAATCAAAGATTACATCATCTTTCAAACTGATCTTTGTTTAATCAATTGTGTGTCATCTTGAGTCCCTGCTAACTGAAATCAGAAGTTGAAATAGAGACTAATTCAATTTGGTGCTCAAAAAAAATACTGTCACAACAGAGGTAACTGGACAGAGTCTCAGAGTGGATTAGATTAACGTTGTAATTAGTGTTCATTTATCCCTCTGATAAAGTGACACACACACACACACGCTCCTCTGCATGCTGTCCTTGTATAACTGCATTCGCAAGCTGTCCGAGTCATGGTCCACACTTGGACCCTCTCCGCTAGGCTCTGTAAGAGTCCTGCTTTGTCGAGCGTAGTGAGCAGTCTGCTGAGTACATTGTTTCACTCAGCTGCTAGAGATGGGTCACCCCGCCCAAGGGCTCAGCTCACTGCTCCCGAGGGCCCAGCTGCACAGAAGGAGATGCACGGCACTGCTCAGGTGCCTCTGAAGCACTGGGGAGAAGGAGGAGGACAGCACAGAATGGGCCTTGCTGCAGTTTTCAGAAAAAGCATGGTCCTGCCAAACACAGCCATCCCCAGCTGCAGGGGGACAGCAGCCCCCCCAAACCCTTCCCCACCTCCCACCCGGCCCAGAGCACCTGCCCCAAATGGGGTGATACTCAGTGCTAAGAGCCCAGGTGCAGACACCAGGTGTACAGTTATAAAAGCATGTTAGCATCCGATCTCATAGGTCTCTTCAACAACGATACCCAAGCCCGACAGATCCATTCAGCCATTTGCCCCTGCAAGGGCACACAGGCCTCAGCCACCAATTCCTGCCGCCGGGTAGCCCCTCAGAAGAGGCACAGAACCTGGTGGATGAGACACCAGGCTGCCCTCAGACAGCCCCCAGCGCAGATCAGTGAAACCACCAAAACAGGGGTGAGTCCCTCTGCGGCTACCCAGACCGACAGCAACCATGTCCGTTTCACTCTGCTGCCTCTTGGCAAAGCTCTGAGCAGCCGCACGTGCTGGGCCGACGCGTGGGAGAAGAGCGAGGCTGGGAGAGGTAAAGCAGTAGAGATGCCCCACTCGCAACAGCTAGAAGAACAGGCCAGGGGCCCCGCAGCAGGGAGGGCCCCTTTCCGTGCCAAGAAGAGCACAGATCCTTCCCCCCCCCTCCACCTCTCCCCAGCCAGAAAGAAGGTCCTTAGATGGTTGTGGGGTGAGGGAGGACAGAGGTGGCGTTCTGCCTTCTAGCAGCCAGTGATTACACAGGGATTGTGGGGGAAGCTTCAGCACGCACCGGACATCTACTACCCAGAATCGGACATGACCCATGGAGCCCCTGAGCAGCACCTGGGGACAGCAGCCTAGCAGCAATCCCAGTAGTTGCCTCTTTTCCAAACAGCAGGGGCCAGACACGCTCTGGCTAGGGAGTGTCCTGCAGCCATGACAGCACCGTGATACTGAACTCTCCTTTATAAAGCTGCCTTCCAGCCCTCTGCTAAGGACCGAATGGGACACGCTGACCGAGCAACTTTTACCAACGTGTTCTGCCAGAAACTGGATCCCCCCCTTCTTTAACTAATTGCTTAGCCCTGATCCTGCAAAATCTGATGCACCCAGCAGGGTCATGGCTTCAAGCAAGTCACTGGCAGGATTTGAGCCTTTCAACATTTTATTGCATTGTGAAGTTTTCCATTTTGAGCCATTAACAGTCCTAGCCAAGTTCAGACCCAGACTGTGCCCAGCCCTTATACAGGAGCACAGGGAACTCCCCTGTTACACCCCATCCCTTGCATGCCCTGCTAAGAGTCAGGCACAACTGCAGTCCCTACTCAAGAGAGTGCAAGGGCTGGTCCCTGTGTACTGGTATGAGGATGCCCAGCACCTCAAAAAGGGGTCGAGAGGCAGCCATCCTTCTACCTTTCCCTCCCTCCATCTTTCTTCCCACCAGCCCGAAGGGCAGATCTGCCCCTGGAAGAGTGCGCTGTACCCCAGGAAGGAATGTAGAGCAGATGCACTCCCTCCTATACATCAAAGAGCTTCATAGAGCAGACCAGATCCCACTGCTCCTCTGGACTGCTGCACCTCACAGTGATCCCAGCACGCAGCTGGCTGGCCCTTGGTTTCTGAGGGCTGCATTGTGCCTTTATGGATCTTCTCTTTAGAAAATGTCCACCGACACTAATACGCACTCCAAACGCCAACCACTAACAACAGACATTATAATCGGACGTCTGGACTTTTAGTAACTGCATTGTAATTCTTTCCTTTTATGAAGCTATCTTCCCCGAAGTATTTGACAGAGATCCCATGACACTCCCTGACCCAACATCTTAATATGAGTGTCCATGAAATGCATTAGAAGGGTCTTCCAAGTAAAGCACTGTATCCATTAAACTGCACATCCCTGGGGAAGTGAAAGCAAATCTAGAGTAAGTAAAGGGCATAAATGCAGAACAAGCAGGATCACTGAATGCATTTAGGGCTTTGCTGCCCAAGGTCTTTGTTCAGTCTTAACCACAGATCTGACCATAAGACAACAAATGAAGAATCAATTATATAGTTCTGTCCTGCTGTTTAACACGTTAAATGATGCTATCAAGGCTATTGCCTACCCACTTGTGACATAATTAAAACAGCAGGCTCATTCCACAAGAATAAAGGAAGACAATGTTGGGGTTTTATTAAACCTTGTTTTTATCCCTGGCAATGGAAAGGAATACAATTATGCCTTGGATAACAAATCTAGCCAATTTGTTCATCCAAAACATGCAGTGCCCACAGCTTCAACGGCTACAGGCTGAATTTTTGGTTGAAATCTCAGGCGAACATTGACATGAAATGTTTTTCAAATAGAGCCAGAATTAATCATGTGACACTAACAGAGAAAACAGTAATTTGCCAAGAAGAGAAGTAGCTAACGCCACGAGCATGTCCCCAGCTAACCTTTGCACGGCTCAGGACAGCAATTCTGAACAATGGCAGGACCTCAGTTTCCTTTTAAAGTCTGACAAGTGGCTTATGTTCAAACTACTATTCTCTTTCTGATAATACCTTGGAGTGGAAGAACCACGGTGGTGTAGCTATAGGAAGCCCAAACTCCAAGGCAAGCCGGGCAATACTTCAGCAAGGGAATATTTTTAAAAGCTTTCCTCTCTAAAAACTAGTAAATATTTTTCATGGAAAATATCAGTTATCCTTTTTGCCAAATTTTGACACTAAATTCAATCACTGACGTGTGAAAACAGGGATCTCAATGCAACTGGAACTGCGGAATCACCTCCAACACCTCACAAAGCTTATTATTCATTTTACAGTGGTTCCGGGAGGCCCCAGTCAGGACCAGCGCCTCCTAATGCTAGGTGCTGAAAGAAACCTCTTCTAAAAATAAAGATTAGCTAGGCCACCACAAGGAACGGAGTCCAAAAAGTGGCTTAGGTTTCCTGAGGAACTGGGTAGCCAAGGTCCCACCCTAGAACATGGAAGAGAGCTCACGATTAGACGAAGAGAGTTCACGGGACCCTGAGTCAGAAGAACATTCACTGAAGACAGCCCATAACCATTTCTCTCCAATCTGAGTGGCTGGGAACTAACATCAGTTGCTGCCAGGAGAACAAGCAAATTTGCTCCGTAACAGGAACATTTTGGTTTCCGCAGCATCAGTCTTAAAACTCGGGCCACGAAGGGATTTTTTCCCCATTTACAGACGTTAGCATGAAGACTGAGCTAAACAACAAGCCTGGCAAAGAATGTGCTTTTTGGGACACTATCTGGAAAGCAAGTGTTGAACCAGATGAGAGCTGCGTCTACCACTGGACAGTGCGTTGGATCGGGCAAACTAGTGACGGCTAAGGTTCACTGTCTTATCTCGCTGCTGTTGCAGACTAAGTGCTTGGAGGACTACGCGGTACTGTAAGGAAAATTCGCTTGTTTACAACCAAACTCTGTTTGTCAGGTACATGATCAAAGTTATTGTCACTAAAGAACATAATCATTCTCCTGCTTGAGCTCTGGCGCTACTTAATACAATTAAAACAGTTAGCTTATTTCTGACAGAAGGCTGGGACTCTGGGGGAAAACTTATTTCTCCAGATAATCTGTCTTTCTTTCAGTCTATTTAAGAACTGGAGCTCCATTCTGAGAAGCTAAGGTTACAAGAAGTCTCTGCTCATTACTAACCCACGTGTCTTCTCTTCCCTATCTTGAGCAGCATGAAACCCAAAGATTTTAGGTCCCTGCCTGGCAAGGTGCTCTGCTTGGATAGACCTGTGCCCACAAAGAGCCTTCCTTAACTACAGCCAGGGTCCATGCAGCACTGGTACCTTGGTTAACAGTAGTTAGATACACTCGGTTGGTCACACACCTATCACTCATGGACATGGGAAACACACATAACGTTAAGATTTCCATTTCATCTGTTTTACATTGTTCGGAATCTTTTTATCCATGAATTTCCATCTTTTGTTTGGTTTCAGAGGAACAGCCGTGTTAGTCTGTATTCGCAAAAAGAAAAGGAGTACTTGTGGCACCTTAGAGACTAACCAATTTATTCGAGCATGAGCTTTCGTGAGCCACAGCTCACTTCATGATGAAGTGAGCTGTGGCTCACGAAAGCTCATGCTCGAATAAATTGGTTAGTCTCTAAGGTGCCACAAGTACTCCTCATCTTTTGTTTGTGGTTTTTTTAAGCAAGTAGCTCTGAAATATCTTTAAAGCCTGGGAAGGTAACTTGGATACTTGGGAGAAGTCAACGGATGTGTTTGGGACAGGTAAAGGAAATAAAGGCAGGTTTTGCCTCAGTTTGCAGACTTCTGCGATCTGGGATCAAGCAGTGCTTGAAACAAATCAGAGTACTTTTCGTTTTAAGCCAGTTCTCTGTATCAGCTGAAATCTCATTCATCTCTGTCAATTGTAACATGCTCTTTCACCTGTCAGTCACCACAGCCAACCTAACAACTTCACGGAGGAATTCAGCACTGAACATTTCACAAACAACAACAAAGACTGGAGTAAGAACGTGCTCTTTAACACGATACATTACAGCAGTTGCATACTATAAGTAACAGATCCTTGCACGCCGACACAGGACTCCAAAGCGAAATCTTTGAAAGCTTCCAACAAATAAGCCTTCTGGTTTTCCTCTAGGAATAAAGCATCAAGAAGCACGATGCTTAGATATTAAAGGGACATAATCCAACTGCAGTCAAAAGTCAGCGGAAAGGCTCCCACTGGCTTTCATAGGAGTTGAACCATTCCCTTAGGTAGCAGACAACAAATCAATGGTCCAATCCTGAAAGGTGCTGGGCAAGTCCTAAGAGATGCTGAGCATCTGATACTCCCACTGAATTTAATGGGAGCAGAGAGCTCAGCATTCACTTTGCTTGATTGGACTCCTGATTTGCAAGTATTTTTAACATCCTTGCAGTGTTCTAAACATCAACCTTATATACATCTCTACCCCAATATAACGAGGGTTCGCATACAACGTGGTAAAGCTCTGATACATTGCTCTCAGCAGTGTATTAAGGGTGCCGGGCCAGGGCCAAGGGGTTTGATAAGAGGCAGAGGGGGCGGTCAGGGGCTCCCCCCAGGATCTGGGAGGCAGCAGATGTGGGGGGGCACTTTTGGAGGCCCCGCAGTCCCAGAGTGGCCCAGGGGATTAGCGGGGGGCCAGGAGCAGCCCGCTCCGCTTCCCTCGCCCCGGCCCCAGCCGTGTCGCTCATGGGAGGGGGTTTGGGGGAAGGGGTTCCCCGCGCACTCACTGGTGGCGGGAAGCGGAGCGCCGCGGCTGGGAGGTGGCGGAGTGGAGCAGGCTGGGGCCACGTTGCTCCGCTTCCCGCCGCTGCCGGTGAGTGCCTGTCAGGGGGCGGGGGGTGTGGATAGGGGGCGGGGCAGTCAGGGAACAGGGAGCCTCTGGAGGGGGCGGTCAGGGAACAAGGAGGGCCAAAGCAAGTTCAATATAACACCGTCTCACCTACAATGCGGTGAGATTTTGTGTCTCCCGAGGACCCCGTTATATCGGGGTAGAGGGATATATGAACAGAATTGGCCTGCCAGTGCATCCACTATGGCAAACGCTATTTGGACCAAGACTACTGTAAAACACTCACTCACTCTCTCTCTCAAGAATTAGTAGCACATCCACACAAACTCATCGCCTGTTATCTCAGCTAATGCGCTCTGCAACACTGATGTAACAGTCTTGTCTTTTTCACGGATTATTTAAAACACAAAGTTTCTATGTAGGGCAAACATTTATATTTGTGAAGAAGTGAAAGCACTATAAACATGAAAGGGGGGAAAAAACGTACAAAACCCCCATGACATTTACACTGAAACTAAATGACCATTTATTCAATAGCAGTGAAAGCAAGAATGCATTCTACCCAATTCATCTAGAAAGCTTCCTAAGAAGATGGCTGAATAGATTTACAACAAAAACAAGAAGGGCCCATAACACCTTGACAGGACACTGAAAGCATTCTGCTTATAAACAATGCAATCACGGGTGATTTTCTGCACCTCTCTTCAAGTGTGCTATTTAAAAAAACAGGAGTATGGCCGTTTATACGAAAACAAGATGGCTGCTTCATATGGCTTTGGCTTCTCCTGCTGCTTCATTTCCCCAGGTGTTATAATCCTGCTTGGACTGCATCCAATGCCCACTGCGGAAATGAGAAGATCCCCATTGATTGCACTGGCATTGGATAGGGCCCTTTGTGACATTTGTTTAATGTACCGGTGAACTTACTGTACAAGACAGCATCTTAGCAACATGCCATAGGTCTCCATGCAAAAAGCCACTGAGATCAGAATTAAAGCTTCACCAGCCAGAGCCCAAGGATTGTCCGTCTGTCTGTGCTTTTATACTAAACTTGTTGCCATGGTATCATGGTGATATCTCAACACCCACAAGGCATACAGGCTACCCACCAAAGTCTCAGACAGACAGCAGATTGTGAATTCAGGTGGTGATTTATCTGTGCGTGCTTCAGATTATCCAAATATCCCAGGAGACAAGGATTTTATTCAGATAATCAGGAATTTAGGTAATCTAGAGGCATCAAGCAGCAGCGTGCCTCCCTTCCCTCGCAGTGGCCAGGGCTTTCCTATATGCAGAATTTGCACTCGTTAACCTAAAGTCGCTTTAGTTAAACAAGTTATGAAACTTGTGCGATTTCATATCGGGATAGTTAGACCAAGACAACCTTGTGTGTGGACACTTACCTGTAAGTCTACTGATCCAAGCCAACCTGATCTAAGCCCGTTTTAAACCACCACAAGAGCGCCCCACACAAAGTTGCATTGGCCTTGTCTGAGTTCTCTCCTGCAGAAAGCGCTGCAAGTTGCAACCTTCCTTCACTCACTTTATTCCTGAAGGTCTTAAATGTAGTTTCAAATACCTACGCAAGACTCAGTTTGATCTTCATACTTGCTTCAATGTGTTACGCAGCTGAAGGACCTTGGCTCAGCTAGGTTGAAGACCAGAGTAGTCATGTGTCAGACACCCCATATCAAATATCGATCTCATTGACACCTGCCTAGTGCCCATGTTCTTACCGCTCATTATCCTCTGGGCTTCGTAAGGTTCCATATAGCCAGTGTTTTCTCCTTTCACCGCTTTGTTCAGCTCGCTCTTGGCATCAAACGGATCCGAGTAGTCATCTGCTATCAAGACCTGAAATGAAGAAAATTATACTTTTATTGGAGAAGGGGTTTTTTTGGTTCTGTTTTGTTTTTTAATCTGGGACTCACAAGCTAAAACTAAGTGAAACTAAATCAGCAACAAGTGCTGGAAAGGGTGACATCTGCCCAGTGAAAGTGAGCACATAAGCTTCACAAGAGGCCTTAGCCAACCCCTTTTAGTATTGGAAGTAAGGCCCCGATTCAACGAAGCTCTTAAACATCTGGTTAACAGAAAGCACTTGCTTTAAGTGCTCTCCTCAAATCAAGGGGTCAGCGCTTGTATCTCTTCATTCAACCATGGACCTCTCACAAAAGCGGCTCTCCTCGGAGGAGTCTGACTCTCAGATCACCACCCAAGGAATAATGGGACAGTAGCAAATTAATGAGATCTGAATGCTTAACACAATTGAATCTACCACGGGGCTCCAATTTATCACAATACCTTCTCGGATTCTCCAGAATGCCTCTCTCCTTGTCACACATTTTCAGTACTTAAGATCATTTTTACGTGCTTTGTTAACTCTTGTGTTTATTTACTCAGTTGTAAACCACAAAACTGGTAAGGTACCTTATAATACCATCAAGCTACTTCCTAGGAAAAACACACACATCTTCTTCTCATCACATTGAATAAAACCTAAGCATGGTCCAGGCTTTGTTTCTAATTTGCCATTTAAAAAAAAAAGACCGTGAGGCCAAGCCCCTTCCTTGAGGCCGAGTTTCTCCACCTGACCCATAATTTTTATTCTTTATAAATACTGTAGAAGGCCACTCAATTTCCTGTCATAAATGCATGCGAAATTAGATGGCAAGAAAGTAAACTGAAATTAAGCAAATGCAAGCATCACCCCTTTCTTCCTTGATGGATGGGCGCAGGTGTAATTGGGTACTGTGTTACCTAGGTCCTGCTGCCTTTCCACCCATTCCCACCCCTTGCTGGCTGCCTCCAACATAGCCACCTGTTAAATGGGGGCTGGAGGCCACAGCAGCCATTCAGCGGCGGGCAGCTGGTGGCCACATGGCGAGGGCAGGAGCCCACGGATGAATTAAAAAAATCTACAGTGCTGTAACTTTGCACAGCGCTTTACAGAGACAAGGGAAAAGGCCCACGCTGCCCCAAAGAGCTTCCCATCTACATCAGCCTGATGCTGAAAAGGGAGGGAGTGGACAAGGCAGGCATAGGGAAGAAGGAAAGACCAAGGAAGAAGAACTAAAGAGAAGGCAAGCTGCATTGTACCGCAGACACACTTGCATTCCCCAGTAGCTTGGACACTGGGAACAGGGCGGGGCGGAGCAGACAGGGCGTAGAAAAGCAGTAGAGATTGAAGTGAGGATGAAGCCAGCGATGAATGGAAATGAATGCGTCTGGCACCAGGTGAGCTGGATTTAAAGTTCCAGGCTTCAGACGCCACCTGGGTGAAACCACCCAGGCAAGGGCGGAGTCAGAGACAGCAGTCACCACAGCGAGGGGACTGATGGGCAGGGACTGAGCCACACGCAGGCCCAGAGGGTGAGGGTGAGGAGGCTGAAGGGAGGGAGTGTGGGACATGGCAAAAAGACCAATTTTAGTTCGCAGGGACTGAGGAGGAGATGGTTACAGACAGTACTCTACGCAAGAGCGCCACTGCGAATGGCTGCGTGAACTTCCCCATTTAACGTAAGGAGCCCCATTATGGCCAACGGGGCACCTCATCTGCTTAAGCACTTTGCCAGATTAGGACCTGTGCATGAATCCAGCACAAGCACCCGCACTCCCGTCCCCCCATGTGAGAGGTGGCCGATGGCAACTGGGTCGCCATCGTTTTTTCCAGGTAGTCTTTGAGCATATGAGGGCAGGATTCAACGAGCTTGAGGAACCCCAAAGCATCCTCTGACAAATCCTACCAAAAGCCCTACAGCCTAGCAATCGTATGGGTTTGTTTTGTGTGTGTCTGTGCGCACACGCAGGGGGGATTCACAATGCATTAACGCATAGCACTCCCATGGTCAAGAATCATGGCCTGAGTCCCTGCATGTCACACAGGAGAGAGAGAGTCGCTTACAATAAAGGAGAGGAGTCGCTGTCTGACAGCGCACACTATAAGCCAGGGTATTTGTAACTCGTACTTTTAAAAAAAGAGCTTTTGCCTGGTGTCATCCCTCCAGGCACAAAGTTAATTATTGCAGTTCTAAATTACTTCTCTTGGCTGTTTTACGTATAAACCTACGGTGCCCGCTTTCCACCTATAAATTAAAGATATTTGAGGGTCTGGGTAAACTGAAAACCACTAAGACGACAAAGCAAATCAGGAGGGAGAAAGAGCAATCTTTTGTTTCACCTAACAATGAAATGAACGGCTTGTTATTGCAGATACAGTTAACTCAATGAAAAATGCGACATCTTCAGTAATGTATGCATGAGCTGTAATCAGCAGGGCTGTCAGAGCAGTGTCAGCGGCTGTGTGCGCTCAACACAAAGACAACAATGTGCATCATGCAGCAGTAATTCCTCCCAGTAACAAGGGCATATTTATCTGTAAAAGCCCTACAGCTGAAACACCATCCATTTACTTTCCCTGACACCACTTTGTCAAGAGCTGATGGATAGTATCTTGGGCTCCCTGCTGTCCCCCTATTCCAGATACTGACACTGTAATAGCTGCCTTTCTTTAAAATAACTGAACTAAAATGACATGAAACAGAAAAATAGCCTCACAAGGACAATGTGCTTTATTTGCTATTTCTTCTTCTCTATTTGCCGAAAAGCATTAAGGGAAAAATTAGACATATAATGCTGTCCAGCAGGAGAATGTCAAATGTTGATTTGGTTTAAAAGCACGACGGTAACATATTCAAGTGCTCCAGGTACCAGACACCACCACAGGGACTGAAATGATGAACCTGCTTTATAGGACGAGACCTAATCAAAGATGCAGCAAACAGATCTGAATGTACAGAGCCTTATTCCCATGTGTATCCTTGTAGAGATTCACACAGGCACATGGTATGTGGATTTGTCCGCAGGATCAAGCTCATGATTTGTTAACAGTTCTGTCTCCAGCATTCTGCAAGCAGGGGAAAACCCTGTAAGAGATCCGTGGACTTTTCCCCCTCAAGCGGAAAAATGATTATGTCGTCTGGATGGTGGAAGTGCTGGGCTATTCATCATAATCTAGAAATCAATATGTGAAATAAAACATGGCGTATAAAATGCGTAAACACAGAGGGCTGCAGAAGTAACAAGATAATGCAGTGTTCACTTGGACAGACACAGGGACCAGCTCTTTCTAAAACACTATCTGTATTTTCTTATTAAAATTAGATCTCTAGCTCCATGCTGTCAGAGAGACCCCAGCTGCCTGCATTACTATTTCAGTTTAAATTAGAATTTACAAATTCTCAGCCTAGATAAAGCAGCTGGCCTATGCTGACATATGGTTTCTTTTATACTTGCTGACAGTTGCAAATCCTCACAGTTTCTAAGAAGTTTGGAGATTTTTTTTAAAGCAGTTTGTTAAAGCCCTACGTTGCTTTTATTTGGAACCTTTTTCCAGATTAAGGCCAAAAGGAGAAGAATTCTCTAACGCTTCCAAATGCTTAATTATTTTTGCATAAATGCATTTAAGTAATTTACATAGCACACCTATCAGACCCATCCCCCCCCCCCCCCCCCAGTGCCACTGTAATGGAAATAACTTCGACAACAGGAGCGGTTTGCATTGGGATAGCATCCAGCAGCCCCAGCCAGTTGCCGGCCCCCCACCGTGCTAGCCACTGTGCACACAATGGCCACTGTCAAAAGACAGGATACTGCGCTAGATAGACCTTTGGTCTGGCCCAATGTGGCTGTTCTTATGATCTAAAAAATGCTTCTTGCCACAGGCAGTGTAAGTAACTTTCCCTCCCTGCCCATCACACGCCTCCAGACCCTTCTTAGGGGGTGGGTTGATTGAGGGACAGCCCAAGAGGGTAAGCTCTGTAGCATGGCCAACCAGATCCCAGAGAGTCAGCATCCTGCCCTGCCAGTTGTCTCTTGACACACAAAAATCTAGGGGCCCATCAGCCCTAGCATCCAAGGAGATCTCTAAGAGAAGGCAGGCTCAGCTACAAGGCCACCCCCTCCATTTATAGGCTGAATCCAACAGCTAGCCGTTGTTATCTGAAGTGAACTGGAAGCCAGTGCAGACTGCAGGACACAAGTGTCAGATACTGCATGCATAAACCACTAAGAAAGCGAACAGCAGCACTCAGGACTAGCTGCAGTTTCCCTCCAATCTTCATGCAGCTCTGACCACGCGCACGGCACTAGTCCAACCTAGAAACCGCAAAAGGATAGGGAGCTGGACACAACCCTTGCCACCGCAGCAATCACAGTCCCCTGACTAACCACTGCCATCTGAACCGCCAGACGTAGCAGCGGGGTCAACAGACCCCTGAACTGGAAGCCTTAAAAAAAAAAAAAGAGAGACAGACCAGGCTTCTGCCTTCTGGGGTCAGTCTGGTTCCTCTCACAGGAGATACTTTCAGCTTACAGTGTAAGTCACCCAGGGAACAATGAGAAGCAACAGCCCACAAAGACTGTGGGGAGAAGGTAGGAGAGAGTCATCACCAACACACAACAAAATCCACCCTTAATCGTATTTATCCTCACGCTTTGTAATAAGGCTTCAGCATTCATCTTCCAGGAATATATTCTTTTCCATCTTCAGTTCCTCAGTAAGAGGTTAGCTAGGGACTGGCCTAGGGCAGCTGGCCTAGGGCAGCAGTTCACAATCTGTGGGTCGAGAACCACTGGTGGTTAATGAATCGCTTGCTTATGGGCCTGCAGAGAACTGGCTGGTTCCATGTTTCAAGCTATTACATTACAGTAAAAAGACAGCTAAATTCACACTAACACCTTCCATATTAGCAATGGGAGAATGTTGTCCACATGACTGGGGAATGAGAGAATAGAGGTGGCTCATGAGACAATCCCTCTGTTAACAGAGGGACGGTTGACTCCACACTACAAAAAGTTGAAAGCCCCTGGTCTAAATAAACTAGCACTGTTTAGTGCTCTGTTCTGCGTGTGTCCAACCATTTGCTATGTGTAACCATCAAGAAGGGATTCAGCAAGGGAGAATAACTGTACCATAGACAGTGCTGTGTTCAACATGCTCACTGAAGAAAACGATTTTCTGCTCTCCGTGCATCTAGTGATGCTAGCCAGAAAATAAATCAGGAGGGAGCACACTCAAAAGGAACATAGTCGGGTCTCAATGCATAAAAGGCTGCAAAAGGATCGTCAAAGACGCCAACAACATAAAGGGATCATGAAGTTTAATTAGCTCTCCCAGCAGAACTCCGACCACTCAACCTACCAAGAACATCAGTTGCCCTATGGGTCGGTCAATTGATTGTCACCATCTCAGTTTCAGACAGCATCAGCTTAAGAGCAACTCACAGAGGTAAGTAACTTTACCAGCATGTGCCAGATGCTCCTCATAACCTGGTACAATGCTGGTGACATCACAGCTTCCATGGAAGCTCAAGGGAGCTGGCCTAGAGGGTTCTAGAATGTGTCTTAATATGACGTACTCTTCCCACCCAGTTTTTCTATTTTTTGAAGAACTCAGAGGCAGCTTACAGAATTTTTGGGGAGGAAAGGAATGATGGGCCAGTAGCTGGAGCACTAGCCTAGATTCTAAGAGACCCTGGTTCAATTCCTGCTCTGCTACAAACACCCTTTGTGACTGTATCTCTCTGGGCTCAGTTCCCTTTATCTATAAAATGGCCACAACAGCTCTTCCCTCCCTCCCTGGGGCCTTATGAAAGTAAATGCATTAAAGATTGTGAAGCACTCACACACTAGAGTGAGTGGGTCAGAGAAGTACCTGAGACAGACATTTTACACGGTTACAGAATAGTTCTGAGCACAAAGAAAGCAGCTTGAGACCAGAGATTTCCGCAATGCTACGAAAACAAAGAGATGTAAACGTATGTCCCCTGCACACTAAGGACAAGTCATCCTCACTCTAAGAAAGTGTGGCTAACTCGGGTATTTCCACTGTTTCTTGTTGCTGCATTTTCTTTCCAAGGATTTAATTTCAGTGGGGTGATCAGCATTTCATGCACATTAATTGGAGTCTTTCTGCATTTCAAGCAGTGCCTATTTCATATAAAAGCCTTGTAGGCGTGAATGCTCTCCTGTGCTATATGGCAAAAACTCCACACATGCCCTGTCACGTTATCTACTTATGGAATAACACACCCAATCACTTTGTTTGGGTGGGGGAGGATAGCTACTATCATGTTTTCCAGGTGCGTCGCCTAGTCAAGAGAAGCAAGACTCTCATTCTGAGTGCCTCCAAGAGTTCCGAGAGCCAGACTGGACCTGAGACATTTTCTGAAGTTCCACAAAATACCTTTTCTCTTTAAAACGCTAGCAGGAGATCATCTGCATGTTACAGAGCTCGCTACCCAATGCCTCCCTCTCCTCCTCTCCCCCCTCCCCACAGACACGTATGTGTCTACACACACACGTATGTGTTTAACTTCTAACAGATGCTTGCTTTATTCTGGTGCTCTCAGTAAGACAGCAGGGCCTCAGTTTCCACAAACTGGTAAAATGTATCCTTTCCCCCCTTCCAAATAACTGAATTTTGTTGATTACACTAATATCCCCAACTTTACTGAGAACCCACTTTAAATGGTTTTACAGGCATTTTTTGTGAGGAATATAAGTAAACATCTAAAAATATCTGAAAAAAATACGTAGGCCACTGAGCAATTTAGAATAGTCGAATATAGATTTCTAATTTTAAAGCAATTTACTGTACTATACATTTTAGAAAAATATGAAACTTGTAGTAAGTGTTTATATTTTGGATAATATAGTTTGAGAGAGGTTTCAGAGTAGCAAAAAGAAAAGGAGTACTTGTGGCACCTTAGAGACTAACAAATTTATTTGAGTATAAGCTTTCCACTTCATCAGATGCAACAAATCAATTTCTATCATGTGTGAAATTCAGCCAATTAACAGCATTTACACCGAAAAACAATACACTCATTACACTTACATAGAAGTTAAAAAATGCCAAATTTTGTTTTGCTTTCATTTGAAAACACTGAGTTGGCAGCAGAAGCTTTTGTGGGCTTTTTTTGTTTGTTTGGCAAGGCCCTCAGAGTCAAAACCAAAATTAAACCCAGTTGTTTCCAGCTGTGTTTCAACTGCTTCTTCAGCCACTGCAAAAGAGAGCATGTTCCTAACACAGTTTCTCATTGAAAGTCAAGATGTCCAAGGTAAGTCCAGCTGCAGTGGACAACTGCAGTAGCTATGGTACCCTGCACGGTACTCGGCAGTGAAGCAAGAAACTACATGGGCGTTTAGATGGTCATATATTTAAGCATGATGCATAAGGAGCATTGACACCTCTCTGCTCTCAGTTTGTCTGGCTGCAAACTCAACAGGACAGAAGTACATTGGACTATCACTGCCATCTTCATTGCCAGAAGAGCTAGAAATTTTAGAATGTGTGCGTGCATGCAACAGAGATTACAGCAAACTCAGCAGGATGAGCCCAATCCTGTGGGTTCTTTGAAAGTTTTATGCTTGTGGATTCCTCTTCTCTGGCAGAGAGGGAACTAACCAGAGGTCTGAGAGAAAGGGAGGGGAGTTTGAAATTGTCAGTCGGGTGGCTTATCCCCAAAGCAGCTACCAATATTACCACCAGATATTCTGCTTTCCAACCAGCGGTTGTTTACACCCACTTTCCATGCAACTTCTTTGGTCCTGTCCACATGAGCCCTGCCTTTGTTCAGAAATAGATTTTAAAGCTAGTTTTTAAATGGTTTCTGTAAACACGGTTATGCTAGCCAGTGCCGATGGGGATCTCGTCAAAATTAATTTTTAGGAACTGTTCCAGGCTAGGTCACTATCTAGCCTTGAGAATGGATTTTTCAAGCATTATGCCCCAAGCAAACCAGACCAGCATCACGAGAGCTTGCAGAAATCATTTTTAAGAGCTATGATTAAAAGTTTGCAAACGCAGGGGGAAACTGCAACATAATAAGACAAGCCTTGTTTTCTTCCGAGAATATACTGAATCCATTTTGTACAGAACTGAATTTCTTTTTACACTACCTTTTCTTTACAGCGGTTTGTTTTATTGATAAATTTTTTTTTGCTATCAGAAGCCATGGCACACTTGTTTCATCAGGTGATGTTTATTCAAATGACTGACAAATACAAAAGACCTTGCTTGAAGTCGATTAGTGAAAAAACTGATGACTGATTGCTGTGTGGCTAATACAGGCTTTAATCCAGACGCTGCCGAGAAAGTACATTTAACTTAAAGGGAACAGGCTCTCTGACTGTATACTAGCCTTCCCCCGTCTTCAAATTCTTGTTTACTAATACTCCAGTTGTAACTTTTGTAAACTAGGGATGGGGCCAATTCTCTTTATACTTTCAATTGTAAAGGGAACAATAAAAATGGTTAATTTGAAAAGAAGGAGGAGGAGAAAATAATAATGGCTACTAAAACGCAAACAAACATGGCCCAACATTCAAAGCAAGATGCCTTCAACTATTTACAGTCTTTTGATTAGCAAAGCAAACATCCCACCCAATCTATATGAATAAGTCTGGCCTCACATTTACTGCTTAATGGAAAGAAGCTGAATTTGCAAACCATCACAGAAGTTGGAGTACTAGACAATGAAAGTTTAAAGGCTGATTTAATTCTGCAGAATTCATTTAAATTTAGTTTATATATAAATGATTCACCTTCTCTTAACTATTAATCTTGTCATCTGCCAGAGGTAGTTTTAACAAGAAGCTCCTGGGTCTCAGTGCTAATCATGAAAGAATCTGAAAGATTCAATATAGTCAATATCAGTAAGGAATAGGGTGACCAGATGTCCCGATTTTATAGGGACAGTCCCAATATTTGAGACTTTCTTTTATGTAGGTACCTATTACCCCCCACCCTCTGTCCCGATTTTTCCACACTTTCTATCCGGTCACCCTAGTAAGGAAGCAATTCCGCATCCCTCTCGCCCAGTATAGCCAGTGCGGGAACTTCTACCTCTTTCTCACTGCAACGGGAGACTTTGATGAGACGTGCAAAATAATTACTGGGCTGTTGACTCGTGCTGACCTAGTTTTTCCAATTCAAAACCTTCATCTTATGTTTTCTTAAATTAACGTATTTACTAGTCTAGTTTGCCGTTAAAGGCAAGCCAAATATAGTACTAATGGAGTGGAATTTGGCCCAGTGCTGGGGAAAGTATACCAGACCTTTTTCATAAACTGAGGTTACAATGCTTAATAAGGCAGCAGTCCATGAGCAACAGCAACTCTTCATCTTTGCATTATTATTTATCGGGCCTAATCCTGCAACCGCTGAAATCAGTGGTAAAATTCCCAGTCACTTCTATGGTGCAGGATCAGTGCTTTAGTGAGGTTCAAGTTGACAGAAAAACAAGAGGATACAATGCATAACAATTTGAATGCAAGTCTAAAATTATGGGTCTAATAGTCAGTGCTCCATTAACGTGGAGTTCTCTTACTGGTAAGTGGGGAAGGATTTTTCTCAAAGGCCCATTATGACCACTTATAAAAAAAACAACACGTTATACAATCTGTAG
Organism: Caretta caretta; assembly: GCF_965140235.1. Lineage (NCBI taxonomy): Eukaryota > Metazoa > Chordata > Testudines > Cheloniidae > Caretta > Caretta caretta. Next base: position 125,522,400 of record NC_134210.1, read on the forward strand.
GACGACCAAAACGGAAAATTATTCTAGGAGTTCTTAGCAAGTGGGTCTTATTCTAAAATTATCCATTTTTTCTGAAAGCCACAAAATCCGAAACTATCCATTTGGCTCGCTAACGTTTCATCCAGCATATTTTATTAAGGAAAGAGCACAAAACATTCAGCCCTTCAAGTGTATCTAATTGCTTTGCAATGAGGAAATTTACAAGAGGTGCAGCAAGTAGCATCCTAACAATAACAGGAATTGTTTACAGCGGCTCTAATGCACAGCTGAGCTTTTCCTTTTTCTGAATCCAAAGACCATCAAGGTCAGAAACCTGGAGGAGTTTCCTACCGATGCAGTTTCCTCGAACTGAAGTTTATCACAGTGCCCTGCATAAAAAAGGCATGTCACATGCAATGCCAGCTTCTGCCCCAGTCACAGAAGTACAAACAGGGCAGCGAAAGAGGGTGTGGCTGTGGATTTTGCTGCATTCTGCAGAATCTAATTATTATTTTTAAAGAGATGTTCGTAGCCATATTATGGAAATGAAAAAAGCAATGAAGTGTTTTGTTGCCTTCACAGAGGCTGAGACCCACCAAGATCCATGTGGCACTTAGTGCAGAGTCCTACAGATCACAGCCTGTCCTGCAGACAACTTCCCGGAGAAGCTGTGCTGCCGACAGCTCTCCTCCCTTCGCCATCCCTGGTGAAGGCGGCAGAGGAAGAAGCAGAGAAGTTACTACTGTTCCATGCACCAGTAACTCCAAAAGGAATTGCCACTGGAAATCCAAGCTGCTTGAAGAGGTGGCCTGGGGAAAACCCTGTTTTCCCATCTCAAGAGTCTCTGAATCCCAATGTATCTTCTCAAGAGGACTCTCTCTAGGAGACCCACTGAAAATACCTCTTCATCCTTCTCAGAAGCAAAGGCAAACAGCCAGATGAGATCCCAACCTTTCAGAAGACAGAAAAATCTAACTGCTTAGCAAGAAGAATAGAGAAGAAGGTACTTGCTCCCATCTCTGAAAGCTTTGCCTTCCTAGTGTCTCCAAACACAATTTCTGTTGCCTTGTATTTAAATGAATCCATGCACACGGGGAAGGACAGTGCCAACTCAGCATGACTCTGCCTTAGAACTGGTGTTCCTTGTCGATGGCATATTGGTACACAGCAATCCGGGCAGAACCATTTTTTATTTTGGCGAGTCACCCCAAGAGCAGCCCATTTTAAGGAAGGGTGTGAGGTGTTCCCAGCAAAGCACTAGCTTCTTACTTCAATGGAACAACCCATGTGCTCAAAGTTAAGTATGCCTGCAAGTGTTTTATTGGACCAGGGCCTTGAGGCCAATGAGAAATGGAAAACAGAAAAACAACTGAAGCAAACAATCACCCCAGGTCTGTCCCTTCACTGCAGCCCAAGGGGAACTTCCTCTCCAAGCGTTCTCAAGAGAGGAACCACCAAATTCTGATTCCAGCTTTACTGTCCATCACGTTACTTTGGAATTTCTCTGTCTCCACAAGTTGCCCTCATCTATGAAATAGGAACAAGGCTTGCTTTGCCTCCTTACAGGGGGGCTGAGAGAGTCTGCTATAGGGTGCGGGGCATTCTCCTGCTGCTAGGTCTGGTTCTGCCCCCAAGTTACAAGCAGGCTAACATACCCACTGTAACTGATCTTTTGACGTTAGCAAGCGGAGGACAAGTCACATTAGTCACATGAATGAACACTCAGATTCTTTCCTTACAAAACCTGGGGGAGCTTTCCATTCTAGATTACAGCAAGTGGATTAGTTTTAGCATGTAAGTCATTTAGACCAGTGTTTCAGATATCCTATCAGATTAGATCTGGAATAATCCTATCATCATTAATTACTGGATATCAGGTGGATTACAAAGGTTTATTACAGACTACGCTTCACATAATCCACCCTTCTGGTAAACTATGCCAAAAAAAGGTATTTGCTTTTAATCATTCACATAGAGTATTTTTTCCACTAAATACTCTTCCCATGTAACCTATCTAAACGCATTTATTCACTTGCAATAAAGCTCCCTTTTCAGGAGTCTATAAACAAAATCAATTAGTCTTGGCTGTAGCAGAATAGCACATGGAAAAAACCCACTGAATATGAGGTTTAAAAAAGTGAAACCACCTATAAATTCATCAACCAGTTTTGACTCAATAGTAGTTCGCTACTATGATTTAATGTTCTCTTTACAGTAATTTTAAGTGATATTCATATGTTCAAAGTATTTCTACAAAAAATCATAATTTCTGTTACTACATAGGTAACATGCATACTACCTAGGCTCAAATAAATTTGTTAGTCTCCAAGGTGCCACAAGTCCTCCTGTTCTTTTTGCGGATACAGACTAACACGGCTGCTACTCTGAAACCTGTCATTATGCAAGGCATTGAATTTAGCCGTATGGAGTGGAAATCATCAACTTCATGAAAAAACTCGTACAGACACAGACAGACATCATCTTCCTTTCCAAATGCAAACAGATGGACATCATACCAAAAGGACTGAAGGTAAAAAATCCATTACAATCTACATACCACACAGACTATGCTGACAGCTTGTGCCACATGCTCTCAAAGAAACTGCGGAACCACCTGATCAACATCCTCTACAGCAAACAGGGAAAGATTAAGAATGAGCTCTCAAAACTGGATACTCTCATAAAAAAAAACCAACCTTCCACACAAACTTCCTCGTGGCTGGACTTTACAAAAACTAGACAAACCATTTACAACACACTTTGCTTCTCTACAAAAGAAAAAGGACACTAAACTATCTAAACTACTACATGCCACAAGGGGTCACAACAGTGGTTCCCTTAACCCACCCAGCAATATTGTTAATCTATCCAGCTATACTCTTAGCCCAGCAGAAGAATCTGTCCTATCTCGGGGCCTCTCCTTCTGCCCCTCCACCCCCACGAATATGATACAGTTCTGTGGTGATCTAGAATCCTGTTTTCGACCTCTCCGACTCAAGGAATATTTCCAACACACCTCTGAACAGCATACTAACCCACAGAGACCTTCCTACCAACACTACCAAAAAAAGGATTCTGGGTGGACTCCTCCTGAAGGTTGAAACAGACTGGACTTCTACATAGCCTGTGCACGTCGGCGGAAGCACTGTGAAATTGTGGAAAAACAGCATCACTTGCTCCATAACCTCAGCCGTGCAGAACACAATGCCATCCACAGCCTCAGAAACAACTCTGACATCATAATCAAAAAGGCTGACAAAGGAGGTGCTGTCGTCGTCATAAATAGGTCGGAATACGAACAAGAGGCTGCTAGGCAGCTCTCCAACACCACTTTCTACAAGCCATTACCCTCTGATCCCACTGAGGGTTACCAAAAGAAACTACAGCATTTGCTCAAGAAACTCCCTGAAAAAGCACAAGAACAAATCCACACAGACACACCTCTAGAACTCCGAGCAGGGGTATTCTATCTGCTACCCAAGATCCATAAACCTGGAAATCCTGGGTGCCCCATCATCTCAGGCATTAGCACCCTGACAGCAGGACTGTCTGGCTATGTAGACTCCCTCCTCAGGCCCTACGCTACCAGCGCTCCCAGCTATCTTCGAGACACCATTGACTTCCTGAGGCAACCACAATCCAGAGGTGATCTTCCTGAAAACACCATCCTGGCCACTATGGATGTAGAAGCCCTCTACACCACATTCCACACAAAGATGGACTACAAGCCATCAGGAACAGTATCCTCGATAATGTCACAGCAACCCTGGTGGCTGAACTTTGCGACTTTGTCCTCACTCATAACTACTTCACATTTAGGGACAATGTATACCTTCAAATCAGCGGCACTGCTATGGGTACCCGCATGGCCCCACAATATGCCAACATTTTTGTGGCTGACTTAGAACAACGCTTCCTCAGCTCTTGTCCCCTAATGTTCCTACTCTACATTGATGACATCATCTGGACCCATGGAAAAGAAGCCTTGAGGAATTTCACCATGATTTCCATCCCACCACCAACCTCAGCCGGGACCAGTCAACAAAAGAGATCCACTTCCTGGACACTACAGTACTAATAAGCAATGGTCACATAAACACCGCTCTATACCAGAAACCTACTGACCGCTAGTCCTACCTACATGCCTCCAGCTTTCATCCAGACCATACCACATGATCCATTGTCTACAGCCAAACCCTACAATACAACCAACCCCTCAGACAGAGACAAACACCTACAAGATCTCTAGCAAGCGTTCTTACAACTACAATACCCACCTGCTGAAGTGAAGAAACAGTTTGACAGAGCCAGAAGAGTACCCAGAAGTCACCTACTACAGGACAGGCCCAACAAAGAAAGTAACAGAATGCCACTAGCCATCACCTTCAACCCTCAACTAAAACCTCTCCAACGCATCATCAAGGATCTACAACCTATCCTGAAGGACGACCCATCATTCTCACAGATCTTGGGAGACAGGCCAGTCCTTGCTTACAGACAGCCCCCCAACCTGAAGAAAATACTCACCAGCAACCACACAACAAAAACACTAACCCAGGAACCTATCATTGCAACAAAGCCCGTTGCCAACTGTGCCCACAAATCTATTCAGGGGACACCATCACAGGGCCTAATAACATCAGCCACACTATCAGAGGCTCGTTCACCTGCGCATCTACCAATGTGCTATATGCCATCATGTGCCAGCAATGCCCCTCTGCCATGTACATTGGTCAAACTGGACAGTCTCTACGTAAAAGAATAAATGGACACAAATCAGACGTCAAGAATTATAACATTCAAAAACCAGTCAGAGAACACTTCAATCTCTTTGGTCGCTCGATTACAGACCTAAAAGTCGCAATGCTTCAACAAAAAAACTTCAGAAACAGACTCCAACGAGAGACTGCTGAACTGGAATTAATTTGCAAACTGGACATCATTAAATTAGGCTTGAATAAAGACTGGGAGTGGATGGGTCATTACACAAAGTAAAACCATTTCCCCATGTTTATTTTTCCCCCCTACTGTTCCTCACACATTCTTGTCAACTGCTGGAAATGGCCCACCTTGATTATCACTACAAAAGGTTTTTTTCCCCTCTCCTGCTGGTAATAGCTCATCTTACCTGATCACTCTGGTTACAGTGTGTATGGTAACACCCATTGTTTCATGTTCTGTGTATATAAAATCATCCTACTGTATTTTCCACTGCATGCATCCGATTAAGTGAGCTGTAGCCCACGAAAGCTTACGCTCAAATAAATTTGTTAGTCTCCAAGGTGCCACAAGTCCTCCTGTTCTTTTTATTAAAAGCTAAGACTGACTACAAGGGGGGAAATTTTCAGCATATCTAGAGCAGAGTAACTAATGTGCTATAGTGAAGATAGAGACAGGAACAACTCTGCCTGGAGCGGCGCTTACGCGATGGCAGAGAGGCAAGCGAAGGTGTCAAACCCTCTGACGTCACTGAAGATGCATAAGGCACGTCAGTGGCACCCTTATACAATTCCGCTCCGTAACAGTAAAGTGGCAGGTAGGGCTCAGCGAAGGCAGAGGAGAGATTCTTCTTTTAAAAAGGAGAAATACATGAACTTAAGCTAGCTTTGAAAAAGTGCGTGTTAAACAAACTCTGATTTTCCACAACGTAATGTGAATTCCTCATTTTTCCAGACGTGTACGCTTACAAGGAAGCAGTCACAAGTCACAGCGGAAATAAGTGTTTGTAAAATGCCCATCTATGCACCAACATTTATTGCCTACTTTTTACAATGATGCAAAATTTCAACAAGTACCAAATTTCCCTCCTCAGCACCCAAGGGGTCTTCCTGTCTCGCTTCCCAAACAAACCTACAGGCAGCGGTTTCCTTTAAAACAGCCTGTCAATGTAACGCCATTAGCCCAGCTGCCTATGTAAAAATGCATCAGAAAGGTCTTCAGAATACAAGCACCGTTTTTCCAGCTTATAAAGGGGGCGTCAAGTTTTTAATTTAGGTGCTAAACTCAAAACCCTCATTTAGGCCAACCACCACATTGCCCCAGGTAGTGTTTTTCAAACCAGTACTTCCCCCAACTGCGAGACAGGAGACAAAAAGTGGATTCTAGATCTCAAAAACCAAAGCAATGGGCCAATACAACCCCCATTCAATCCAATGGAAAGACTCCCATTAAGGGCGGTGGGACTGTGACTGGGCCCTCTGATTGCAGATGCAGGTTATTTGGTTAAAGAATCATACATGGGCCAAATGTTGCAAGCACTCTACATTGGCAGATCTAAATGGAGGCTCCAAACTGAGCCCAAGCGATGAGCCCCTGCTTCATGGGGGCTACATGGGATCTGCCAGAGCAGTGCTGCTGGCAGAGTTGAAAACACTGTTGTTTGTAAGGGGCAGGAGATAGTTTCCATTTGCTAGGCCATGTGAGATAGAAGCACCTTGAGGGCATGTGGAAATTAAACTCCCCATGAAAAATTCTTCTTGGGGTTCTTCAGCAGCCTCTGAAGCTTGCTACACAGCTGCTGATTGACAGACCCACAGTCGTAGCAGTTTCACTGTAGGGCAGTGAAGTGGGAGCACTGAAGAAGGTTGAAGAATATCAGATTTTTGATCATCAGCTGCTCCATAATAAGTGGCAGGACAAGACCAACAGGGAGGATATTCACAGCCAAACTCAGCAGCCACTTCCATGAGCAATGGTATTATTAGCGTGGAAGACCAACCACCTATGAAATGTGTCTAATAAGGAATGCCACTACATGACTGGGGGGGTCACATGGTCGCCAAAAGCTTTGGTGGCCAATCAGATCACCAGTGATGGACAAACTGAATATCCAGCCAAGCCACCCTTAATGCCACAGCTAGAAATTGATCCAGATGGGGCTCTGTCTCCAAGGAGACTACATCCCTTTGACATTTGCACTGATTATTTTTATAATCATCAAGTACAGAGATTTAAATGATAGTAGGGGTTTGGGATAGGAAATCTTGATGGGAAACTTATAACAATAACTTTACTCTAAACTTAAGAATTTCAGAGACTATCTGCTGGACAAGCTTTAATTCTAAAGGAAGAGCTGGATTCATGTTTGTAGACTCCCAAGATTTAAGTGAACCCAACAGGTTATATTAATTTTCCATCCAGAATAGCAGACTCACCCAACTCTATTTTATATTATATATCCTTATATTCCCTGCTTTACAATACGATGCCTGCCACCACCCTACTGTCTGTAGAGGCCACATCATATGTAAGTTTCCATGGTCTGGATCACTGGAGTTTATTTTATGAAATTTATGGAAACCGTGATTTGGCCCCAATGCTTTGGAGTGTATTCTTCTTCTTCTTCCTAGTCTACCACCAAAATGTGTCTCTTGATACCAGGTTCTGCAGCTCCAGCTGTCAGCTTTATGCTACCCTGGTCAATTACACACGTAACTGGCATCAGGTTGATAGCCAAGGTCCCATATTTCAGAAGCTGAACAAATACACACATATAATTGCCAAAAACTGACAGAATGTGGAACTGCAGCGTTGGTTTGTCTAGAGAAGAAAAAACAAAACTGAAGCCAGAAAGCCAAAGAAAAGTAGAGTGTGAAACAAAGTGAAAGTTAGCTCATCTATTCATTCCCTTTAAGATGTGCAAATCTTTTGGTTGCAATTTAAATGAACTTGTTGCAAAAGAAATAGGTTAATAAAGTGTTATTAAAACTTCAACAAGTCTGGCAACTATGGGTTTGATCCTCTGAGATGCCAGGCACCCTCCACTCCTGTTAATTCCAGAGGAAGCGGAGACCACTCAGGACCATTGTCCTTTATCAGGTGTGATGCCCTTTTGTTTAGGCAAGCAGCTGACTAAATTTTAGTAACCTTACAGAATGGGATGCTTTAGTGAGCAGGAGGCTTTCATTTTAATTTGCAATTAACCTCTTGTTGATGTCAGACTCCCAGCTGCTTTGGCAATGTTCACCAAAAACCATTTCTAGCACAAGTCCGTATTGCGTGTGACAATGTGCTAGTCAATGTGCATTTTAGTGCATTGTGTAGTATAGCCAAGTTACAGCTATTACGGGGATAATCATTTAAAATATTCTGAAATGAGAAAACGGAAAAAGGAATCTGGATGCTAACAAAGAAAGGAGATATACAAGCCAAGTACCGTTCCCAGCATCCCAACAATTAAGTGTCAACATCCTTTACACCAAACAACGCAGGCAGTCAATAACCAAGGAAAAACACCGGTGTCAACAGCGCTTTGTCGGTGGGGGAGTTTGGTCAACAGGAGAGCTCTCTCCCGCCAACAAAGAGCAGCTACACTGCGCACCTTTTAGCGGCACGTCGTAGTGGCACAACTGTGTCGCTAAAAGGTGCGTAGTGTAGACATAGCCTAAATAAAATCCCTCTCCATACACTACTGTCAGCCCTGCAAACTCAGCCTGGATGCTGCAAAAATCAAGCCAGGCTCTTTTCTGTTTGATCACGAAACCCCAGTATTAGAGGGTCTGCAGCCCAAGTCAGACCCACAACAACACATGTACAGTCCCACCTCCTTCAGGGGATTTCCACAACTGGAACTTAGTGAGTAAATCTGCTGATGCTGCACACACATGAGTCAAAAAATCCCACTCACTCCCTCTCAAACCTGCAGAGCCAACAGAGCTAAAAGAGTGTAAAAAGCAATTGACATTTTATTTTTGTCACTGAAGTCAGATGATGTGGCTCTAAATGCATGAAGCAAGAAGATCCAGGGATACACTGAAAAAACAGTAGATGAGAACTGCACTTCAAAGGATTGTAGGTACAATCCCAAATGACAATGCCTTAACTCTGTCCTGAACTTTCCGTCAAGCCCACTGGTAACGTCAATGCTTCTTGTTAGCTGCAAGACAGGAGAAAAGAGTTCAGAACCTACACTGAAGCATCATAAATAAAAACATTATATAATGCTGTGTGTGCGGCAGTTATTTCAGTAAAACTTCAATGTCATCGGTAATAGGAAATAACCCTAGAATTTAGCAACTACAGCACCAATTACACCGTAGCCATGGGATAATATGTAGCAATATTCTTAAAGACCAAAAGCCATCAAAGAGTCATCCTTTCTAGAAGTCTGGCTACACAAGATGCATGATGTGAAAACACACACACAAACTTGCTTTCTTTGCAATACTTTTTACTCTCAAATAGCTTGATCAAGTGCACCTGAAGGCCTAAATTTCCAACGTAAGAGCGATTACATTTCTTATTTCAACATGCTCCTCTCTGTGATGCCTATTACATTAAACAAGGGAAGTGCAGTCACTCCTGTGCTTCCTTCTTAGACAGAGCACAGTGCAAGTTAGTGAACACAAAATGCGTCTAATGGTTTTTAAATAGCGTTTGGACTTTTCTCCAGCTACAACATATGAAGCCAAGCACACCCCATTTTTGCCTCAACCTGTTTTTGCACATTCCCTGGGAAAATTTCAGCATTTAATTTACTTCACCTGGATCCCCGTTTGCTCGAACTTCTGCACTCCGTAACAAGTGTTTCTAACTGCACACACACGGCACTATTGCCATTTGGACTGAAATGCTGTCATTTCTTTCTCAATTTTCTTCATGCCTGAGCTGGCTTATGAAGTTAAATAGACAGGTTGGCCCCACACAAAGCAGCATGGCATAAAGTCTTTAAGCCATGGAGACACACCTCTGTATTATTAGACATTCTTTAAAATATCCCTGGCGAGCTTACAGCTGTCCCTCAGTGCAGGCTCTGCCCCAGGCTTCCAGCGTCAGTGACGGTTAAATGACCGGGGAATGAGCCAGCAGGGATTATGGCTGTGGTGTGCAGAACGCTTTTCCTGTGCGAGGCTAGCGAGCGAAACAGGGCCAGAGCCAGCACCACTGGGTCAGTGTAACATAGCACAGCGGCCGATTTCACTCCCTCCTCTCCTTGCTGGACGCTCCTCTTGGAGGATTCCTGGAGTGAGAAACTGAACATTACAAAGCAGAGACAAAGGTCAGGACAAAAACCAAGGGTGTGTACAACACCAGTAACGAGCGCTCTAGTAAGCGGCCGTCCTGAGGTGCCAGCAGCAAGGCAGCTGGCCGGCAGAAGCCATCCCAGCACCACAAGCCAGGCTGTCACAGCCCGCATGCCCTGGGTTCAAGGAGTGGCATTGAGAATTACTGAGCTAACAGCATAGCTTATAGCACGGTCGAGATCATCCCAGTCTTGAGCAGCTCTACATCTACTGGGGGCTTCGGCAAGGGAAAGTAACAGTGGGGCTCTGGGGGGCAGAGCTTCTCTAGTGCTGCCTGCACAAAGGTGAATGGGTTCCTGGTTCTCTTTGGGGCTGGAGGAACATAGGCTAACAGGTGTTGTGTAAGGACCGAGCCTCCCTGCCAGCCCAGAACACACCAGCCTTCCAGCCACACTCCCAGTTCCCTGGCCCGAGGACCCTGGTATCCTGCAGGCTGAGCTCTGTGCCTCAGCATCAGCCCCAAGCACCAATCAATTAATGCCCCCTGCTCTCCTCCCTACACGCCCACCCGGGCCGCCGCTCTCCACACCCAGACAGATAGCTGGCCCTACACACAGGCCTCTGCAGGGAAGGTGGAGCGCTCCCTTTTTCTGGGGCCGACCCCAGCCCTCTCAGAAAACAGGGAGCAGCCTGCTGAGGAGCTGTGGGGCCCCAGCCAGCTGGAAGACCAGCACCAGCAGCCCCTTGTGTCACCCTAGCTGAGGGCCCACATATGGGGGTCTCCCCTGCTGACACAACCCAAGCACGTAGAGATCCTCTTACAAGGCCGAGAGGGCCCAGTGTGCAGTGCCCCTCCTGCCACCTTACCAAAGGGCTGTGGGAGAGGAAGGGAGCGGCACCATGATCCCACTGCCCTGTCAGGGGCTCTCACACCCTTCCCCCAGAGTCAGGATGGCAACCCACTCGGGCACCCTAACAGCACCAGGCTCGTTCTCACCTCACAGCAGCAGCTGCTCTGCCCCACCCCACCAGGCAGTGGTTCTGTTCCAGTCACACATCACAGCGGCCACAGGTGGAAGGCCAGTTTCACAACCTAGAGATTTCACAAAAGCCCTGTATCAGAGGGGTAGCCGTGTTAGTCTGTATTCACAGAAACAACGAGGAGTCCGGCGGAACCTTAAAGAGTTACAGATTGATTGGGTCATAAGCTTTCGTGGGTTAAAAAAAAAAAAAACCCACTTCTTCAGATGCATAGAGTGAAAATTACAGATACAGGCATAAATATCCTGGCACATGAAGAGAAGGGAATTACCTCACAAGTGGAGAGCCAGTGTTGACAGGGCCAATTCAGTAAGGGTGGATGTGGTCCACTCCCAATAATTGGGGAGGAGGTGTCAATATGAAGAGAGGGAAAATTGCTTTTGTAGTGAGCCAGCTACTCCCAGTCCCTATTCAAGCCCAAATTAATGGTGTGAAGTTTGCAAATGAATTGTAGCTCTGCAGTTTCTCTTTGAGGTCTATTTTTGACTTTTTTTTGTTCCAGGACGGCTACTTTTAAATCTGTTACTGAATGTCCAGGGAGATTGAAGTGTTCTCCCACTGGCTTTTGTATGTTACCGTTCCTGATGTCTGATTTGTGACCATTTATTCTTTTACGTAGAGACTGTCCGGTTTGGCCAATGTACATGGCAGAGAGGCATTGCTGGCACATATCACATTGGTAGATGTGCAGGTGAACGAGCCTCTGATGGTGTGGCTGATGTGGTTGGGATCTATAATGGTGTCGCTAGAGTAGATATGGGGACAGAGTAGGCAACGGGGTTTGCTGCAAGGATAGGTTCCTGGGTTAGTGTTTCTGTGGTATGGTGTGTAGTTGCTGGTGAGTATTTGCTTCAGGTTGCGGGGTTGTCTGTAAGCGAGGCCTGTCCTACCTCCCAAGGTCTGTGAGAGTGAGGGATCATTTTCCAGGATACGTTGTAGATCGTTGATGATGTGCTGGAGAGGTTTTAGCTGGGGGCTGTATGTGATGGCCAGTGTTGTTCTGTTATTTTCCTTGTTGGGCCTGTCCTGGACTAGGTGACTTCTGGGTACCCATCTCACTCTGTCAATCTGTTTCCTCAATTCCCCAGGTGGGTAATGTAGTTTTAAGAATGCTTGATAAAGACCTTGTAGGGGTCTGTCTTTGTCTGAGGGACTGGAGCAAATGCGGTTGTATCTTAGGGCTTGGCTGTAGACAATGGATCGTGTGATGTGTCCTGGATGGAAGCTGGAGGCATGTAGGTAAGTAGAGCGGTCAGTAGGTTTCCGGTATAGGATGGTGTTCATGTCACCATCACTTATTAGCACTGTCGTGTCCAGGAAGCGGATCTCTTGTGTGGATTGGTCCAGGCTGAAGTTGATGGTGGGGTGGAAATTGTTGAAATCAAAAGCCTTGATTCTCCAGCAGCTCAGGGTAAGTCCCCCTCCACCCCCCTTAGTTATCTCCCACACTTCTGCCCCCTTCACACAGTTGCAGCTCTTGCTACCGCAGAAGGAGCAGCTCCTGGAACAGCTGACTCAGGCAGATTGATTATTTCTTTAGGAGAGCACACCAGGCCTAGGTCAGGCTTGGGACAGCGAAACTGACTAACAGTGCTAGCAGAAGCAGATCCTGGGCGAACTTCCCCACGCAGCTCAGGCCAGGAACTTGGGTTCTGACCCGCAATACCCTGCTGTTTCAGTCCATGGCCCCTGGAGCAGGCACTGGCAAGCACGTGAAGTTGCGTGGCAGTTTCCCAGCGTATGAGCAAAGGTTTGCTAGGGAATAAGACTAGAGCACCTACCTCATTTTCATGGGTGAGCCAAGGAAGAATTTGTACCGAGGTCTCCTAAAGTGCAGTGGCGGCACCTAGTCCCTGTGCAACTTTGCCTCCGGCAACATCTTAACGAGCAAACTGTCTCTTACAGATTCATTTTCAACTCCCACCCTTAAGGAAGTCAAGTCAGGACACTTCACTGTATTGCTCAGCCTCGGCAGCTCAGAGCTTAGCTCGCTGTTCTGGCTTAGTGGAAAGGCTCCACTAGGACTCCCCAATTAGACTCTTCACCCGAAACCCACTCCTGCACCCTGCTAACAGGCATGGGTGGCAGGTAGCGTAGCCTGGGGGAGGCTGTGCCAAACAGCCTGGCATGGCCCTGTCCATGCTCCACCCCCAGAACCCCTCCTGCAGTTCCCTGCGCTCTGCCCTGGCGCAGGCTGGTTGGGGCTGGCCTCCTGCAGGGACTCGGGGTGGCTGGTGCTGGGGCCGCGATGGAGGTGCTCTGGGCTCCTGCGCGGGAGGGGGATGGGAGGCGACAGGGGCTAGTCTCCCACCCAACGGCCGGATCACCAGCTGCCCATGCTAACAGGGGATTTCTTTCCACTGTGCTGGGCCAGATGGGACTCTCTGGAGCCCTGGAATCAGTAGTTTTAGTTTTTGGGGAGGTGGGGGTGGAAAGTCACAAGATGGCCTCATCCCGTGCTAACCCAGGGCCCTCAGCAAAGAGCTTGGGACCCAAATTCAGATCACACACACCTTCATTTCTTAATTGCTCATGGTGGCCCTAGCCTCTGTTTGCCAGAAGCTAGGAATGGGCCACAGGGGATGGATCATTTGACGATTGCCTGTTCTGTTCATTCCCGCTGGGGCACCTGGCATTGGCCACTGTTGGCAGACAGGACACTGGGCTAGATGGGCCTTTGGTCTGATCCAGTATGGCCATTCTTAGGTTCTTATGGATGGACCAGTGGTCAGGGCACTAGCCTAGACTTAGAAGGCCTGGATCCAAGTCCCTGCTCTGCCACTGACTTCCAGTGTCACCCTGGGCAAGTCGCTTGGCCTCTCTATGCCTCGGGTCCCAGCTGTCCAATGTAGATGTCGACCCTGCCCTGCCCCTAGGGTGTTGCGAGGAGAAATACAATAAAGATCCTGAGGCTCCATGACACTGCAGTGACTGGGGGGCAGATGAGTACCGGAGATAAACAGATCTCTTCCTGAAGTAGAGCTCTGCAGGCCCAGAGCCAGTCTCAGAAACTTTTTGCTAAGATGCCAAAGGAGAATAGTCTCCAGCAGGTTCCAGTCACTAATTCAGATCCTTCATTTCATCTTCTCCACTGAGAAGAATCAGTCTCAGTTATTTGAACTTCACATACTTTTTAAAGCCGTTTCCTTTGGCAGTTCCGGGGAGAAGGGATTAGAAAGGCCTGCAAGGTTCCGTTAACTTATTTTCTTTGTTACTATTGAGAACTCACTAAACCTAGCGGTTCATACATAGCTGCCAGCAGCAGCAAATCCTCACAGAGGAGATTTAGGATTTAAACTGCCTGCAAAGTGACTATTTCTTAGAGACCTGCTGCAGGAGATCTCTGGCTCGACTCCAGCTCATCTGCCCAGCATCAGCTATAGCCAAGTCCCTCCTTTGCAGGGGGGCTTGGAAAGGAGATAGGTGCACAGAGGGTGTTGGCAAACTTTCACTTACCATCCCCTCTTCACTGTATCTGATCTCCGGTTGCCTCCCAATGGCACAGAGGATTTACTGAGTAGCCACAAGGTGTGAAAGCCATGTGAGCACACCAAGGTGCCCTCACCACACCGCATGCTAGAGTGGGGCAAGCAGACCCACTTTCACAAACACTTCTCCCCGTGACACAGAGATTCTTGTTCAAAAGGCAGCGTTTTCAAAAAGCAAACATTGATTTCCCACCAGTGCACATTGCACTGGGAGTCTCAGAGCAGATGTGGGCAGAAGAACTTCAACTGGAATTTCTTTCCTATACCTGTAGAAAGTAGAGACAGGCTAATTAACAAATGTGCATGCTTGGAGGGTATGCATTCCTTTAAAGTGCTCTCTGAACATTGTTGTGCCAGGATCAATTGAGATGCTTTGCAAGAGAAGTTACATTTTCACCTACAGCCATGCCACCGTGGGCTGTGATCTTCTCAGATCTCACGAGCTTGGCAAGGTCAGGCCTGGTTAGTCCTCAGATCGGAGAATTGCTGCAGTAGCATTGTAAGCTCACTAGCGAGCACTCTTCCTGCCGAGCGAGAGTTACACACCAGTACCTCCAGCATGCCTGGGGTGTGTTAGGCTTTGGGTTATTGGTAGTACTGTATTTTCAATGAGAATCAGAGCTTAGTTCCTGTCTATCTTAATACAACAAGATCTTAATACATCAGGGCACTTCTTGTAAGAGCAAGCAGTTACCTATTTTGAAGCCGAATAATATATTATGTCTACACACATTCTCCCTTCACTTTTCCCCATCAGGAACTCCGTCATGGTGCTGTGAGCGGTTACACATCATACATCAGAGGTGATGGAATACAGCAGGGGGCAACATGACCCCTGTATACGTAGTTAGTGACATGCTTTGCATCCTTAAGTTTAGAAGCACCATATGAAAAGGCAAGCGACGAAAGTCACCCTGACGAAATTTCAGAGTGCAAGTGAATGCAACTTAGAAACACAAGGAAAATGCATCTGAAAGCAAGAGAAGTCTCAGAGCTGAAAACCTGTTGTCACCAACCAAACGCTGCACTTCCTGACAGCTATATCAAAGGGACAATGGTTTACTGTTATTTCTGACTACAAATATTCAGAAAAACCCAAGAGTGACTCACAATAGTAATTTAAAAAGAAATTAAGATGAAAATCCACTAAAACCATTTGAAGCACTCAGAGCCCAACCGTGGCTCTTGGCAATTTAATTGTTGGGTAATAGTGGTTTGTTGGTTTTCCAGCTAAAATTTAAAGGGCTATTCTAAAAACCTGCCGTCAGCAAGCTCCCTGTTGTGGAGGCTAAACCGCTGGCTGCAGTTTTCATCATTACTGAATTCCTTTGAGGACTCTTTCAGAATGTGGCTCTGTTAGAGGTAGAAGGAAAGAAACAAAAGCCAGTCGTAACAAGGCCAAATTGATTTTGCTCCAAACCTATATCTGAAGCCTGCTTAGGGCATAAGATACATTGAGCATTTAACACAGTCAGAGGCTGCTGAAAACATAAGTTACTGAATAACCTAGGCACAGAACACTGCATATTAAAGAAAGCGTTAATGTATCTACAAGTAGAACTGCAGCCGCATAAGAATTTTAGTACTGCTGTCCGGGAAGAAGCACCAGGAATGAAAATGGGGTAGATTTTGTCCTTCCTCCCCAACCTCAAACAATGGTGTCGCCTGCACCCATCAGCCTGAGAGTGCAGAATTTCATCAGGACTTACCCATTAACATGGTAGAGCGCACCTCTGCATTCATCCTTTACTCCCGAGAGAATGGGTACTACCTAGCACAAATCCATCCGAGAGCGAGCAAGAAGTGCCCAAGTACGTCAGAGTGCACAAACTGAGCTGCAAGTAGCAATAAGGAGCTATTTGTTCTCTGCAGTCAGAGCCTGCTCGTTAACCCATTGCTGGCTAATGAATTTCAGCTGTGCTACCAAACAGACAAATCCTAGGGCAGAGCAAAGGTTGTGTGGAGGAGACTGAACGAGAATACAAAGAAATGGTAGCCGATACCCGATATTACAGAGCACGCTCATCTGGGCCAGTAAGTTTGGTTCCTTAATGCTAGGTAAATAGGCAGAAGAGCACATTACTAGCCTTTCCTTGTGACAATTCCCTGGGAAGGAGAGTCATTAAAGATAGAAGTTTATCATTAGCTGGGGTATTCAGAACCCCCCTCCCGGACCTCGGATCTGAGAAGCTAGAAGCCAAGCTTAGAGAGTTTTGGAAGAATTCTAGATCAGTCTATGCCTGTAGAGGCAGGACCACAGGCTGCTGCATTCTCCCTAGCAGCCCAATGCTCTGCTAAGCCACCGCTGGGATCCCTGGTCACAGAGAGGGGCAACCGCATAGCGTGATCCACACAGTGGTTTAGTGGGCAAGCACAAGAGAGATCCAAGCCATTATCAAATAAATCAGTTAAAACAATAACTAGGGCAGGCTACGCACACATTCACTGTGTGATAGGGACAGGCCAACACAGCTTCCAGGGGCAAACTGACCCGCTGCAACCCATTCCAACAGAGGGAGGTCCTCAGCGAGAAGGATCCAGGAGACCGACCCAGCAGATAGTTATGAGCACCACACATCTACTCTTGGCTGAACAGTATCATCCCAAGAGCTCTGAAGGACTTACACCCTGCTCCTGAAGTACAGCATTTGTGGGGAAACCTTACTGCCGTACCAGGGGAGCAGTCTGGCAGCAGGAACAGGAGACACACAGTCACATACGGTACCCTTATTACAACAGCTAGCATCCACAAGCAAGGCACTCACACCAGACCCTTAAGAGAGAATCACACAAAAGGGGCTAGTCGCAGACTGGTTTGCAGTACATAAGATAGCATTAAAAGCCATGGGTCAAGCAATCTCCAGCAACATGTACGCTCCGTGAGCAGAAGTCTAAATGATCTCCTCCAATGGCCCACAACATCACCATTCAGATTGCAGCCAGATCACCACCATGTGACCCAACATTCCCCCTCTGCCCCCATTGCATTCTTTAATCTCATGTCACAAAAATGATTTTGGGCTGCTTCATCCTTTTCACTTGTGACAAAACATCACCCATGAAAGACAAAGCACTGCCTCGCCGTTTGGAGATGGAACCCGGTCACGTTCTCTGCAAACACAGATTAGTTCACACACACCCACACCAAAAGGTCCTTTTCTCCTCCACAAGCTGAAGCTCAGACTTACTGGTTGTTCTGAATCCATCAGACATAGCTTAGGGCACAAACAAGGCTCCACCAATGCTGTCTGGCCTGTGTCACTCTCTGTGTTGTTGAAGCCCAAAACTTTTCCCTCTCTAAATACTGTTTGGTGGAGAGATTATTTTGGTAGGCCCCTTGTCCATGTTTCTCCAGCTGCCCAATGGCATGCCTGCTATAGCAGATGCTTGGGCCTCATTCTTAACACCTGTCTTCATCTTCTTTTCTGCATAGCATTTAACAACTACTTATCTCCAAAGTTAACAAATCTCAGTATCGGTTACAAATTCATTCCATTTAATAGCTACCATTTTACACAATTTTACAAAGCAAACAGCTAACAGTCCAGCCAGCTGCTCAGCCAGTTCTTTTAAAAATCTTGGCTGCAAGTTATCTGTACTTGCTCATTTAAAAATATTGAAGTTTTGTAGCTACTGTTTAGCATCCTCCTGACACACTACTAAAATAGCAGATTGTCTGTACACCCAATCTTGTGTAAGCTGGGGAATGCAGTTGCCACGTTGCCAATTCATGACATTATTCCCTTCCAGATATTCCCATTGGCTTACACTTTACTGCCAAGGTACATGAAGATTCCTCTCTACTATTCCTTTACCTTCTCAAGTAAAGCTTGAATGGGGAGTTGCTGGGGTTCTCAGTAGATATATTTTTTCATAACGAATTAACCCCATTGTTTTTGCGATGCAGCATGCACAGAAAGTACACGCAGACTTGAGGGAATGGTTCACCCTAGACACTGGTGCCAAACTAGAATATAATCTCACCTCTCCTGTTCGACATCGCCACTGACTTCATCATGAGAAAAAGCAGATAGATACAACACAGGAATTGTACAGCTCAACAAGAGAGCACTGGAAGATCTAGATTTTGCTCACCACATTGCTCTAAGTGACAACTCAACCAACTGTGGTTGAATCAAGTTTATTTTCTGGAGGTTTTTCTGTAACACTTATCACTACACGATCGGAGCATGTCACAGACATTAATGCATTACGCTCCCCACTACGGGCTGGTGTGCACTACAGACGTATGTCGGTACAACTACATCACTCAGCAGTATGAAAAATCCACATCCCTGAGCAATGTCATTATATCAACCTAGCCCCCCGCGTAGACAGCACTATGTTGAAGGGAGAGCTTCTCCCATCCAGACAGCTACCGCCTCTTGGGGAGGTGGATTAACTATGGCAACGGGAGAGCTCTCTCCTGTCGGTGTCGAGCATCTTCATTAACGCGCTGGAGCTGTGCCAATGCAGTGTTTTAAGTGTAAACATGCCTTAAGTAGTGAACAAAAAATAGAATCACCCTTGTTATGGGGGTTTAGGAGGTTGGCCGGTGTCTTACTGCCAGGGAAGGGTGGACACACGTAGGTTCAGCTCAGTCTTTTTGATAGAAAAAGCACCACCTTCAGAACATAAACTTGACCTTACAATAGGGTGACCAGATAGCAACTGTGAAAAAACGGGACCTGGGGTAAGGAGTAATTGGCGCCTATATAAGAAAAAGTCCCAAAAAAGGGGACTGTCCCTTTAAAAACAGGACATCTGGTCACCTGACTTTACAAGAACACTGGTGCCCAAAAAGCAAGAAGCACTCAGGAGAAGTTGGGCCTCTCCCAATCTGACCCGGACTTCTTCTGACCTCTCTGCAGCTCTGTTCCCAGCCTGGAAAAATAGAGATAATATTCCCATACCACACAGATTGTTGTGAGATGCTCAGATACTGCGGTGATGAAATGTGCAATGCTCAAGCCACAAGCTTTCCAGTTTTACCCTTCACTGCTAAGGAAGCTGCTTCAGACCTAACAGCTGTTCTGGTTTTAAAACAGCAGTCAAGAGACTATCAAAAGTTATTTCCAAAAAAACAGCTTTATGATGACCCAGCGCGTGAGAGCTCTTGATCAAAAGAGCCAAGCAACTGGCTTTCAGGTCATGCTCACCGATGGGGAAGTCACCATTTCTTGAGACAAAATAGGTGCAGACAGAATGAGGGACCGGAAAGAGGAAAAGATGCATGATGTGAAATAATCTATTCTTACAATTATTAAGGAAGGCAGGAAGGCGGGGGAAGGAAATCAGTGTCACAAGACATCAAATACAAGCAGTTAGAAGTAATTAACAGGCCTGGTGGTCAGGGACACTGAAGATGCACTATCCATGGCATTTATTACTCTAACTTCTCAAGTAATTCATTTGATTCTCAGGTTACCAGTACCCTCAATTATTTATGGAAGAGAGTTTGCTCATGTGCGCAGGGCTATATTGAAGATATTTGACTGGAAAGTTTCCATGAGTAGTGAGTGCTTACAACATGGTATTTCGTAATCGGAGAAAAACGGAGGATACTGGAATGCTGAAGGAAAACGGATGCATACCAACCTACAAATTCTCCTCTTCCTTTCCTATGCTAGCCTCCCCTGACTACTGTCCACCAACCTTACCCTCCTGGCTGTAATCTGAACAGATCTCACAAGCCAAGCAGTCAGGGTGGGCCAATGCTTGGAGGGGAGATCTCAGAGGACTAGCTAGATGATGGTTATTTCATGGGTGGCATTTTACTGAGTCAGCACTGAAAAGGGGTTCCATGATGGTCCAGCGTGCAGTCTGTCAATAGGAATGTATAGTATAACCCCTCACCATATCATCCTATGGCATGGCACTTCTTCCCAGGGTAAGTCCACGGCAGATACTTACATTCTGCCTATGGATAGCCCCTTACCATTCTAAGTGGAGATACTTCTCCCTTGGACTGTGGCAGGATTGCTGACCAATGCTAGACAGTTGCTGTACTTGGCCTGTCACTAGAATAATCACACCTGTGTGTGTGTACACATGCTCAAACAAGTGTTACAATTCAACATTTGTGAAGTACTTACAGATCTTCAGATAAGAGGCACCGTAGAAGAACATACTCGTATTTTGTCCTTCAAAATCTACATGCCTCTTGTGCACAGCAATCCTACAACTTTCAAGCCTGTTTAAATACTAGTATCAATTACACCACTTCATCACCATGTACAGTAGACCCATTTTTGGTTGTTTTAATTTCTTACGTGCAATGAGTCCACAAAAGACAGATTGATACTTTACACAGCAAGGAAGAAACCGGAAATATTTAAGAATGTGTCAAAGAAATCTCATTTAAAAAATATTTTTAAAACATTTAAAAAAATCTCATTTAAAAAAATATCACCACTCTGAACAGGAATGTTATATTAGGATCACTAATTCCAGATTAAAGGCTCAGACAGAATATCCCCATCTTGCTTGAAATATATGAAACTGTCCTGGTCAAAACAACAAAGCCATCTTGCACATAACTTTTAGCCTGTGCGTCCGGTGTTCTTTAGAACGAAATAAAACGTTTTTCTTCATGCTGCAATATGTTGTTGGCCACATGAAGCAGCATGGGTGCAAATGAACAGAGAGACATACCTTCCTCAAAACTTGGGAGAGAATGCAGCCAACTGTGCCAGCGAGGCTCTGGCATTCAGATACAGAGCCCTGCCACCCAGCAGCTGCCATGTGGCGTTTGTGCGCCCCACCTGCATTTCTGCTCTGCCCCCTCAGACTAAGAGTATTTATTATGCCATCAAATACACCCACTTCTTTGGCAGCAAGTCTTGCACCTGCTATGTGTCACTGCATTCCATGGCTAATGCAGAGGAGACTTTGCAGGAAGTTATTTGTTACGAAACGAGAACAGTGATTAAAACAAACACTTTTTCCACAGTCTGAAACCTGAGATGATCTTAGGGAGGAAAACCACTCAGACCTTTTAAAGGAAGAGGAGCGCTTTTGGCTTAGTCGCTTTAAACAATCTGTACTCAAAGTTTAATTAATGCAACCAAACGTAAGCTTTTAACAAAAGCCCGCCTTAAATAGAAGCGGACATTCTGGGCCCGATTCTCTCTTGCATGGTACCTTGCGCTGTCCTTCACACCTGTGGAAGAGGGTGAAGGCGACGGTGTGTGAAAGTTCCCACCAGGGGAGGATGCTACTGATATGCTTCATCCCCATTTTGCACACACCTACCTGAAGGCATAAAGTGCAAGATAGAGATGAATCAGGCCCTCTCAATTCCACCTCAAAGAGTTCTAGGAAATAAGTACCATGGCAACTACCGCTTTGAGCAAAAAAGCCCAGTACGTACACTAAGCTCTTTGGGCCCAGTTTTGTCCTGAAATACCCAGATGGAATTCCCACAGAAGTAACTAGATGTGAAAGTCTCTGGAGCATGCAGGTTTGCATACCCACAATGCATTTACTAGATATTTTAACAGTTGATTCCCACGGTTTCACTTCCATGATGTTTTTCCTTGTAAGACTCTCTTTCCCCAAATTCACCAGCTTTGATTCTTCAGATACCTCTGAGTCACAGACTGTCGCCAGTCACAACATCAAACATGTGCATGCAACTTTGACAGCCAGTGAGGGATCAGCTTGATTTTGTGTTAACTAAATCGTGTCAGATATTCCTGCAGGAACTAATTTTTTGACTGCATCAGCACCTAATGGATTTGCTTTTACGAGCTTTATGTAGGGGAGGAGTCTCAAGTTCAAAAAGAAAAAACCCACCACTATTTCCAAAAGTTACAGTCACAGCCTAGTAACCTTCTTAGGTTCCTAAGTACCTCTCCATCTGCAGTGCAAGACAGATACTAAACAGTTACAAAGCAAACAAGGCACTTCACAGCACAAGAGGCTCCAGCTGACAACAGTATTTAGGTTTCATTTTTGCCCCACCGTTGCTCTGGGCCAGATCAGCGGGTTTTCCATTGGTTTAAACATATTTCATAAGGCTCACGAACAGGCCATCACACAGTAAGCTTTGCCACATGCTGTCAGGGCCAGGACTCCACAATGGCACTGGGTTCCTGGGGTGCGTTTACATTCATTTTAAAGCTCTGTTCTATACCCACTGCACAGCTCAATTACTGACGTCTAATGTATGAGACAGTTTAACACATGAGCAGATTTATGACACTGTGTTACTGTTAAAGCAAAAAGCGTAAAGTAAAGCCATATGTTTGGTTGGAGCTATGCAGAATGCCGCTTTTTCTTGGTTATCTGGGAATATTGCAAGTTTGTTGGGGCAGAGAATCATGTCTCCCGAGTGCTTGTCCTTTAGTGCTTAGCAAATTATTTGTATTACAGTAGCGCTTAGAGGCCTCAGCCAAGATCAGAGCCCCATTGTGCTAGCTGCTGTAAACACATAACGAGAGGCAGTTCCTGCCCCAAAGAGCTGACAATCTAAACAGACAAGACAGACAGGGCAGGCAAGGAAACAGTGGCCCAGAGAGGTGAACTAACCAGCCCATGGTCCCACAACACATCAGTGCCAGAGCTGGAAAGAGAACCTAGGTTCCCCAACTCCCATGGCCCAGGGCCTTACTCACTGAGTAGATCACACTGTCACCCAGGGGGCCCCAGCACCGACTGGGATCTTTAGACACTGAAACATAAATATTAGTAAAAAGTCAACCAATACCTGTGAGAATCTTGTGCTGAACTTAAGATTCTAAAGAGTATTTCATAGAAAGAGTGACTCCCTGTCTTTTGGGCCAACTTTCCAGGCCCTTCCACTGCTTGTCAGAGTAATGGAAAAGCCAGAGTTTTCTCATTTCCACAACTGAGGGGAAGCAAATAATTCAGCTGGAAAGTTATGTAGTTCCTCTTTGTTCTATAGCTGAGAAAGTCAGTGTTCAGGAAATTAACACCTCCCACGAAAGTTAACAGAAATATCATCTGATGTTACCAAACAGGAAAGCTTCATTGTTTGGGTTGAGTCCACAGTCTATAGCTGGATTTCTTGGAACACTGAAAAGTCAGTAATAACCTCCAAATCCTATTATGTGGAATATTCGCCTGGTACCATGTATGTGTATATACCGTCTGAGCACACACTTAGAGTCAGAGGAAGTCGGACAACTTATATCTGGCACTTTTCTTTTCCCCCCCGTGAGACCAGGTACATTACTGTCATGACTGAGATGAGCCATCACAGCAGGAAACAAGACCAACACTACTCAGGCAAAAATAGTCAAGTATATATGGCTTTCACACCACAGCCATGGTCTGGTTCCAGTTTTGTTTTTCAAAATGCTAAGTAGAGTTTGTGTTCTCTGTCTCTCTCTCACACACTTATATAAAGCAGAAAAGAGATAACGGAGATTTGGGAAGAGTCCATCCAACAATCAAGTCACTTTTGGCATTATGCTACTTTAAGAGCCTTTAACTGCTTATCCAAACTATTTTTAACCAACGATGGTTGGGTTTTTGTTTTGTTTAACAAAGCATGTAGCCTCAAAACAAGTAGAGACCTGAAAAGAGCAGTTCCCTGAGTTGTTCCAATCTAATGGGTAAATACTGTACATGTTTTTTAACAGGCTGCCATGGCTGCAGATTTAGAAGCTGCTATTTAAAAAAAAAAAAAAAATTTGCTCCAGTAGGATTTAAAATTGAGTAAAATGATTTTGCTTGTGACGGTCACGTGATTTTTAGAAATTCATGCCCAATGAGCAACTATTATGTATTGCATATGCCCTCTAGGCAGGTACTTTCTGAATATACATGCCCCAGAGGAGGAGATGCCTGGGGCATGCCACTTTCAAATACAGATCTCAAGCCATGTGGCCTATGGAGAAGTGAAATAAGAATTAATAACTTTAAATCACTCACTTCCTTGAAAAGAAGTGTTTCCAGTCAGTGACTACATATGACTGACAATACAATAAATATCTTGGAGTTTTAATCTTATTTTATCCTGACAACTTGATTTATTTGGAATTAGGTTAGGACAGAATATCATTTATTCATTTAAATCTTCATGGCAATGTGTTACTATTCAATTCAACCAGGTCATATGCCTAAACATGCACACACTTACCCAATTTAAATTGATAATATCCAGCAAATATTTAGATTATATGAACCTACTGTTACATTAATCTCTCCTGTACGCTCCAGAGTATGCTACCGTTGAATTAAAAAACTAGTCACTACTGCGCTAAGGGAAAACTAGACTATGGTTATCAGGATAATAAAAGCAGGGATACCTGCTTCACTTTTAAATGATTTATATTACTTCCCTGTACAAAGGCCACCATGATTTCTCCATAGACGGTCTAGTGTTTGCAGTGCTTGGTACGTACCTGTAGAGCAGTGGGTCCAAAACTGGGGTTCGTGAAATGTTACAGGGGGTTCTCGGGGAAAAAATTCCCTAATGATGGACAGAGCTTTCCCTAGGGACGGGCAGCCCGGAGCCCCTGGACTGCCAAGAGCTAAGCAGATCAAAGCAAGCCTATCTATCACACTGAGGAGATTTAAACTTCAAGACTCCTTACAAGAAATGGAAAGGGAGGTGGATACGTTTTGCTGTTTTTAAAATTAAATAGGCAGCTAGTATTGTTTTTAAAATTATTACGAAGAACAAGTTTAAGCTTTGTTGTAACGTGCGTTGTTTGCCTGGACTGCTCAAGACCTGAATGCTTATGTGGGAGGAACTCATTGAGTTGGCTTCTTAAATACCTTGATGCTGTTTTACACCTGATACTCCTTGATGAAACATAGGAGCCTTGTCTTATAAACAGGCTTAACTCAAAATGATACAAACTACGAAAGTGAGATCTTGGAAGAGTGTTGCCATTTTCACAATGTAATAAAAATACTGTAATGATAAATAATAAATAGTGTGTAATAAGCATGTCAAAAACAAATTTTATATTTCCAAGATCACTGCTTTTATCATTTATACACAGGTAAAAGAGAAAATCCCTAGAAATATTCATTTTTAGGAGGGGGTTCACGAGACTTGACATTTTAGTGAAAGGAGTTCAGAGGTTGTCAAAGTTTGGGAACCACTGCTGTGAGAAGAAAGCAAACTATTTACAGTTGAGCCTCAAGCACTGAAGTCTGTTTCAGTATTGTGCCGTCTCTTGCACAAACCACCAAAAGATATGGCGTAATCAATGGGACTTTACTCAACCTTAATCTCTGCTTCACCTTTGCCACTGAACTTCCCCTCCCATTCATTTACTGGCACTTCTATGGTGCTCATCACCATAGAGTGTCTGTTTACATTTTGACATAAGTGACTAAAAGCAGCCCTTCCATAAAATTCATCGCAGTCAGTGACAGACATATGGAGCGAACCTCATGTGCTGAATCACATCTTGGTCAGGTATTCTTATATTCTAGCACCCACGCCAGAAGTCAGTAGTGACCAGCAAAATAATTCAGTTGTATGGAAGAGAATGTATATTTTTAAAAAGCCTCTCCAAACACTGGGCACAAGTTTCCCTTAAATAAACAGTCTCAAAAGCAATCTCACTACCATTTGCCTTATTCTTAAAATCAACTTTTGTAATTTGTTCAGTACGACTGCCTACAGAAAGATCAGCAATACATGCAGAAGGAAGCAGGTGATGTACACTGCTTTCCCTATGAACAGATGCCAAAAAGTTACATCGTCAGCACCCATAACTTAAATCACAAAATCATTTCCAGAGAGCATCTTCAGGGAAAATGCAAATGAGCGAACCCAAGAAATCTCCTGCTTCTAGCACATAAATCACTTTTCATATCTGAAGACAAAATAATGAGATGGATTGAATATCAGGAAAAGTAGGTCACAGCCAAACCTGTAAAAAGCTTCACTAGCTTTCTGATGTTTGATGCATTGGTGACATAAAATCACAGACAGTAACAGAACAGGTGGGGATGTACCCTCAGCATTCCTAGCAACCTGGCTAACACCTGCCAGCTCCGAGTGCCAACACCAAGTCGCTGGTGTTACACTCCTTTGATTACTCTGGTTATTGGAGTGCCTGACCCACAGTTCTTTTTCTCTTTTCCAAATCTTATTCCCTGCAATGCTGAAATTAAAAATCTCTCCCCCTTTACTGACCTGGACATCTCTCCTTCCTCTTTTCCTTCCCCCCCCTCTGACACATGATGGCATCAGATCTTGTTCTTTGATTTGGTCAGAGAAAGCAGTTGAGCCACCCTCTGCACGCACCAAGTCGGAGCCTAGCGGTGCCCAGGGAGGCCAGGCCCCTGACCAAGAAACAACCTGCCCCCCTAGCTGGTCTCCCCTCAAGCACTTCGCACCTTGCGTCTCCAAGATGCCCGGCAGGTGTGTGCAGAACCGGTGTCACTCCGGCTCCCGCAGACAGGGCAGCTGGGTGCCCGCTGCACACTGCCCAGCCCCGGCGCGGGTCCCAGCCCTGCCAAGCCTCGGGGACCGCTGCCCTTTCCGCCCCGAGACCCAGCACGTCCGCAGGCCGCCCGGTCCCTTAGGCGCTGTCCCGCCCGCCCACGCCCAGCGGCTCGCTCACCTTCTCCGGCTTGGCGGAGGGCGCGCTGCTCTCCGGCGGCTCCGGGCACTTGCCCCCCTTCTTGGCGGCGCCGCCGGGCGGGCTCCAGGTGATGGCCGCGGCGGTGCCGCCCTCGCAGCCGCTGTCGATCTTGATGAGCCGGTGCTTGGGGGAGAGGTAGCGGCCGTCGGGCGGGGTGGGCGGCCGGCGCTCGCTCTGGCTGCGGAAGAGGTGCGGCGAGCCGGCGGCCGAGGGGGGCTTGGCGGCCGGCTCCTCGGGCGCGCAGGGCTCCGGGCGGCACAGGGCGCGCAGCTTGCGCAGGGACGAGCCGGGCCCGCTGTAGGGGTCCTCGAAGTCGCGCTCCTTCTGGGCGCGGTAGGCGCGCAGCAGCTCGCCGGGGTCGTCGCACAGGTGGCGGGGCGCCAGGCGGGGCGAGGTGTGGCGGTGCGCGGCCAGCAGCTCTGCCCCGGGGCGCCGGTCCCGGTAGTCGGGCCGCGGCGGCTGCGGGGGGCTCTTGGCCTTGTTGTTGCCCAGGCTGAAGTACTTGGTCAGCCACTTGGCCATGGTCCGGCGCTAGGGCGCAGCGCCCATGGGGAGGGCGCACGGGGGGCCGGGCCGGGGCGCTGCCCGGCGCTCAGGGGTGCTGCCCACCGCCGCGCCCGGCCCGCGGCAGCCCCTGCCCCGCCATGCGGGCCGCCTCCTGCCCCGCGCGCAACTTTCCCGGCGCCGGGGGCTCCCCGCGGGCACCGCCGCGCAGCGCCGCTTCCCCGGCTCCCGCTCCGGGCAGCGAGCGAGCGAGCGAGCCTCCCGCTCCGCTCCGGCTGCTGCCCCACTGCCAGCCGCCCCAGCCCGGCTCTGCTGCGCCGCGCTCCCCGCCCGGCCTGACCTCAGCACGCACCGGGGAGGCGGGGACGCGGCTGTTCGGAGACTCCCCCGCCCCCGGCGAGGGGGCCCCTGCCTATCCCGGGCCGGGGGAGGGGCCGGCCCAGGTGCCGGGGAGGCGGGGAACTTGCTCCGTGGCCCGGCCCTGGCTCGGCCCGGGGACTAGCTGCGCCTCCTGCCCCAGCCACTCGCCGAGCGCCCTGCGCTCCTGCCGCTCAGCCTCCCCCCGGCGCCGGCTCTCCCCCAGCCCTCACCGGCTGCCGGGCTCCGCTCGCCGAGCCTGGGCGCTCCGGTGGCGGGACGGCTCCTGGTGCTTCCCGCTGGGGAAAGGCTGTGACGGCTCTGATCTACCCCAGCCGCAGCGCACCTCGCCGAGCCCATGGACAATGCGCCCGGCTGCCGCAGGGAGGGCTCCCTGCTTCAACACGTGTCCCAGCGCCTCCGACACGCACCATTGAACGCGTGTCCCGCTTACACGTGCTCGGCGCTTTCGTTACAATTCGGGCTGGTCTGTAGGGCTAAGGTCACCCAGGCGCCACTTTCCTACACGCCCCGGACTCTCACGGGCCTCTCCTCCCGGGGAGTGCGGAGAAGGACCCGGGGAATCCGCTCCCGGTGAAATAAAGACAGTGCCGGGGAGAGCTTTTTATGTATTGAGCTCTGATTGCGCCAAACTGTGCCAAACATAAAGGCAGACAGCGACCCTGCCCTCAATGCACTCGCAGCCCAAACTCAGACACAAGCAAACAATTTGGGCACCAAACATGGGCTGAAGCAAAATGATGAAAACCAGGAGGAGAGAGCAGTGAGCTCTGTGGAATAGATCTCCTGAGGGAAACAGTAAGAAGCCACCTTACGTTGGGACGTTTAAAGCAAGACTGGGAAAGGTTCTTCAAAGTGTGCTGTGGGGAGAAAGCTTGCCCTGGCCGGGTGGACGGATGAGCCTCTTCCCTCCCTCTAGCCAGTGGTTGTGTTACTCTGACACTGACAGATGTAGCTTAAGCAATGCAGTGTTCAGGCTGGCCACTGGGCGGGAGCAGATGGCACATTTGGCTCTGCGGGCACTGTCTTGGCAGAGCCAGTTAGTTCTGTTCCTTTCGGGCCCTGTAAGAATTGAACTGATTGTAGATTTGTTTTAAAATGAGAGTCTGTCTTTGGGAAGCATATTTCTAGGGATGTCTTTTAACTGTGTCCCCAGCGATCTGCTGCTTTGTAAAGATCCGTCCTCAGCAAGAAATGGCAGACAATGTCAACAGAATGTGTTTGCAACACCCTGTTGGTGTGGAGGAGGATTTGGAGACAGTCCCTAAAATCTTTAAGGTCACTGGAAGAGAGGCAACCACACAGGCCCAAAAGGCCTGTTGCATGGCGGGTTTTGCCTTTGGGAGAGCCACCTTGAACCTATTACAGTAGGGAGCCAGTGCAGAGCACTGGGGTGTTGTGTTCGTGGTGACCTGTGTTGCTAAACAGACAGGATATTGTGTTTTGTATCAGAGGAAGTTTTTTCAGGGCATGTGGCTTCATTTATAGATAACAACCGCAATAACTCAGACGTGGAGGGGAGATTTGTGTGAATCAACGCGGTTGCAGCTGTCCCTGTGAGGAGGGTGAGCAGTCTTTGGTCTCTGGCCGTTCGGACTGGGCAGGTTTGGGTGTCATTGCTGTTTGGGACCCCAGCAGCACTGAGGAGCCCGAAAGGTCCCCCTGGTTTCTGAGAGGACAGGACCTCACTAGGGAAGGTTGTGGTTCTATAGGAGGCCAGTTCTTCAGAGTGCTTCCTGCCGGTCTCACCTCAGTCTTACTAGCAGTTCTTCAGCCAGGTGCTGATTTAGGGTAGGCAGGGAGAAAGCTGGGAGATGCCATTACTTATGTGTGATGGAAAGGAGATGTGCATCTGGGTGTCATTGGCATATTGCTGGCAGCAGTCTGTATGGTCTCCCCAGTTCTCCCAACTATATATCACCCTCACTGAATACAGGAGAGGAGTGAGCTCTGTAGGACTGCAGAGGTGGGAGACGCAGAGGTGGAGAGACAATAGCCTATAGTGACTCTCTCGGTTTGATCTCAGAGGAAGGACATGAAGAGTCGTGGTGTTTTTGTTCACCCCTGCAGCAGGTTGGTTAGAATTATCTGGCAATGAAGGAATCAACACCCTCCCTTCCATTAATGTCTGAGAGCACTCCCAATTCACATCTGTGGGTCCCTTAGGAAGAGCTCTGCAATGAACCAGGAAAGGCTAGACTTGATGTGTGAAGCTCTGTCCTGTTGAAATCAATGACAAAATGCCCATTGACTTCAGTGGGGCCAGGATTTCACCCAAAACTGATATTTCTAATGTTGAAAAAAGCAGACTTAACCCTCCCCCCTGCCCAAACTTTTGGGCATCTTTCCATCCTATAGACACACAAACAATACAGTCCATCTTTTTTGTCTCCCCCTGCAGGTCACCTTTTCTAAGAGAAAACGCTTCTATTCAGATCAGTTAAAATATGACCAGGAAGGTTTTATATCCCTGCTGATTATTGCCCTTATTGTTTTCATTTTAAATCCCTGAACGTTAATAGCTGGATGATATTTTCATCAGTAAGCTCTTTGGGACAGGAGGTGTCTTATTTTGTGTTGGTACAACCCTTGCCACCTGGAGTCCCAGTCCTGGTTGGGGCTTCGGGTGCTAATGTGATACAAATAATAACTACAGAGAGATGAAGAGCCTAGGAAACTCATCAAGGGCAAAGTTGGGCTGAAAGAACAACTGATACTCAACTACTTCATTAAAGCTCGGCAAGTGATAAAGATGCCAAGAGCTAATCACTGTGTGCACTGTGATTTTTAATCTCTGTTCAGAAAAGGGGGGAAAGCCGTACCTATACGTCCATTATATGCACACGCTTTGGGGGGTCTTTTGTGATGCACAAGTTGGTACTTAATTTATATCCTGAGGTCACTACCACCCGACCACAGTGAAACGCACACTGTAACTGTCATCCCTTCTTGTGCTCTTCCATCTGGAACCATGTTCTCCTTTAAAAGTTAATTACAGATGTGTTCTCTTTTTGTATGAAGTCTTCTGCCTGTACAGATAAACTTGGCCTGGCTTTTGGTCACACCTTTTCTCTGGAAAATCATGGATAGGACGCGGTAGGAAAGGTGGTTTTTGTTTTGTTTTTGTTTTTTTTTCGGTTGTAAAACTGGCGCAAGCTGAACCCTTCTTTATGTTGCAATGACCTCATCAGAGCACAGCCTCTCCCTTGTGACCATAGGGTTCAATTATCATTCCTTCCCAAGACAACTTCCTCTGGTGTTCCTTCATCTCTTGTCATCTAGGTAGCACGAAGTGGAATGCTTGCATTTCTGGTTTGAGCAACTGTAGCCAGGTTATATCCATCCTGGAGTCTCTGCACTGTCTGCCAAATACAGATCAAGATTCTGCCCCTTTATGCATGCTAGCAGCCTCCACTGTCTCCAATCTCAAGATAACCTTCTGAGGAGCAATGCAATTGCCAAAGTGGATCAGCCGTGGGGTCCGTGTAGTCCAGGTTCCTGTCTCAAGAATGGCCAGGGACAGATGCTTTAAAGGAAGGTGCAAGGCTCCCAGCACCAGCAGCACAGCTATGAGATAACCTTCCCCCAGGGAGAGTCTTCTCCTCACTCCCATAGCCAGAGGTTTGTTTATGCCCTAGAACAGGAGAGTCTAGCTTCTTCCAAAGCTCTGGGGACTTCACTGTTCTTGTAGCTCCCGTGTTCAGCCTTGGCTCCAATCTGTTCCTTCTCAGAACCTGCCCCATTCTCAGCCTTCCACCTCCACATTGGCCTGTTGCCAGCTGGGGGAGGTGAGGCAGCGGGGGTGGGTGGGGGGACTATGTTTTGTGCCCACAGGCCTGTGAGCTGAGTAACAGGGTTGCCATGAGTTTCACGGGAGATGCTGGAGGCTTGGCAGCCTTGATCCCGCCAGCATATCACAGCTGATAGCATTAGAGGTGTTTTCCAAAGATTCATTTAATCCACACAGTTAGTAATTTCAAGGGTCAATGGTTTGGCTGTAGCTAAAGCTTGGTGGTAGATTGGGAGGGGCTGGGGACCGTTTGGGGATTTTTCTATAACCCTAGGAAAAAATCCTTGACTCTTGTGAATGCACAGTGGCAGAAGTAATGACTCTTTAAAAATGGGTTGGGAAATAGTGAACAATCTTCTCCTCCTATAACGCAATGACCTGAAAAGCAAGGTCTCTGCACACCTCCTGCAATAGTCAGTCATATTAGGACAGGGTTTGCAACTTGTTAAAACTTAGATAATACATGATGCAAAAAATATTTTATCTGCACTAAGGACAGATAATAGCTGGCAATTGATGTGTTTCTTAACACACTTGACTACTTGTTGGGTTGTGCTGACTAAGAGTATGCACAAGTAATTATATCATTAAATTTAATTAAATAGAAAAGTTACATAGCATCTTTTGAGTTTGTGGGACATTGTTTCCTCTTGTAGTTCTGGTTTGCATGCTTAATAAGTCTTGCAATAAATTTTAATGGCATTTATAATTAAGATAATAAGAAAAAGAGTAGATGATATTCCATGGAGACAGTGCTATGGATTGATAGGCAGGGATGCCCTCATTTCCAAACCTGGAGTTGGTCTATTGTATCAGACTGGGGGCTGGGAGGAGGACAGACCTGTTGGTTAATATGGCCCTGGGCAGGCTGAGCAAAGGATCGTATACATTCTGCATATTAAGAACTGCCATAGACAAATGTTCTACCTTTTCTGATCCCCACTCTAAGAGTGGCTAATGTCAAGTAAGGCAGAGGGAGGTGTATAATATCCAAATACCCTTAGTTTCATCCTATGGTGGCGTATGAAATCATTTTCTGATCCCAGGTAGTCACCAGTTTGTGACAGTCGGTTTTCTGTGTGACTGCAGGTGTTATCTGTAGCAATACGAATCACTAAGCACCCAGGTGGCATCCCACTCCGCTAATTGTACCTTGTGTAAAAAAAAAAAAAAAGTCATTTCTGGTATCCATTTGGCATCCTTCTGTGTTCTCCTAGTATGGGGAAAGGTGCACAGGTGTCTTCACACTCTGCCTTGTATGTAAACCTCTTTCTCCTCTCATGTCGGCCGCTGCCCCGCCATCGAGTGCTGCTAGTCAGGTTTGCCACCTTTCTGAGGTGTTGGTCTATTGTTGCTTTATTGGCTTGAACAGCAAGGATCAGATTTCTAAAGGTATTTAGGTGCCTGAAGGGGCAGGCTGGCAGCCGGGAGGATTTTCAAGGCACCTAATTCTCACTGAAGTCAGTAGGAGCTCAGAGCCTAGGCGCTTTTGGACTGTTCACTTGATGCCTGTCTGAACCTTCAGGTGTCTTGTAAAAAACAAGCCCCAAGTGCCCAAACAGGTCTCAGCTTTGGCTGTACCCAGGCCTGGGCAGCATGCCACTGCCTTGCCCCAAGAGCAGACCAAAAGGCAGAGCGGCTCTGAGTCATGCTCTGCCTCTGGGGTTTCCCCTGCTCTGTGTGAGCACACGCCTGGTAGAGCGGACTGCCCCCCACCACACTGGCACCACTAGGCTCCCCCACTCCCATCCCATTCTGCACCGAAGGGCACGAGTGGGGGACAGAGCTCCTCCATGGAGGCTGCTCTCCTCTCTGCGCTGCTATCCACAGTCTGGACAGGGGGTGCAAGGCAGTCAGGCACAATGTACACCTCCTACTTCCTTGCACTGTTCTGCAAACCGGGACGTCCTCTGCCCCAGAGTGCTCTGCTGGCCAACCATCAAACACACCAGTCCCCCAGCTGGACCTGGAGCTCCGCATGGCTCTGCCTGCTCCTAGCCAGTTACAGGATGTGTAATGGGGTTATCACATTGTCCAATTCTCTGTCCTTTTCTTAACGTAGCTTTGTTCCTTATTCACCTAGCCCCTTGTTTGCAGGGTTGACTGCACTTCATATTAAGCAGATGCCTTTGCTGAGCTGCCGGTGCTGTTGCCAAGATCTTTTCTTGAGAAGTTACTATTCATTCTAAACCCTGTGGCATTGATCTAGTTCAAATTGTCTTTCCTTTATATATTATGTTGTGTGTGTGAATTTCTTTTGTCAGTGTCGCCTGCTTACCTAGTTTTCTTAGATTCTCTGGAGAGATCCTCAAAATCTTCCCTAGTTTTAACTAACCTAAATAATTTTCTGTCATCAGCATATTTTGCTGGCTCTCTCTTCATCCTGTCTGCCAGGTAATTATTACTGAACATCAGCAATCCTAGTACTGATCCCACAGGCATCTCATTATAAACCTCTTTCCAGACTCAGAATTGGCCATTTAGTCCTTCCCTTTGCTTCCAATCTCTTAACCAGTTTAAATCAGTTTTAATCCCTCATAGGACTTCAACTCCCACTCCTTAGTTACCTCATTTCCTTAATAGCCTCTTGTGAGGAACTTTATCAAAAGCCTTTTGAAAGTCTAAATAAATTATATCCACGAGTTATTTTTATCGACTGCTTTAACTCTTTCAAAGAATTCTGACCGTCAGAGAAGCATGGTTTGCCCTTACAGAAGCTATGCAGATTTATCCTGATCATTGGCTTCATCCAGGTGCTCTGTAAACATTTACATTCTATTATATTATTCAATACTTTACATCTCAAAGTGTAACTTAAAACCGTGCTGTTTAGTGGAAGAGACGTGACTGAATCACTAAGGGTGTGTCTAAATTGCTATTAAACACCCGCGGCTGGCCCGTGCCAGCTGACTCTGGCGAGAGGCTGTTTAACTGAGATGTAGATGTTTGACCTCCGGCTGCAGCCCAAGCCCAGATGCCTGCATTGCATTTAAACAGCCTCTTACCCTGAGCCCCGAGAGCCCGAATCTGTGGCTGGCTTCTGTCAGCTGATCTCTAATTGCAGTATAGACATAGCCTAAGGGTCTGCTGCACTGTCTGTGGAATCTGAGTGCATATGTCTATACGGCAGTGTAAGCCCAGGGGTAGTAGAACTCAGTTAGCAGACCCTGGGTTTGTTAACCTAGGGCTTGAGTGTCTACACTTATTTGTAAACCCAGGTTAGGAACTGTTGAACACTGGCTCTAGCGGGTACTGCATTATATGGGCCCACGTCCAACTACCCATATCCCAGACTTCCTAGCCCCCTCCCAAAATGTGGCTGTTCTAGCCCTCTGTTTGTGGTGCAGTGTGGGAAAATTTGGCTGTCCGCCAAACTTCATTGTCCAGAGGACAAAGAAAGTTGGCCTGGGGGATACTTTTGGCGGATTCCCAGAGCACGAGTCTGGTGGGGCTGTGTCTACACTACAAAGCAACAGGGCTTGAATCCGACTCGGACCCTTGACCCCTGTGGGGTCCTGGGACCCTGGGTCTGAGTCCGAAGGTAGCGTGATTTGTGTGTAGACAGAAGGAGGGTGAGGCTTGAGCCTGAGTTCAAACCCTTGGCTTACATTGCAGGGCAGACATACCCAGTGACAACTGATCTCACATTGCCACGAGCCAAACAGTGTGATGCCAAGGGAGCTAAAAAGAAAAGAAATACATTGAGAATAATATACGGAGTGCCCCTCTCTCTCACACTCCAGGGAGCATGCAGCACAGATCTACAGGGTTAATGCCTCCCAAAACTTAGCAGTCACCTTTAAAGAGAACTCTGGTTTATGTAACGTTTGGGGGAGTTTATACAGAAAATATTTTCATTTGACAGATTAATTCCTTTGACAGGTCATTACTCTTGTGTACTTTGCCTTTTGGTGCACTGGGAGTTTATTCTTTTAATGGGATTTTCTCTGTAATATAAAATACATGTCGCAATACTGTAACAAATTCCACTCATGAAGGATAGGTCCATCAATGGCTATTAGCCAAGATGGTCAGGGATGTAACTCCATGTTCTGGGTGTCCCTAGCCTCTGACTGCCAGATGCTGGGAATGGGAGACGGGATGGGTCACTCGATAATTACCTGTTCTGTTTATTCACTCTGAAGCAGCTGGCATTGGGCCCTGTCAGAAGACAGGATACTGGGCTAGATGGACCATTAGTCTGGCGCCGTATAGCCAGGGTGTCACTGAGTACTGAGCTACCCCAGTCCCTCCCTCCTCCATATCTGGGAGCATGCTCTGGCTACTGCAAACTTGGAGGCGCGTGCTCGCTGCTGCTGACTAGCTCCTGGTGGGCTGTCATTGGTACTCTGAGCGAAGGAGGACCCTTTACTAGGCAGACAGAAAATGAGAGTTCAGGTACCCTGATGCTATTGTAACACTTGATCAATCCTGTACTTCCTAACTCTTCCCCGCGGGAATAAAGATGAGCAAAGGAATTTCACCTCCTGGGGCCTCTCAGGCCTAGATCTCCTTCAGGTCCATTCCTGTATTGGAGGGCCAGGGAGCACTGATCTGTAGGGCCCTCTGACCAGAGAACCGCGTCCCACTGCAGTGGTGATAGGGGGTTACTCTGCATTTTCCTTTTGTCCTCCAGCTCCAGCGGTTGTTTCGATTCCCTGCTTGCAGGCTGCTCCCCCTGCATCCTGCTGCCGCAGCTGTGAAAGACACACACTGTATTTTTGGGGACCGTATCGTATTCAATTTATTTCTGGCTGTTTTGTGGATTGTTACGGCCTACGGATTGGGTTCTGCTCCATGGGGGAAGGTGACCACAGCTCCTCCAGGAATTGCAAACAGTGGGGTGCGATTACGGCCGTCCCTGGGCCTGTAAACCCCTCCAGAGAAGTACCACCCCGGGGGTGGCTCACATAGACTGGTTCAGGCAAGTACCGGAGTTCCTAGGAGACAAAGAAAGGGCTTTGGGTATAAAAGGCTGAGCTTAACCTGACAGAGGGGCCTTCTTTTTGATTCAACGGATGGACATGAGCTTTGGTCCAAAGGCACACCCCACTCTGGGGGAGGCTTGGAAGCACAGTATCCACTGTGCGGGTAATGGGCGACTTCGGGGGTGGTTAGTATGCGTTTGGACCTTTTTATTGTTCAGTGTGTTTTCCATAAATCGGCATACTCTGCTTTGGAAGAGCTGTTTGGTTCCTGGAAAATCAGAGCCAACATTGTCCCTGGAGAGAGAGCAAAGCACAGGGGCTGGACGTGAGTCAGGCCTGCTTGGGATACTCACAGCGGGTTGCAGGGGAGCTGTAGCGTGGCTAGAAGCCTGAGTGGGCATTCCTGGAGCAGACCCTGGAGGGGGGCTAAAGGGGCAGTTACCCTGGGGCTGTCATAGCCTGTTTCCCAGCTTCTCCATCAGTCTCCTAGCCCCAGCTCTCAAGTCTGCCTTCTGCCTGGCCTTCCTTTCACAGCCAGCTCCCAGGCTATGGCTCCCAGGCTGCCTCCAGCCCCAGCATCTCCCCTGCTCTTTACCTGTGACAATTCCTTGGCAAGTGCAGAATCGGTACCTGGGTCTTTCCTCCCTGCAGTCACCTACAGCTGCTGGCTGCTTCTCAGAGCTCCTCTCTCTCACGGGGCTGAGCCTGGGCCCACCACTGCCCCCATTGCCAACCAGGCTGCAGGGCTATTGTCACAGGCACAGCACTAGAAGGGTTACAGGCCCTAGGATTGACTAGCACCCTTCTTCCCTGGAGCCCCATCCTTCTGAAGAATCAATGGCCTTTGGAGAGCCCCGGGCCAGGCCCGTGTTGGTCCGGAGAGAAGTGTGGGAGCAGGGAAGGGCAGCGTGGTTGGTCTGCTCGTTCCCACGTTCTCCAGGAGAACCCTTGGTGATTGGGGAATGCAGAGGGGGTTAGCCCTGGGCAGTTTTCTAGCTAGGCTCAACCCCAGGCCTCCAGGAGAACAACGTTGTTATGATTTATTTTCATATTTAAAGTGTGCTCAGCCTGAGGACACGTACCAATGTTATAATTATAGAACGACTCATCCCTAGTCCCTCCGTAGCCCCTACAAACTTTGTCCCGCCCAACTGCTTGTCTCCCTCAACTCTCTCCCACCCCTCCAGGAAAAAAAAAAAGAGCTGAGAGGGGACAAAACCTGAGATTTTCAATTGACCCATGGATAAGGCAGAGAAAAGGAGGGAAGTGTTCGTGATCGTTCCCCTCTATTCGACATTGGTGAGGCCTCATCTGGAGTACTGTGTCCAGTTTTGGGCCCCACACTACAAGAAGGATGTGGAAAAATTGGAAAGAGTCTAGCGGAGGGCAACAAAAATGATTAGGGGACTGGAACATATGACTTATGAGGAGAGGCTGAGGGAACTGGGATTGTTTAGTCTGCGGAAGAGAAGAAGGAGGGGGAATTTGATAGCTGCTTTCAACTAACTGAAAGGGGGTTCCAAAGAGGATGGATCTAGACTGTTCTCAGCGATAGCAGATGACAGAACAAGGAGTAATGGTCTCAAGTTGCAGTGGGGGAGGTTTAGGTTGGATATTAGGAAAAACTTTTTCACTAGGAGCGTGGTGAAACACTGGAATGCGTTACCTAGGGAGGTGGTGGAATCTCCTTCCTTAGATATTTTTAAGGTCAGGCTTGACAAAGCCCCCATGATTTAGTTGGGGATTGGTCCTGCTTTGAGCAGGGGGTTGGACTAGATGACCTCCTGAGGTCCCTTCCAACCCTGATATTCTAGGATTCTAGGATTCTAAGTGAATTCTACATCCCAGGACCCCGCACTGAGAAAACCCTGGCCAGAGCCCCGCCACAGTGAAATGATGGGAGCAGCAGGGATAAGTGTTAGCTAGGACACCTCGGGATATGTCCACTGGCATGGTATCACGCAGGGGGGGGGCAACCCTAGGGAAGCAGTACCCTAATAATGCAATTTGTCGTCATTTGCATGGCATTAAATTCTTTCTTGGCGACAGGTGTTACTAATGGAAATGGATTATTTTATTTCTCTGTAATTTATATTCATTATTACGCCAGTCCAATCTCGGCTCTGTCAGAAAAAATATATATATATAATTTTATGAAGTTGGTGAATTTGCATATTCCTGCGTTCAGTTTAATGAATAGCGCTGGCTTGTGACCTCTGGTTTCTGGTGCTTGCAGCTAGTATAGAATTAATATCCAGAGTTGGGTGACATTTTGTCAGCCCCTGAAGGAGAGGAGAAGGGTGTCTGCATTGTTGGTGTAAAGCCGGGCTCTCAAACCTATGGCTCACCGGCCAGATTCAGCCCTTGGAATAGTTTCATCCGGCTAACAGACTTCCCATAAATATCTAAGCTTGTCCACATGACCCTGCAGTCTGCACTACGGGGGTGTGAATTGTATGGCAGACCAGCATGCTGGACTCTAACTTCCCCATCTGGAGTGCTTTGAAGTATTCTGTGTCAAACAGGACTAGATCGGTGCACACTAAGAACAGTCAGTGCATTCCTGCAGGGTCCACACTGGTGAGTTAGAGAGCAGCATGCTGATGAGCTCTCCAGATCGCAGCCATGCAGGCCGGACTCCAATGCAGCAATCCCTCATGTACAGGTGTAGAACTGCTTGGCCATGTTCACGAGGCGCTGGAGTGGCAAAGTCTGGTGGAAGCTGGCACATGTCCAGGTGAGGGGAAAGGGCACTGAAGGGTGCTAAGAGAAGCTAGGTACTGAGGAACGTAGGTAGCAGTCACTAAAATCAAAAGTAAATGAGTCTAATTACCAGCCTGGTTTAACTTTAGTTATTTCTATTTTAAGGACTTTTGCTGAACTTCGTGGCCCGGGCGAAATGGCTGGGTATTGGCTCAGGGCTGCCCGATTAAATGACTTTGACACCCCTGCTCAAAAGCACCAAGAGGTGAATAATCCAGCAGGTGAATGAGAGCACCGAAAGGGATCCAGCAGAAGAAACAGGCCAGAAATCCTGGTAGGTGGCTCAAGAAGCTGGTCCAGCTAAAGAAAGCAAGACATCATGCTGCTTCCGCTCAGTGCCAGGGCAAAGCAAAGCACAAGAACAGGGCTGGGAATCCTGACACATGCCTGGGAATTCCCATGGACTGCAGCTCATGGGGGCAGGGGAGAGCCAGTACTGACAGGGAGATTCAATATAATTGACAATTTCGGATAATGGAGCCGAGAACAGGTGCTCATCTCTGGAGCCATAGTACAAGGTGGTCATAATAACAACCCCGGCTACTATATCACAGATGGGGAAACTGAGGCACAGATAGGGACAGTGACTTGCCCAAGGTCACTCAGCAGGCCAAGAGCAGGGACAGGATTAGAATCCAGCCCTCCTGAGTCCCAGTCCAAGACCATACTGCCTCCTTGAATAAGTGTTTACACATATAGAAAGGCTAAAAGAAGTACAAGCGAGACTGCAGACCCCTGAATGAATTAAATGAGGCAAATAAATTAATTACTTGACTGTCAGAGATTCAACCTCTTCTAAAAATCTGTCTATAAGGTTAAGCGAAAAGGAAAGAAGTCTGGACAATGAGGAAGTCAAGAAGCCTTGTAACAACAGCTACTGTAGCGACAAGAGCAGGGAGGGATATGTGAAAAACCTGCACGGATAGGGCCAAATGCATTGCTGGTGTAACTCCATTGAAGTCAATGATCCAACTTCCATTGAAATCAATGGGGTTACACAGGGACAAGAAATCTCTCCTACAGGGTTTAGTACAATTGCTGAAGTGAAGGGGAGTCTTTCCATGGACCAGGATCTGGCCCGTGCCAATCAGAGAAGGGAGGCAGATGATTCCGTGTTTGCAGGAGTGGGGCCCAATACCATCCTTGGGAGGAAAAATATTCAGAGCCCGATGTTCAGTGCCCAGGCATGCTGGGAAGCAGGAATGCAGGAAGAGGCTTTGGGGAGGCAGAGGGCAGCAAGCTAGACATGAGTCTGCAATGCTGTCTTCAAAGGCAGGTTGAGCTGTGCTATTGTGGTTGTTCTTTGGTGCAAACACCAACGGCACACTGTGGTCCATTCTCGTGCACCATGCTGACAACTCATGCGATGTTGGGGTTGAAATCTGGCTCCATTGAAGTCAATGTGGTTTTGCAATTGTTGCCTGGGGATGGGGAGTGAGTGGCATTATGACTAGACGTCTTCCAGGGGAGATCTGGCCTTATGGTAGGAGCTGGGCTGAAAGTCAGGTGGCTCTGGTCCCTTGTGAGGCACCGCTCCTGTCTCCAGTCAGATGTGAACAGCTGCTCCAGCATGGGTGGGTCGGGGAAGAGCTGGAGAAGTAAGTGGCAGAAAGCAGAGGTGAGTAACCTGGGCAGGGGGGAGCCTCGAGTAAATAGTGTGTTAACCTACTGCTTATTTTTGGGGGAGCGGGACAGGAGACTCTGCCTGTGCTAGGGCACCATCTGACCAATGTCTGGCCACCCTGCTAATGACAGAAGGGGTAAGTGAAAACTCCACAAGCCCCCAACTCACCAGGGTAGCAGGCCTGGCCGGGCTCATCTGCGGCTATGGTGTACATCTCGTCCAGGGCAGGGCCTGAACCGGGATCAGCAGTCAGCAAAAAAGCATAAATTAGAATCTGAACCTAAACCTCATGAATACTGCGGAGGGAAGGAGCCTGTGCGACAGGCTGTCTTCACCTGGAAATGAAGCTGTCAGCTATGATTAACTGCGTCGGAGTAGAAAGCTGGTGAACCCAGCCTAAAAGAGGCCTGTCCAGCTACTAGCAATCCCCTGCCTCGGGACGTCCCCTCCTCCCCGCTTTAGCAGTGGACCCTGTCCAGCATTGCACAAGGTGGAATGTAAACATGGCCCTTTCTGGCTCAGCAGCTCTGCTCTGGGTGGGAGTGTTCAGGGCTGTCTCTGCTGAGGTTAGTGTCTGCAATAAAGCCGGACTGCTACTGGCCTCCTGCTAGCCTTGCACAGTGGAGAGAGGGAGCAGGGCTCTGTTTCTCCCAGACCAACCGAGCTGAGGCAATGGAATTGCCTAGGTGTGACTGAGAGCATCATTTGAAGATAATGGGGCTGTAGCTGAGGCTAATTTGAAGTGCAGACGTTTAATTCGTGGGGATAATATACGAGAAGGAAGAAATTCAGCTCAACTCTCGCAGTCCTGGAAGTGTTTGCAGGGCAGGCAGTTAGCAAAACTCCCATTAATTTCAGTGGGGCCAGAATTTCACCCACTGTGATTTTACGTGTAAATTGAGCAGAATTGATAGAGCCACGTGTGAAGGATGCCCATGATGCCATTTTTAGGGTCGTTCTCCAGAGTAGGGCCAGGAAAATGGATTCTTTTTAAAATAACGTGTCATGTAAAACAATTGGGTCTCTCTCTTCCCTTTCCCCACCTGGTCTGATCCTTGGAGCACACTCCTTCCTTCCCACAGTCAAGTGCTGTCTTCATTGCAAGTGGTACATTGTCAACATTTTGGAAATACAGCCATTTTGGGTGGGAGTAGGGCAGTGACTTGTATTGTGTTTCACTACATTTCCCAGGCCTGGGCGTTTGCTCAGAGGCTGGGCTGGGAAGAGAAGGGGCCAGAGATCTAGGTCACTTGCACAGTCTTGGGTTTGTTCATTTTGATACGGATCACAGTCTCCTTTATTAAAGCCACTAAAGGTTTAATACCCTCATTTTTCCCCTGTGAGATTTGTTAAAAGTGTGTCTACAAAGCATTAATATCATTCACAGCTGCAAATAGAAAAAGGCTAATAAATTATCTGAAGACTCCAGAGTTTGCAACGAAACAGAACGTGCACCCCATCAATACAGACTTCCAGCTATTATAGCCTCGTCTTTCTTTGAGACAACAATTTGATTTTCTTTGTGGCTTGCATGCAGATGTAGCCCTTGGAAACAGAAAGGCTCACATCTGAATAGGAAGATAAAGTGTGAAGTTAGCCATGTGCAAAACAAGATGCTGAATGAGCTATTTTTAAAATTATAGCCCCCCAAAAAGAGACTGCCTCAGACCCCCACAGCTCATCAGTAAAACATGGGCTCGCTACTGTAAGTTGTTTTCCAGCTCAGCATTTCCAGAGGAGCAAGGTAGCTGTGATGTAGTCCTCTTTTTGAAAAATGCATATTTAAAAGAATTACCTGCCACAGGAAGCATGCTAGAGCTAGATATTGCCCTCTGTGAAACACTGCGATTAAATCTCTGGAAATAAGAAACAAAATGTCTGGCTTAATTACTGGATTAGTTTTAGCTGAAGGGAGGGAAATATAGGCATGCACTCTTTACAGAAGGGGAGGGCTCCAGCCCCGTGGAGGAGCCATCTGGACTACAATTACATTCTTTGGCCTGTGCTAGGCAAGAGGTGAGACAAGATACTCATAATGGTCCTGTCTGGTCCTGCAATCTGTGAATGAAATGGGGCTACATGTGGGTATATGGGTCTGCGTATGCAAAGCAGCTTGCAGGACTGGGTCACGTTTAAATCCTATTGAAGTAAATGGGATCTGTCTACTGTGTTACATAGTACGTACTAGATCTGGGCCTAGCTCGCGGGAAACTTTGGACCTCAATTTTTGCCTTTATCATTGAGTATAATAATTGTATTGATTAAAAAACTCCCTAGTTCCCAACCAACCTTGTCCCCACTGACCCAAAAGGTTCCAAATACGGAGTTATATTCACGGAGCCAAGGTTTTAGATGTTTAAAAAGTGTGGAGGGGAGGGGCTGAGAGAAATGTCAAGGGGAAGTGAGTGACATAGCTGGCCAATGGCCACAAATTCTGAATGGCCTGTGGCCTCAGACAGAAAAGTGGCATCCCTGAGAGGTGTAAAAGATTGCCACTGGGGCTGGTCAAAAACTTTCCACAAAAACTGTTTTTTGAGAGAAAATTGGGTTTTCAATTAAACTCTTTTCCCCCAGAAAAGTCTCCTCCTTCCTCAGAAAATTTTGACTTTTTGTCGAAAAACCAAACACCAAATTTGATTTATAAATACTGGATTACATCCCCCATGGGATGCACCACCTCAATCCATGGGACCCTCAGGATGCACCGCCTCAATCCATGGGACTCTCGGGCTGCCCTGAGGTGGCTCAGCAGGAGGGGAGATCCTGGTGTCTCATGGGAGATGTAGGCCAGTCGGGCGAGGAGAATGGGGAGGGTGAGGGGAGTACAAGGTACTAGAACTACAACTGCCATGATGCACTGTGGTAGCGTTTCTGAATCAAAAGTTTTCACCTGAAAATTTTCAAGTTTTCACAGTTAAGTTGCAAATTTCCATGGAAAATGTGGATGGAAATGTTTTGTTCTGTTTGTTGTTGTGGAGATTTTCCACCAGACCCTTCTCCCCATTTTCTGACCACCCGGTTGGGAGATCTGAGCTCTGGACGCTACCCCGTTCAGGACAAAGCTCAAGAAGATGATTTCATGAAGCCACGGCCTACACCCTTCAACATTTTAAAGCCCATCAGGGACCGGTTAAAGTCATGAGCAACCCATGTAAGGAATGCAGAGTACATGTAATATGAGCACAGTGGCTCAAAGCACTGAGCAAAGGGGGCCATTGCATTCTGAACAAGACGCTAGCAATAAAGAATTCGTGCTGAAAGGTCTGCTAGCTGGAAGTGCAGTAAACAACCTTCGTGGTCTCAGGGACATGTGCTGCTGTCGTGAGGGTGTCAGAAGACACACAAAGACTCAGCCTGAAAAAAATTGTACCACAAAAAATAAGCCCCTTCTCTTTTCACGTGATAAGTGGCTTTCTGCAGGGGAAAACATAATCGCAAATGATTACAGCTTGCTGAAAATTCGGAATTTCTGTCCCATGGGAAATTCCAATATTTTGACATCTTTTTTCCCCTAAAGTTGGGAGGAAAAGTTGAAATAGCTAAAGTTTTCCAGAACCCCTGAAAGTTCCAAAATATGTCCATTCGGAAACATCGAAACATTTAATTTTACCTCAGTTCAGACTTGAACTACATCTGTCTGTGCTCTGTTTTCCCTGATGCATGAGGGGACACCATGGTGCTTCATGGGAGATGTAGTCCAGCCGCGGACCCCAGCCCAGGGAGGAGAATGGTTGCACTGATTTTGCAGAAACTGCATTTTTGTTGAAAAATCATTTGGATGGAAAATTCCCAGTTAGCTCTACAAACGACACCAAGGATCTGAGCCAGACTCCCTCCCTCTGATCACCTCCCCTACAGCCTGTTAGTGAGCACGCAGAGCAAG
Organism: Caretta caretta; assembly: GCF_965140235.1. Lineage (NCBI taxonomy): Eukaryota > Metazoa > Chordata > Testudines > Cheloniidae > Caretta > Caretta caretta. The sequence continues at coordinate 125,567,318 of NC_134210.1, forward strand.
AGGGAATCTCCTCTTATCAGTGGACTGCTATGAGATTTCTGTTCTGCTGTGCCCGAAGTAGCTGCTATTCATCCAGCTGGCCATGGCATCCCACATTCTTCCAGGTCCAAGACCAAACTTGCAGTATCACAGTCCAAGAGGTGTAATTGTAAAAGCATTACAATGAAATCTCTGAGGTGTCTGACAACAATTAAGGAACGAAAAAAACATTCCCCTTGTTCTCATCCTATTTCCAAGTTTTTATGGAACAAACAGCCTGGTTAATGAGGAAACACCGTGGGAAGTAAGGGCCTTATTTTCAGACCTGCAGTCCTTGGGGGCTGAGGTTGCTCAGCCTCAGAGAACCAGGTCCAAATTCTGTCCCTAGCAGCACTGAATCCCCGCGGTGTGAACCTTTTCTTCTGAAGGGGGAGTGACGTGGAGCCAGGCCAGGTGATTGCCACAAGGCTCCAATAAGCATAAGCCTCCCTGCCCTGCCCTGCTCTGCCCTGCAATCCCTGCCGCTCATGGAGCTCAGTCTGTCTGCAGCATCGGAGAACCACTGCGCTCACCCTGCAAGCAGGCACACCCCATTCCTCCCACTGGTGAGTCTCTCTGAGCTTCCCACCGGTGGAGTTTTCCGAGCTGACTTTACCCGCACACGAGGGACACGATCTAGCCTTTGGTCTATACTCCAGCTCCAACATAATGAGACTGGTCTGTCTTAAAGTTTCAGCTCTCTGGGGAAGGGGCTGCTCTTTTTAGTCTGTGTTCGTACAGCACCTAGCACAGCGGAGCCCTGCTCCATGACTGCAGCTCCTCAGCACGGCCACAATAAAATAAATCCTGCAAACAGAGAAAGAGGCACCTGCACGTGGGCACTGTCCCGTCTGCAAAGAGTGTAACTGAAGAGTCACTGTGTCCAGCCACAGTGTTTCAAAGCTGAAATCGTCTGACTACCTTGTCCATTTAGAACAACGGGAATTAAAGAAAACCAGATTGCTTCTCTTTTTTAATCCCATAAAAATCACAGTTTAATTCCAGCTCACGAGCCAGCAGATGGGCCTGCAACTGTTTCCCACAAGTACCGTGAAAGCTGCAATTGTGTTAGTCTCACAGGAACACCTCCTGCTTACGAAGGCTGGTGTCCCTGCATAGCTAACTTGAATCGAATTGAAAACCTCATTCGGCAGCATGGGTGCTTGGAAATGAATCATGGTTAGTCACATATTTCCAGCAAAGACATGTTTTGGTTTGTTGCGACCTGAGAAAACTGGTTATTTCCAAGGTAAACGCTGATATTTAATTTTGCCGTATACCATGCCGTGCAGCACACATCAAAATCGTTCCTCCAACGCGCTCCCTACTAAACAGCAAGCCTGAGTCAGTCGTCTGGCTTTGGCTACTGCCTCAATTCCTAGTTTGGTTTAGTTTTAAGAAGCCTGTCAACACGGTGGCCGTTTGCTTTGCCCACTAGGAGATGGTAAGGACCCAATTCTGTCTCACTCCAAGCTAATGACTCCGTGTAAACTTGGACAAGTCATCTGCCTCTGCGTGCTGCAGACCTTCCGACCGTTAAATAAAACAAAGGCAGGTCTCCTCTGGAAACCACACGCTGCAGCAGGCCTGACCTTGCTTAGGTATATAAATTGCAGATTGGGAAATGTAAATGCCTGCTGATTTACACCTGTACAGCTTCCATTGATTTCAGCATGTGGTGATGTCTGCACAGGGTAGCTCGCTGTAGAAGGCAATTCTGGGGGAAGAGTACTGCAGCCAGGAACTGGGGCTTCCAGGAACCCTGCCTCTACCCTTACCACAACGAGGGCAGGTGTTCTCCGGCGTGGGAATGCTACCGATCAGGTAAGTTCTTCAGAGAGCTCTCCCTTGCCGAACTGCATCGCCTCGATCTTTGTGGGCTCAGCTCTAGCCAGCTGTTCTCCATCTGGGTGCTGCTCTCCCCTGGGCACTGAGCCAGCGGGGAGGTGGTGCTGTTTTGTGTTTGAGGGAAAGGGGTTGCTGTTATCTGTGTGCGGCGGGCGTGGCAGCCCAGGTCTTCTCACCAGCTTCCTACAGACGGGTGAACAACACTGGGAGAGGACTGAGCCTTGTGGGCTGCGTAGCAGGAGACGCAGTTACCCAGAGGGTCATTCTAGGACTGGCCTGAGAAGAAGGAGCTGAGCAATGCCAGGATCTTTCCGTTCGCCTCCACAGCTCCAGGGAGGCATCTGCCGCGTGGGTTTCCTTCGCCGCTCCTCTCCCAGTGGAGAAATTCAATCCAGGCTTTTAAAACTCCCCGTTTGTGAAGTGCCCTGTGCAGCGGAGGCAGGTGGAAGGAGTGTACCCTGCTCCGGGAATGGGCACGGGGCTGGTCTGCGGCGGCTCGGACAGCCTATGGGGGTTCCCCAGAGAGAGCTCTGTGTGCCGCACCCAGCCGCCTCACCCCTGGGGTAGACTGTGGATTTGGTGGCAGCTGTCATGGCTCTGAGCGTGAGGCAAACCCAGATCCAAGGCCAGGCTGAGATCTTGAACTTCATGTGGTATCCTGGGGGGCGGGAGCCGGGGGGTGTCATTAGCAGAAGCCAGGTCTGATGTGCTTGCAGTCATAGGTGAGGTTTTTCCCAGGAGTGGGTGGGTGAGATTCTGTGGCCTGCATTGTGCAGGAGGTCAGACTAGATGATCGTAATGGTCCCTTCTGACCTTAGTATCTATGAATCTATAGGCCGAGGAGCCAGGGATGGGGGGCACCAGGCCATGGCCCAACCACTTTAACTAGCAACCGTGCGCATCACAGCTGGGAGCCTGTCATGGCTGGCACCCAGGTCCCGCTCTGCGGGCTCACATTGCAGCGTGCTGGGTCCTCACCTGCCGGCTGCTGAAACCACGGTGGATCCTCCAGCGCTGGGGACCAGCCAGGAAGTGGGACAGACCCATCAGCTGAGGGCAAGTCTTGCTAGCAGGGAGGGGTGAGGGAAGGAGTGTGGTGAGGAGGCACCTGGGAAGGGTGGTAGGGGTCCCTCCAGAGCTGAGGCTCCAGGGATGAGGCGGGTGTAGGGGCCCATGGTTCAGGCTGCTGGTATGTGAGGGCACCTGAGAGGGGACGAGGAGGACCCTGAAGTGGCCACTTCCTCCTCAGCTCACCTTGGTTCTCGCCTGGGCTGGGCCAGAGAAAGCAGGCAGGAAAGAAATGGGAGCACTGATGTGGGAGAGCACCCTGCTACGGACAGACTCGGCTTTCTCTCCCGTCTCATTCCGCATCTACACGTGCAGCCACTCCCCGCCTCCAGTGCGGTTTGCACTCCGTGTCCAGGGCTCGGTCTGGATTGTGAGTGCGTGTGTGTGGCAGGGGGGTGTCTCGCCTATTGCCTTCAGCTAGATGACCCCGACACGCTTCTGACCGTCCTTGCTCAGGAGCAGCAGGTTTGATACTGGGCAGTAGTTCGTAGGTTCTGTGCTCCAGGAGCGGTTTCTTCAGAGCTGGCAGGACAACTGCTTTTTCTAAGGAGAGAGGTAGTGATCAAACTTGCATTCCGCCCTCTTTCACAGGCACAAAGAAAAGTCAGTGACAAAAAAATCGGGTTGGTAAGTGGCTGGGGCTGAGTGCGTTGCTACTCTCTGACCCCCACCGCTGGTCTCCAACCAAGCCACCATTCAGACCGGTCCAACGCTCACTGAAATCAATGGCAAAGCTCTCATTAGCTTCGATGGCAGCAGGAAAGGGCCCACTGTAGAACCTCAGGCAGGGGAACAGAGCTTACTGAAACCAGTTGGAAAACTGGTCATGAAGATTCAGAGATGCACAGAATTTAAGGCCAGAAGGGGCCATTATGATTGTCTAGTCTGACCTTCTGCATAGCCCAGGGAATAAAATTTCACCAAGCAATTCCTGCATCAAGCCCATATCTTATGGATGAGCTAGAGCATATAGTTTAGAAACAGATACCAATCTTGATTTAAAGACTCCAAGTGATCAAGAATCCACCACATCCCTAGGTAAGTTGTTCCTGTGGTTAATTCCCCTGATTGTTAAAAATGTCCACCATATTTCTAGTCTGAAACTCGTCTAGCTTCCAATTCCAGCCACAGGATTTTGTTCTGCCTTTATCTGCTAGATTAAAGAACCCTCTTCTCCCAAAACTCTTCCCCATGTAGGTACTGTAGGCTGATCCAGTCACCCCTAATTCTTCTCTTGGATAAACAAATAGATTGAGCTTCTTTAGTCTCTTGCTGTAAGGAAGCTTTTCCAGAACTCAACTTATTCCTGTTGCTCTTCTCTGAACCCTACCCAATGTGTCACCCTCTTTTCTGAAGAGTGGATACCATAGCTGGACACAGTATCCAGCAGTGGTCTCTCCAGTGCTCACCTAAGTAGGATCTCTTGAATAGCCCAATGCTAGAAGTAAGTTGATCTTCCTTGGGCAAACAGACTGCCAAACAAGTGAAGAGGAAAGAGAAAACCAGGGGACAGAACATCACAAAGTACTGGGATGTGGGGAAGGTCCATATACGGGCAGCAAAATGATTCCAGAGCCCTTCTCCACCCTACTAAGAGAGACGATGGGGCCCCTGCTCAGGCCCCTTTGGGCTGATCCGCACAGCAGGGATGGGAACTGCCCTCCAAGGGCGTATGACGCCAGCATACCCAGCTCTAAGCCGGGCCCACGCTCACTGTGTGAGAAGGCAGAGCCAGACCACACGGTATTCCAGCTAGTCCCTGCCAGTGGAGCCGAGCCAAGGAGACTGTGCTAGCTGGTGTCACTTAGCGCTGCCCTTAGGCACGGCCCCAGTGCGGCTGAGGCTCAGAGCCACCTTTCCCACGCTCCAAATGCAGCTGGGCTGGCCCCAGGGATCTGGGCCAATTTGTCAAGTGGCGTCTAATCTGAGCATTAGGTAGGAAGAAACTATCAGTTTTCATCATGGAAATAGGAAAATTCTTGACAAGCCTGGTCCCATGCATGCCGCGAGGCATAGGCAGATAGCATCAGTGCATTCTGCAGGACGCCAGTGCCCGGGCGAGGGCAGCATTCCACACCTCTCTGCGCTGGGAAAACAAGCCCAGGGTTGAAAGCAGAGCGTGGGGGTGGAAGGGATGGGGAGAATGCGAGCCCCCATAACTTCACCTTCCCCTGAGCCCGTCAGTACACCCAAGCCCTCCCCCTCCTCCTGGGAGTTCCAGACCACTGTTCTCCATCAAACAGGCCCTGCACCAGACCCCTTCTCCCACAATTCACAGGGAAAGCCTCGGGAAAGGGAGCCACAGTCAGCAAATACATATAAACCCCAGGACAGTTTCCTCCTCGGTTCAGCAGACTTCCCTATTGCATGGCCAGACATGGAAACCCCGGAATGAGGGAATAAGAAGGAAACTAAATGGTGAAGAAAAATGGACCATAGCCAGGCTGCGTCCACCAGAGTCCAAAGATGAAATAAATGGATCCTCAGCTGTATATTGGTGTGCTCCACTGATTTCAATGGAGCGAGAGCCAATTTACACCCGCTGGGGATCTGGCCCCACAGACTGCAATGGAGAGAGGTAGATTTACACCCGCTGGGGATCTGGCCCCACAGACTGCAATGGAGAGAGGTGGATTTACACCCGCTGCGGATCGGGCCCTGTGTTTCTATATAACCACAAAACAAAAAGGCTCCACTGGGAGTAAAACAGAGCCATGTCTCTGGGCTTTCCTCCTGCCCCCGGTGCACTGGCTCACTGCTGTTCTTTGTTGTCTCCCATGCTATACCAGGGAGCTCCTTCAGTGCACATGCTGATTGAACCCTGCAGCTTCTGCTTGGACGCTCTTTAGCAGGGTGTTAAGGTGTTGCTTGCTGATGCTAGTGTGGGTTTCTTCTCCCACCACAGTAAGAGCCATTTGGCATTTGCTTACCCTTACCAGGAAATGTCTAATATGCAGTACACATGGCAGAAGAAGTGTATGCCTCCAAAGAGTGGAAAGAGATTTCACCCACAGGCATCAATGGGCCCCCGGCAAAGAAGCAGAGGTGACGGACAGCGTGGATCCAGAAATTTCTAGACACCAGGGGAGAAAGAGACACACCAGAAGTCTGTGTGATTTGGTCTGCTGAGGAATTCACAATCCTAGTTTTGTTTATCGGCCATCAGCCTGACACTGAAGTTGCTTCTTGTCCTTAATTAGGCCATTAATACGTCTTGAGACAAAGGTGTACTTTCTGAGTGGACCTTGCTATCAGATGTTTCATTCCATCCGTGTCAATGAGAGGTTCATTGCTCCCCATTTAGGCAAAGTCCACCAGCATTTAGCAATCGTATCTTTTCAGTGTGGCATGTCCGAACCTGGTCACGTTGGGAGGATTTTGCAATGGGCTGGCCACTATCTTTAGCCTAGGTCCAGGGAAGTTTAAATGAACCTTGACTAGAGGGGATCTAGGTTTGCACATGCTTGGAGCTGATTATAAGCACAGAAGGAACGTATAAACTCAAAACTTGGTGAAAAGGCCAACTTCTCCGGAATGAGATGAAAAGTGTGCAACAGATCTGGAAGCCCTGGGTCCCAAGCCCGCAAACACTCACGTGCTTAATTTGCATAGTACCACTGGAACAACTCACGGATGTAAAGTGAAGCCTGGGTGTAATGAATCTTTGATGCATCAGAGCGTTAGTGAATCAGCTTCCGTAAAACAAAGCAGTTTAAGATTTGATCTCCCAGTACAACATACTTGACGCATTCAAACAGAAGATGGGTTGGCCTGTTAACATATAATAGAACTGTCATAATCCCCAGGACCAGCCTTGACGGTGAATATTAACAGAAAGAGATGAAAGCAAGTCTTTGTGAGATAGAGATATTTAAGAAGGTCATGTATTTTTCCCAGGAAAATGTAAATGCTATCTTTACACAGTACTTTGTTCTTTATCTCAAGTCAGCCTGAGTGATGGATCCTGTAATTGACCAAGGCAACAAAGATGTTACTGCCAAGTCTCTTGAGAAGATTTGTATAATGATGCATTAAATATTCTACTCACTTATATTAAAAAATTGCCTAATGAATAATCATTGAAGGTCTAATTTTTCTTTGATAACTTTTGTGATCCAGCTGCACCCCTATCCAAATTCCAGCTGCATGTACTAATACTGTACTCTGCTCAGACATGACAGGCCTCACTGTGGTTTGCTTAAAAGGAAAGTTAAAGCATATGCAGATGGGGCATGTTTTTCCCCTGGTTTGGATGCCCAGATGCTGCAATGGCAACTTCATGAGAGGCTAGGAATATTTACTGCCCTATGACAGGAAGCATGCTGGTTCTGTTTTTCATCTTTAATTCTTTGCGCCTAGACACCACCTTCGCACTCAAAGTGCTTTGCAGCACATTAAAGGCTTCAGGCTCCCACTGGGGAGACGGTAAGTATAGGCTCTGATTTTCAGAGGTGCTGTATGCCTGCCACTCCCCTTGCCTTCTAGGCACCGAACAGTGGGAACTCCTGGGTACTGAGTGCTTTTGAAAATCTGGCCCTACCTAGATGTCAAAAGTTGGATGTTCCCAATGGAGGTACCCAAACTTAATGGACACTTTTAAAAATTCTGTCTTAATTTCCCAGGTCACACAAGAAATGTCTGGACTAGCCAGGAACAGGACATGGGTCTCCTGATGCCCAGGCCTGGGCCAAAACCATAGGACTGCCCTTCAGTATCTTTACCAGCTTTGTCATGAAAATCAAGGAAGTGGTTACCAATATTATACTACACTAAACTCTTCATGAAAAGCTGCTAGTCTACAAATGGACAGTGACTTAGCCATATTAATCGGCAATAATCTGCCAACTTTTAAGGGACAAATCCACCTCTCTTTGCAGGAAACTCGGGGTTGGATCACAAACTCTCCCCAGATCGACTCTGTTAGTGAGTGCTGTGAATGAGGCAGGGCCACACACTGAACAGAGCGGATAACAAAGAAATAATGAACTACTGCCTTGTTCCCTGAGCACCGTACAGGCTGCACCCTGAGTGAGGCAGGATGTGATGGGGCAGCTGCCCCTTACTGGTTGGCAAAGGGTTAATAGCAGCCATTAGAGCGGCTATGCAGACCACAGCCAATCAGAGAAAGACTTAGAAGCAGCCAATCAGGGCCAGGCTGGGCCTATAAGAAGGGCTGCAGGGCAGAGAGGAGCATAGTCTCTCCATAGAGCTTGAGAGAGAAGTATCTGGGGGCTTGATTCAGGGGCTAAGTAGGTGCTGGGGCTATAGGGAAGTGGCTCAGGGAAAGCAGGTAGCAGCAGAGGGGAAGGAGAGGCTGCCAGCTATAGGGTCCCTGGGTTGGGGTTCAGAGCAGTGGGTGGGCCTTGGCCCCGCACTGGTTGCCGAGGGAAGTGGCCAGCCAAAGGGCTGCCGTTTGCCCCTGAGTGAAGGGCTGGACTAGGGGCTGCAGTTTGCCACTGCAGCGAGAGGCTGGGCGAAGGACTGCCGGTTCCCCCAGAAGGGGGGAGACAACTGAGTTGGGGCACAGCTGGAGGGCCATGCCCTGAAGAGGATGCCGTGGTCTGGGAGCAATGCAGGTCTCCGGAGATGGTGGAGAAATAGTGATAGAGAGTGAGACACCACAAGAGGGGGGTGCCTGGCTGATGGACAGAGCTAATTCCCAGAGCAACCAGCAGGAGGCGCCACAGTGGTGCACACCACCTGTTACACACAGGTTCTGTGGAAAAAATACCATGTGATCATCTTTAAAAAGCTGCATTGTAAGGCAGGATCACAAGGGGGCTGACTGAGAGTTTTCCAAGCATTTTCTAAGTTTTTAGTGCTTCACGGAGCAAGCGTAACATTTATTTAAGGTGGGGAGTTTTCATAGGGGATTTCCTTCACAAATGGATAAAACAAAGACATTTCATCATATGCTGTTATTTCAGACGCTCTGCCCTGTAAAATGGGGGCACACTTTGATGCACGTGCCTGTCTCACTGAGTGCACAAAGATCATCAGAGTTTCCTCCAGAAACTGAGAAAGCAGGAAACTCCAAGTACATTAAAAATAGAGTTTGATGCTGTGGAAACGCCTCAGTTTATGAATAGAGCTACAGTTTTGGAGTGGAGGTCACGGTGTTCAGTCATCTTGAATCTGAATAAAGTCCAGGACCCCTGCAGTGGTGGTTCCTTTCCGCTGTGGGCATTACGACCTGGCTCATGATCTCCCCTTGGTTTTGGCATGTCTGGTCCTCTGCCCCCATCTGTGGCGGGGTGGATGCTCCAAACCTGAGCAGCACTGCGACCAGGTGGGCTAGGTCACAAGGCAGGGAGCCGGGCTGAGCCCTGCAGGACAGCAACTGCTGCTGTGGGGTGAGGGTAGATTGGGCTGGCTCTCCAGTGGACAGGCTCCTCAGCCCCTTGCTGGCCCCCTTTGTGTGACATAGCCTTGTTTTCCCACACCTCTGCTCTGAAACGGAGGGTGAGTTTTCAGGAAAAAACCTGCAGCCGTGTTGATGAAGCCCAGACTGTGGTTTATTCCAGAGCCCAAAGGGAGTAACCGCATCTGATGATTCTTGCGATGCTGTATGGGTGCCCGCCCTTTCACCCCAGGCTCACCCTAGTTGCTATAAATCCCCTGCACTCTCTTTGTTATTGCATGTAGCACTTCCAGTCACAATCAACAGAACACCCAGGGCTCCCTCCCTGCACTATCCCCTCACCTAACCCTTCTCATGGCTCTTCCTGGCCATTGCTTGGAGCCGGTAACCTCTGCCCTCGGTCAGCGCAGAGGGGGTGTGCAGTGACTGGGAAATACGCCTACATTGTCTATGGCTATTAAAGGGCAGGGATTTGCAAAAGAGACAAAAGTGGCCAAAGATGGCCCAGCATTCCCCAGCTGCCATTGGCCAGGGCAATTCCATTTCACTTGAATAGGAGATGAATCTAGCAAGCGCCATCTCTGAGTACAACCGGCCCTTGGCAGCTTCAGCAATCTTAAGGGAGCTGAGTCCTAAGGGAAGAGGAAGGCCCCAGGAAAGAGCAGAGTTAATCTTCCTCTTTTCCTTTGTGTGAGCCCCCTCCGAGCTTTACATTCTCCTCTCTGATCTTTGCCAGAAGCTGAGTAACTGATGCAGATCCCAGAAAACATAACGTCTCATTTTTGCTCATCCCTTCCCCTAGTTTGGAACAACTCAGGAAAGCTGCCTTCCCTCCCTCATCTCCACAGCATTTTGCTCGATGGGCAAAAGGTTCTTTCTTCCCTGTTGAAGAGCAAAGATTGTGGTTTTCCTGCCTGTTTGCTTTCCGGGCTTGGGTCTCTCACAGCTCCTGTACACCACTTCCAGATCCCTGAGAGTTGTGAGTCTTTAATGTTTTCCCAGGCACAAAGTGTCATCCCCAACACTTAGATCTGACAGTTTGACAAGTAAAGTTTCCACAAGTTCAAAACTATCCATCTCTCTCCCCAGCATAACCCCAGCAAACTCTTTTGTTGCCATCGGATTGGTTTCTGGAGGAATACTGCGCCCCAGGGGGAGGGTTGTGTTGGAATGGTTCCCTTTCTTGCCTGGGAAGAGAGGGAAGGTGACCTGAGGGTGAAAGCGCTGCAGTGGGATCTAGGAGTCCTGGGTTCAGTTCCCGGCTCCATCACAGACCCCCTGGGTGAGCTTGGCCGTGTCAGTAAGTGCCAGATTTTCACCGGTCTGTAGCTGCCCAAAGAGGCAGACAGGCACCTCATGAGATTTACAAAGTGCCTGAGCAGGGTGGGTTTGCTCACGTAGGCACCGCTGAAAATTCCCCTGGGTGAAGCTGGTGGTAGCTGTGGCTGGAGCTGGGGCCTGTGCACGTAAGCTCATCAGAGGTGCACCAGGCCAGCATAAGACAACCCAGGCCGCTTGGGGCCTGCTGCAAAACTCCCATTGGCTTTGGCTTGGGGCCTGGAGCCCTGTATACCTGGGCTGTGCAGTGAACCAGGGGTGGCCCTCAGAAGAGCAGCACAGCCGTGGAAGGACTAGCCATGCCGCCCTTGCATAGCTGGGGTGGCCACTGGTCCCCCTACCACCCACAGCGGACAGTGGGTCTAGGACTGCTATCACTGTATAGAAGGCAGGCTGCATTGTGGCCTCACACCCGCACAGCATGGACTGGACCTCCCCAGCCTAGCTGTGACTATCCTGCACAGAGCTGTTTATCTCTCACAAAGGGAGAGAAGGGGATTTCCCCTTTGCTCCTGCACGTCATCCATAAAGCAGAGTGTATCTGAATCGATTGGCTGTGCTACAGAAAGCCTCTCACCATCACTGCAAGGTGCTTTGTTGGTCACACAGACAACATGTGGCTTGGCACAGCCCCACTAGTCCGCCTGGCGAGCAGAGGCGCCCATGGCTGTGTTGCTGTTACCTCGGCTGGCTGCAGGGGGGAGGCCTGGGAAAGCACAGATTACTGTGGCAATAACCAGGAATCACAATGCAAGAAAGGGGAACTGAATGTAGGGGGTTGGGAGGGATTCGTTCCCCTAATGGTGAGAGAATATAGCAGGAAACAGCCTAGGGATTATAATAATAAACCCTAGCTCTTGTATAGCACTTTCTAGCTATTGATTTCAAAGTGTGTCACAAAGGCAGTCAGTATCATAGCCCAGTTTTACAGATGGGGAAACTGAGGCACGGAGTGGCAGAGTGACTTGCCTAAGGTCACCTGGGAGGCCAGTGGCAGTGGCTAGGACCCAGGTCTCTTGAAACCCAGTCCAGTGCACTATCCACTAGGCCCCGCTGCTTTCAAGGTGTATAACATGGTAACAGTACTGGGGCAAACCCCGATGGAGCTTGTGGGTGAGTGAGCACTGCAGGCTCTGTCCCTTTGGCACACAGCACCACGCATAGGTTCCTATTGCTGCCGGCTGCTTTTATCTGGCATTGCGGTCAGACATTTGCCTACAAAGCAACAAGTGTTCGGTTCACATGGCAGTCATGCTTCTTACCAGGAGGATGTGGTGTGAATTCAGATGCGGTCCACATGCTGCAGTTAATGTGCCAATGAACGAGGCATAAAAGGCTCCTCACCACCCTAACGACAATCAAAACCATCCGCGGTCGCGAGTGGTGGAACATGAACAACTCCTTGTGATCCAGCCCCTTGAGCTGGCAGGGTGAGTTGACAATCTTTTTTCTCCCCAGAGGGCTGATCCAAAACAGACTCAGACCCTAAGGACACCTGGCGGTGTACGTTTGAACTTCTAGCTCAAGGACACATACCCATCCTAGCGCCATCGGAAGTGTAGCCCAGCGGGAGGGGTTAGCCACCCCGAGTGTGATGCTAGGCACGTCTTTTAGTGGCGAGCTTCTCCCTCTGCGCGTGCCGCTGTGGCTGCCTTGCTATTTTTAGTGTGCTGGCTTGACCTGGGTTGTGACGATTCTCAGGGCACCCAGGCCTGTGAGTCACCCTCCAGCCAGAGGGAAGTAGATAAAGACGTTTAAAAAACCCATGTGGGGACATAATGGGGCTGTGCTGGCTTGCACCATCTAGGGATCTGGCCCAGGATTTTTAACTAATCATTAATCTTGCTGAGGTTTTAGAATTCAGCCAGTTTATATATAAGCTACTCTTTCTTTATTGTATTTCAGTGTGGGCTGACAAGGTAATGCAGTTTCCCTGACTGCTAACACAGACATGCATAACAAAGATTAAATTGCGTAACAAGTCGTTAACTAAGTTGTCAATATAATTTCATCTATAAGGAATTATCACAAATCTTCTTGTAAATTGATTCAAGGGCCCCGGGAGGTCCAGGGGTTTTTTACTTCTTTCTCATTCCATTGGACTGGATTATACGTCATGTGTCAGTAAATCAGGTTAAGACAGAATAGTTCTTATTAGGAGCCCATGACGAAGCCCCCTGCGTCCCCCAGGTTAGAGATGTGGGGCTGCCAACCACTGTCCCCATGTGTCAGAGATGACACTGCTCGCTGACACTACGTCCATTTACTGACTCTTTCTTTAATTTACGGTAAAGAGTTTTCTTTCTTCCCTCTTCATCTGAGCAGTTTTGCTTTGTCTGGATTTTTCCTGGAAATGGCCTGGACCATCGAGTGGCATTTTAGGAGTAAGTCAATTATGAAGCGGCCCTAAAGGAATGTGCTTCCTGGCCTTTGGGTCTCCTGACCTATTGCATTGAAAGGGAAATGTGCCACTATGTTTTCCTGCACGTTTCGGCGGCATATACCTTCAATCGGTCTCAGGAGGCTGAATGCAAATGCTCCCATCACAGAGTGAAGAGGCAACTCTGTGAACCACCCACAGGAGGCAAAGCCGGAGGGCCCGGTAAGGTGGAGCGATGCCCTGACCCAGTGACTTCAGGGGTGTCCCCCAATAATGGGCTTTGTGCTGGGCCCCTTGGCAAGGGGAAGGAATCCTGCCCCGCTCCGCAAGCTGCAGCTCACCAGTGGAGTCACTCCAGTGTGCAGCCACTCCCCCACTAGAAGTAAGGGAACGGATCTGCATTGCAGCAGTTCTGCTGCCCTGTCTCTGTGCCCCCCCTCCCGCTACCTACACCAGTGCCCTGGCACGCATGGCAGCCCACAGGTCTGAGCTCTGCACTGCTGGGCATGAATACCCTCTCTGCAGTCATTCTGCATCCAGTCCCACCTCCCAGCCACACATTGGAACTGCTCTGGCTCTGTCTCCCTGGCTAGGGACTGGGTTTTCCCCAAGGGCGCTTCCACTGAACACAGGGGAAAACTCACATTGACGTCATAATGGGAGCAGGATCGAGGCCTAATGGCTTGGTCCTGCACTCCTATTCACGTCAGTGTCCAGCGATCCCTCCCTCTGTGTCCAGTCTCCTAACACAGGTAGGCAGATCTCAGAACCAGACCAAGAGTCTCAAGAAGGATCAGCGTTCCCGGCTTGGAAGCAGGTTCCCATAGGAGGGCAGGCACCCTGTGGGACCCAGCAGAAGACCATTATCCCAGCGGTTGGGGCCCAGCATTCCTGTGAACTGCTGATTCTAGTCCCTGGTCTCTGGTCTGAGAATTACAGCTCATGTCCTATCTAACATTTCTCCCTGAGAAGCATGTTCCATGAAGCTACTTGAATCAAAGTATGGAGTGAGCTGTAGCTCACGAAAGCTTATGCTCATGTAAATTGGTTAGTCTCTAAGGTGCCACAAGTACTCCTTTTCTTTTTGCGAATACAGACTAACACGGCTGTTACTCTGAAAAGTATGGAGCTGTCATTATGATGCTTAACTAGCATTGATTTTTCACCAATAACACTGGTGACCAAATATTTACGCTCACATAGAATGCCAATAGCCAGGAGACAATTCTGTCTCTCTCATCAGTTCGGACATGCAGCTGCAGCTTTCCTACCATGAATTATTGACATCCAAAAGGGAAGCGCTCTCTCCAGGGAAGTATTAGATTATGAGATTTTTTTCTTTCACAGGAAATTCAGGTATTTCAAAATTACTTTCTGCTCCAAATCATAGTGAACAGTCAAAATATTCCAAGAAGTTTTGAACCGGAATAGAAAATGTCAACATTGTTTGGATGGAACTGAAAGGATTCAAAAGGTCAAAATGAACTTTCTGCTCTCAAATGATCAATTTGAAATGAAATCTTTTGTTTTGAAGTGCCAAGCCAAGCCAAAAATTGATATTCTCCCAATCAGAAAATAAATAAATAAAAAGTTGGTCTAAATCAACATTTTCCCATGAAAGGTTTCTATTTCAAAACAATCACATTTTCTGATGGGAAATTTCTTTTAGTCAAGAAATTTCTCTCAGCTCTGAAAAGTACAGGTAGTCTCTTTTGATATGTTTCAGAGAAGCAGCCGTGTTAGTCTGTATTCGCAAAAAGAACAGGAGGACTTGTGGCACCTTAAAGACTAACACATTTATTTGAGCATAAGCTTTCGTGAGCTACAGCTTATCCGATGAAGTGGGCTGTAGCTCACGAAAGCTTATGCTCAAATAAATTGGTTAGTCTCTAAGGTGCCACAAGTCCTCCTGTTCTTTTTGCGGATACAGACTAACACGGCTGCTACTCTGAAATATATCCTTTCTGAGTCCTCTGTGAGCAGAACTGCATTTAGGTGTGTGGCCTCCAGTAGAACTCCGGACTAAGCAATATGGGAAGGATTGAAACCTCTTCTGACACTTATTTAAGCTAAAAGCCCCTACAAATAGAAAAGGCGACGAAAGGTTTTTTACCCCAGGTATTAAAGCACAAGAAAGCAGGAGGAGAAGCTGCTGATTCATGAGACCTTGTGAAAACTAGATAAGATGGTGAGAAGATGGTGTTGACCAAAGACATGAAAGAGGCATGAGTCACAGGAGAGGTGAGAAGCTGTTTAAGTTATACACCCTGCTCCTCCATTGCCAAAGATAACAGCGGGGTTTGTTAATAAAGCTGATTTATTAGAGATCAGGTCATTTCTTCCCCTCTGCCTCACTGAGATCCATGCCAAGGCTGGGGGTGAAGATTTATGGGTAGTATTTGCAGTCTGGTTATATGACCGTCTTTCTCCCGCACTCTATTTATTGCACCTATTTGTCCATCTTGCTAGCTGAAGGACACTCCTGCCAGAAGTGATGGCCAGGCACAACTTTCAAAGTTACACAGGGGGTATCTAAAGTCGCTCATAAGGGGTGGGTGTTGGAATACAAAGAAAAAACCTGCAGAATGGGAGAAACTCCTACTAGAATCAGAGTGAGGTAGGTTTAGCTTATGGAAATCTTTCCTTCGTGGCCCATAGAGAGTGGCCATGTGGTGCATTCCTCTAAATCCGTGGCTATCCTGTGACCCACAACGGTCTCTGATTATCCACAGACACAGGAGCCTAGATTCATACAGTTCACACTGAAGTCCCAGTTTTAGGCTCCACTATGACTCACAAAACAGCCCCTGAATCTTGCTGGTGCCTAAACTCCTGCGGCTCTGACGTTTTTGCAGTAAAATTCCCCAGGTGTCTGTGTTTTTTTGCCTCTGGGCATGTGCACCACTGCCTCCCTCTAGGGGCCTGGGTTCCGCTCCCCCACCTGAGGGCCGGGACGAGGTATGATCCGGGGAGGATAGGCCAATGGCACTCGTGTGCGGGGCACAATCCAGTAGGCGTGCTCAGATAGGACCTGCACGTCAGCTCACCCCAAACAGCTGGGGGAGGAGCTCCCTCATAACTTTTAGCCCAGTGGTAGCCCCCCTTGGGAGGTGGGAGACTCTTGGTTCAAGTCCCCCCTCCTCCTGATGGGAAGGGGATTGAACAGGGATCTGGTGCTAGGCCAGAGATAGTCTGCTGGGGGACTCCTTCAGTCTCTCTTGCTGAAGCTGCTGGACGAGGGCTATAGAATTTAAGAGTTAGTGGTGCAGAGGGACTGAATCCTGTGTCTGCCAGGTGAGTTCTTTAACCAGCGGGCTACAGAGTCCCTCCCCCCCCCCCCAGTCACTCTTTCAACAATTAGTAACAGGGGCACAGCTTCACCAGGAGAGACTGAGGGGCCCCTGCTCACCAGAATGTCCCACTGCCCAACGGTTAGAGTGCTCACTAGCGAGGTGGAAGACGCTCTAGTCAAATCCCTTTTCCCCCTCAGGTGGGGTTCTTAAACCAGAGGGCTCTCAAGTAAGTACCCTGACCAGTGGACTGAAAGTGAGGAGGGAAGTCCTCCTCTGCCTCCCACTCCTCCTCAGGTGTCAAGCTGCCACGAGCAGTCACGGCTAAACATCGCCAGCAGAGAAAGGCACCGACCTCTGTGGGAGGCATAGGTGCTGGACCCGGAGGTGCTGGGGTGCTGCAGAACCCTCTGGCTTGAGGTGGTTTCCATCCTGTAGAATCATAGAAGATTAAGGTTGGAAGAAACCTCAGGAGGTCGTCTAGTCCAACCCCCTGCTCAAAGCAGGACCAACCCCAACTAAATCATCCCAGCTAGGGCTTGGTCAAGCCAGGCCTTAAAAACCTCTAAGGATGGAGATTCCACCACCTCCCTAGGTAATCCATTCCAGCGCTTCACCACCCTCCTAGTGAAACAGTTTTTCCTAATATCCAACCTAGACCTCCCCCACTGCAACTTGAGACCATTACTCCTTGTTCTGTCATCTGCCACCACTGAGAACAGTCAAGCTCCATCCTCTTTGGAATCCCCCTTCAGGTAGTTGAAGGCTGCTATCAAATTCGCCCCCTCACTCTTCTCTTCTGCAGACTAAATAATCCCAGTTCCCTCAGCCTCTCCTCATAAGCCATGTGCCCCAGCCCCCTAATCATTTTCATTGCCCTCTACTGGACTCTCTCCAATTTGTCCAAATCCTTGCTGTAGTGGGGGCCCCAAAACTGGACACAATACTCCAGATGTGGCCTCACCAGTGCCGAATAGAGGGGAATAATCACTTCCCTCGATCTACTGGCAATGCTCCTACTAATGCAGCCCAATATGCCATTAGCCTTCTTGGCAACAAGGGCACACTGCTGACTCATATCCAGCTTCTCGTCCACTTTAATCCCCAGGTCCTTTTCTGCAGAACTGCTGCTTAGCCAGTCGATCCCCAGCCTGTAGCGGTGCATGGGATTCTTCCGTCCTAAGTGCAGGACTCTGCACTTGTCCTTGTTGAACCTCATCAGATTTCTTTTGGTCTAATCCTCCAACTTGTCTAGGTCACTCTGGACCCTATCCCTACCCTCCCACGTATCTACCTCTCCTCGCAGCTTAGTGTCGTCCGCGAACTTGCTGAGGGTGCATACCATCCCATTATTCACATCATTAATGAAGATGTTGAACAAAACCGTCCCCAGGACCAAGCCCCTGGGGCACTCCGCTTGATACAGGCTGCCAACTAGACGTTGAGTCATTGATCAACAGCTGGCTTATAGTCCACTTCCCCACTTACCTCAGGGCTTAGGTCTTCATCCCCCAGCAAACCTAGTTTAAAGCCCTCCTCACTAGATTAGCAAGCCTGCCTGTGAAGATGCACTTCCCTGTCTTTGTTAGGTGGATCCCATCTCATCCCATTTCCCAAAAGAAATCTGATGAGGTTCAATAAGGATAAGTGCAGGGTCCTGCACTTAGGACGGAAGAACCCAATGCACCGCTACAGACTAGGGACCGAATGGCTAGGCAGCAGTTCTGCGGAAAAGGACCTAGGGGTGACAGTGGACGAGAAGCTGGATATGAGTCAGCAGTGTGCCCTTGTTGCCAAGAAGGCCAATGGCATTTTGGGATGTATAAGTAGGGGCATAGCAAGCAGATCGAGGGACGTGATCGTTCCCCTCTATTCGACATTGGTGAGGCCTCATCTGGAGTACTGTGTCCAGTTTTGGGCCCCACACTTCAAGAAGGATGTGGATAAATTGGAGAGAGTCCAGCGAAGGGCAACAAAAATGATTAGGGGTCTGGAACACATGACTTATGAGGAGAGGCTGAGGGAGCTGGGATTGTTTAGCCTGCAGAAGAGAAGAATGAGGGGGGATTTGATAGCTGCTTTCAACTACCTGAAAGGGGGTTCCAAAGAGGATGGCTCTAGACTGTTCTCAATGGTAGCAGATGACAGAACGAGGAGTAATGGTCTCAAGTTGCAGTGGGGGAGGTTTAGATTGGATATTAGGAAAAACTTTTTCACTAAGAGGGTGGTGAAACACTGGAATGCGTTACCTAGGGAGGTGGTAGAATCTCCTTCCTTAGAGGTTTTTAAGGTCAGGCTTGACAAAGCCCTGGCTGGGATGATTTAACTGGGAATTGGTCCTGCTTCGAGCAGGGGGTTGGACTAGATGACCTTCTGGGGTCCCTTCCAACCCTGATATTCTATGATTCTATGATTCTATGATTCTTGCTAGCTATCCTTCTTCCTGGAACAACATCCCATGGTCGAAGAATCCAAAGCCCTCTCTCTGACACCACCTGTGCAACCACGCATTTACCTCCACAATTCGATGATCCCTACCTGGGCCTTTTCCTTCAATGGGGAGGATGGACGAGAACATGACTTGTGCCTCAAACTCCTTTATCCTTCTTCCCAGAGCCTCGTAGTCTGCAGTGACCCACTCAGGGTCATTCTTGGCAGTATCATGGTGCCCACGTGGGGAAGTAGGCAGGGGTAGTGGTCTGAGGGCTTGATCAGTCTCGGCAGACACTCCGTCACATCCTGAATTCTAGCTCCTGGCAAGCAGCACACTTTTCGAGTTACCTGGTCTGGTCTGCAGATGGATGACTGTGTCCCCCTGAGGAGGGAGTCCCCGACCACCACCACCCATCTCCTCCTCTTGGGAGTGGTGATCGTGGAACCCCCATCCCTAGGACAATGCATCCCAGGCCTTCCGATTGATGGGGTCTCCCTCTGATTCCTTCCCTCAGATAACGCTTCCAAACCATTCTCCACCATAGTACCTGTGCAGAGAGCCCAAAATCGGTTTCTTACCTCTATGTGCATTGGGGGTACATGGGCTCTCCTCTTTCTTCTTCTGGAGGTCACATGCTGCCAGTTTTCTTCCCCGTTTTGTACTGCCCTCTCTGATTCTTCAGCATGCTGTGCCTGCAGTACCAAATGCTGGCTTCTGTCCAGAAAGAATTCATTTTCTCTGATGCAGCACAGGGTTGATACTTGGGTCTCTAGTCCTTTAAGCTTCTCTTCCAATATGGAGACCAGTTTGCACTTACAGGGTTTACAGTTTGGTTCAATGACTCTCAGCACCCCTACTACACAGATTGTTCCAGCACCCCGGTGGGCTCCCACGTGAGGGCCAGAAGCGGGACCCCGAATGAGGGGCCGGTAGCAGAGCCGGAGCAGCAGCCAGACCCTGCATGTGGTGCCGGGAGCAGAACCCAGGGCACCCCATGTGCTCCCTGCTGTTTCATGTGCTCCCTGCTGTTACATACCCCCATGCCACCCTCAAAGAAGGGAATTCCACTGGGATCAGCACAATCTGTCGTGGGCAAGCCTGGCTGCGTTGGTGTAGGCCTATCCCAGCCTCGGGCCACCTCCTTCTCTGTCCAAGGAGCCCATATCCCATGAGACTGCTGCACTATTGGAGGAGCTGGTGAGAAGAAGGTTGGAAGCTCAAAGACCAGTGGGATTCCCTCTCTCTGACAGAGGGAGCTGCTGGGACAGAGAGGTTCTGGAGGGGAAATGCATAGGAACAACCCTGACTGGCATGCAAGCTGTGTTTAGCTGGGTTTGAGTTACCAGTAAAGCCAGACCCCAGGAAGAGGGGAAGGCAGGTCTCCACAGAAAGTGAACATCGTTTATTAGAAGCAGCTATAAAACACTGGCCCCGACAAAGCTAACAAATCAGATCTTTTAGCTAGAGGAGCCCGGCCCTTACTTCAGATGAGCTCACAGTGCGAGGGGTGGATATTTGGACTGGACAGCTTCACGATTGCTCATGTGAGCTGCCTTTTTGCATTATACCACCAGTGTGGCTTTTCTTTGCATTAATGCAATTGATATGTCTAAGCATGCAGACAAGCTTTTGAGTTATTAAAGAATGTGGCTTCCAGAACGCCCTGAGTAATTGGAGCGGTGAATTATTGGAGTTACTGGATAGGCAAATCCCCCTGTGTTGCATCTCAGGGAATTCTTTTAAATGTTAATCTGCACCTGCTGCGGGCAGAGGGAAGAGAGGTGATGGATATGCGTGGGAAGAGAATCGATAGGCCATGGGGACCTAGGCAAGAGGCATATTCTGGTTTCATGTCTGTGTGAACCAGGAGCAGCCCCACTAGATCCAACGGACTAATGCTGGTGTATGCGAGAAGAAAATCAAGCCCCTAGTGACATTTCTGTCTAATCCCGCTAGATATTTATTCCATGTTCATTGCCATGGTATCTAAGCCCCTGTGCAGTACGTGAGTTTAAGGATCCCTTAGGCTGCGTCCTTGTCAGATTGGAGCTGACTTGGCCCATGCGTGTGAGATTGAGTTCTTCAGATATGTTGGAGAATAACACATACAGTATGGACACAGGGTTGCTCATACATTTCCCTTCAGATTCCCAGAGCTGGTTCGTTTCTTGCTCAGGATATGAGAGAACTCAGGACTGTTCGTTTGTCTCTTCGCCCCAGTGACGTGTCTGCACAGTAGCACGAAGAGACCTGGCTTTGCAGTTTTGGAGCTCGCGCGCAAACGCTGTGTTCCAGCTTTAGAACAAAACCACAAGAATTTGAGGCGTGGAAAAATGTGAGCTGCGATTTCCTTCCCATTGATGTCACTGCGAAGAGAGTGGAGCCCACATTTTGAAACTGTATTTCTGTTGAGACAGAGAAGGGTTTAATTAAGGGGAAAGATTGAAAATAACAAGCATAACCCAAACTACGTGTTAGAGACGTCCCAGAGCAAAGCACCCCAACAGGGTTCCATGCCTGAGCGAAGCACTTGCACCCCAGAAGTATGTAGTATTTGGGTTCAAGTAGCCCCCAGAGACACCAGCAGAGATCAGGGCCCCACTGGAACAGCAGGAGGCTGGAGCCATTGCAGCTCTGGACTGCATAGGGCGTCATCCCCCACCAGCCAGCCACAGCGGCATGGAACTTTTGCTGGGGTCTGTGTGCAGGGTTTTTCTCCATTAGGTTGATTTTTCCATGGGGGCCCAACAGGGAGTCTCTGCACCCCCTCTTGGCTGGGTGTGGCCTAGCAGCTTTCCTCCTCTTTTGGCAATGGCCCATGCTAGCCATGCAGTGGTCTGCCTCTTCCTAAGACTCGGCCCTCTGGCCAGGTCACTTTTAGTCCAGCCCCTTCTGGGGACAACTGAGTTCCCACTGGTCTGGCAGTTCCCACTGAGTTCCCACTGAATTCCCACTGGTCTGGCAGAGTCACGCCAGAGCTTAGGCCCAACTTCAGGCTTTTGGACCTGCCAGTCCTTGGCCCTGGGGCCTTCACGCCCTGCCATAGGTGGGCCGGTGGGTTCCAGTCCAGGTACCGTCTGTGGAATATATGAGAGACCTTCTGTTGTATCCCCAGGCTGCTTCCTACTGGGCCCTCAGAGGCTGTCCCCCGGCTGCCTGTCTGGAGGGCCCCCAAAAGAGGAACCAAATTAGTTATGCGGGGCAAAAGAGAAAAGACACAAGCAGATCCCGCACCAGGCCCATGTGCTCAAAGTGGGTTATGACATCTAGGAGTCTCTGCTTAGGTCCTGTCCCCAGCTGGGCCTTCTTTCACAGTGCTGAGCTGGGCTTTCCCTCTTCTAACCCCCCTTCCAGGCGTGGCTCCTCTCCCAGGTGGGATGACTGGGCCCACAGGCGCTTGTTAACCCCTTCCTGGCCAGGGTGGGGTCTGTGCAGCCCACCACAGACACCTCACTGTCATGGCCAGGTCAGGAGGAGCCTTCGGCTTGGATGCAGGCCCGGAGCCTGTGAGCGATGCCGATGTCCCCGCAGGCATTGGTGCCATCTGGAAGCTGGCACTGGGGGCTAAATGGCGTATCTTGCTGTGGTGCTTGGAACCCGCACTGCTGCCTCTGGGTTTCCAGGGGGAGTGTGAGGAGCTGGGTTTGCCCTTTCAAGCTCTCGGTGGCTTTGGCCCTGCATACCTGCGAGGTGCCTCTCTCCCCAGGGACACGCCACAGCTGGGATCAGCAGGGGGGCTGCGGCGGGAGCTGCACCGGCAGAATGCGAGGGGGTTGGGGGCTGGTTGGGAGGGCCCTGTGGGGTGGGACTTCACTCCCAGCCCCAATCTGAAATATCCCTGGTCCGACACCCATTGGGGCTCACTGCCATATTCCTCTTTCCCGCAGCCCTTTAGAAATGGAGGATCATGGGAGGGGGCAGCTGAGGCTCACTGGTGGGGGTCCCACGGCTGCTGCGCTGTAGTTATGTCAGGGTGTTTGTGAGGTATTGGTTGCACGGCACCTGGCTAGCTGCTCGCTGTCAGTGTGTCTACACATCTCGGGTACACACATAGGAGAGACACTGTGCTGGGAATGTCCAAACGCAGCTGGCAGCCAGTCAGTCCCTGCCCCAAAGAGCATGCAGTCTGGGACCTCCGACCCTGCCATGGCACCCAATGGGAGGGGACCTAGATAGCAGCAAGGCACTATCTCAGAGTCACTGCACTGCTGGGTCAGTGTGCATGGCACACTGGGGTGGGTCCTGGTGGGTGTGGCTCTGCCCAGACAGGAAGGAGGCAGGAAATTCCCCTGAGAGGAGGATCAGGGTGGGAGTGTGCTGGCAGGGGAGGGCAGGTGAAAGCACCTTGAAGTCAGCAGTATCAAAGGCAGGACGGGAGCTTCCTATGTCCCCTCTTCCAGTGATTAACACCCATTCTGTTGCGTACTGAGCTCTGTGTCACTCTGTGTCATCACTCTGGGGATGCTGCCTGCTTGTGCTGACCCACCAAGAAGTAGCACACAAGGCCACGTAACCGGACAGTGGGTGGGTGTAGGGCACAACAGCATGGGGTAAGGGGGAACACGGGGTCAGGTCTAGGAACATGCAGTCGCTGTATTACCTACTTGTAAAATTTAGAGGCCTCCTGGCTTTGTGAGGCCAGTCAATGCTATTAGAGATGGTATTTGTTTTTGAGGACAGGTCACTTTGGATGTACACGGCCCCCAAAGGTTTTGTACTTCGCTCTCTGGGAAAGCATCTTCATTGCTCCATTGTGTCTAAGGCCCAAAGGGACCATGAGATCATTGAGTTTGACCTCCTCTATAGCACAGGCCAGAGAACCTTACCCGCTTAGCCCTGTGATGCCCTCATATCCTCTGGCTTAAAGGGTATCTTACAGAAAGGGAGCCAGACTTGAGTTGCTGACACCAAGAGATGGGGAGTCCACCACTTCCCTTGGTGACTTCTCACTGTGAGCAACACTAGCAAGGTGGTGGTGAGCAGAAGCACCCTCGCTATTGTAGCACACCCATCACCCAGTATCGAGCACCCAGCACAAATACATACAGACGGAGAATTGAAAAGGAAAGTGGCTGTTGGCAAGGTATTTCCTGTGAGAGCACTCACTGCAGGAGGCCATCAGCTGGGGGAGTTCTTGTCAATGAAGGTACTTAAAAGACTCACATGTAGAGTGGGCCCCCACCCGTGCTGCTCCTTCATGAATTTCCTCGCGTGGTATGTTTAGCTCACCTTGAATTTTAAGCTCCTAACTCCTTGCATATAAATAAGGGTCCTTTCTTTCTGCTGCACAAACGCTACCTACACTGGAAAATAGAGATGGGTTTGAGGATATCCTTGCTTGTCCATTAAGTTTTAATGAAATCTGAAGTATGAGCATGTTTAACCCAACAGGAGAACTATTATGACATCATCTCCAGTGCATTTGGTTAGCTTCTGTTACATGTGGGCCAACAGGGCCAACGGCCACGTTTCATTAAACGTTGGCATACTATATTCTGAGTGGGTTCAACAGTCACGTTTTTTCAAAGGGAGGCCCTATGTCAAAATGAAACACAGTTCCATCGGAACCGCCATGAATCACTGAATCTCCTAGCAGACTCCAGTGCCCTCTTTGCACGGCATCCATTCTGGTTAGCCAAGAGCTGGAAGCCTGGAATGAGAAACCTGGCGGGGCTAGAGAAAAATTAGCCTGTTCTGGCATGAAGTGATGTGGCTAAACCATCCAAGGATGTTACACAAAGGCGATGTAACCGAAGTGCAGCTAGGCAGGCACTTGGAGGACACTAAAAGCATCTGCAATTGCTTTGTTCTCTACGTGTTGGCGCTTCTCAGATGGCGGCTGTATATGTGCTATTATTGTATTAACTGGCACTCTCTCAGAAAAAAACACAACACAACCCTATTGGAATTAGACGTGGTTACTCATAAACAAGCAGGGTCCAATGTCCTCTTTGCAGACGGAATGAGTTGCACACTTTGCTAAATCCACCTTGTCTTTCCCCCCACGTCATGTTCTTTCTCATCTAAAGGTGTTTACTGCTGGTTGGAGACAAGAGGAGCAGTCTGTCCACCAGGACCTCACAGGCCGTTTGCACCCCCGCCATGTGCACACACAGAGTTCTAGTCCAGAAGAGACATTTCAGAACTAGCATCTTCGGATTCATTTCCACAAGTGGGCTTTTCAGGCGGAGACTCAGGGAGTTGCTAATTGGATACCCTGCTGCCTCATGATTTCATTGCAAGTTGGGTGCTTTTTCTGAAGCTCCAGCTCCTGGAGGCGGGAGATTAGGTAAGGGGCCTAGATTTTGTTTTAAAAAGGAACTTTCTAGCCCACGTGGTTGCAGAGAAACATTTGAAAATGCAACTCAAGTGTACCCGAAAGACTCAGAAACCAGAAGGCAAATATAAAGCACACCAAGTATATTCCTTTTTTAAAGATTGCATGATTTTTAAACCCCCTCATGATTTTGCTGAGGCCTGATTCACGAGCTTTGAGCTCCTGGTATTGGTGACACTGCCAAGGCTTTCCCCTCCACGCTGCCAGTCCCAATCCATCTCAGGCTGGATGTCCGTGCTCGACCGGGTCGAACATTTTTTGTGGAAAAAAACTCACAATTTTTCACTGCAAAAATGATCTGCATTCAAACAGTTAGCTCTGTCCTGCCAGCACATTTTAAACATGGCAGTCCCTGTCCACACTAAGAACACAGTCGAGCTTAGCATCATGCAAGTTACAACATGGTACTAACATCGTTTGTCCCATGACGCACTTCCTGGCGTCACTCAGAATGTTGGTGGATGGAGGCAAATGGGGGAGAACCCCTTGTTCTGTAAATCACTGGAGACCTTCTAGGTTCTGAGCCATCAGTCTGGTGCCAAAACCACAGCAAGAATTCAAAAAGAAAGAAGTGGGATTTTATAAGAATGAACGGATAATGTTGGGACAGTTGGATCAGCCTCTCTGTGCTGGAGCTGTCCTTCACACAGAGCCGAGTGGATTAGGAAGGAAGTAACTAGCTCTCCCAGATTGTCCTGCTCTACCAGGCTGCTTGGCAAATAACAGCTCTCATAGCCTGGTCAAGGGAAAAACACCTGCTAAAGATCACAGCCTTGCAGAATACAATAAATAAGTAGCTGTTCCCAGGAGATAAGTGCCTAGAAGATGTCAGAGTGAGGGATCTGACCCCTGTCATCTTATGTTTCTCTGTCATGGACTATACCAAAACAATTATTTTTCCTGGAATGTTACAAAAATTGCATGCACAGATTTTAATTGTAGTCACCTGTGCATTATAGAGACAACTGTGCTCAATAAAGGTTAAATGTCTAGTGCATTAGTTTAGAGACCATTTGTTTGGCTGCTGTTGGAGCTCACATAACTTCCTTTTATACAACTTGAAAGATTTAGGAAGAAACCTGGCAATGGCGTCAAATTAAGCAAAGGGGCTAATAAGTATGTGTGTGTTTGCTAGTGGGATTGAGGTACCCATGGAGTGCTTGACATAAGCAAGCAGGTGATGTTATTAACACATGATTGAGCTTCCACAATTCTAGTGTCTGGCCAGTGTATTTTATGATGCCTGTTTGTATCTGTCTGACCATACAGAAGAAGACTATTCAGACAGCGGATGGTGCTAATGTTGTCTTTGAATGGGGCAGAGGAAGTTGCTGTCAGCTGTAGCTTACTGTATAATCAAAGTGAGATACTGTATATTTTAAAATAGTGTACGAAAGACAACGTATAATATGATCCCAAAGAAAATAATGACTCCCACTCTCTAGCAGCTGGCTCTTCTCTATTTCATCCCCAGCTTTGATGACACCCAGAAGTATATTTTGTTAACATTCAAAGTAATCAAAATAATTTCTAATATGAAAATCATTATCCAGAATTGCTGCTACCCTTAATTGCCCAATACGCTGTATAACTCTACCTCCGTCTAATGTGTGAGATGTTCTTGTCTGTCAAATCTCAAAATACGAAATTCAAAACAAGAACTCCCTTGACAAAAGCAGTGCAGAACATTCGACTTCCATCCACCCTTTGTATTCTCTGCAGCTCGGCCCCCACCATCTGCTTTATGAATGTGCATGACTCTGGTGACGGTTTCTCAGTATGTAGATGAAGGAACAGAGGATTTTACATTCAAATAATGGAAGGTGGTCTCATTTAAACTCAGAGAAACAAAGCAATCAGTCCATCTGTACACTACCCTGTCGCATAACTCAGTGTTCTCCTTCATTGCTTTGAATACCTTGCTGTCCACCCGATCCACTGTTATTGGCCCCAGCTGAAATCAGGGCCTCACTGGGTTATGCACATAAATAATAAGAGCTTAACCCCGCCCCAAAGAGCTTATGATCTACACAGACAAGACAGACGAGTGTAGGGAAAGGGAAAATCATAATTCACTTTGTATGGATGGGGGAAGGAGAGATCAAGTGGTTTGCCCAAGGTCACACAAGAAGTCACAAGACTGGGAACTGGCCCCAGGTCTCCTGATTCCTGGCCCAGTGCCTTCATGACAAGAGTTTTTCATGTGTTTTTCTGCCCACAGCCTCGTCACTCATGGATAAGGCTGCGAGTCTGTCATGGAGGTTGCGGAACTCACGGAGTCCGTGACTTTCCGCGACCTCCGTGACTTCTGCAGCAGCCAGTGCGGCTGACACCAGGGCCGCCTAACCAGATGGCCCCGAGACCACCTGCACCATCCGCTGCTGGAGTGGCCCCAGAGCCAGCTCCACTAGGCACGGCTCGGTGGCCCCCAGCTGTTGTCCACAGGGACCGCCCGAGCAGCAGCTGGTGCTGCTGGCTGCACAGATGGCCCAAACAGCGGCTAGTGCTGCTGGCCCCGTGGACGGCCTGAGCAGCAGCCAGAGGGGCTGTTCCTTGGGGCCTCCCAGAGCAGTGGCGCCCTGGAGATCCCCCCCAACTAAGATTTAGTCAGGGATATTTATAGTAAAGGTCATGGACAGGTCACGGGCCATGAACTTTTGTTTATTGCCCGTGACTTGTCCATGACTTTTACTAAAAATACCCGTGACTAAATTCTAGCCTTAGTCATGGATTGATCTATACCAGAGTGATCTTCAATCTAGCAAAGAGATAACTGTATCCAAGGGCTGGAAGCTCAAGTAAAAAGAATTCAAAATGAGATCAAATGTCTATCAATGAGGGCGATCAACTGGAGCAGATTCCTGAGGCATGTGGTGCATTCTCCATCATTTGCAGCTTTAAATCGAGACTTGGAGTCTTTCTGAACAACCTGCTCTGTCACGACCATTAGTTTTGGCTCTGATGCCAGAATCACTGGGTAAAAATCCCTGGCCTGTGCTATGCAGGAGGTCAGACTAGATGATCACAGTAGTCCCTTCTGGCCTTAAAATCTATGCATACATGTAAGTCAGGTATGCTTCTAATATTCCACTAGAATGAATATTCCATATGTGTCAGCAGCTGCCATTTCTTCTGTCAAGTGTCTGGAGTGGCTCATGACCATGAGTGCTCAGGGCAGACTGTCAAGAAGCAGGCAGAGACCCCAAATTCATGGTATGCTCTATGATTAGATTTCACCAACCCAATACCAAATGTAAACTCCTAAAGAACTATAACAGTCTTATCATGGAGTCCTAGGCAGCCCCTCTGGGCATTCCAGTCTGTCTTGCCACCCAAGCAAGCTGGTCTTAGTGACAGTTGGTTGCTATACAGCAAAGACCACAAAATATTCAGGTTGCTTCCAGTCCCAAGAGACCAGTCACTTAACCCAGATCAATGTATACCTTAGGTCTCTCGCCCAAGACAATGCTCATAGCCAATCCTGTAGTAAACTAACTAAAGGTTTATTAACTAGGAAAAAGAAATGAGAGTTATTCCAAGGTTAAAGTAGGCATACACACAAATGAGTTGCAGTGTATAGTTTTAAAAGGTGACAAAGCTGTAGCAATCTGTCAGCTCTGAATGTCTTTGAGGGCTAACCCAGGTTGACCCTGGGGATCTCTGCTTCTGGTTCGTAGCTCTGGCCCTGTGAGAGTCCAAACAGCAAAAGAGGTTTGTTTGGTTTTTTTTGCTCAGCTATCTTTAGTTCCTTCTTCCAGAATTCAAGCTGATGGGATGAGCCCTTTGCACGTAGCCTCTTCATGGGTGCAGGGGGGCAATTAGCAATGTCTTTGTATTGTGAAGTCCCACAACGGACCATTTAATTTTGATGGGCTTCTTGATGGGCAGGAGATGATCCCTCCTGACTGGGTTCACAGTTTCAGAGCAAACACTTTCTACAATCTTCAGTATAACTTTATAGCCTGTGATACAAATGCTATAAGCGAGATTAATGCATGCAGTGACTTACAAGCATTTCATAAAGTCTAAACACTAAACACACTGTTACAAGTTCAATACCCATCTTAGCCAGACTAACACACAGGGGACACAGACTAGACCAGCAATCAATTTGGCCAGAGTTGGTACCTGATCTGCCGGCGTCATACCTTCCTTTTAGATTGCACTTCTAACCTGAAAAGTGACCTAGTATCAATAGAATAACATGGTCCATATTAACTGAGTCAAATTCACTGAGTGAGAAAGTGAGCAGATACATTTTCCTAGCTGTCAGTCCTGTAAAGTCACGCACACTGGCCAGCCAAGCTGGGTTCTTCTCATCTCACAAGGCCTAACCAGCGCTAACGTTTCTACAGGCCAAATTATGCTCTGGGCGACACCTAAACTAGCCACCCCCATCTTCCAATAATGTCTTCGGTGATGCCTATGAAATGCCCGGGTTACATTTGTGAAAGCTAATGAGGGTAGCACCGGTGTCAGTGCGGACATAACATGGCCTGGAGAACCTTTATTGCCAGTTAAGATGCGTGAGGTGGGATGAACCAGCTGGACTGTCCGAGCCCAGGGTGAGCTCCTCAGAATAACATCAGGCGCGGCAGTTCACGGACCTTCCCCTCCCGGC
Source organism: Caretta caretta (assembly GCF_965140235.1). Lineage (NCBI taxonomy): Eukaryota > Metazoa > Chordata > Testudines > Cheloniidae > Caretta > Caretta caretta. The sequence continues at coordinate 125,597,013 of NC_134210.1, forward strand.
CCACACCCTGTCGGTCTGTTTCAGCCACGAGGAGCAGCCAGCCCTCATTCTAGACTGGGAGCTCTCTGTGGCAGGGGCCTTCCCTGGTGTGCACAGTGCCCAGCACAACGCAGGCCGGATCCATGACAGGACCTCTTGGCGCTACTACAATACACATGGTAGATAACAGCCAGAAAGCAATGCTCTGATACTTGAAAGCCTGATGCAGCAGGTATTTCACGGATATCGATTTAACCTCATCCTAGCAAAATCTCTGGGTGTACAACTACCTATAGGCCCCAAATTCCTCTTGCTGGGATGTGGGAATATTTATTTAAGTCAAGTCCTCCAGGTGGATTTCAGGTGGTCCCACAAAAACAAAATCATACTGAGGAGCAGATCCTCTTCCCACTTATCTCTAGTTACCCCTGGCAAGTGGCAGCCACAATTTGGTTTGAATAAGGCACAGTTCAACAGCAGGTGGTAATAGTTAAGACCACGAGTTGCTAGTCAGTGGCTACTAGCTGTGATTCATCAGAACCAGCTAGCCAAGGAAAGGTTGGAGCCCTACGACAAAGGAGTTTGGTTATTGAAGGCTCTGCTGAATCCAGACTGGTTGTGAGGAAGGCGGGCTGGTCGTGACTGACAGGAGAGCCAGTCCCTGCCCTCGGGTTGGGTTGTGTCCCCATTAGCTCTTCTCCTGGCCTGCCCGTGTGGGAGTGGGGGGCAGCAGGCCCTCTCTCTGCACATGCTCAATGATGGCCGTGTAACAGAAATAGTACTGCTCGGGGGTCTGGATGCTGAAGGCCCTCTGCGTTCTCATCCGCATCACCATCTGGGGCACGTTCAGCGTGCCCATGTCCTGCAGCTGAGAGAGGCAGATGTCCAGCGCGCAGAAGGTACCTGTCCTGCCGATGCCAGCGCTGCAGTGGACCACCATAGGCGGCCCTCCTGCGTGACCTTTGAAGCGAGGCCCCAGGACACTGGCCGCCAACCTCTGCTGCTGCTTGACTGCCCCCAGGAAGTCGATCAGAGTGATCAAATTCTTGTCAGCAAGTTAAGGAAGTATGGGCTGGATGAATGCACTACAAGGTGGGTAGAAAGCTGGCTAGATTGTCGGGCTCAATGGGTAGTTATCAATGGCTCCATGTCTAGTTGGCAGCCGGTATCAAGTGGAGTGCCCCAAGGGTCGGTCCTGGGGCCGGTTTTGTTCAATATCTTCATAAATGATCTGGAGGATGGTGTGGATTGCACTCTCAGCAAATTTGCGGATGATACTAAACTGGGAGGAGTGGTAGATACGCTGGAGGGGAGAGATAGGATACAGAAGGACCTAGACAAATTGGAGGATTGGGCCAAAAGAAATCTGATGAGGTTCAATAAGGATAAGTGCAGGGTCCTGCACTTAGGACGGAAGAACCCAATGCACAGCTACAGACTAGGGACCGAATGGCTAGGCAGCAGTTCTGCGGAAAAGGACCTAGGGGTGACAGTGGACGAGAAGCTGGATATGAGTCAGCAGTGTGCCCTTGTTGCCAAGAAGGCCAATGGCATTTTGGGATGTATAAGTAGGGGCATAGCGAGCAGATCGAGGGACGTGATCGTTCCCCTCTATTCGACATTGGTGAGGCCTCATCTGGAGTACTGTGTCCAGTTTTGGGCCCCACACTTCAAGAAGGATGTGGATAAATTGGAGAGAGTCCAGCGAAGGGCAACAAAAATGATTAGGGGTCTGGAACACATGAGTTATGAGGAGAGGCTGAGGGAGCTGGGATTGTTTAGCCTGCAGAAGAGAAGAATGAGGGGGGATTTGATAGCTGCTTTCAACTACCTGAAAGGGGGTTCCAAAGAGGATGGCTCTAGACTGTTCTCAATGGTATCAGATGACAGAACGAGGAGTAATGGTCTCAAGCTGCAGTGGGGGAGGTTTAGATTGGATATTAGGAAAAACTTTTTCACTAAGAGGGTGGTGAAACACTGGAATGCGTTACCTAGGGAGGTGGTAGAATCTCCTTCCTTAGAGGTTTTTAAGGTCAGGCTTGACAAAGCCCTGGCTGGGATGATTTAACTGGGAATTGGTCCTGCTTCGAGCAGGGGGTTGGACTAGATGACCTTCTGGGGTCCCTTCCAACCCTTATATTCTATGATTCTATGATTCTATGAATATTCTGATTTATAGCAATTAAAGAACCTGGATTAGGGCCTGTGTGGCTTGCAGCCAGGAATGACTTTTAGCCCTACAGCTGCAAAGCCAAATATTTTTCTATTTTAAAGGAAGCTGTTGATCCCAAGCTCTGGTATAAACACGGATAACTCAGTTTTATCACCTAACTGCCAGAGGACAAGGCCTTCCATTAGAACAGCCACACAAAATATATTCTGCTCATAAACCCCCAATGGCCCAGTGCTTCAGAGCATGGCATTTTAGTGTGGAAGAGGGAGATATGTTATTAAGACCGTTACCCACCTGGCGAGGACTCTTATAAATTCAGCTGATGCTAGAAGTATTATCGCAGGACTCTGCTGGCTTCTGCTTTCTAACCAGAGCCGTCACTCTCCTGTTTTCAGCCCAGCAAAACACTTAGGGTGAAATGCTGGCACAAGCAAAGTCAATGACAAAACTCCCAGCGACGTCAATAGGAGCAGGATTTCAGCCGTAGGGGCTGACCCGGCACGCTGGGCTGTCTGTAGAAATTTGACCACTGCCATCTCTCCCTTGTCTGTTTTCATGTATCCACTTCAATCACATCTACATGAAAGAAGGGAAGTGGGTTTCTGCCTTGACTCTGAATGTTCCTGATGCTGTAGTTTTAAATTCGATGCTTAACAATACTAGCTGGTCGGAGGGCTGAAGTCAGGGATTTCAGCCCAGGTGTGGAAGATGTAGAGTCCTTAGAAAAACAGCTTCCAATCCCTGGAGTGGTTTGTCAGCTCTTTTCAGGAGGGAGGATACAGTGAGGGTTGTGCACCTTAGCATGAGGAGCTCTCTTTTATAAGCTTCTGCAAAACTCTTAAAGATGCCCTGGCATTTTTTGCTAAATTAAGGCATTTGACCCAACGTACTTTGCCAACTCCTCACCCCTCCAGTCCAGTGGGGATTAGATATTGCAAGTTGAGACTGTGTCCTCTCAAAGAACTCCCTGGTTTCTACAGTCACAGGCAGTTTGGGTGGAATCTGAGTGATTTTCTCCACAACACACCTAGAAATTTTCTCTCAATAGGAGGAATTCTAATCAACTATCAAGTGGAGACAGTTGGATTAATCTGGCTGTCCACCACCCAGAACAAATCCGCTGATTTCAGATTGCATGGATGATGTGGCAAACCAGAGACCCTCCTCTTTGTCTCCCGCAAATCGCAGCATAGGAGCTCAGAAACAGAAGTGACCAACTGCAGGTGGAGACTTGCACCCCACATGCTCCAGCTATCTCCTCTCTCACATCACCCATCACACGTCACCTGGCAACCAATCCCAGGAATGGGACTTCTGATATCTATAAGAAAGAACAAAGGACTGTGGTAAAAACCTTCTGAACTACGGACCGACTGGCCTCTCAGAGTAAGAGTCCTCTCCCTCAGAAACATTCCCGTTCTCCTAGACAGATCATGCAAGAAGGAAAGGTTTGCCTGACCTCCATCCACAGGAGGGAACACCCAGATATCCAGCTCATACAATGGCCTACTTGCCCCTCTACCAGCTCCATCTCAAATGCTAGATCAACAGTATGGCCAACTGCATCTGTTCAGCGTCATAGACTGTGAGGCCAGAAGGGACCATTCTGACCTCCTGCATAACACAGCCCAGAGAACCTCACCAGATTCTTGAGTCAAACTCACTGCTTCTTGCTGAGCTGGTGCAGATCTTCAATACCAGTAGCCAGTGGTCCCACGGCAGCCATGAAATCCTGAACTAACTTAGAAGAGTTGTCATCAATATGCAGGTTTTAGTCACCAAGTACTATCAGCCTCAACTCTCCAACTTCATCAACCGAGCCGGGACATTGCAGTGCTTCAGTGCAACTTTATCCACTCTGAGCAGTCCCATATTCACTCTATATGGGACTTACACAGACACACGGTATTCAGTCCAGTTTTGAGATGAGAAACTACAGGAGAACAGCTAAAGAAGAGAGACAACCAAACAATCAAACACAGAAGAACAGGAAGTTGTCTTTGGGAGGTCTGGAAGTGAAACTTCTGGCCATATGCTGTGGAAAATGTGCTTGGTGAAATACATTTGAACAAAGATCCAGGGAGTATGAGAAGATTTTCACAGTTTGAAAGAGAGACAATGACCAGCCGTTCGTATTTGCAGGGTGGGTGGGTTGAGAGAAGAACCAAGCTGCAGAATCCTCTTTCCTGTTCCATGCTGGGAACTTTGCAAAACACCAGCAGGCTTCGTGGGAGTAGAGCGACCCCTGAGCAGTTTCTCCCCTGACACTCAGAATGGGTGTTCACTGAATGATTTACGGAAGCTGACAGCACAATGCTGCAGGACTTCTTGGCTGTAGAACTTCTGAAGGTGATTAAACTCTCACCTTCAGACAAGCAAGCCTGGTTTAATACAATTGTGATAAGCAGAACACGGTGTAATTTGATTCATCTCACTTCTGATTATATGAGTTTCTGCTTAAGTGACTAATGAACATCGATAGCACAGGGGGAGATGTATTAAATGACAGACTCCTAGTCAATCAGAGAGGAAGAATGGCCTTGTGCTTAATCACGGAACCAAAAAAATGTAGGGCTGGAAGGGACTTTGAGAAGTCATCAAGTCCAGCCCCTGCACGGAGACAGCAACAAGTAACCCTAGACCATCCCTGACAAGGATTTGCCCAATTTGTTTTTAAAAGTGTCCAGTGATGGGGACTCCACAACTGCCCCTGGAAGCCTGTTCCAGAGCTTAACTCCCCTGAGAGATAGAAAGTTTTCCTAATATCTAACCTAAATCTCCCTGCTGCCGATTAAGCCCGTGACTTTTTGTCCTACCTTCAGTGGACACAGAGAACAGTTGATCACAATTCTCTTTCGAACAGCCCTGAACATATTGGAAGACTGTTGTCAGGTCCCCTCTCAATCTTCTTTTCTCAGGATAAAACCGGCCCAGTTTTTTACCCTTCCCTTGTAGGTCAGGCTTTCTAAACTTTTGATCATTTTTGCTGCTTGCCTCTGCACTCTCCAATGTATCTACATCTTTCCTCAAGTGTGGTGCCCAGGATTGGACACAGTACTCCAAATCCATCTTGCCCATCTTTAAAGAAGGGAAGAAGGAGAATCCGGGGAACTACAGACCGGTCAGCTTCACCTTAGTCCCTAGGAAAAGCATGGAGAAGTCCTCAAGGAATCCATTTTGAAGCACTTGGAGGAGAGGAAGGTGATCAGGAACCGTCAACATGGATTCACCAAGGGCAAGTCATGCCTGACCAACCTGATCGCCTTCTATGACGAGATAACTGGCTCTGCGGATGTGGAGAAAGCAGTGGACGCGATATATCTTGACTTTAGCCAGGGGTGAAAGTAAGTCAAGTGACTTACCAGTACGCTGGGGCAGCTCTGGCCCCCGGAAGGGGCGGGGCTAGTGCGGAAGGGGCGGGGCTGAGGGGGTCAGAGCCAGCCCCAGCCCACCCTGTAAGGTAAGTGGCCCCCCCTTCTCCTCCGGAGTAGCAGCAGCAGCCCAGGGCTCCGGGGGCTATTTAAAGGGCCTGGGGCTCCCCTGCTTCTACTGCCCCGGTCCTTTAATTAGCCTCTGGAGCCCTGGGGAAGGGGCGGGGCTCCAATAGCTATTTAAAGGACCAGGGCGGTAGAGGCAGCTGGAGCCCCAGCTCTTTAAATAGCCCCCGGAGCCCCCGCTACCCCAGGGCTCTGGGGGCTATTTAAAGGGCCTGTGGCTCCCCTGCTTCTACCACCCCGGTCCTTTAAATAGCCCCTGGAGCCCTGGGTTAGAGGCGGCGGGGCTCCAGTGTCTATTTAAAGGGCCAGGGCGGTAGAAGCAGGGTAGCCCCGGGCCCTTTAAATAGCCACCGGAGCCCCGCAGCTGCTACCCCAGGGCTCCAGCAGCGGGGCTCTGGAGGCAATTTAAAGGGCCTGGGGTTCCAGCCACTGCTGGGAGCCCCAGGCCCTTTAAATTGCCCCCTGGGGAAGCCGGGCTGCCCCAGTACAGTGCACCGGCTCTTGCCGATAGGCCGTACCAGGGCGTACCGGCTTACTTTCACCTCTGACTTTAGCAAAGCTTTAATACCGTCTCCCACAGTATTCTTGCCAGCAAGTTAAAAAATTGGATTGGATGAATGGACTATAAGGTGGATAGAAAGCTGGCTAGACCAGTTCTCCAATTCGTCAAGGTCATTTTGAATTTGAAACCTGTCCTCCCAAGTGCTTGCAACCCTTCCCAGGTTGGTGTCATCCACACATTTTATTAGCGTTCTCGCCATTCCATTATCCAAGTCATTAATGAAAATATTGAATAGTATTGAATGTTCTAAACTGGGACTAACGAGACCTGGGTGCCGTGCCTGGCTCTGGTACAGATTCCCCAAATGACCTTAGTCAAGTCATTTAATCTCTGTGGGCCTCAGTTTGCCATCTATAAAATGGAGATAATAATACTTTGTCAGTTCACAACTGTGCAACACGAGCTCTTGAAGGTCAGGGCTTCAATGGGGCCATGCTCTTGACTGGAGCCTGCAGGTGCTACTGTCATATCAATAATCATAAATAATCATAAATCCAGGGCTTTTCATGAAGTAGGCAAAAAAAGAATAGTGGGGAAGGAACCTGTCCCTTTTTGCAGGGATAGTAAACCTCCTGCTTCAGGATTCAAACCAATCTCTAACTATTAGAGACTAGGATGAGACCTAATGTGCAGGCAGATTATTCACATGTGTGTTATAGAGTTCTTACACCTTTCTCTGAACCATCTGGCACTAGCCACTGCCAGAGACAGCCCTGGCTCTGATCCTCTCTAGTGACTCCTATGTGCCCAACTGCTTTCATATAAGAAACTCATCTCAGCTAAATTACACCAATTCGCCCCCCAATGGTAACAGACTTCGGTCTCAGTTTTATAGTCCTTACTTTGGGCAAAATTCCCATTTGAAATCAATTGGAGATTTACCTGAGTAAGAATTGCAAGAACGGGTCTATGGTCTGACTCACAGTTTTAAACAACTTTGAACCAATGTTTATAATCATGTAACAGAAGAACAGAACAGAAGAATGGCCCTACTGGGTCAGACCAAAGGTCCACCTAGCCCAGTATCCTGTCTTCTGACAGTGGCCAATGCCAGGTGCCCCAGAGGGAATGAACAGAACAGGGAATCATCAAGTGATCCATCCCCTGTGGCCCATTCCTAGCTTCTGGCAAACAGAGGCTAGAGACACCATCCCTGCCCATCCTGGCTAATCGCCATTGATGGATCTAGCCTCCATGAATTTATCCAGTTCTTTTTTGAACCCTGTTATGGTTTTGGCTTTCACAACATCTTCTGGCAAGGAGTTCCACAGGCTGACTGTGCGTTGTGTGAAGAAATACTTCCTTTTGTTTGTTTTAAATCTGCTGCCTATTAATTTCATTTGGTGACCCCTGGTTCTTGTGTTATGAGAAATAGTAAACAATACTTCCTTATCTACTTTCTCTACACCAGTCATGTAGAAAAGGAACGCTGTATCACTGGTTAAGATAAGGAATTGCCAAAATAAAGCAAACCAGTTAGTCTAGCATCCCATCTCTGACACTAGCCCCACATCCATCAGAGGAATGTGAAAAATCCCCTGCACCTGGACAATTGTGCAATTCTGTCCCACCCGGTATACTTCTCCTTCGCCTCAGCTGGCAAAGACATTGTGCCCTGAGGCAGGAAGTCTCATCATATTTATTACTACTCTTTTAACTGCTGCCATATAAGACTATCTTTTGACTACAGTGGAGAAAAATCTAACCCATTAGGCATTGCAGCAGGGTATTTTACAATGTCGTCTGGACTTGGAATAATGCATACAATGGGAACTGGTAGAGGGCTCACTGAGGCCCTCTAAAATACGGTTCCTGTATATTCCATACAAGTATTGTTTTAGTATTCAAATCTCATTTTACATGAGATTAAAAGTATAATTCTAAAAAAATGTAATAAACCCCTCTGAGGTTCAGTGGAGAACAGAACTACAAGAAGGGATGAAATAAAGCTTTTTCTTAGCAGGGTTATGAACATTCCTTGAAAAAATAGTGTTAATTCTTTCCATTGTAAGCTCCTCAGGGCAGTGAACTTATCTGCCAATGTATTTGTATAGCACCTACCACTGCGGGGCCCTTATCCTGAATTGGGTGCTTCCACACTGCAGATAACAAATAATGAATACAATAGTAAGTTTTGCAAAATCAGGCTCTACCATGATAGAACTAAGGATGAAAGCTCAACCGTCAATCTCCTCCTTTCTGCAAATGCCTTAAAATGTCTCTCTTTATAAGATGTCAGTAAGTAATAGAATACAAACAGGAATTTCTTATACAGCCTTCCACACAGCAAGTTACTGTACGTGATGTACTGTAAGAGCTCAGTGAGATCATGACTGCACCTTTGCATCTGTGTTGCACTGCTAGGTATGTGCATGCCCTGGCATTGCACATGCACAAGGCTAGCTAGACAGGTGCCGACAGCCCTTCTCAAAGTCAGGCCACAGACCGGACTCGCCATCCCATTGCCAAGTAAAGCCAAGTCTGATGAAAAGCAACTGAACCATTTTAAAGGTACAAGCTGCAAAAGCTGAAGAGGCCCGTGCTGGAGAATAGATCTCCAGGTCAGCATGAGCTCTGCGCAATCTGGGACGCCCCGGCGGCTGGGACGGCACATCATCCTCAGCCACGGGGGCTCTGAACCCATCTCACAAAGAGGCGGAAAGTTTCCACGTGCAGTCAAAGGTTTGCTTGGTTATAACTATGGACCCAATTGCCTTAGAGCCCGTAGTGCTGCCCAGCGCCAGGGCCGGTGTGTAGCTAAACTGCAGCATAAGGAGCGTGGCTTAGAGAGGCACAGCTCCTGTCCTGCTACCCTCTCATCCCGGGGCCAGTCATTTCCTGCAGCCCTGAAAGGGGGCCGGCTTATCACCCTTTTTGTGCCCAGCCGGCTGCACTGGGGGGGAGCTGCCTGCTCTGGGGATGGGGCCCTGGCTCCTCTCACACCCTCGCTCAGGAGACCCAGAGCTGGACTGTAATGGCTCCAATGGGGCAGGGCCTTACCTCCCTTCACAGATGTCAGTGCTGGAGACAATCCCGCCAGTAGCTGGGAGAGGTGCCTTAACATGGAGGTGTCCCCCGAGGCATTGCAAGCACTTCCCAGTATAGTGACTCGAGATGGACCATATTCCCATGAGCTAGGTAAGGATGAGTCCCCCTCCTTTACAGATGGCAGAACTGAGTCACAGACGGGTCAAGTGACTTGACCGAGGCCATGTAGACAAGCTTGTGCCAGCCCCAGGATCAGAACCCTAGTTCTGCGCATTAACCACAGTCTCGTTCTTAGCCGCCACAGAAAGAAGCCCAATCTCTAGCTACTCCAGCCATGCTGCTTCCCAGCCTGCCCCCCTCACCTTTCAGGAATCCCATGCAGGCCCACAGCTCACACTGAACAACCTGCCTTCTGTGCATGCTTGGCCCATCTTTCCGTTTATCAATACGAGCCGTAAGAATCTGGGTTATGTTCACCTTGCAAAGGGACACCGCTTGCATCTTACAGGCTGCTAAGAGCGAGGGCCTTGAAGAAATGACTTCTGAAAGCATATTCCCAGGAGCCCCCCCCCCCCGCATTGAATAGAAAGAATGTTTGTTTGTTTGTTTTCCCCCTCTTCTGTATCAAAGGCACCTATGCCCTGAACAGGATCCCTGCAAGGCAGACACACGTCTCCATTAAACAACTCAGACAGTATAAAGTCACCTGCTTTCTTATTATGGAAAGTGTTGGAAAGCTGAACACCTCACAAGCAAGGGTGTGAGCACTTGAAATGTTATCCACTGAGGCCATAGGTCAGCCAGGAATCCCGGGGTCTCAGTAACTGGAGTATGCTTCAGGCTCAGGGTTTTTACTTATAAAAGCATAATCACCCTCTCTCTTCTTTCAGGCTGGTATTTCCATCTTCAAAAGGCACATAACGGGCACTGAGGTCTGGATGGGCTAGGGATAGCCAGAGAAAAGGGGACAGGATCTTCCTTACTGAAAGCCCTTTTCTTTTTAGTGTCGTTAGTTCCCCTGCAAGGACTGGGTAGCTAAATGGCCAGATTTTTCCCCTTTCCTGGGATTACAGCTGGGCAAAAAAGAAAACGGATTATTTGGTTCATTGACAACTTTGAAAAGTTGGAAAAACAATTATTTCGGATCGGCCAAAAAATGAAAAGGCTCGACATTTTTGGTGGCTCAAAAACTGGAAAGAAAAGCTGGGTTGGGCTGAATGAAATGTTTCGTTTTGACAAGACCATTTCGAGATTGAGCATTTTGAAACCTCTTTGGATTAAAAAATAAATAAATAAAAGGAGAGGAAATGTTGAAACAAAAAGTTGTTTCATACCGAAAACTAAATGTTTCGTTTCAAAAATGTAGAAACCATCCATTTGGAATTGTTCAGGGTTTTGTGTGTGTGTGTGTGTGGGGGGGGGGGGGGGTAAGTTTTTTTCCTAACTGAAAAATTTGCAAAATTGACACATATTGTTAAAGCATTTTTGTGTCACTAAATTTGCACTTTTTTTGTGTGAAGAATTTCAGCCAGACCTCCTTGGGAGACCACTGACCTCTGCTCTTCCTCTGGCCTTCCCTATGCTCACACTGGCCCCTCAGAGAGTCATAAAATATCAGGGTTGGAAGGGACCTCAGGAGGTCACCTAGTCCAACCCCCTGCTCAAAGCAGGACCCATCCCCAATGTTTGCCCCAGATCCCTAAATGGCCCCCTCAAGGATTAAACTCACAACCCTGGGTTTAGCCGGCCAATGCGCAAACCACTGAACGATCCCTCCCCCGCAAGAGTCTTTCCTCTTGTCTGGGGAGAACACACACAAAGGGACAAGCTGCAGGTGAATATGTGGCCTGTGTAGAGCCCCACTCAACAGCTCTCTGTGGTAGATTGACTGGGAGTGAGAATGTCTCTGCAGGTGGGATGAGCAGTGTTCTTGCCGGGAATGCTCTTCCAGGCTCTTCCAGAACAGAGCTGGCCTCTGAGCTGGGGGACATTCTGAGCTAGCTGGGCCTATTGTATGAGCCCTGACTCCTTCTCTGTGGTGGAAATTTGCTCCTATGTGGAGCCAGCACAAAGCCTAGAACCACTGAAGTACTATTTCAGTGACAGCTCATGCTGACCCTCCTCATAGGGCCGGTATGGTTTGCAATTGAATACTACCAGACCCCACCCTCAATCTGAGTCTCTCTCAGCATTTGGCAGTAATTCTGATAGGGGGTTGGAGTCCCAGAATATGAACTGTTGAATTCAAAATTTCACTGGCAACAATAAAGGCCCATCCATGTATCTGCATCCCTCTTGGAGAAATCTTGTTTCACTGCCCAGAAAGCCTGTCTCTCTGTGCTTGTTTATTAGGGCCAGAATAGGGAACTGTACAGCCTAAACTTATGAAATTCGCCCCCTCCCTCAATGTGGAGAGGAATATGTAACAGCCTTTTGCCCCTAAGCTGAGATTCCCACACACTTCATTTGAACTCGCTGGTTTAGATAAAGCAAAAACAAGTTTATTAACTACAGAAAGATAGATTTTAAGTGATTATAAGTGATAGCAACCAGAACAAAGCAGATTACCTAGCAAATAAATAAAAAATGCAAACTAAGCATAATATACTAAATAAATTGGATATGAATTAGCATATTCTCACCCTAAGAGATGATACAAACAGGCTGCAGATTCTTAAGGGGCAAGCTGCATTTGCTTTACACCAGGGCCTGATGAAATGCATCCTAGAATACTCAAGGAGCTGACTGAGGAGATATCTGAGCCATTAGCAATTATCTTTGAAAAGTCATGGAAGACTGGAGACATTCCAGAAGACTGGAAAAGGGCAAATATAGTGCCCATCTATAAAAAGGGAAATAAGGACAACCTGTGGAATTACAGACCAGTCAGCTTAGCTGGATAATCATATTCAGCAAATCATAACTTTCCCATGACACCTCACGTGACTTATCTTGCATAAAATTCATCACAATTGTGTCAATCATATCATAATAATATCACTGTGAAGCATATGGGGTCTGGTGTCACACACTTCCTGTGCCACATACATTTTTTCACCTGGTTCCCGTAATGCTGTATGTAGCTGCATCAGCAGGAATGCAAACTTTTTTTGCAGTGTTTGCATGGCCTGGGTTCCGACTGCATCTCTGCAAGTACATTTTACTTACTGACAGAATTGTTTTTATCACTGACAGAATTGCTGGCAGTTCAATTTATTTTCTGGCCTGGGTATTAAAAGATAGTGATAGATATAAAAGATCAGGAATAGCTACTACGGAATGCAGGCTATGAATTAAGGCGAATTTGCATATTGCTATTACAGTAAGTTATAGCAACGATTTTATTTAATCATTTCATCTCATTCGACCCATCTTTCCTCAACTAGTGCAGCTGTTAATCCAGCACATTAGGTCATTTCATTTCCCTGCCTGCTTTTATTCTAGGTAACTATATTTTTATGGCTGGTATTTGTTTTTGCAGCCTTCCTGATGAAACCCAGGCCTTGACAGCAGGCTCAGTGATTCAAAGCAGGACTCGATATTTGTCTAATTGCGGCAGAGGGAAAAGGGAAGTCTTGTTTGCTTTTGCCAACAATGGTTGAGAAGATGAAGATACAATATCTTATACTCACCCTCGGGTGGCAAAGCTCTACAAATGCTGAGAGACAACACAGCAGTGCAGCTCTGGTGGAGAACCAGCTGTCTCTGCCAAGCAGGTAGATCTGACTGGTCATTACATTAGAGGCAACGAGAAGAGAGTGAAATTAACTGTGTGGGTGACTGCAGGCTGGCTTAGCACGGTGCTTAGGGCAGCTCTGATCTCCGAGCCAGACCTGAGAACAGGGCTTTGTCCCTCAGGCACCCTCCCCCTGCACTCCTCCTTTAGCACATTTAATAAAGCTGTCACTCAACACTGGCTCCAGCAACTTCCCTTCCTCGAAGAGAGAGCCAAGGTCACATCTTCATTTAAACAGGCTGCATGGCCGACCAGAGGGGACTGCTCAGGCAGGGGGACGCCCCATGATCAGTCAATGAACACTTCAGCCGCACCTCTGCTCTGAAGAGCTGTTCAGGGCATGTTTCATGCTCAGCTTCGGCCTTGGGGAAGTAGCCTTCCCTCCATCAGTAGAGGTGTCTTACCATCGACTGTGCAGGAATCAGAGGAACTGCCATTCTGGATCAGCGGCACAGTCCATCCAGCTCAGTGCCCTGTCATAGACAGCTGCGGTACCAGATGCTGCAGAGAAAAGTGCAAGGAGTCCTGCAGCAGGCATTTATGGCTTAATCTGCCCATATGGGAACTTTCTTCCTATTCTCCTTTGTAAGGACATGAAACTGGAAGACAGGAGACTTGTGTTCTCAGGACAGCTGTGCCACTGACCCACTGTGCTACTTTAGTCAAGTTACTTACTGCTCCCTGCCTCACTTTCCCCACCTGTGAAATGGGGATAACAACACTCACCTATTTTTACTGAGTGCTTTGAGACCTGTGGGTGAAAAAGACTAAATATGCTGGACTATTTCTTCCATTGTTCCTCCCTGTAGCACAGTAAAGCCATACATAGGCCACTCCCTCTCCAGGGTGTCTTTCAAAGAGAAGAACGACAGACGCTTTCCCTTCCCTCCTGGGAATTTTAGCTGCTTCCCCTGGCATAAATATTTACACACATTGGCAAGGGGGATTTACACACATTTTGGGGGGAGGGATAGCTCAATATTTACACACATTTGGGGGGGAGGGATAGCTCAGTGGTTTGAGCATTGGCCTGCTAAACCCAGGGTTGCGAGTTCAATCCTTGAGGGGGCCATTTAGGGATCTGGGGCAAAAATTGGGGATTGGTCCTGCTTTGAGCAGGGGGTTGGACGAGATGACCTCCTGAGGTCCCTTCCAACCCTGAGATTCTATGATTCTATGAAGGGAAGCCTGAATGCCTTTCTTCATAGATTCTAAGGCCAGAAGGGACCGTTGTGACCATCTAGTCTGATCTCTTATATAACACAGTCCAGAAAACTGCCCCAAAATAATTCCTACAGCAGATCTCTTAGAAAAACTTCCAATCTTGATTTAAAAATTGTCACTCATGGAGAACCCACCATGACCCTTGGTAAGTTGTTCCTATGGTTAATTACACTCACTGTTAAAAATGTATACCTTATTTCTGGTCTCACTTTGTCTAGCTTCAACTTCCAGCCTTTGGATCGTGTTAGACCTTTCTCTGCTAGAATGAAGAGCCCATGATTAAATAATTGTTCCCCATGAAGGTAACTATAGACTGTGATCAAGTCACCCCTTAAACTTCTCTTTGTTAAGCTAAATAGATTGAGCTCCATGCGTCTCTCACTGTAAGACGGGTCTTCTAATCCTTTAATCATTCTCATGGCTCTTCTCTGACCCCTCTCCAATTTATCAGCAACCTTCTTGAATCATGGGCACCAGAACTGAATGCAGGATTCCAGCAGCAGTCACACCAGGGCCAAATACAGAGGTAAAATAACCTTTCTGCTTCTACTCGCGATTCCTCTGTTGATTCATTCAAAGATCGCATTACCCGTTTTGGCCACAGCGTCCTACTAGGAGCTCATGTTCAACTGATTATGCACCACAACCCCCAAATCTTTTTCAGAGTCACTGCTTCCCAGGACGGACTTTCCCCCAGCCTGTAATTACGGCCTGCATTCTTTGTTCCTAGAGGTGCACATTGACATTTAACCTTATTAAAATACATATTGTTTGCTGGTACCAACTTCCCATGTGACCCAGATTGCTCTATATCAGTGATTTTGCTTTCCATTATTTACCCCTCACCCACTTTTTGAGTCATCTGAAAATTTCATCAGTGGTGATTTTATGTTTTCTTCCAGGTCTTTGATAAAAATATAAAATAGTGTAGGGCCAAGAGCTGATGAGAAACACATCTGTTCAATGAGGATTCCTCATTTAGTTACATTTTGATGATTATCACTTTTAATTCATTTAATGTGTGCTATCTTAATTTTATATTGTTCTATTTTTTAAATCAAAATGTCACATGGTAATTCAGCCAAACCAAATGGTACAGAAGTCTAAATATATTACATCAACTCTATTACCTTCATCAACCAAACTTGTAAACTCAACAAAAAAAGATATCATGCTGGTTTGACAGGGCCTACATTCTATAAATCCATGTTGATTGGTAGTAAGTGTATTACCCTCTTTTAATTCTTTATTAACTGAGTCCTGTATCAGCCACATTGTTATCTTGCCCAGGCCTATTTCTACCTGGGTAATCCACTTATCCTTTTTGAATATTGGCCCAACATTAGCTTTCAGCCAGTCTTCTGGAACTTCCCCACTGTTTCAAGACTTAGTGAGAATCAACAATAATGGGCCAGTGAGCTTCTCAGCCAGCTCTTTTAAAACTCTTGGTTGCACATTATCTTCCTCACTTGGGTGTTGGAGCTGAGGCCTCAGTGAATGCAGAGCAGGCCCATCTCAGCTCCCTTTGTAGTGTCTGGGCTTGTGCTTTCTCTTCCCGAAGTGAAAACGAATAAGCAAAAATGTAATGGCCCTTTTCCCCTCGAGCTGCTGGGGCTTCCCTAGATAACCCAGGCCTTGGCTAGAGTGACCCAATGGTCCCATACTCCTTCAGCAATTGTTGATAGTTGGTGGGAACATTTCTCTGTTTTTTAGACCCATTACCTATTAAACACAGGCTGGAGCAGTGTCCAAATGATTTGGGGATGAGTGAGAGGAGCAGAAAGGAGGTGACACAGGTTGAGACACAGGAATAGTCCAACGCTTTGTTTCCTTAGACATAGAGCATGGATGTGCCGACTGGCCTCAGCAGCCCCCAAGGAACCGTAGGGGAGTTGCTGAAATGATGCTGAAGTGCAATTACTGGGGACATTAATGGGGGGTGTTTGTTTCCAGAGTCACATCACAGGCCAAATTCAGCCCTGATACAATGAGGGAGGACTCCACGGAAGTCAGTGGACCTGAGCTGCTTAAACCAGGGCTAAATTTGTCCCAGTGCCTTTAAAGGCTGCCTATGGGTGCCTTCTAGGTCCTGAACTATGGAGATGGGACAGGCTGCCGAGCCAGAAGGAACATGGATGAGCTACGTGCATCATTTAAGCTGAGGAGAGAACCGGCACTAAAAGCTCGTTAAAGACAGAAACCCTGGGTGCAGCAGAACCCAGAAGTCACTTAATGATGCCTGCGGGGCTGTGGATGCTGCTCACCTGACAGGGAGATTAGGCTACAGCACTGGGATAGCACCTAGCAATGGGGGCTTTGAGCTGATGCAGTAACCCAACGGGTATTTGTTTCTATGTCTAACTCCACTATGGTCCCCGCACCCTTCCTGCCTGGGCTGCCAGGAGCTCTCCTCTGGGTCAGATTCCCCACCTTGTCCCCACACTGACTGCCATATCCCCATATCTCCTCTCAGGCATTTTCATTCTGACCCCTACGGTCCTGTCCATGGCACCTTCCAGATTTCAGCTCCTCAAAGGGTTGATCATTTTCTCATGCATGGCATCATTCAGGCCCCACTGTGGGCCAACAGTAGTGCTGGTTTCGTTATTCCCCTCTGGGAAGGGGAAAAGAAACGTGTTCAATATTCTCCCTCTGGTAAGCAGGAGGTTCGCTCATGTCCCGTCCATTATCACTAACAGGAGCGCTTTGTGGAAGCCTTCACATGCCCATGGCATCTCACTGTGAATCTCGGATGAACGGCCGTTCAAGGAACCAAATGCATTTGAGGCTACAGCCCACTGCTTAGTGCAATGCAGATATTTCACCTACCAAATGAAATTAATGGGGTGCAGATTTAAAACAAATAAAAGGAAGTTCTTCTTCACACAGCGCACAGTCAACCTGTGGAACTCCTTGCCTGAGGAGGTTGTGAAGGCTAGGGCTATAACAGGGTTTAAAAGAGAACTAGATAAATTCATGGGGGTTTAAGTCCATTAATGGCTATTAGCCAGGATGGGTAAGGAATGGTGTCCCTAGCCTCAGTTTGTCAGAGGGTGGAGATGGATGGCAGGAGAGAGATCACTTGATCATTACCTGTTAGGTTCACTCCCTCTGGGAACCTGGCATTGGCCACTGTCAGCAGACAGGATACTGGGCTGGATGGCCCTTCGGTCTGACCCAGTAAGGTCTTTCTTATGTTCTTGTGGCTATGCCTGAATTCTGACTATGACCAACCACCTTACTAAGGTCAGAAGCCATCTGGGCTCCAGCTGTATGTGGAGACGTAGCCAGATCTGTGGTCAAAGCAGGCACACTTCTGATGGCTTGAGTCTGAAGAAGCTACAGAGTGACTATAATAAGTGAGCTGTAGCTCACGAAAGCTTATGCTCAAATAAATTTGTTAGTCTCTAAGGTGCCACAAGTACTCCTTTTCTTTTTGCGAATACAGACTAACATGGCTGCTACTCTGAAACCTATAATATCCAGCCTCACTACAGACCCATGGTTAGGCAGCTAAGGAAAGGGCTTGATTTGTCAACATGAGCTGCAGGGTGCTCAGCACTTTGGAAAATCAGGCCACTTACTTTTAATTCCTACCTTTAGGCACCTGTGTTTGAAAAGCTTGTCTGAATGTGTACGGTACATTGCAACTGGAGCTCAGATGTCACAGCCATGAGTGACAGGAAGAGCCAGAGAGGATGGAGAGCTGAACACTTGTTTTTCAGAAGCTTGGCTTAGGTCCCTGTTATAATTCTTTCTCCCTGAAAACCAGCTCCATCGATAGCTTGTCATGTACCTTTGGACAGGCACCAAAGACACGTCCACACTCCCCCTGTAATCAAGGGATGCTACTATTTTCCCCCTCTCGCCTTCTGCATACACTACACAAACCAGCTTCTCCCGAGCTTGGCTGCAGGGCAGCTGACAGCCAGGGATTCCCGGCCCGGCCCACTCCACAAATCACCTGGATTTCTATTACCCTGCTATTAGGCACAGACTCAGGAGCATGTCACACAGTGAATGGCACCAGGCAGGGGAGAATCAGCGGTGCACAGAATGGGGTGTGGGATGGAAGCAGAGTGAAGGGTGCCTAGCAAACTTTAGTTCTGCATTTTCACACTTGCATAGATGTAGGGATTTTAAGTGCCCTGAGCTTGGCATTCCCTGGCCAGCATTTGGTGGTGTACCTGCACACTGAGCCTGGAAAGGAGCCAGATCCTGAGGGTGCTGTGTACACGGGGGTGGGGGTACCTGAGACTTGCCAGAGCTCTGCACCTCCCACATTAGGCCCAAGCACTCACTTCCATGTAAATTACAGATCAGGCTCATAGCCTTAACTCCTTCTTCCTGGTGCTTTTTGTCCACAGGCATTGCTGTGCGCAGGAGGTGCATCACAGGAGATAAGGCCCCGGAGAAACTAAACACAATACAGGAGTGTTTGGGCTGCCTCTGACACGTACAGCAAAAACGATCAATATCATTTCACGGCAGCAATTTCACATCAAATAGCCTATTGACAGCTCAGAGGAAGCCGGGAGAAAAATGAATCCATAAAATTGCCCCATCCCCTGCCTTGCTCCTGGGACAGATTTCCCCTTGAACACATTTATTCAGGTGGAGGAAATTCCATTTTGATGATCAGAGGGTGATTGGAAGGACAGCCTCTGAAAAGCAATGCCTCTGCATGGCTTTCGCATCAGGAGTTACTTATGTTTGGAGGGTAGCCACACCAGACTGCCCCCCTCTGCAATCCACACTCCGATTGCCCCTATTCATTCTTACTCTCCTGCTCTGTCAGGCAGAGAGGGGGCTCTGTGGGATGGATTCAGACACTTGAACTTCGGCACCGCATTCAAAACACCGGCGGTATTTAGACAGCCAGCCAGCCGAGGACTTTGGGTGTGGGAAGGAGGTGCACAAAAGCTGCAACAGGCAGACGAGCGTTGCTCAAGCAATGTTCCACAGCTGGTTCGGTTGTGCTTTCGAATGGGTTTTGACAGTTTAATAAATAAACAGCACCAGTGACACGTAAGCAGATGTGTTGTCTGGCCTCTCCGGTGTTGGCACAGGTAAGAGGAGTAATAGGCCAGAAAGAAATCAATATGCATCAGATGAAAAAAACCACAACAGCTCATGGCAAATGTTGCAGATGTTCAAATTATTTTGAGGGAGCTCAGGCAGGGCGCACTGCGTTCCGAGATGGCAAATGGGACAGCTCCGGTGGCAAGTAACAGCAACAGGAACGCCCAGCAGAGATGGGCACACAGCACCCCATGCTACCAGAGAGAGACCAGGAGGCTGCACATACAGGGTCTCCTGAGTGAGTACCCTCCGGGGGCTCTTTGCTGAAGAAAGTGCCCCTCTGTGTGAGTCAGGGCATGGCAGGCTGGGGGTTTTGCTGTCTTACGATTTTGAGAGGGCTCAGCAGTCTAACACAACTGTTCCTGTCATCACCCTGGCCTGCTTGGCTTTGCACTAAGACAGTAGCTGAGACACTGATCCTGGAGGGTGCGTTATTGCAGCTGTTCCAATGAACTAGGCTGTGCTGAAGAACGGGGGTTTGTCACCAACATTCCTTTGGCTCTTTAAGAACTGGGTCAGACCAATGGTCCATCTAGCCCAGTATCCTGTCTGCCAACAGTGGCCAATGCCAGGTGCCCCAGAGGGAATGAACAGAACAGGGCAATTATCAAGTGATCCATCCCCTGTCGCCCATTCCCAGCTTCTGGAAGTCAGAGGGTTAGGGACACCCAGAGCATGAGGCTGCATCCCCAATCATCTTGGCTAATAGCCATTGAAGGACGTGTCTGCCACAAATGTAAGGTTTCTTTTCATTGTTACTGGAGTCTTATTCAAGATCAAAAGTTAGCAGAGAAAAGGCCTGATCCAAAGCCCAGAAAAGTCAATGGAAGAACGCCCACTGTCTTTCATGGGCTCGACACAACCCTTTGGTTAGAGGGTGAATTCCCAGAGCCTCTGATTGTGGGGCATTTGTTAGTAGAGTTTTGTTGTGGAAGGACTGGGGAGACTGTGAATTGGGGTTTAGTTAACTGTTTACTTTCAACTGTATTAGTAAGTATCTCTGACCAGGGCTGCTTGAAAGCTATGGAAAAGTTGACTACATTCTGCTGAATTTTTCTTCTCTCATTGTGGGAAATCAGATGGGAGGGGGTGGGGAGGTCTAGGCAGAAGCTCTACAGTGAAGCAGTGTGTGTGCGCGTGGGAGAAAGTAGTTCTAGGGACAGTACTTTTTCCTTATTCTAATAAAGTTCCTTGTTCAGCGTTAGAGGAAGTGACTATTTCTGTGATTCTGTGCATGACAGTGACACTGTACAAAACTTTCTCAGGAATTTTATTTAAAGCAAATTCACCCTGAATACAAACATGCATAAACTGGGCTCCATTCTGCAACCCTTACTCATATGGCTAATCCATAGCCCCATTAGTAGATTAATAACCTTTAAGGTCAGAAGGGACCATTCTGACCATCTAGCCTGACCGCCTGTATAACACAGGCCAGGGAATTCCATCCAGTGAATCTGATCTTCTACCTGAGCTAGAGCGCATCTGTTAGAGATGGCCAGTCTTGGTTCAAAGACTTTTCTGGATAGAGAATCCACCTCATCCCTTGGTGAGTAGTTTCAATGATTAATTCCTTTCACTGTTAAAAATGTGCACCTTTATTCTAGTCTGAATAGTCTAGCTTCAGCTTCCAGCCTTTGGGCCAGCTTCTGCCTTTTTCTGCTAGATAAAACAGCCCTCTGCTATCAGAAACCTATTCCTGTGTAGGTACTTATAGACCATGATCAAGCCACTTCTTAACTTCTCTTGGCTAAACAAATAGATTGAGTTCCTAAACTTTCTCACCAGAAGGCAGGTTTTCCAGACCTCGAATCATTGTTGTAGCTGCTCCCTGAACCCTTTTCCAATTTGTCAACATCCTTTTTGAAGTGTGGACACTTACAGCTGGGCACAGAAGCCATCAATGTCTCACTGATGCTATATACAGAGGTGATATTCTACTTGATATTCCCCTATTTATACACCCAAGGATCCCATTAGCTCTCTTAGCCATTGCATTGCCTTGGATAGTTATGGTTAGTGCTGGTGAAATGTTTCACGTCAATATTCGCCAAAAAATGCAGCGATCGGGTCAATTTATGACTTTGGGTTGATTTTGGCAAATGGTTTCAGTCATTAAGAACCTAAAAACTAAACAAAACATGCATTCCATCGGAAACGGAATGTTCTGTCCTTTTTTGTTTCACTGAGAAATGTTCGTTTCTGGCTCAATCCAAAATGTATTTTTTATTTAATTTTTTGGTTTGTTGGCTGAACTGAAAAACCAGTGACTCACCAGCTTTGTTGGCATTCAGCTGATTGCCCTGTGACCACTCGTGCTTGGTTGTGGGGAAGGGCCCTAGTACAGTAAGGGCACATCTACCTTGGCAGAGTTACAGCACCGACAGCTACAGCGCTGCTCAGAGAGCGCTGATGGAAACCCGCTGTTGTGTGTTCACACTGTCAGCTGCCTGCACAATAGCGTGTTCACACTTGCGGTGCTATCCGGAGCGGTGCACTCTGGGCAGCTATCCCACAGAGCACCTCTTTCTCTTTTGCTGCTAAGACTTGTGGGAAGGCGGAGAGGGTCGCGGGGCATCCTGGGTCCTGTCCCAATGCCCCCTGATGCATTGCTTCGCATCCCAGCAGTCCCTGTGCTTCTGTCCGCATTTGGCGCCATCTCTCAACAACGGTTTGTTACTGTACGGCCTGCCTCTTTCGGGCTGCAGGAATGGATCCAAGCTGCTGACCAGTCTGCTGCTCGCTCTCACTAACACGTCACGAGTGGCTGTGGAGTTATTCTTGAAACTACAAAGGCAAGAGGAGTGCGACATTGATCTCGCCATGCATAGTAGCTACGACACGAGATTGCTTGTGCCGTTCACGGAGGTGCTGACCACAGTAGAACGCCGCTTTTGAGCTCGGGAAACAAGCACTGAGTGGTGGGATCACATCGTGATGCACGTCTGGGATGAGGAGCAATGGCTGCAGAACTTTCACATGAGGAAAGCTACTTTCATGGGACTGTGTGAGGAGCTCACCCCAGCCCTGCGGTGCAAGGACACGAGAATGAGAGCTGCCCTGTCGCTGGAGACGTGCATGGCGATTGCACTGTGGAAGCTGGCTACTCCAGACGGCTACCGAGCTGTCGCTAACCAGTTCGGAGTGGGAAAGTCAACCGTTGGAGTCGTGTTGATGGACGTGTGCAGGGCCATTAATCGCATCCTGCTTCGAAAGACTGTGACTCTTGGCAACGTGCATGACATTGTGGACGGCTTTGCACAAATGGGCTTCCCTAACTGCGGAGGGGCGATATATGACACGCACATTCCAATTCTGGCACCAGACCACCTAGCCACCGAGTACATTAATCGGAAGGGGTATTTCTCAATGGTTCTCCAGGCGCTTGTGGATCACCGTGGGTGTTTCAGACATTAACGCAGGCTGGTCTGGAAAGGTGCATGACGCACACACCTTTCGGAACACTGGCCTGTTCAAGAAGCTGCAAGCAGGGACTTTCTTCCTGGCACAGAAGATCACTGTAGGGGAAGTTGAAATACCCATTGTGATCCTGGGAGACCCTGCCTACCCCTTAATGCCGTGGCTTATGAAGCCATACGTGGGGCAACTCGACAGCAGCAAGAAGTGGTTCAACAACAGGCTGAGCAAGTGCAGAATGACTGTGGAGTGTTGGCTGTTTAAAAGCCTGCTGGTGATGCCTGTATGGGAAGCTGGACATGGTCGATGACAATATTCCTATTCTTATAGCCGCGTGCTGTATGCTCCATAATATTTGTGAAGGGAAGGGAGAAAGCTTCACTCAGGGCTGGACCGCTGAGGCTCAGCGCCTGGAGGCTGAGTTTGAACAGCCAGAGACCAGGGCTATTAGAGGGGCACAGCATGGGGCCATCAGGATCAGGGATGCCTTGAGGAGGCAATTTGAAGCTGAAAGCCACTAATATTTGTTGCTATGCTCGGGAGTGTAGTGCTTGTAATGCTAGGAGATGATGCAAGAAGGGGCCTTAACATAACTGTATGTTGCCTTTGCAGGGCTCTTTTTGCTTTCACTTACTAGAATAAAGATTGCTGTCAAACAAACACAATTCTTTTATTAAAAGACAACACCAGAGAAGAGAGTCAAATGAAAAAATTCATCAGCAGGGAGGGAGATCGGGGGTGTGGGAAAGGAAGGTCTCAAGAGGAGGAAGGGTCCCGGGATGGCTATGGATTTGTGTATGTCCAGGGATCATACCCAAGCTTCTCCTCTGGAGTACGATGCAGCGGGTGCTGTACTTCAGCAGGGCCAAACTGCAGAGGGACGGGTGTTGAGTGCAGTGGGTAGTGGGGGTACAGACTGGAGCCAGGAGGTTGATAACAGTGTGTTGGTTGTGTTGGGAGGGGCACATGGGAAAGAGTTTTGTGACAGCGGCCGCAGGGGAGGGCGGGCGCGGAGCTGCTCGGTTTGCAGAGCTAGTATCACCTGGAGCATGTCCACCTGGCACTCCATAATGTTTAAGAGCCGCTCCATGACTTCATTCTGGTGTGCCACGTTCTCCTTTCGGTCCCTTTTCTCAGTGTCCCGCCACTCCTTCAATTCCTGTTTCTTGGCGGCGGGGTGCGTCATAACCTCACAGAGAAAGTCCTCCTCAGTTCTTCGTGGCCGCTTTCTAATTCTGTGCAGCTGTTCTGCCACCAATAACAAAGAGGGAGGCTGGGCTCCCAAGGCATCTCTGTGAAGTTTAAAAGCAACATTTTACAGAAGCAGTATTGTTTGCAACACAGACAACACTGATCAGTGCTTTAAAACAGAGCCAGTACTCACATACCTGTCACTAACTGGCTGACCCCAGGCAAGCACACACGAGTCACAAGACCCCCCAGATGGTGAATAGCCACAGGGGCAGGGTAAATCACTCTTCCCGGACCCTGCTGTACACTGGGCACGTGGCTCTTGGGGAGAGCCAGCACTGTAGGATGGGCCTGATAATCATTCCTGTCCCCATGCTTTCCACAGGAGGTGATCATTATGGAAGACATCTCGCTGCTGAGGGTGGGCAGGGAATCAAGGGAGGTTCTTCTCCAAGCCTCCGGCTTCCGCCTTAGCCCCTGTGCGGCTTCCTGTGTGCAGCATTGCCTCCCCCCGGCCCCATGACAGCAATGTGGCATGGGAAAGTTACTGTTAATGGGGCAAGAAACGAAGCAGCTCTGCCGAGGAACCTGCGGGAGCGGATTGCCCAGTATCTCCACAACAGTTTCCTGGAGATCTCTGAGGGAGATTCCAGTGAAGTGAGGGAGTCAATCAACAGACTGTTCCACTGCTCAGACTAGGCATGTGCTGGGAGACAAGCCTGCTTTCTGCAACCCTCCTACCCCCAACAACTCACTTCAGCAATTCCCAAAATCAGATCCACTTACCAGGAGCCTGCTCTCCTGTTTGCGCTTCGCCAAGATCCGACTGCTGTCACCGGCTAGGCACCTCCATGATAGAAAAGAGCTCCTGGCTGCATGCATCTCTGACCTCCAAGTCATCCCCTGCCTCTGGGTCCCCCTCCCAATCTTCATCCAAGATTTCCTCCTCCTGGCTCGGTCCACTCTTGACTGGCATGCGAGCCAACGCAGTATCCACAGGGGCCTTCGCAGCGGAGGTGGGGTCACCACCGAGTATCGTGTCCAGCTCGTTGTAGAACCGGCAGCTCATGGGCACAGCACCAGAGCGGCGGTTTGCCTCCCGCGCCTTGTGGCAGGCGTTCTGCAGCTCCTTCACGTTGACCCTGCACTGCAGTGTGTCCCGGTCATGGCCCCTTTCTGTCATGCATTGTGAAATCTGTCTGTAGGTATCATAATTCCTATGGCTGGAGCGCAGCTGGGACTGGACAGCCTCCTCTCCCCAGACGCCGATGAGGTCCAGCAGCTCGGCATTGCTCCAAGCGGGGGATCGCCGGGTGAATGGAGCAGGCATGGCCACCTGGAGAGACGCACTGAGACCACTGCACGCGTCACCGAGCAAACAGGAAGGGGGCTTCCAAAATTGCAAAGGAATTTACGGGGTGGGGCTCACCTGAGGGCAGGGCAGTAGAGTTCAACCCGATGGCCAGAGAGGCGAGAACAGGCATTGTGGGACACCTCCCGGAGGCCAATCGCAGCCCTGTAATCGACTAGGGTGTCTACACTGGCACCATGGCACTGTAGCCCCGGCGCAGAGAGCTCCTGGCCTCTCGTCGGGGTGGGTTTTTTACAGCACTGCAGCGGCTCAGTTTCTGCGCCCTAAGTGGCTTGGCCGCGTGTGCGCCTCGGGAGTTACTGCGCAGAAAGCTGCTTTACTGCGCAGAAACTTGCCAGTGTAGACAGAGCCTTACTCTAACACCCAGGGGAAGTTAGTTTTCACTCAAATTCTCATCGGATTTCACCCAGTCTTGTTTTAAAAGACACCATCGGCAACTCCCTGGGACCTTAATGTCCTCTCTTCAGGTCTTCATCCCCACACCTCCCCAGACCTGTCTCCTCCCCCTCCCCCCGCACTGCCCAGCACTCTTACAATTTCCTTGAGTGCTCTTGCCCTCCCACCTCCAGCGTTCTGGGATAAGGGCTGAATACCAATGCAATGGGATAGCTCCTAGCTTTAACCCTGGCAGCCTCGTCCCCTTTTGCTCCGGAGGCCCGGCCCGATGCGGGAGCCCCAGCAGATGGGATAAAACTGGCCGTTTTTGCTAAGCCCAATAAGGGCGGGAAAAGTTACAAATACGGAAACGATTATTATTGGGTTTCCCAAGTCACCACCACAAAGGGCCGCATTCGACCTCTGGCTGCGCTGTCCCACAGGGAGCTTGGAAAACGCGCATGCCCCAAGGAGGCATAATCCCTCCTTGGGAGGCTCAGGTGGATGGGGACTGCACAGGTGGTGGTGCGCTGGTTGACTGGCAGGTAGGGCATCTCTGACATGGCTGCCCTGCTCCGTGAGCCAGGGCCATGGGACTGCCTCCTCCCACCCCCTTGGTGGCCCCATTCGCAGAACAGGCTGCTCCATGTGAGTCCATGTCACAGCCCAGCCCTGCCCGGGGCAGTTTCTGTCGCTCAGGGCACCGGCCCACAGACTCAGGCAGGCAGCCTTGCTCGGATTCCCAGGCCCCAGGAGGAGTGTGACGTTGCCTCTTTAAAGGGAAGGACCTATGAAAGCAGCCAGACGCCATGCTTTAATATGGCATCTCTGCTGCGTGAGGTCACAGTGGCCCCTCTTTTAGGGGCTGCATCTCACTCCTAGGGAGCCAATTGCGTTTTGCCCCAGACTTTAATTGGGGCAGAAGTGAGGCCTGGTTGGAAGACAGGACAGCATGCCCAGGCAATTAACTTCCTCACAACCACGTGGGCCAGATGGCAAGCCAATGGACTGGCATTGCCCATGCTGTCACCCTGGCATGCTCCTTTACAGGGCCTCTGAGCCTGCTTGGACTTGAGTCGCTCCTCATTGGGTTGTTGGGTTTCACGGCCCCCTGGGCAGACCCCACGAGCCAAGGTGAGTGCAGTGCATGATGGGGGATCCCTGGAGGGCTAACTTCTCACAACACTTCTCCCAAAGCAAGCCGAGGTGGGATCCTTGCCACACACCCCCGGGAGGGAAGGGGCAGTGGGTACCTTTCAGTGCAGGCAGATGCTCAGTGGGGATACAAAGGAAGCTGTTTCTTTTTTAAACAGCCCCGGTGTTCTGCCGGGGCAGGTGATGGCTCACTAGTTGATTGGCAGGTAGGACATCTTCTTCCCTGCAGGCCCCACAGCCTGAGTCTTTGTTCAAATCATTTTTTCAAGTTGCCTTGATTTTTCCCGGAGGTAGGAAGCACTTGGATCACTTACAGCTGCTGCATTTCACGATCTGCTCCTTGTGCCAACTCTGACAAGGACTGGCCTGTGGGTGGGTGTTAGCAAAACCTGGCTTCTATCCCCGTATCCCTGCTTAGCGCTTTCCCACCAGCTATTTGCTTCTCTCTGTTAACTTGTTTCTCCTCCTCCGCCAAGACAGAAGATGAGATCTCTAGCCAGGGAAAGGACTGCAGTCAGATCCTGCAAGCCTGAAAAGAGGCTGAAATGCAACAATTGGCCATAGTGCAACAAGCTGCTATGCAAATTACTGGGTGGAAATCATTTGAATGATTTGTTTCATTTCTGTGAATTGGAATGGATGGGCGGGTGTTTCCTTCAGTGTTACGGTTCCAGCCCTGGACGGGATTCTCAAACCGACAGACTCCAGGGCACCATGGCTCCACCAGTGACCAGGGTTTATGAATGGTCCCTGGAAGCCAGAGTCCCCTCCTCGGACACAGCAGTAACTGATACTAGCCATGGAAAGACCAGCAGCCCGTTCAGCCTCTCTTTCCTTTGCTGGACAGGCGCCACTGTGCAACTGGACAGCCTCCCTTGAACCCAAAGAGCCTCTTCCTGAGTCCAATAACGTGCCCAAGGCAGCCTAGACCTCACCATCAGAGCAGGGGTTCCTTTGCGTTTTTCCCTGTTTCTCATGACCAGACCCTCCTCTTTCCCCCCTCCCCCCGAACTAACGTGATTGCTTTTAAAAACAGGATCCAATTCCCAAGGACTGGGGCTGCCGAGAATCTCTGAGCAGGTCTCAACACACCAGTCTCCCTCACACCTCACATCAGGGCACAAAGGGAAAAACCCAGCCACTCCTGTTAATGAGCCCGAGTCTCCTCTTCCACTACAGGAACTACATTCTCTGGCGGAGCATCCCGTCTCCTAGGCGCGTGGAAAGCCCAGAACTGTAATAGCCAAAGGGGAAGGGCGAGCTGTGTGAGGGGAGCCCAGGGTGGGACTATTGGATAGAGGTGTGGGGGAGGGCTGCAGGTCAGGAGTGAGGGGCCCCAGCAGAGCTGGGAGCAGGGAGCCCAGGACTGGACTAGCAGTGGGCACTGTGGTTCAGTATTAAGGGGCATCAACAGAGATTTGTGCTGGGTTCCCGGGGCTGGAATAGCAATGAGGGATGCTGGTGTGCGAGGGAACCCAGAACTGCAATGGGAGTGGCGACTGTGGGCCAGCACTGAGAGACAGCAGCAGGGTTTGGAGCAGAGGGCTAAGGAGTGAAGGAGTGGGAGGGTAGGGGGCTATCGGCCAGGATTGAGGTGCAGCAGGAGGATAGTGGTGGGGAGGCAGGACTGGAATAGTAATTTTCAGATCTAGGGCTTGCTTCTGCTTTCTCTGAAGAATGGTGTGAATTACATGGGCCATTCCACTGAAATAAATGCAGTTACACCACTTTACAACTAGTGAAAAATAGGCCAGAATCATGCCCTCAGCATCAGGATTAGCTTCCTACAGCGACACAGTTAACCTAGCCCTGGTCTACACTAGGACTTTAGGTCGAATTTAGCAGTGTTAAATCGATGTAAACCTGCACCCGTCCACACGATGAAGCCCTTTATTTCGACTTAAAGGGCTCTTAAAATCGATTTCCTTACTCCACCTCTGACAAGTGGATTAGCGCTTAAATCGGCCTTGCCGGCTCGAATTTGGGGTACTGTGCACACAATTCGACGGTATTGGCCTCCGGGAGCTATCCCAGAGTGCTCCATTGTGACCGCTCTGGACAGCACTCTCAACTCAGATGCACTGGCCAGGTAGACAGAAAAAGAACCGCGAACTTTTGAATCTCATTTCCTGTTTGACCAGCGTGGCAAGCTGCAGGTGACCATGCAGAGCTCATAAGCAGAGGTGACCCTGATGGAGTCCCAGAATCGCAAAAGAGCTCCCGCATGGACCGAACGGGAGGTACAGGATCTGATCGCTGTTTGGGGAGAGGAATCCGTGCTATCAGAACTCCGTTTCAGTTTTCGAAATGCCAAAACCTTTGTCAAAATCACCCAGGGCATGAAGGACAGAGGCCATAATAGGGACCCGAAGCAGTGCTACATGAAACTGAAGGAGCAGAGGCAAGCCTACCAGAAAACCAGAGAGACGAACAGCCGCTCTGGGTCAGAGCCCCAAACATGCCGCTTCTATGATGAGCTGCATGCCATTTTAGGGGGTTCAGCCACCACTACCCCAGCCGTGTTATTTGACTCCTTCAATGGAGATGGAGGCAACACGGAAGCAGGTTTTGGGGATGAAGAAGATGATGATGATGATGAGGTTGTGGATAGCTTACAGCAAGCAAGCGGAGAAACCGGTTTTCCCGACAGCCAGGAACTGTTTCTCACCCTGGACCTGGAGCCAGTACCCCCTGAACCCACCCAAGGCTGCTTCCTGGACCCGGCAGGCGGAGAAAGGACCTCCGGTGAGTGTACCTTTTAAAATACTATGGTTTAAAAGCAAGCATGTGAAAGGATTACTTTGCCCTGGCATTCGCGGCTCTCCTGGATGTACTCCCAAAGCCTTTGCAAAAGGTTTCTGGGGAGGGCAGCCTTATTGCGTCCTTCATGGTAGGACACTTTACCACTCCAGGCCAGTAACACGTACTCAGGAATCATTGTACAACAAAGCATTGCAGTGTATGTTTGCTGGCGTTCAAACAACATCCGTTCTTTATCTCTCTGTGTTATCCTCAGAAGAGTGAGATATAATTCATGGTCACCTGGTTGAAATAGAGTGCTTTTCTTCAAGGGACACTCAGAGGAGCCCGTTCCTGCTGGGCTGTTTGCCTGTGGCTAAACAGAAATGTTCCCCACTGTTAGCCACAGGGAGGTGGGAGGGTTGAGGGGGTAGCCACGTGGTGGGGGGAGGCAAAATGAGACCTTGTAACGAAAGCACATGTGCTATGTATGTAATGTTAACAGCAAGGTATACCCTGAAAGAGTGTAGCCACTGTTTTATAAAATGTGTCTTTTTAAATACCGCTGTCCCTTTTTTTTTCTCCACCAGCTGCATGTGTTTCAATGATCACAGATCTTCTCCTTCCCAGAGGCTAGTGAAGATTAGAAAGAAAAAAAAACGCACTCGAGCTGAAATGTTCTCCGAGCTCATGCTGTCCTCCCGCACTGACAGAGCACAGACAAATGCGTGGAGGCAAATAATGTCAGAGTGCAGGAAAGCACAAAATGACCGGGACGAGAGGTGGCGTGCTGAAGAGAGTAAGTGGCGGGCTGAAAACAGGGCTGAAGCTCAAATGTGATGGGATCGTGATGAGAGGAGGCAGGATTCAATGCTGAGGCTGCTGGAGGACCAAACCAGTATGCTCCAGTGTATGGTTGAGCTGCAGCAAAGGCAGCTGGAGCACAGACTGCCACTGCAGCCCCTCTGTAACCAACCGCCCTCCTCCCCAAGTTTCATAGCCTCCACACCCAGATGCCCAAGAACGCGGTGGGGAGGCCACCGGCCAACCAGCCACTCCGCCACAGAGGATTGCCCCCAAAAAAGAAGGCTGGCATTCAATAAATTTTAAAGTTGTAAACTTTTAAAGTGCTGTGTGGCATTTTCCTTCCCTCCTCCACCACCCCTCCTGGGCTACCTTGGTAGTCATCCCCCTATTTGTGTGATGAATGAATAAAGAATGCATGAATGTGAAGCAACAATGACTTTATTGCCTCTGCAAGCAGTGATCGAAGGGAGGAGGGGAGGGTGGTTAGCTTACAGGGAAGTAGAGTGAACCAAGGGGCGGGGGGTTTCATCAAGGAGAAACAAACAGAAGTTCACACCGTAGCCTGGACAGTCATGAAACTGGTTTTCAAAGCTTCTCTGATGCGTACCACGCCCTCCTGTGCTCTTCTAACCGCCCTGGTGTCTGGCTGCGCGTAACCAGCAGCCAGGCGATTTGCCTCAACCTCCCACCCCGCCAAAAACGTCTCCCCCTTACTCTCACAGATATTGTGGAGCACACAGCAAGCAGTAATAACAGTGGGAATATTGGTTTCGCTGAGGTCTAAGCGAGTCAGTAGACTGCGCCAGCGCGCCTTTAAATGTCCAAATGCACATTCTACCACCATTCTGCACTTGCTCAGTCTGTAGTTGAACAGCTCCTGACTACTGTCCAGGCTGCCTGTGTACGACTTCATGAGCCATGGCATTAAGGGGTAGGCTGGGTCCCCAAGGATACATATAGGCATTTCAACATCCCCAACAGTTATTTTCTGGTCTGGGAAGAAAGTCCCTTCCTGCAGCTTTTGAAACAGACCAGAGTTCCTGAAGATGCGAGCATCATGCACCTTTCCCGGCCATCCCACGTTGATGTTGGTGAAATGTCCCTTGTGATCCACCAGAGCTTGCAGCATTATTGAAAAGTACCCCTTGCGGTTTATGTACTCGGCGGCTTGGTGCTCCGGTGCCAAGATAGGGATATGGATTCCATCTATGGCCCCACCACAGTTAGGGAATCCCATTGCAGCAAAGCCATCCACTATGACCTGCACATTTCCCAGGGTCACTACCCTTGATATCAGCAGATCTTTGATTGCGTGGGCTACTTGCATCACAGCAGCCCCAACAGTAGATTTGCCCACTCCAAATTGATTCCCAACTGACCGGTAGCTGTCTGGCGTTGCAAGCTTCCACAGGGCTATCGCCACTCGCTTCTCAACTGTGAGGGATGCTCTCATCTTGGTATTCATGCGCTTCAGGGCAGGGGAAAGCAAGTCACAAAGTTCCATGAAAGTGCCCTTACGCATGTGAAAGTTTCGCAGCCACTGGGAATCGTCCCAGACCTGCAACACTATGCGGTCCCACCAGTCTGTGCTTGTTTCCCGAGCTCAGAATCGGCGTTCCACAGCATGAACCTGCCCCATTAGCACCATGATGCATGCATTGGCAGGGCCCATGCTTTCAGAGAAATCTGTGTCCATGTCCTGATCACTCACGTGACCGCGCTGACGTCGTCTCCTCGCCCAGTATCGCTTTGCCAGGTTCTGGTGCTGCATATACTGCTGGATAATGCGTGTGGTGTTGAATGTGCTCCTAATTGCCAAAGTGAGCTGAGCGGCCTCCATGCTTGCCTTGGTATGGTGTCCGCACAGAAAAAAGGCACGGAACGATTGTCTGCCGTTGCTCTGATGGAGGGAGGGGCGACTGACGACCTGGCTTACAGGGTTGGCTTCAGGGAGCTAAAATCAACAAAGGGGGTGGCTTTACATCAAGGAGTATTTCAGGCAGGACTTCACGGAGGGTTCCAATAAGAAATGGTGCACCTAAGTTATTGTTCTTATTGGAAGAAGGAGGTTAGTCTGGCCTCTGATTGATACATGGCTAGATTTACCTCGCTGCACCTTCTCTGTGAGTGACAACAGTGTGACCTAGAGGAATGAGTCCCCTAGACAGGGGAGGGGGGGAAGCAAACGAGTACAAAACAAATCTGGTCTATTTCTTGTTTTGATCCACTCCATCTATCTTTTACATCTTTGGCTGGCAGCAGACGGTGCAGAAGGACTGCATGCCATCCATATCTCATGGCTGCTTGGCAGAAGATGGTACAGTACGACTGCTAGCCATCCTCATCTCTTGCCTGCCCGGCAGAAGATGGTACAATACGACTGCTAGCCATCCTCATCTCTTGCCTGCCCGGTAGAAGATGGTACAGTACGACTGCTAGCAATCCGTATCGCCTGCCTGCTCACCATAAGACGGTTCAATAGGACTGACTGCAGGACTAAAGAGAATGACCTGGTCAAGTCACTCCAAATTTAGTCCTTGCGCCCATGTCTGCCCAGGCGCTCCCAGCCGACGTGGCCAGGAGCACCTCGGACACGACGATGACGGCTACCAGTCGTACTGTACCATCTGCTGCCACAAGGCAAGGGGTTGCTGCTACTGTGTAGCAATGCCATACCGCGTCTGCCAGCACCCAGGAGACATACGGTGATGGTTACCTGAGCGGGCTCCATGCTTGCCGTGGTATGGCATCTGCACAGGTAACTCAGGAAAAAAGGCGCGAAACGATTGTCTGCCCTTGGTTTCACGGAGGGAGGGAGGGAACGGGGGCCTGACGATATGTACCCAGAACCACCCGCGACAATGTTTTAGCCCCATCAGGCATTGGGATCTCAACCCAGAATTCCAATGGGCAGTGGAGACTGCGGGAACTGTGGGATAGCTATTCACAGTGCAACGCTCCGCAAGTCGACTCTAGCCTCGGTACTGTGGAAGCGCTCCGCCGAGTTAATGCACTTAATGCACTTAGAGCATTTTCTGTGGGGACACACACACTCGAATATATAAAACCGATTTCTAAAAAAACGACTTCTATAAATTCGACCTTATTCCGTAGTGTAGACATACCCCTAGGAACTCAGCTCCCAACGTAGTTCCACAGGAGAGTGGGTTTACTTTCAAGATCAGGTTTCTCCTAAAATCTCAAAAAGTTTTGTCTTTCGGCAGATACCCCCACCCCATGCCACCCTCGTCTGCATTCACCATCCATAAAATAGATTTGTTCAAAGGTACCAAGGGCTCAATCCCCACCCTGGGCCGGATCGTCACAGTGGCTGGAAGATGCCTAGTGACTCTGGTGGAGTTTGATCAGGATCCAAGTTACAGTTGAATCACTCCCTTCCCCCCGCAGTGTGTGGAGACCTGAATTCCATCCACCAGCATCGCTCATGAAAGCTGCAAGCCTGACAGCCTGAGTGGCTGATTTCATACCTCCATGGGGCCTCAATTGTCTCTCCTAATGGCACCAGAGCTATTGTTCTGATGGTCCCATGGACAACACGGCCGGGGTACTGGTCATCTCACCAAGCGGGGAGGCTATGGCAAGCCTGGATTATCTTGAGTGGAGGATTACTCACCTGGAGATGATCATTCCACACCTGAGCCATGTGGTAACCAAGCACACCTAACAGAGTGCATGGCAGATGTCACAGAAACAGGGCTTGGGAAGATGCAAATAACGGGCCCAGTTACTCCTTGGTGAACTCTGCTGCCATCAGTGGCCTTACACCGGGGGTTTCTGTGTCCCATGAAGCAAGTGACTAGTTTAGCTTTCTGCAGGTAATACCCATAGGCGGCTCGGCAGCCTCATCAGAAGGGAATCCTTCCACCAAGCAACTGGGCTGGATGATGAAAACAGCCTTATCCACCTCTGCCCTCTGTAGCCTTCAATACCTCTGTACAAGAGCTGGCAAAGCCTGTTAGCCATGGTTGCTTCTGTGTATGTGCTCTCCAAGGGCACCGGGCTGGCTGGCTGCCGTGGGTTTAATTAACCCTCAGAATGATACAAGAGCCTCAGCACAGATGGTTTTTAATATTTGTATTGCTGCTCAAAGTAGGCGAGAGACCAGCGGTTCTAGCTGGAGCCAGGCCAGTGCAGGAAGGTGGTGGGCAAGCTTCCCCACACAGCCTGGCCAATGCTCCCTACCAGGGAGCTGCAAAGGGGTGTGCCCAGGGCTTGATTCCTTCTTATGTAAACAAATCACAAGCTAGGAAGCAGAACTGGTCCGGAACAAAGCCCTGCTGGATTCCTGCCAGCTCAGCTTGAGAGCTGCTGGGCTTTCAGTGCGTGTGGCTGCCATGTGGTCTGCCTCAGGGCCAGGGCACCCAGAGCGTCTACCCTCCTCGCTGTACAGCTAGGAGTTGGGAGCTCCAGCTGGGCCCTCAGGACTTCCAGACTCTCTGCCATGAGAGTTGGGAGCCAGGAAGTCCTGGCCCCAGGGTCCACAGCTCTGGGGCAGTCCCACCATGCAGACTGCCGTGGGTTGGAGATCTCACCACCCCAAGGGTCCCTGGGCCGCCCAGCTCCCACAACCCAGGAATTTTGCGTTTCAGCCAGCTCTGCTGCGCTACTGTATTACAGCCAGTGAGAGAAATGGCACCATCTCTCCCTAGGATGTCCCACACAAGAAGAATGAATTGCTCTCGACGGCGAATGAATAGTTACCATTTTTCCACCAACGCGGCATGTGACAGAACAAATAGATGAGGTGCTCAGAGCGTCAGTGATTGCCAGTGGTCACCCAGCAAGCAAATGATCAATCTGTTAGACCTGTGACTCCTAGGGCCTTGCACTAACCCCTAGGCCTTGCTGTCTGCACTATCACCTGTAAGGCTGGGCTAGGTCTATCAGAACTCAGTGACAAAGAAGCAAGCCAACGAAACTGAAACCACATGAAGTGAGCTGTAGCTCACGAAAGCTTACGCTCAAATAAATTGGTTAGTCTCTGAGGTGCCACAAGTCCTCCTTTTCTTTTTGCGAATACAGACTAACACGGCTGCTACTCTGAAAGGTTTCTTGTGTGCCTTTCACAGCTTTCCAACCTCTCCTGACCCACCATCCCTTGGCAAGTGATTGCTCTGGATGGGATTGTACCATCTCTTTGGGGTGTTTGGTATCATTTATCATCATTCAGAGGGGCAGCCGTGTTAGTCTGGATCTGTAAAAGTGGCAAAGAGTCCTGTGGCACTTTATAGACTAACAGACGTATTGGAGCATGAGCTTTTGTGGGTGAATACCCACTTCGTCGGATGCGTCCATGAAAGTTCACGCTCCAATACGTCTGTTAGTCTATAAGGTGCCACAGGACTCTTTGCCGCTTTATCATCATCATTGTGGTCATGGCAAAGGATGGATGAGTAGAATTGCATGCCTGGGCTGGTGCATTTTCATGACAGTTGTGCATGGGCACAGGGTCAATTCTTGTCACAAGCTCAAGGGCCGTTCTCAGCTCCAGAAACTTGGATTAGGATCAAATCCTCCCCTGTCTGAAGTCAATGAGAATGTCGAGCTGTAGCTCACGAAAGCTTACGCTCAGATAAATTGGATAGTCTCTAAGGAGCCACAAGTCCTCCTGTTCTTTTTGCGAACACAGACTAACACGGCTGCTACTCTGAAACCTGCCATTGACTTTAGGGAACCAGGACCTGGCTCCTTCGACTGGATAGCTGGTGGCACAAACACAGACCTGAAGAGAAAACTCTGGCATGGCGTTGGATCACCCAGATCTCCTTGCTTCTCCCTGCGCAGCCCAACACGTCTCAGTAAAATGCAACACAGCAAAGAGATAACCAATTCCTGAACGACAGTCTATCCCAGCAGCGCCTGCCCAAAGACACAGGCATAAGGTGTGCTTTCCAGCTTTGCTGTGTTGCATCCTGATTCAAACACAAGACACATATTCAAAGGGTCAGAGCCGTCTATTTTTGAGGCACAAGGAGAGGATTTGTAGAAACATCCTGAACAATTTCACCTTTCTGAGGCTAGACTAAAATGGCTACTGGCTAATTACAGCTGCAGTATGGCAGATGCTTTCAAGGGACTGGAACCCTTTACCTAAAAAAAGGTTACAGCAACGTAAAGAGTCAAGAGACACTGCTTTCAGCAGCTAAATCAGATGAAAATTAGCCTGGGAGCTACCCCCTGGCCACATGTGGGATGCAGTGTGTAGAAAACAAGCTCCTAGTATGGAGATTTTATTATTTGACTATGGGTAGGGTGACCAGAGAGCAACTGTGAAAAAACGGGACGGGGGTGGGGGGTAATAGGCCCCTATATAAGAAAAAGTCCCCCAAACCGGGACTGTCCCTTTAAAAATGGGACATCTAGTCACCCCAGCTATAGGTAGGCTGTGTGTTTGGTGCTGCATGAGGCACATGACAATCACTGGTGCAGGCGACAGCCCAAATGGAAAAGGGAATGGAAAATAGATTGCATTTCTTTAAGTGCAGATAATATTTTTGATAACTTCAATGTCATGTCTCTGCTTTGCATTTCTGCGGTGAGTTATTTGCACGAATAAAAAATAAAAAAATCCCTAGCTCTGAGATGGTCCTTTCCATCAGTAGGTCTCAAAGCACTTTACAAAGTAAGTCAAGATCATTATTTCCATTTTACAGACGGGGAAACTGAGGTACAGAGCAGTGACGTGACCTGCCCATGGTCACAGATCCCTAGTGCTCTAACCACTAAGCCACATTACCTCCCTAGTGAGAGAATAGTGAGCAAGTGCCAGATTTCCATAGGACACAGGTGCAGCTCCAATGATGCCGATGGGGCTATGCGGAGTTACAGCACATGAGGGGCTGGCCCCATAGATGAGTGTAGCCATAGGTCTTGGCGCCTGGCCCTCAAACCTGCTCAGCTATTGTGTGACTAGCGCTGCAGAACCCTACTAGACCAGGGCAGCAGCCACCTCCCCTGCCTCTGCTGTGCCAGGGACCCCCCTCTGGAGAGTTCTCTTCAGAGCGCTGGTTTGCTCCCGGGCTCTGCCAGCTGAACCCCGCCCTGTCCCGAGTGCTAACAGCCGTGGTTACAGTCAGCCAGGGGACAGAGCGAGGCAGTGTTAGACAAACTGCTCCCGTTGTCTGACCTGGTCCCTTCAGGAACTGGATCTAGCTCCATGTGGCTGTGTGCTGCCTGGGTGTGTCTCTAGACCCCATCCAGCATCCCCAGCCATTGCTTACCCATGCTGGCACCAGCAGCCTTCAGCTTTTAACCCCTTCCCATAATTCTGGAGCTTGCAACCAGTGTCTTCCCTGGCAAGTGAGTGCCCTGTCGGTTCAGCCGTCATACCTGCCATGCCCGGTCTCCATAGGCCGCCTCGCTCACCATCCCCAGAATGAAGGTCTGAAATATGCAGGTATGAGTCTACAGGGACCCTTAACCTGCTCCCTTCCCAGGAACGATGATGCCGTCACAGAACTGAGAGCAGTGTATTACGGACCTGTAGTGCAGGACTCAGCCATTCCTTCTGTCTCCTGGGCTCTCTTCCCTCACGGCTCAGTCCCGCCAGGGAATCGGCAATAGCTGCATATGGCCGTGCAGCTGGGAAAGCCACTGCTAGCTTGTCTGTGCACGGCCATGCGAATGCACCATTTGCTTCCAGCACCTTCTAGTTTTACGCACCAAAGGCAAAGCAGTTGCGTGGTTTTCAGGCAGCCAGGCTGCACCGCCGTGCAGACCGGGGGTGCCGCGAAGCCAGTGAGATTTCGCAGATGCTCATTTACGAGCCATCTGCTTCGCTTCCCGTCTGCAGAGCCAGACTGTGTTGCACAATGAGAGTCACATTTCAGACGAGGAGAGAGCAGTTTTCCAGCACCATTCAAAGGCTCCGTAGATTCTGCTGTGTTCAGCCTGCTCTGGGGATGAGCGGCAAGCGCTGAGTCCCAGGGGGCAGAACCATGCACTGAGATGCTAGAAAGCCTGGGTAAAGTGACAGTGCGTCTCCTCCTGACTGCCCTCAGCACCACTGGCTCATTGCGAGCACCCACCTTTTGGAGGGGCACACTTCATAGCACCCAAGGCCATACGTGCTGTATTGGAAAGGGAGCCTCTGCTCAGCACATGCGTTCTTGTCCCCCACGGAGAGGCAAGCGGGACTGCCCCCTTCCCCCCACCCAGCAGTCCTTGTTTCCCCTTTACTTGTATTCCACAGAGGAGATGATCCCTTTTGGGCGAGGTGCAGAGTGTTCCCAGAGAGAGACGGGCCCAGAAGAGATTCTCATTTAAATGGACAAGCCAGAGGACACTTTATTATCCTCATTTTGCAGATGGAATCGGAGCGACTCAGGCCCAGATCCCAACAGCCACTTCAGGCTCCTAAGTCCACCGTTTGGGGGCCAGGGACATTTTCAAAACAGCCGCTCGGCTGCTGCCTAGCCCTGGAGATACCTAAGTCCCCGCTGGGCAGCATTTGCACTGTCCTCGCTCAGTCCCCAAGGCTGGATTCTCAAACTCTGCTGGATGATACCTATCTCGCCAGCAGGGCCCGATCCTGTCGGCAGGCTCTGGGCACAGCTCACCCCTGGCAGCTGTCAGGCAGGCCTCCAGTGGGGGGGGGGGGGGTGTGGCACGGCCCAGGGCAACAGGGCAAGCAGCCAGGCACGAGTTAGCCAGCTGCTGACCTGGCTCAGGCGCCTAACTCCAGGAGAGGGTCTGTGGCTGCAGATCGCAAGCAGAGGGAGGCACATATCCAGCCAGTGCACTGGGGTGCCTAAGCCCTGTTCGGCTCCTCGCCATTCCACTCCTGGCTGGCTCCCTGCTCAGCTTGCTGGCCACGGCGCATGCATTGTGTGGGGGAGCCGGGGCGCCTCGCTCCCAGCTGGGGATCCCATGAGGCCTGGGATCACTGGCCAGCCTGAGTCTCCCCAAAGCAATGCACGGCGCTAGCCTAGCCTAGGACTCTTGTAACCTGTGCCCTGGCACTGAATTCTTTGCAGCTGGGAACGGGGATTTCCCCAGCCGCTGGGGCAGTGCAGAAGACACCTCCTCCTCACGCGTGGCCGGCTGCGGCTTGCCCAGGATAGAAGGAGCTGCTGGGAGCGAGCAGAATCCTGCTGGTGGTTTGGAGCAACTTCCAGCAGGCTGGGGGCTCTTTGTCGGTTGCCTAACTAGAAAATGTCAGGAGCAACTCAGAAGGAGCTTGTTCATCAGAGTCGAATTCTTTGGCAGAGGCCTGCCTGCTGGTCTAATTAGGACACTTCAGTTGTTGTTACATGTTCCCTCTATCTCATCTCACTGCCTGGAGACGCTCAGTTCTCCTTGGAGCAGGATCCTCCAGCCCCTCGATTAGGACATAAACAATGACTGCTTCCCTCCCCCTCTGCACCGAGCCTCCTCCTCCGCTGGCTCTGGTTGTTCCAGGGTGCTGGTAGCTAGCTTGTGCAAGGCAGGGAGCCAGGGAACTGTTTAGAGATACCGAGGAGGCAATGCCCATCCGCCCTGCAGCTTTCTCCCGAGTCTGTAGCCAGGGTACAATGCGATTGGCTCCTGCCCTGGCGCAGCCCCAGATCTGAGCTCTGCAGAAGGGAGCCCCTGCGCTGAACCCTGGGGGCAGGGGCGGGGGGATCCAGGTGATGTAGTGTGTTTCAAGACTGCTTGTGAGCAGTATGCCAGCCAGGGTACAGGGGCTCCAGCTCACACCCCTCTGGTCAGTCACCAGGAGTCGCGGTAGGATGGGATGGCTGCAAGGTGGCACTGGTGAAACCAGACCCCTTCCCACGCCCAGGGGCCGAGAAGCTGCATGGGTGACTGTTAGAGGTGTTGGGAGATTTGTTCTGATATTCAGCCTCATGTTCACTATAGCAGGGTCTAGAGACCTGGGTTCTGTCCCTATCTCTGCCGGAGACCTTGGCAAGTCTCTTCATCTTTGTGCCTCAGTTTCCACGCTGAGGATAGG
Organism: Caretta caretta; assembly: GCF_965140235.1. Taxonomy (NCBI): domain Eukaryota; kingdom Metazoa; phylum Chordata; order Testudines; family Cheloniidae; genus Caretta; species Caretta caretta. The sequence goes on from NC_134210.1 coordinate 125,637,265, forward strand.
AGCTCTCTTCTCACTTGCTGTGTAAACAGTTCCCAGCACAATGGGGCACAGATCTCAGTGGGGCCTCTAGGTTCCACTATAATATAAATGATCAAATACCGATGGCCCTGGGCTCGATTCAGATGGATCACTCATGTAAACAAGTAGCCAACAGCTTTCCTCATTCCTCAGACATCAATTAGCCAAATTCATTCCTGGTGTAATTCCTCATAAACCAATGGAGCTACCCCTAGAGAAGGATCTGGCCCAGTATCTACAGTCCTTTAATAATTGCTGGCTTTCTCCCTAAATTTCTTCAGTGCCTTAACCCAAGTAACAACTGGCACCTCAGGCTTGGAGGAGGTGGAAACAACACCTGACAATTAATCCTGAGAGAAAAACCGTTGTCCCTTAGAAAATCTATTCCCATACAGTACGTACAGTGTGTGTACACACACATCCCACTAACGTGTTCTCTTTTCTGGTAATTTCGGCTGCAAGAGATCGTGGCCCATCATCTTCAGAAGTGAGTCGTGTTGGGATGCTGGCCTTCGGAGAGTGAGCCCTCAGAGAAGACTTGCCCTTCTAGGTGTCTCAAATTGGGTTTCCAGAAATCACTGGTCACCCTTGAAAAATCTTTGCCATGCTGATTAAAAAGTTCCCACTTGGAGGCAGAAAGCCTGATTGCGTAACCCAGCGGTGTATGAGTTTTAGAGGGTCTCCCTCTGTACTTGAGGCCAAAGGACACAAATCTGTTACACTCCTAACTGCAAAAAGAAAGGAGGACTTGTGGCACCTTAGAGACTAACCAATTTATTTGAGCATAAGCTTTCGTGAGCTACAGCTCACTTCATCGGATGCATACTGTGGAAAACCTAACTCTTAACTGCAGTAGCTCATGCTTTAACTCCGGAGGTCCCCAAGTCGGTCAAGACAGCAGCCAGCCCAATCGCTTGTCCTCCCTCTCTCTTTTCAGGCTGTTCTGGTTCTGATCCCAGCCTGAGATGTGGAAGGGCTTTTATAGTAGCAGTAAAACGTTATTGCATCACTGCTGAGAGACACTGACTGACAAGTTGGTGCGATGTATTCTAAACATTTAAGAGCAAACGGTAACACCCATTGTTTCATGTTCTCTGTGTATATAAAATCTCCCCACTGTATTTTCCACTGCAGGCATCCGATGAAGTGAGCTGTAGCTCACGAAAGCTTATGCTCAAATCAATTGGTTAGTCTCTAAGGTGCCACAAGTCCTCCTTTTCTTTTTGCGGATACAGACTAACAGGGCTGCTACTCTGAAAAAAGATCCTTGAGGTGATTTTCAGATCCTTTGAAAAGGCCAGATAAACCTCCTTGTGATAAAAACCCTCCAAGGTGTTTGCCTGGCTCTCCTCGCTCCTAGCTGGAGGATGGTTTGCCATGAGAACATCTTGTGTAGAGAAGCTGCAAAGTGTGATTTGCATTTATTGACCAAATTGCATACCACACATTTCACAGGCAGTTAAAAACAATTATTTGCCTCTTCATAAATTAGCCTTTATCAAGAGTGTCAGGAGTTAAGTGAATTACCATGTTCCTTTCACTGAATTACATGGCGTTTCTTCTTATCTTGAATTGCTCTGATAATGGCATCAATTTTGTTGTTTCTCTTCACCTAAATTGATACAAGCCCTGGTGAAGCACCCGAGACATTCAATTAAATGCTGCACAATAGATTACATTACCTGAAGGTTATAGGTCCTTCTTTGCCAAAGAGGAGACATGAACTTTGGTCACCTTTAAATGAAGGAGGTCACCCATTCATCCCCTGCTGAAAACAGGTCTCGGCCCACTGTCAATCCTTGCTGTTGAAATGCTTGTGCCAGAGACAAAAAGTCACTGACCTTTGCAAAAGTTTTCATAAGCTCCTGGACAAGTTACAGTCAATTTGCATTGAGCCATCAACAATTGCCTGTGGGTTTAAGCAAATAAAGACTTTCTCCAAATACGACAGAGGTCAGTCGTTTGCTTCCTGGCTCTCAGGAGGGTTATTCTGCAGTTGTTTGTCTAGTTAACATTCAATTTCACCCTTTTATTTTTAATGTGATTTTACCAAATGACACTTTTGGTTTTAAAACATTCATGATTCATTTGAAATTAAAAAAGCATGTAGAGAGGAGAAAGAAACTTATGAAAGTTATCCCCTCCTTTTCATTGTTTTTTAAAAAGTGAATTTTAGCACATAAGTAAGGAGTCCACTGGCTGGGTGCGGGAGATTTAAGTCCTGTATTGGAAAGGAGGGAGTGTGGTCTAGTGGTTAGAATGAGCCCTTGGAATCAAGTCTCCTGGTTTCTGTTCCCATATTTGCTACTAAATTGTGTGCTCTGGGGCAAGCTCTCTAACTTCTCTTTGTTTCAGTTTACTCAGCTGTAAAAGGGGTTATCTTTTCTCACAAGAGCATTGTGTGGCTTACAGTCCTGATCCTACAAACGCTTATGCATGATCTGTAGCAATCAAACTACCATTGTCTATCACCATTGAACTGTAACACTGGAGTTAGTGCAGCCCAGTGGACAGAGAACTGGGCTGAGTCCCACTGGCCTGTGCGGTGATCTTGGGTAAGTCATATCACCGCTCTGTGCTCAGTTTCCCCATCTGTGAAATGGGGATAAGAAGACCTCCTTTGTAAAGTGAATTGAGACCTACTGATGAGAAGTGCTACATAGGAGCTAGGGATTAGTACTCAGAGGATTCTGTATTCCAAATCTGAGCTTCTTTAGTGGGACACACAGGCCCTGTGGCTTCCTGCTCCAATGAGCCTCATCTTGTAATCAGGCATCTGGCGCAATTACAAAGCTGACCTTTGCTTTCCATGCAACGTCCAGATATGTCTCTCTCTTGTAGGGCTGGTCTTCACTAGTGAATTATAGCTCAAAGGCTCTCTCAGCCCCCCCCCCTCCAGACACAACCACCCCATCCTGCATATGCAGGGGGGCCAGTCCTGGGAGTTGGCTGGTACTGCTGGGGGGAAAGGGCAGAGCTGCTTTACTCGAGCCGTGTGGAAGCTGGCTCAGCGCTGAGATAACCGCCTGCAAGGAGTGCCTGGCAGTGCGCCGTAGCACCGCCCTGGAGCAGCTGGGCTCTGGGGAGAGAGTAAATTGTGCCAGGCCTATGCCCAGTACAGCTGCATGGACTAGTGCAACCTATACAGGGAGGGAGCAGCTGCAATGCAGAGTCCGCTTCCACTCCTGCCCTGCAAAATGCATCACCAATAGCCAGAGCAGATGCTTATGGGGGGCACCATGCATGCCCCTACTCCCCTGTGCCCCCACACTCCCTGGCCCTTAGTGCCCGGAATCTCTTTTGCTGCTATCTCTGTGGGATGCATCTGAGCTCAGCCAAAGGATTTAAAGAGCAGAAAGAATACGTGTGGGCGATTGGTTCCACATTCACGCAGATCTAGTATTTGAGTCCATTGCCCTACCGTAGTGGTAAGTTACGATGCGGCAAGCAAACATCACACTGTGTAATTCTACCCTACAGAGCCACCCGGGACCCACCCACAGAGAAGCGCTAAAGGACTGTAGCTGCCCAGCCTTACAGCTGCAACTAAAGCCAGTCATTCTGGATGCTCTTGGGGTTTTTTGGTTTTTTTTTCCTTTTCTTTTCGCAGTTTGGCTTTTCTCCTGTCACACTCTGCAGATTTGACCCAGAGTCCCTGTTAGATTTCAACACCAAGTCCTCTGCCTCTGTTTGTACTGGCCTTTCCTTAATCTGTCCTGATCTGTGAAGCACTCAGAGATACCACATCAGGCCTGGGGCCTACAGAAATGCCAGGGACTGAGCAATGAATTGCCTCAATGACGACTCTCACCCTCATTGGTGTGTTCTCTGGAGGAGTTCACCTCTCTAGAATCATGTCCTTGCTTTGCATAGCTGGTGCAAGGGAGATACAGTATAGAATGATAGTGTAAAAGCCATGCAATTGCTTCCCGCTCACCCCTTCCTTCAAACACCCTGCGTCTTTAAATGTGTTATGCAACCAAGTGTCCATATTGCACCGGGTCAGATCAGTTACTTTGTCAGGTTTACATATTCTTGGTCACATGAGGCAGCCTACGCTGCTCAGCACTGTGAGTCATGCTGCATCAGAATGAAAGGAAATGAAAGCAGATCCAAGTATATGATTAACTGGGAAAATAAATATTTTGTCATTGCCTATTCCCCGAGATATAAACATTGAGTAACCAGGAATTTCATTTATATTCTAGCAGCCTCAGCGGCTACAGCACTCATGTTCCCCTCCACTCACCCCCAAGCACCTATCTGTACGTTGCCCCCAGCTGTACATAACCCCCAGCTGTTCACCCTTTGGCTGGCTTCCCGCAAAGGCTCCTGTAGTTTGTATTTGGTAAGATCTCTTCTCCCACCCCTCCCTCAGCCACTCCAAAGTTTTCCCAGTGCCCCCTCACCGCACGTTTGGTGGCCCGTGACTCCCCCAGAAGTAAAAGCCAGTTGTGTTAGGCCCTGGCTCAACAAGGGACTTAAGCAAGTGCCTAACCGTAAGCTTTTGCGGAAGCCCCACTGAAGACACGCACACACTTAAGTACCTTGCTGAACTGGGGCCTGGGAGAACAGAAGGCCCAGTGGGCAGGAGACAGGTGTTGCAAAAGCCTGCAGGACACCAGTGTTAGAAAGGCAGTGGGGCTGTGCCAGCTAACAGCCAATCCCTGGATTGCACCATGTCCGAGTTGTACCAGTGCTCCCAATCCAGCTCACCTCTCTGGAGCACAGCACGGTTCCTAGTCACCAGTGGATACAGAAGTACATAAAGAGGGCGAGATCAGCATAGCCACTGGCCCTTGGAGCTGTGTGGTAACTTAACCGAGGGCAATTTCACTGTTTGGAGCCTCCGAGGAGAAGGCAAAGCACAGATCATAGAATCATAGAAGATTAGGGTTGGAAGGGACCTCAGGAGGTCACCTAGTCCAATCCCCTGCTTAAAGCAGGACCAACACCAACTAAATCATCCCAGGCAGGGCTTTGTCAAGCCAGGGCTTAAAAACCTCGAAGAATGGAGATTCCACCACCTCCCTAGGGAACCCATTCCAGTGCTTCACCACCTCCTTGTGAAATAGGAGGGTGGCCTGTTTAGGAGTCTGGCTTGCTGGGGATATCACAGTGCAGACAGGGAACTGTGCAGCCTGGAAATACCCTGGTGAAGAAGGAAAGAGTTGTCAGTCTCCATGACTGAGGTGACAACTGAGGAAACTGGACCCATGGTGTGGGCACCCTGCCTCAGTCGACTGTAGAGGGGGACTACAGCTGAACCTTGACCAGGGCCACCAGCCAGGGCCGGCTGTGGGCCCTGGGACAGGGAGTTGTGTCTGCTAGGATCTGCATTGAGCCCAGCACACGTTTTAATGGGAAGAACTGAACCATCAGCACTGCCAAGTCCTGCTGGGGCTGGAGTTGCACCAGGCGCTGGGGACACATTGTGCACCAGACTCACCAGCGTGGAGCACTCCCCTCCCAGCCCGACCCAGAATGGCAGCCCTTCTGCTGCCGTTTCCCCACAATGAGCTGGAGCTTGCTGTCAGCGGAGGGGGGGATTGGGCACTCTGGCCAAGCCACTGTAAAGCCCTCACCCCTTCCAGGAAAAGCACAACCACAGGAATCGTCACCCCAGCTGGGCCCAGCATCCAGCCCCCGTCCTTCCAGGCAGGGCCCAGCTGCAATGGCCTGCCTCAGCACCCACTGACAGGTACCTGGGCTCTGCTCAGCCCAGTGAGCCTGTCTAGACCCACCCTCCTCCAGGGGGCTCTGGCCAGGCTTCCTGCCCCAGGTGGAAGCAGCCTGTCTGCTTTCCCTCCCCAGCACGCCTTTCCTCTTCAGTGCCAAGTTCCAGCCCAGCCCCAGCCTGTACATGTCTCACCAGCTTCCCCCTGAGCCAGGCACCCCAGTGTCTGGCTTTAGCCCCCCTGCACCTTCCTGACCTACAGTAGAACTCTCATTTCCCTCCCCTATCAGCCCTGCAGGGCTGAGCTTTCCTCCTTTTACGTCCTACACCCTGCACAGGTGTCACAGGGTGGGGCTAATTGAATAGGGCAGACTGGCCATTAAGGGGCAGACCACAGACCACCCTCTTACAGATTTACACTGGCTGAAGGGTGGGCGGTGTCTCTGCAAATCCACCACCTTCCATTGCTTCCTGAGACCTGTAAACTCTTTCCTCCCACTAGCTCCTTCCTCGCATGCCTTGAGGCTGGATCAGCAGGGGCTCCTCGAACCACAGTGGCTGCACCAGAAGGCTCCCTCTCCCTAAAACCTCGTTCCCAGCTCTCTAGCTCACTCACCTGCACTTACAGGGTGAATTTCCAGGAGACATTAGCATAGCTGATGCTGGAGGGATGGGGTCTTTCAGGACTGGCAGCTGCCGGGACTAATTATGAGAGTTTTGAGGGTATTTGGGAGCCAAAGGGTGTAGATGGGAAGCTTAGGAGGATTTTCCAAAGCACACAGGGCCTCTTAGCACATGTGAGATCCCCCTAGGCACCAGGGCTGGGAAACCAGATTTTCAGTTTGTGGAAAACATCCAGGGTTCAGCATTTGTTTTTGTTCTGATGCAGAAGAAACCCAGGGCCCTTTGAGATTGGCTGTGAAAAAGCCCCAGGGACCCTGCTGGTGTTGAGGGCTGCCAGTAAGCCAGGTTCAAACCCTGGCTTTCCCTGAGTCAGATCGGAGACTTGAACCTGGATCTGCTAGCTGCTCACAAAGGGCTCTGCACACCAGGCTTAGGGCTCTCACTCTGACCTGTTAGACCTGGTTCCATGGGCCTGAGAAAAACTCTATAGCAGTAGTTAGGACACTCTGCTGGGATGTGGTTCGAGTCCCTTGTCTGAGCCAAGCAGAGCAGGGATTTAGATATGGTTCTTTCCCATCCCAGTTGAGTCCCTAAGCAGTGAACTGGGCTGGGGACTACTGCCTTCATTCGGATGAAATCAGCGACACAGAGGACACCATTGTAACAATCGGGGCCTAGCTAGATAGTCCAGCCTGGACTGGAGAAACCCACTTCAAAAGTTCTCAGCAGCTCTACACGACTACCTGGGGTGCAGTACATCCATCTGAACCGTAACCCAGAGCAAATGGGACAGGCCCAGTGAAATGGTACGAAGCTCTGTGATTCCCCCTTCCCATTGTGAGCTTTTTCCCCTGGAAGAGCTTCTCACTTGTACAAAGCTGCGGCACACACACACACACACATTGCACTCACTCAGTGATGCAAGAGGAAAGTGAATGCTTTAAAGGGTTCCTTTCCCTCCCTCGTGCGTTGCACACAAGTTATCTCGCTTACACGAGGAGAGAGAAGCGTCATTTGTTCATCCGTTTTTAGCATCAGGATAAAACCTCCTCATGTTTCCCCCTTCACATCTTTTGCTAATCACTGAAGCTGTGAGCAACTGCGGCTCAGCTCCTCATGCCATGTGTGATGGTTTCTGAAATGGAGATAACCCTTTGCTGGCTCTTGCAGTGGAAGTCAATCACCAGGGAGCAAAAGGGCCCACAAGCATTAGAAATCGATGCCCAGCTGATGGATGTGTTTTCTGGAGGAACATTATTAATAGAGCACTGGGAGGTTTGACTTGTAATAACTCTCACAGTCTGAGATACTTTATCACCTGGGTCATACTCCTTTCCCAAGGACCTAGCGCAGCACTGGTCATGTGTATCCTGGAGTAGGTTATTTATATATCATGTAACTAAAACTTTCAGTGTTGATTTTATTCTCCTTTCCTGTTTAGAGTTAAATCGCTTTTAAGAGGTAGACACGGAAAGCAGATTCACTACCCCTTGAATGGGGCCTTTCCTCATCTAGGTTGGTAGCAAATCCATGTAGCAATAGTGTGAGAGGAATTGGTCAGGAATTTTCAATTAGACATTTTTTCCACCAGATATGCTGACTCGTTGAAACTGAAACTCTTTGAAGGAGCGGGTCAGGTTTGGTGAATTTCTTGACTTTAGAAAACTGTTGGGAAAAAAAAAATCTTGAAATTGTCTAAAGCTCCTGTTCTGACCTTTTCAAGGTGAAAAGCTTCAGGTTTTTTTTCCTAAATGTAACTTAACTGATATTTAAAAAAAGATAAAGGGGGGGGGGGGAAGAGATCAAAATCAAAGATAAATGTTTTGAAATGATCAAAACATCATGTTTTGATTGACCAGAACCATGTTTTTGTTCCTCCCCAGTCTGTTGGTTTGTGAAAATTTTCAAGATTTTGACATTTTGTCCCAATTCAGAACAGGAAATTGTTTTGAAACCTCAAAAATGCTTGTGGGAGGTGAAAACTGTTTCCGACCCAGCCCGAAGTGTGAGTGCACACTGGGACCATCACACAATGAGGAAACGAGTGGGAGCCGCACCCTGTGGGCTAGGGTCACTGGAAAAGTCAGCAGGAAAAAGCTTTCAACTTAAGCAAGGTTAAAGCGAGCAGGAGGTGCAGCACAGGAAGGAAAATGACGGCTCATTTCTAATCAACTCTATGGATGAAATATAGCCTTGGGGCCTGATCCTCAGCTGATGTAAATCAGCTTGACTTCAACAGAGAGACATTGATTTACACCAGCTGAGAATCTGGCCCTTGCCATCTACGTTCCCAAATCTTTAAAAAGAAACCTTTAAAATGGTGTTCTCAGCCCAAGAAATAACCTACCAATACACAGAACCACAGGATAGGAAAGTGCGCATAGACCAACAAGAGGGGCAGAGACTGGGCAAAGCAAGGGATATAAAGGGATAAAGTATGAAAACAGCCCAGAGTGACAGCAGACCTGAAGCCGTGGTATAATGTTGATCTTAGAGCACCCATACCCCCCAGAGCCACAGCATTTTTATGGTCCCTTCCTGCTTGGTGAAGTACTTGGAAACTATAGGGCTACAAGGAAACGTACCATTGCATGATCCTAGGGTTGGTTTCTTTCCTTAAGTTCAGCCAATGGAGGGTTGTGTGGTCTATTACTAAAAGGAAAGGATTCCCCAACAAATAATATCATAAGGCAGCCATGGCCCAGTTCGCAGCCAGGGCCTCCTTTTCAATGACCGAGTAGGGCATTTCCCAGGGAAAAACAGCTTCCTGCTAAGGTACAGGATGGGGTATTCATCCCCTTTAAAGTCCTACGAAAGTACTACTCCAAGACCTACATCTGAGGCATCAGTGTGCAATATGACTCATCTAGAAAAGTCTGGGTGTGAGGGAACTGGTTTCTGACTTAGCTGTTCGATTAGTGTCTTGAATGCCTTGTTGCAGGGTATAACGGTGCGAGACTCACCCCTGCAGCACCTCCTGCTGGTCTCTCAGGGATTTAGCTCTTCCAGCCTCTAGAGCACCCTTTGCAGGCCAGTGTCTCCCTTGCCGCTGGCCCCTGTCTCCCTCCCAGACCCCAGTGCCCCTTTTACCCAGAGTGCTGCCCCTTGGCAGTACCCCCATAGTCTCTGGGTCTCCCCTCCCCAGGGAACCCCCAAACCCCTATCCCCACTTCGCCTCAGTCTTTGGCTACTGCCAGTCACCATTGAGCCCCCACACACTGGGGCAGACTGCAGTGTACAAACGACTCATCACAGGCAAGGGGGGTTTGGACCTGCTGCCTTTGCCTACCCATGGGCTGCCCCCTGCAACCCCAGTACCTATCTGGCCCTACACTAGGCCTGCATCCTTGGGGGGTTTCCAGGCCGGAGCTCCCTTGGCCTTCCCCCAGCCCTGCTCCACCTCAGGTACTCTGGTGCACTCCCCAGCAACCAAGCCCATCTCCCTCCCCAGCTAGAGGAGACTGTCTGCTCCTGGCCCACCACCCTCTTATAAGGGCCAGCTGAGCCCTGATTGGGGCGTGGCCACAGCTGAGCCTGCTTCTCCCAGTCAGCCTGGGAACTGCTTGCTCCCAGCCACAGCCCTCTCCCAGGGCTGATTTCAATCCCTTCAGGGCAGGAGCGGTGGCCACCCTACTTTAAGGCATCATAGAATCATAGAATATTAGGGCTAGAAGAGACCTCAGGAGGTCATCTAGTCCAATCCCCTTCTCAAAGCAGGACCAACACCAACTAAATCATCCCAGCCAGGACTTTGTCAAGCCTGACCTTAAAAGTCTGTACAGATGGAGATTCCACCACCTCCCTAGGTAACTCATTCCAGTGCTTCACCACCCTCCTAGTGAAATAGTGTTTCCTTCGGACCACTGAATTCTTGTCGGGCTTGCGTCATTTATCAGATCTGTTGGGGGGCTGCAACGGTGGTGAAACTTGGTACAAAGTGTCTATCTATCATAGCCAGCATGGCCCAGGAAACAACATACTTGGTTTTATTGTGGTTGGCATGGGGCATTGCTCCAAGGCATGTAGTTTACCAATCAGCATCTTCAGACGCCTGCCCCCAACCCTATAGTCGAGGTAAGTCGCCTCCTGGCTGGCCAGCCTACATTTGGCTGTTAGTCCTGCCTCCTGGAGGGCTTGCAGTACTGCGGTGATGTGTCTCCTATCTATAGATGACATTATTGTAGATGTATGGTGAGGCATAATGTCCATGGGGTTGAAGTACACAGTCCATCAGGCATTGGAAGGTGGCTGTGGCTGGGTGAAGGCCGAATGGCATGGTCTTGAATTGGTAGAGACAGACTGGGGTGGAGAATGCGGTCTTCTCTCGTAATTTGGTTCTCAAAGGAATCTGCCAATAACCCTTTGTTAGGTCAAGAGTGGATATATACCTGGTGGCCCCAGTTGGTCCAGCAACTCATCTACTCTAGACGTAGGATATGCTTAAATTACAATGTTGCATTCAGTCTCTGGAAATCAATGCAGAAGTGGGTTGACTTGTAGAGTTTTGACACAGGTACAATGGGCTTCCTCCATTCACAGTGGGACTCCTCAACCACCACTAAGTCCATCATGACCCGCAGTTCTTGGCGACTGTCTCCCACATTTTCCATGGAAGAGGTCATAGGCTTTCTCAGACCTTTTTTTCCTCGTTCAGTGTTTACATGATGGTAGGCCAGGTGAGTGTGTCCTGGCAGTGCTGAGAATACTGAGGTAAAGCCTCCAATGAGCGGTAATAATTCTTGTTTTTGTTCACACAAGCGTTCTTCCCCCGTGGGTAATGGCCCTGCATTGTGGCCTAAGGGTGCCTGTTGGCCATGCTTGTGTTTAGGGAGAGAAGGCACTATGAGGAGGCCTTCTTGGTCCCTCCAAGCCTTTACCAGGGTCATGTGTTTCTTTTCTCTTTTCTGGCTGGCAGATTTCATAACTGACTGTCCCCACCCTTCTTACCACCTTGAACAGACCCTGCCACCTGGCCAGAAGCTTTGACTCTGAGGTCAGTAGCAACAATAATACCCTGCCCCTGGGCCCAAATTCTCAAATCCTGGCCCCTTGGCTGTAGGTCTCCTCCTGGTTCTGTTGAGACTTCAGCAGATTTTCTTTAGTAAAAGCTCCCAGTGTCTCCAAATTCTCCCTCAGGCAGATCACACATAGTACCATATTTAGGACTGGGCTCCTCCTACGTCTTGCAGAGGAGGTTTAGGTTGCCTCCCATATAGTAGTTTGAATTGTGAGAACCCTGTCGATGCCCATGGCACCTCCCAAATGGCAAAAAGAAAGGGCAGGACTAACCGATCCCAACTACTGGGGTCCAAGGTCACAAACTTCCCAAGCATCCCTTTCAGTGTTTCATTGAAGTATTCCGCCAGCCAGTCCGTCTGAGGGGGGTAGATTGACATCTTTAAGGCCTTGATTTTCAAGAGGTCACACGATTCCCCCATTAATGTGAATGTAAAATTGGCCCCCGGTCAGTCAGTATCTCTTTTGGTGTCCCTACTTATGCAAAAACCTTCATCACTTCAGTTGTCATGGTTGCTGCAGTGGTCAAGCGAAGGGGGAAGGCCTCTGGGCACAGCATGGCATAGCTCATTATCACCAGAATATACTTGTACCTGGACACATGCTTTTCCAGTGGCATCACCAGGTCCATTCCGATCTTCTAAAAGGGCACTCTGACCACCAGGAGGGGGACTAGTGGAGCTTTTGGGGTCTATCTGGGTCCTGTTCCTTGGCACACCAGGCATGACACGCAATAGGCTTTGACCTCACTATGCACCTGCAGCCAATAAACTCGAAGGGTTACCCTTTCGAGGGTCTTCTCTCACCCTAAGTGTCCCCCACAGGCTACTGCATGTGCCAACTGTAATACTGGCTGGCAGAATTTCTTCGGGACCAGAAGTTGTACCCTTACTTCTCTAGCTTGGGGGTCTTTTGCCACCCAGGATAGTCTCTCCTCTCTGAGTCCGAGCTGGGGTCACTGCTTCATCAGTTGCGGCCTGGCTGGTTTATTTATGGATTTGCCAATTGCCAGAAAAACAATTTAATCTGCTGGGTTTTTTTACGTGGGTCTAAAGATTTGCATTATTCTCCCAATACATTGGGATGGCGAATGGTGAAGGTTTCTGTGTCCAGCTAGAGACGCTGCAGTGTTGTCTCTTCCGCAGGTTAAGCGACAACAGATCAGAACTTGAAAATACAGAGCTGTCTGCCCCCAACACGCCCCCGTGCACGTGTGAGAGAGAGAGGGCTTGAGTCACATGACAGTGAGGAGCCGGATGATGTTATCCATCTCATCTGTCTGGGTTCTCTCTCTCCAGGTCCTATCAGTGGCTGTCGCAGGGGAGGGGGGTTGTGGAGTTGCCTTCCGGTTGGGGTTGCGGCAGCCTTGCCTTGTAGGGGGTGAGGGTGCAGGCTTTTGGGCATTTCCAAGGGGGTAACCCTAGGCAGGAGGTGCCCAGGAGCAGGGCTCAGCGGGCCCACTCTCAGCTCAGCAGGGTTGTTGTAAAAGGTGAAGGAGGCTGGCAGTGGGGTGGAGCCTTAGCAGACATAGTAAGGGCGGCCACCGTGCTGCTCCCTGTGAGCCTCAGGGTCCATGTCCCCTTCCCTGCTGCTCCTCCCCTCAGGCCCGGCCTGTCCCCACCCCTGCACCACAAGAGGTGAGCACCGGAGCAGACCCACTGGAGAGGGATCCTGGGGAGAGCAGAGGAGGCAGCCGAGTGGGGATTCATTCACCCCCCTCAATGAACAGATGGATCCAACACATGAATTGTCTCTCCATTTCCAGGCTCTTCTAAATTACTGCCAAAGGCCAGAGGTTGGTACATCTGCCAGGGATGGCCAGGGCAGGGGGTGGGGGGTACATCCACAGCCCGTTTCCCCTGGCGACTCCCTTTGCACCTGGCAGGCCAGCTCGGAGCCATCAGACAGTCACCCTGTCCCGGGACGATCCTCCCTGGGGCCAATGACAGGGTGGGGCAAAGTGGCTGCCAGGCAGCCCTGGGTCAGGGTCAGTGAGTCAGATCCCTGAGCTGGAGACAGGCATCACTGCCACTCTGATCTGCAGTCAGCGTCATCTATTATTATCCAGAGTAACAGCTCTTTGTAACCCCAGTTTGCAACTGCTAAGTTACTGCTACGAGACCTCTGGCAGTGATGACAGGAGTCCAAATTAACGCTGTTTGCCCATTCCCTAAGGCAAGGATCTTGCTCAGCAAATGTTTCCCAGCGCCTAATTCAGTGTGATCACTGCAGTAAAGAACTGCCAGAACTGACGCATGCAAGGCCAAACGCATGGCATGTCAAACAGCTCCCAGGGATAAAGTTTCTCAGTGTCAAACGAAGGCAGAACCATTCTGTGTCCGTAGCTTCAAAATTCATCATCTTTCCAGGTGACAACAGCTTTGGAAAACGACTGCAGTGACTTTAATAAATAATGCTTTCGGCGCAACCACTACGTTCTTCAAGTAGATGACGGCTGCCTCCCAAGTGACTTTAAAATCTAGCTGGAAATTCTGTCTTGGATCGCAACACTTTAGCAACCTATTTCCCAATGAATAGAATTAAGATTTTGGTTTTCCAGAGACAAAGTAGCACCACCAGAAAAATCACACATGCTAAGTGCTTTGTGCTACTGTCTAATGTTAACCCAACACAGGAGCAATCACACGATATATTTTTTAAAAAATTGTTTGTTTGTTACAGTGGACTATAGCTCTTTTGTTAGATTAGGATGGTACTGGAGAATGTCAACCTTAATTAATAGTGTAAGAGTTATACAGTAAAATGCAACAGAAAGATCATTGGTCCTCATGAAGTAATATCCCAATATGTAATATACTAGCAATAAATCAGTGATTTTATGCCAGCCACAGCTAGGAAAGGAATGGAACAAAAACCTGTACAAATAAGGGGTTTGAATGAAAAACTAAAACACTAAAATTTGGGCAGATGAGTGGTTTGGACAACACTTAATAGCAATGAGGCCTAGCCTTTATCTAGTGCTGTTCACCCATAGATCTCTAAGTGCTTTACAAAGGAAATCAGTATCACTACCCCCACTTTACAGATGGGGAAACTGAGGCACAGAGTGGGATGTGACTTGTCCAAGGTCACCCAACAGGACAGTGGCAGAGCCAGGAATTGAAGCCAGGTCTCCTGAGTCCCAGTCCAGTGCACTAGCCTGTAGTTTCAGTTTAAAGTCAAATGGGCCACATTCTCCTGGCAGTTACACCACTGCAATCTCGGTGAAGTCGCTGACCAGACTAGCCCCAGTGCGTCTCGAAGGGGCTCAGTTTTGCTCTACGGCTGTGATCCTCCAAACACAGGTTGGACTTGACTCACATGAGCAGTCGTACGGACATTAATATGTGATGTTCTCAGTGTGCTGATTGCTCTGAACAGCTCAGTCTAGTTTTGGGGTCTAAGACTGATCACACAGGCCCCTTCCCGCACTCGGGAAAGTGGTGCCACTGAAGACCTGTGTGAAGGGCACAGGTTCAGTTCCTGCCCCCAGTGAGTGGAAATGCAAAGAACAGTTTAGTGAAGTCATTGTTGAGAGGGCCAGGAAGCCATGTGGGAGTCCCTGGGAAAAACTGCACCAATACGACTTGCACTGCACATACAGCAGGCCAGCTGGGCCCGTGCTTTGTGTCTTGTAGTTCCCAGGGAGACCCCGGCTTCTCTCAGTTCTGAGCGAGATGAGTGTGTAAGGTCAGCCAGCCACACCTGGCTGTCCCCATAACATCCATCGCCAGTTTGGTTCTGAATCGTGGAGAGAGAGGTCTCCAGCTGTACATTGCTCTCACGCCCTTTTCATGGGAGTCCCTGCGGGCGTACGGAGTGGGAGGGGTTTCGTCTGGCCCATCTTCCTGATCCGATGCATGAAAAAACACAGCTGAGTGAAAAATATTTCCCCAAAGCATCAGAACAAAGTGACAATGGGCTCCAAAGGCTGAGGCGCATACTCACAGAATCTAAGGCCAGAAGGAGCCATTCTGACCATCTAGGCTGATGTCCTGCATTTCTCTCACTGTAAACATAACACGTTATTTAGTCACCGTTCCTGCAAAGACTTATGCATATGCTTCGCTATATGCATCCGAGCCATCCCATTGAACTCACAGGCCTACGAGGAGTGGACTTGGAGAAAGAGGGTCAGGTTTCCTAATGGACCTCGTTTGGTGTGACACAAGGGGCTTGTTTGGTGTGACACTGGAGCTAGGCAGCTCCTAGATAAACACCGACCTCTCAGCATGCTCAATAGAGATCCTCTTCCTGCCAGCTGCATCCCTGCTTGCTAATTAAACAGTCATGGTGTATAACATTAAACACGGGCATCTGTCCTTGAAGGATCAAAGCCTTAGATTATAAATTCTACTTGGATTGTAATCTTTTGGGACGGGGCATCCTGCCATTAAGTGTATGTACAGTGCCTAGCACAATGGGGTTCTGATTTACAGCTACTGACAATAATAATAATGAGGCCAAATCCTACTTTGAGTTACCCTAGTCCAGTCCCATGGACATCCATGGGGTGAGGGCACCAGTGCCACAGAGAGAAGAATTTGCCCCCTGATATATAAACCCAAACCATTAACTATAGTTGAGGGATTTTTTGCGCCTAGGACAACACTAACGAACACCAAATGAAAAAACAAAGGCAAGACATTTGCAGCCGCGAGGCTTTCGCTAGCAGCCCTAGAGGTTCGGTCTCTCCTGCTGTTTGTCAAGCAGAAACACAAAACTATTTTGGTGTGAATTAGCTAGTTCTAGCTCAACCAGAATTGATGGGCTTGGAGCAGAAATCATGGGGTGAAATTCTGTGGCCTGTGATTCGCAGGAGGTCTGACTGGAGGATCATAACGGTCCCTTCTGGCCTGGGAATGTGCGACTCTGTGCAACAATCTATGTGTGAACTACATGAAGCAGAAAGTGTGAATAATTTATTGCTCTGTTTTCACACCTGCCCCACCACAATGTGACTGGCTGCGATACATAACAGGCCCAATCCTGCAACCATTGGTCACATGATCACTCCTGATTGACCCAGGCCCATGGATGTGCCCTGGCATGAGGATGGCTGATGTGCAGGTTGCAGGACTGGGACGCCAAACACTAGAAAAGGAGTGTAACTAGTGTTCACTAGCTGGACTGTAATTTACTAAACAGGAGTATAACTGTAGTATTCCCCCCACACATACACACACCTCCCCAAAGCTGAGTGACCCAATTCTCTGTGTCCTGAAGGATAACAACCAGAGGGGAAGACGACCATGACATTCAAATCTAAACTGCCGCAGTTGGCCTCCCTGGTAGCTAGGAATCACGCTGTTCAGTGCTTTAAAGAGCAAACCCAGCATCCATACATTAACTGGTGTTTTTTATATTGTTGGGGAGGGAGAATGAAAAATTTCAATTCAGAAATGTCGAAACGTTGAGTTGAGAGTCAGTTTCATATTAAACTGCGCCTGCCTATGGTGTTGCAATACCTCATGCCTTCACTCTTCTCTGGAGCCTGGGGTTCCTGGCCAGACTACATCTTCCATGATGCATTGCAATCAAATGCCAGACTGTGGTGCATCATGGGAGATGAAGCCTGGTCAAGGCATCTGGCCCACAAGGGAAAGAAGAGCATGAACCACCTGAACTACAACTCCCATGAAGCACTGCAGCACCCGAGGCAGATGCGGATTAACATCAAACTGACTCAAAACATTTCCATCCAGTTCGTCAAACTGAAACGTTTTTAGTCGGTCAGCCCGACCTGAAATTAAATATTTTATTTTAGTTTGCCTGAACTGAAAAATGGAAACATTTTGATTGTGCAGAAACTGCATTTTTCATTAAAAAATCATTTCGATGGAAAATTCCAATCAACTCTACCTTAAATTAATAAACCAGTGCTGTTCCCATACCATGGCGAGACCTGAAACCCAACTGACAGCAAGCTTGAGGAGTTCAGATGGACCCACAGCTCCCTCGTACAACCTTCTCAACAGCTTTTCCCAAAAGAGATGATTTGGGTAGGGTGATAATTGGAGAAATCATTAACTTTAAGCCAAATTTTCCTGAGCAAAGGCCTAATGATTGTTTGTTTCTGGGTGTGTGGGGAGTTTTGGTATCTTGTCCTTTGGTGTCTACAGAGACACTCAAGAATGAGGCCAAGAGTTTTCACCAGCCAGGAAGGGCCATACCCCTCAGCACACTCAGTGACTCCAGCACCCATCCACTGGCAATCAGGTGTCACTGCCTGTCCAGCCACAGAGCTCTGGCAGAACAGGAGTGTCTCCAGGTTTAGTTCTTTGGGGCCGCACCATGTCCTCTTTCACACTGTGAGACGCCAACACACATCAGGGGATGTAAAACAAGAACAAGTAGTAGTAGATTATGTTAACTAGTTGCTCAAAGAACCCTCCAGCTGTTAGTGGTTTAATCTCTCACAGTTATCAACTCTGCTGGCCTCCAGATCAGAAGAAGCAGGGACATAGCAGGGACTCTCACTCGGGCTAGTAACTTGTCCATTGACAGTCCTCCAGTGCCTTCCCACAGTGCCCCCTCTGTGGCCAGAAGGACAGACAAATTCTCCCACAATTCACTGGGAAAGACTCATAGCACAGCACAGCTTAGGGCAGCGCTGAGAACCATGGGATGTGCCCCCAGAACTTCTAGTGACACACAGGTGAGTAAAGCATCAATGACAACACAGTACCTCGGGCAGGGCTTTGCAGTGTGGCTGCTCGCACCTGGCGCCCATCACCTGAGTTAGCTCCGCTGTGACAACATGCCCTTAGACTTTTGCTTAGATACCAGGCTGACGGGTGCAATTAAAGTGCCTAGGTAGACAAACAGGATACGTTTGCTGGTCAGTACAATTTTAGGGCCCAAGAAAACCGGTTACCTACGTGGGTAATCCTAATTTACACAAATAATGCCATTAACTGCTGGAGGACTATGGCCGGAGTGAGGCCTGTTTATGTAGGTATGCGGTTGCTGGATCCAGTCCTCAGTATGGGCTTTGGAAGCGTGTGTGGCTAACGCACTGATGGTCAGGAAACCTGCCTTCTTTTCCCAGCTGTGCCACAGATTGCGGTCCCGCTGGGCAACTCGCTCCATTGCTCTGTGGCTCAGTTTCCCAGCTGTAAAATGCGGTAAGAATCCTTCCCTGCCTCACTGGAGTGTTGTGAGGATAAATCAGTTAATGTGTGTGCAGGGCTCATATGCTGTCGTGACGTAGGCTGTATCCATTCCTAGACACTCTTGGCATTACTATTTCAATGTAGGTGTAAGACGCTTGGATGTTTACTTTCTTATTTCAAATAAAAGCATCCATTTCCCACGATCTGCCCAGAAATGTTCAAAATAACGCACGGCTATATTTACACAAAGCGGCTATGGTTACAAATACAACAGAATTACCAAATGCCATCAAAACTGTTTCCATCAGGTTGTTCTGGCGCTTAGCTTCTTGTTTTCATAGAGAATGAGTAAATAAGGTTTTCATTTCTAGTAATTTTCTTATGAAGATCGTGGGTGTGATTGCCTATATTGTCATCACAGGGGTGTAATATACAATGATACTTCGCTATGCATTTATAGGAAAACGTGATTATCTTTGAATGTATCATCAATCAGCATATTAAAAAAAAAAGACACAGGATTTGTCTTTTCCCCCCACTGCCTAGTTTAAGAAATGGAAATTTAAATATCTTAAATACACTGGGTTACCTGTGGAACATTCCATAGTTTGGACCTTTATTTACCTTGATTTTCTTGCACATTCTTGCACTGCTAGTCATGCTGTGGGCTAAAATTGCCATGCCCAAAGGAGAGTAAAATTCAAAGGCATCATTTTTTTATACCTGCCTCTGGAAATTTCCACTACATGCATCTGACGAAGTGGGTATTCATCCACGAAAGCTCACGCTCCAATACGTCTGTTAGTCTATAGGGTGCCACAGGACTGTTTGCCGCTTTTACACATTGAAACAGACATTGCCAAGAGTAGAAGTCACATATTTAAACGAATCTCTCTCCAGTTAAAAATAGCCCCTTGGAATATAGAAATGGAGCCAGATTTGTCAATGAAATTTACCTTGGAGTAGAGCGGGGTGAATCTCTGCTCTTTGGTTCACTGGAAAATCGGGGGTGGGGGGGCGGGGGGGGAGGAATTGTTTCGGGTCAACTCCAAACGCATTCCCCCCCCCCCCCCATTCTTAACACATTTAAAAAGTAAAAAAAAAGTCATCTGGGCGGTTGAATGAAACATTTTGTTCATCCTGAAACGAAACATTTTGTTCAGATTTCAAGAATTTTCAAAGATTTTTTCAAAATGTGAATAAAATTCAAGGAACTTTCAAAACAAAAAGTTGTTTCGAATTGAAAAGTTGAAAACCTTTGTGTAGAAAATGTCGGAATGAAAGATCTCGGCTTCTTTAAGGATCAACATTGTCTTCATGAACAATTCAGCAAAACCAGCATGAACTCACAGTGACGCCAAATCCGCATTTTTGGCCAAAAAGAGTTTGGGCTGAAAAATGTCACCCAGCTCTACTCTGGACTATGTGTGCAATTTGCAGACTTGCTATCCCCAGCCATTCAAAAATCATGAGTCAGCCCCCTACCCTCACCCAGTCGCTTTCCAAAATGGGACTTAGGGTCCTAAGTCACTTAGGTGCTGTTGAGATTTTGACACCACGTCACTTCCACTCTAGGCCTGGTTTGGAGTGATGCCTGTGCGTGTGCATGGTGCTGGCTCCCTGGGCAGAGGGAGGTGGATTTCACCCATCTGGGATGAATCCGAATCAACAGCACATTGGTTTGGTGTAAACGGTCTGTGCATTCACGTCTGCTGCTGTGTGTGAACCACCATTAATCTCAGTGCTCTCCATTTCCTGTGTGTGTTGCCATGTCCCTAGCGAGCACAATGCTGTCTGGGGGCTATTCATCTGACACCTTGGATCTGCCCTGTACAAAGGCAGCTGCCAGGCCTGGATGGCAGGAACAGCCTTCATCCAGGGATTAACCTTTACTGCAGACCCTGGACCTAGGACATGCTGTACTGGATCAAACTAGGTCCAGCTAGTCTGGTATTCTGCTTCAGAGATATGTGAAAGCCACCCAGAATGCCCCTGGCCACTTGTGCAATGCTCTGCGGAATTCCGCTTTGACCCAGCACTCCGTGTCTCCTATCCCGAAGCGGGGGCTTTGGTTGCTTTTATCATCCCCTTAGCGTGCACAGCTCCACTTCGGGGTCATAAAATTATCCAGCCTGCTTTACCTCCCCTCACCATTCTGTACCCAGGGTTGTGATCTGCATAGGCTCTGCAGACGGCGGGCAAGCCAGTCAGGGGCTTTGCACTCCCCCCACTGCACAGCTGCACAAGGCGGTCCAGGATAGCAGCCCCTGGGCTCCTCCTGGTGTAGGCAGTGCGGGGTGTCCTCTTCCCCATGCCCCCAGCCCTCGCCAGAAGGGAGGGGAGGGGTTGAGAAGCATGGGCATAGCGCTGCCCACCCCTGTGCAGAGTGCGACTAGCGCACTAGGGAGGGCCAGCGATGTTGCCGTGTGGTCACCGCAGAGAGCGGGGCACTGGCTCGGAGCTAGGATCCAGCCCTGTGTGGAGCAGATCGTCCCTTTGCTCTAAACCCATTGCACTTTCATTCCTCTCGTGGTGTTCCCGTCTCCTCCTCTGCTGGGGCAGGCCCCGTCCATTCACTCTCTGCCTTTCAGTGCTGGGGGGCCCAGTCTGTGTCGCTATCCCGCAGTCAGCACACCTGTGCTGATCTGCACCAGCGGAGGAGTTGGCCCCAGACCTCTGATCCCTGAGTGCCAGGAACACATCCCTGCTGAATGCACATTGATTTGCTCTCACAGGATGCGCGCCGGGCTTGCGGTTGTTCGGCAGATGCCTGGCCTGTGTTTTACCCTACACCAGGAGCACAATGGCCATCCCCACAGCCCTCGCGGAGTTGGGGTCGGGACAAGAATCAAGGGGCCCCGTTTTATCCCCATAGCCAGAGGGCAGCGCGTCCCCCAGTCATGCAGGCAGCTGCTCCCTCCACTCCTGCCTCCATTGTGCACCATGAGGCTCAGACCCAGGGAGCTGGCAGCCCAGATACAGGCCTGGCCTCTCTCTCGGGGCTAGTCGGACCCTAGTGTTGATTTGGGAAAGGGAGACTGCTGGAGAGGGGCTGGCGGTGTGGGGAGAGTGAGGTGCAGACTGGAGAGGCTGAAGGGGAAGCTGGGGGACCTGGTTTGATGGGGGAGAGGACCAGGGAGAGACTGACAGCAAAGGCTACGCAGGGATACAGGAAAAAAGCCCAGGGAGGGCAGAGACAGAGGAGAAGGGGTCAGGAGAAGAGAACCAGGGAACAGGGTACACGGGATAGTGAAGGGCTGGGAAAAGCCCGACTCCTGTCTCCCTTGGAGTCTGGATGGCTAATCTAGGGGGTCAGTAGTGGTGCTTGGGAGCCTGTCCCCAGATGTCTCTGTCTCTTGGCTTTAGCTGGGTTGTTTAGCAAGGCAAAGACAGAGGGGGAGGAGAGGGGTGACTAAGCAGCCATTGCAAAACCCCGACCTTTACACTGGAAAACAAGTGCTTATCTCTGCTGGAAGCGGTGCATTTTTGGAGAATGATGCTTCAGCTGCCCCCCCATCTGAGGCAAAGCCACAGCTGCTTCACATTCCCTCCCAAGCGTTCCTGTGCAGCGCTGACGATTTAAACCAGGGGTAGGCAACCTATGGCCCGCGTGCCAAAGGCGGCCCGCGAGCTGGTTTTCAGTGGCACTCACGCTGCCCGGGTCCTGGCCACCAGTCCGGGGGGGCTCTGCATTTTAATTTAATTTGAAATGAAGCTTCTTAAACATTTTAAAAAACTTATTTACATTACGTACGACAATAGTTCAGTTATATATTATAGACTTATAGAAAGAGACCTTCTAAAAATGTATGACTGGCACGTGAAACCTTAAATTAGAGTGAATAAATGAAGGCTCGATACACCACTTCTGAAAGGTTGCCGACCTCTGATTTAAACCCTTCCTCTTTACCCCAAGGCACAGTGCCGGGCTCCAGGGAACCTAGCGCTTGCCTTCAGCTGAGACGCTGAGCTCTGCTCATGACATTGCTAATGACTCCAGCTAGTGTGGTGCTGTGGTGAGCTGGACTTTGCTGCCCCCATAAATTGTATCCCGCGCTGAGGCCCCAGCCTAACCCCTGGAACCAAATGCCCCAGAATCTGGGAAAGTGGGCTCTAGATTCAGAGCCAGAGTTAGGGGCAGCTGCTGGGGCTCAGTGGGCTTGAGCCATACGCCCACATGCAGACACCTTGCAGAAGGTTTGGGTCTGGTCCTGATGCTGATTCTGTGTGAGATCCAGCTCTAATTCTCACTCTCACAACCGGGGAGCAAAACTTTCTCCCTGGTGGCCCGCTGGGCCAGGTCAGGTGGGAGAGGCAGTCCTTGCCCCAAGAGCTGGCAATCGGAAGAGAAAAGGCAGACGAAGGAAGTATTGTCATCCCTATTGAACAGAGGGGGTCTGTGATCAAGCTGAGCCCCCGGACTGGTCTACAACTAAAACGCAGGTTGACACAGCTACGTCACTGGGGGAGGAGTCACACCCCTGAGAGACATAGTTAAGCTGACCTAAGCCCCAGTGTGGGCACTGTCAGGTCGCCATAAGGATTCTTCCATTGACCTAGCTGCTGCCTCTCGGAGAGGTGGATCACCTGCATTGATGGGAAAACCCTTCCGGCACTGTAGCGACCGTCGTGCCGACATAGCCCAGGCTAGTGCATCCACCGCAAGATCTTCCTCTCCCCAGCTTCCATCCCCCCCTCCAAATCCACTGCTGGCTAGTCCCAGAAACATATTGCCTGGATTACTTTGGGGCTTCAGTTAAAATGATGGCAGCTGTTTATACTGCCATGGCCCCTGGGGCCGTCCCCGGCCCCCCTCCCACGCCAGTCCCCTGCTCCAGGGAGAGTGCTGCCCGGTGCGATGGCAGGGGTGAAGGGAGGCTGAGGAGGCCTGCAAGGAGCCCTCCCATAGCAGTGAGGTGCGGGAGGCAGGCTTCTGCAGTCTGAGACGTGAGGAGCAGACTAATTAGTAATGCCGCAGCCCTGGGCCGGAGCCGTGGGGATGCCTGAGGCTCCCTGGGGCGTTGTGCGGCAGGTGGATAGCTGCGCTGCACAGAACCTGTTGACCCGCCGAGAAGGCTTCAACTAAACAGATAATCAGATGTGACAAATGGTCTCTGCTCTCTCCAGAGCTGGGCCTTCAGAGGAATGGGAACGAGAGGTACTGCCGGAGTGGGGTGCCTTGGAAGAGCTCGGCGGTGATATATTTTTAGCCTTGTGTCTGCTCCGGTAGCAGGGCTATCAGGATAACAAATGGGATGAATAACTTATTCAACCCTGCTCCATATGCCAGGACCTTCAAGTAGTTAATCAACTCTTCATTACCTCCAGCGGGGTGCACGGCCTCTGTAAGCACCAACAATGGTGACAAATTACAGATAATTGCAGGATCCATCATTGGCTTTTTAAACAGCTACATTACTCGGGCCGTAATAACTGCATAATTGAGAGCGCAGTCGGAGGGGTGAACGGCTCGTGGGCTGCAGAAGTCTGTGCACAGGAGGAGTCTTGCTTGCTTGTCTCTGTCGAGTGCCCGTTCACCGCAGGAGACCTCACTGACCAGGCCTCTGGGATTATGAACAGAAACCGACAGGAATCTGGTTGCGCAGTGTGAGGAGATGGGGCTGCTTCTTTCAATCTGTGGCAGGAAGCCAGCCTGCAGTGGGGCTGCGACAGATTTGGGGCAGAAGCTCTACAGGGAAGCAGAGCGAGAAAGACAGAGCAGCCTTAGGGATGAGTCTGTCACCCTTATTCTCACCAAGTTCCTTGTTCAGCGTTAGAAGAAAGCGAATCTTTACCATTGTCACACGACAGTGTTTGTACAGAATAACTGGCAACGGTCAGACAACACATGTACAACCAGATTCACCCTGAGTTTGTGCCAGCTACCCCTGGCAGAGGGCCCTGGCACAGGGCCCTCCATGGGAAAGTACACGGGGGCAAAGGCTAAGGTGGCATGAAGCAGTCACAAGTTCCCCGCAGCCTAGGGGCAGGAGTGAGCTAGCACACCCAGAGGTGTGGAAAGGCACTGGTGGGCAGGGCTCATTGATGCATGGATTCATCACAACAGCAGCCCAGCTGACAACACCTCGACAAAGCCTCATCTGCAAAGTGAAGAACCTCCTCCCCACAGCAACCAGCCCCAAGCATTCCAGATACGGAAAATCAGGAAACTAGCTTAAAAATCACGAGATTTTAAAGCAATAATATATGCTGGGGTTCTTTTTCATCCCTTTAACCCTTCTGGGTGGTGAGCTTTTAGGATACACTCTGTGTTTCCTAGCTTTTATCTGCAACCACAAGGTCTAGAAATTTTCTTTAAATGAAAGCTGAGACTCTGATGTATTTCTGGGCCGTTAAAAGTCCGGTCGCCAGTGCTGCAGAGCTAAGGCAGGCTAGTGCCTACCTGTCCTAGCTCTGCGCTGTGTTCCGGAAGCGGCCAGCAGGTCCGGCTCCCAGGTGTGGGGGCCACGGGGCTCTGCGCGGGAACCATGGCCAATGGGAGCTGCGGTGCCTATGGACAAGAGCAGTGCGCAGAGCTGCCTGCCGTGCCTCCACTTAGAAGCCAGACCTGCTACTGTCTGCTTCCGGGGTGCATCGCAGAGACAGGACAGGCAGGAAGTCTGCCTTAGAGCCCCCCTCCCCCCCCCCGACTGCACTGCTGACCGGGAGACACCAGAGGTAAGCCCGCACTCCAACCCCCTGCCCCAGCCCTGAGCCCCCCCCCCCAACCCAGAGCCCCCTCCTGCACTCCAGACCCCTCACCCCCAGTCCCCTGTGCTGACGGACTGACCACCACACCAGTTGCCCTGGGTTCTGGCTTACCTCCCAGTGACAGTCTGGGACATCATCTGGCAGGTCCGGTCTCCCTTTTTTACCTGTCTCTCTCAGGCTGGACAGAGGTGGATGGGCCGTCTTGTTTCACTGTCCTAGTGAAACAAGCTGATCTCACATGGAAAGCTGAGAGAGAGAGAACAGGGTGAAGAATAGGAGGTGACAGAAAGAAACACACAAGGGAAAGGAAGATAAAGCAAAAAGAAAAGGAGTACTTGTGGCACCTTAGAGACTAACCAATTTATTTGAGCATGAGCTTTCGTGAGCTACAGCTCACTTCATCAGATGTTTACCGTGGAAACTGCAGCAGACTTTATATACACACAGAAATCATGAAACAATACCTCCTCCCACCCCACTGTCCTGCTGGTAATAGCTTATCTAAAGTGATCAACAGGTGGGCCATTTCCAGCACAAATCCAGGTTTTCTCACCCTCCACCCCCCAGGGTGGAGGGTGAGAAAACCTGGATTTGTGCTGGAAATGGCCCACCTGTTGATCACTTTAGATAAGCTATTACCAGCAGGACAGTGGGGTGGGAGGAGGTATTGTTTCATGATTTCTGTGTGTATATAAAGTCTGCTGCAGTTTCCACGGTAAACATCTGATGAAGTGAGCTGTAGCTCACGAAAGCTCATGCTCAAATAAATTGGTTAGTCTCTAAGGTGCCACAAGTACTCCTTTTCTTTTTGCGAATACAGACTAACACGGCTGTTCCTCTGAAACCTGAAGATAAAGCAGCGTCTCTGGGTGGAGTCTCCACAGTGGGGTAGCGATGGCTGGGTGTCCCTGCTGATGTGTTGAGGTCTGGGTTCATGATCGTGTGATGACTTTTAAGATCCACGGGCAGAGGACAAAGTCTCTGGAGTGGAGCGGAGGCCTGCCGGCCTGCCCTCTCCTCCAGGAATCCCTCCATTGGCCACCCTTCTCCTCTCCAATGTCCCTTTTTAAGGCCCCCAAAAGAGGGGAGATGGAGAAGGTAGTCCATCCTCTCATTATCTTGCCCACCAGTTAGGCCTAACTTCCAACATGGCAAGTTGGGTCCATTAACTTCCAGTGCCACACTCTTTGTGTTCCAGGTAAGGGCTGAGCACCATTACTGAGTTATAGCAGGAGAACTTTTTGTTTGGACCAAGTCTTTCTATTTTTTACTTTTACTGACTTTTAGAAACAATTTTACGTAACAGTCCAAGTTGCACTTTTGTTACCATTTCCTATCAACATTTGGGATTATAGGTAACGGGACCATTTTGCAATGCCCACCCTTCGCACAGTTCGGCCTACAGCTGGGACACCGCTCCAGGGTCCTCTCTGGACCTGAGACACCAGGCAACGCTCCCGCTGCACTGTGCCCCACATTCAAGACTCGGGAAGCAGCGCCGAAGGGGTTAAAGGCAGTTTGGAAGTGGGCTGAGTGCATTGCAGCATGTCAGGTTCTGCATGCTTTATAGCCATGTGCATGAAAGATGCTTTTAACACTTTGAAATAACCGACGATTCCAAACTGGCCAGGTTCACCCTCTGCAGCTGAGAGACAGGCCTGGCTGATGGGCTTGATGGCTGGATGGAGAATCAACAGTTCCGGCCCCTGCACATGGCCCTGGTTCACTCTTTCTCTGAGTAGAACGGAGATAACGGTACTTAGGAGCTTTGCCAACCTGGGGTTTTAATCTCCCCTCCCTGCACAGCTGGGGTGAGCAGTCATTATCATTAGTTACATTATATTGCACTCATGACCTCCACAGGCCTCAGTGGACATCTGGGCCCTATCGTGCTTAGGGCTGTACATACAAGGAAGAGACGATCCCTGCCCCAAAGAGTCGACAGTCTAACCAAAGAAGGATGGGGAGAGGATGGATTATTATCCCCATTTTAAAGGTGGGGAAACTGAGGCACCGAGAGATTAAATGACCTGACTAAGGTCATATGTGTGGCAAAGCCAGGATTTGAATCCAGATCACCTGAGTCCCCACCTACTGGGCATCCTTCTGTGGTTTGGTAATGTTTGTAAAGTACTTTGAGCAGAAGTGTTTAGCATTATCAAACCTAGTAAATACAGTTATTCTATTTGAAAAGGGATATGTATGTGTGGAAATCATGTTTTCAGTAAGAATATATGTAAGAATAGCTATTATAGATAAGCGCCACTAATTCTAAACGGAACATGATCCACCTGAGTGAGGTTAAATTTAAACTAACTAAAGATGGCAATTAAAACATGTCCTTCAAAAAAAAGACTGCCTGCCTTAGCTCCGCAGGACTTTCAACGGCAGTGCTGACCAGAGCCGCCAGGGTCCCTTTTCGACTGGGTGTTCCGGTCGAAAACCGGACACCTGGTCACCCTGAGCCCAGAGCATCTGTCTGTGACTGGCCTGCTGGCGGGAACCCTGAGAACATCAACCAAAGCCATATTTCCCCTTTACTGTCCGGTCTCTTCTCTCCCTCCTGTTTGTCAAAATCAGGAGAGCATCTAACTAACCCTTTCCTTCCCACCTAGAAAGGCTGCTCAATGAAATAAAAAGAAAAGGAGTACTTGTGGCACCTTAGAGACTAACCAATTTATTTGAGCATAAGCTTTCGTGAGCTACAGCTCACTTCATCGGGCTCACGAAAGCTTATGCTCAAATAAATTGGTTAGTCTCTAAGGTGCCACAAGTACTCCTTTTCTTTTTGCGAATACAGACTAACAAGGCTGTTACTCTGAAACCTGTCAATGAAATAAGAGACGAGCTGATAGCCTCTCTTTCAAAAGCCACTTTGATAGGGCTGGGTTAGGTTTGTTTTATATAATCGTTTCAGTTCAGGTTTAAGGTGCTATCTAACTTGTTTTTGCTCCTTTTCTCTGGTGTATCCTAACCAATAAATGTCCAGACTTTGGCCTAAGCTTCTTCGAGTGTTTGCCATGAAGCTTAGCAAACCAAGGTGTTCCTGTGTACCAAGCCCCACGCCTGATATTTTCTGTTGGACAGTGACAGGCCTTTGACTCTTTGAGCCCCTGGAACACAAAGAGTGTGGCACTGGAAGTTAATGGACCCAACTTGCCATGTTGGAAGTTAGGCCTAATTGGTGGGCAAGATAATGAGACGATGGAGTACCTTCTCCATCACCCTTCTTTTGGGGGCCTTAAAAAGCGACATTGGAGAGGAGAAGCGTGGCCAATGGAGAGATTCCTGGAGGAGAGGGCAGGCCGGCAGGCCTCCGCTCCACTCCAGAGACTTTGTCCTCTGCCCGTGGATCTCAAAATTCATCACAAGATCATGAACCCAGACCTCAACCCATCAGCAGGGACACCCAGCGAAATAAATACAACTCGCCCATGGATGGGAGCTCTCCAAAGTCACAGGCATTCAATGGTGTCCCATTGTTGTTATTCTGTTGAATGAATTTGGTGCTATTGAAAGGAGCTGGCTTGGCAGATCTCATTCCCCTGTTTATCCAGAGCGCGAGGACCCCCCGGACAGTTGCAGTGACTGCGGTGCTCGCTTCCCTGTGCTGCCCCCATGGGCGGAGATTGGAGTGAGGCATGGGGGAGCGTGGCCCCCGCAAAATGTGTCCCTTGACAGTGTGTGTGTGGGGGGGGACAATTTAAATGTTGTTGGGGGGCACGTGACAGCCCCGTGTGTGGCTCTGGCTCTACGGAGGTTTTCAAACAGAGAGGCTTGGAGGAACGTTTGTGGGGGCGAGCAGCGATGCCAGGCAGCTTGGGCCAGCCTGCCCCGCATGGCAGGGCTCGGGGAGGGACTGCCACCTCCATCCCCGACTTGCTCATTAAGTACACTGTACTTTAAGTACCACTAACCATCGGTAAATCCGGAAGTTAGACCTACACCTATTATCAACAGTATTAAGCCTCCTGCCCCCCTCTCCCAATATAGAAGTCAAACTAGGCCTATGGCTGTGCCACAGACCAGAACTGCAGGGGAATAGCAAGATAGTTTAGCCTCTGAGGCTCATTGGAGCTGCCTGTCCAGTCATAGAGTTTAAGGCCAGAAGGGATTATCAGATCATCTAGCCCAACCTCCCGGATAACACGGGCCACAGCATTTCACCCAGCTACCCCTGTACTGAGCCGAGTGACTTGTGTTTGGCTCGAGCATCTTCCTGAAGGCGTCCAGCCTTGATTAGAAGACAGCAAGAGATGGAGAATCCACCACTTCTCTTGGCAGTTAGTTCCAGTGCTTGATCACCCTCACTGTTAAAAAAGTGCCTATTTCTCCTTTGAATTTGTCTGGCGTTCAGCTTTCGGATACAATGTTTTTTGTTATGCCTTTCTTCAAAATGTTAAAGAGCCTTTTAGTACCCAGCATTTTCTCAAGCTTCTTTGTGATAAACTAAACAGTCAGAGCTCTTCAAGTCTCTCATTGTAAGGGCTTGTTTGAAATAGCCCTGCATTAAAGCACACTAGGGACCCTTTAGTGCACACCAGCAGGATCTCCCTGGACCAAATAATATGCAACACATTTGTGCGCTTTAGAATCACAGCCCCATCGGAGACCTTCCCACAAGGCTGGTGGCAGCTGCTGGCCAGGGACAGCAAGCTGGCTGGAGGTTTCTTGACCAGGGTCTCTGTTCATTTGCACTGGAAGTGCAGCAGAAACGGAGCAGGCAAATGTGAGGTTTAAACACGGTGCAGAAGAAAGTACAGCCCCGGTGGAATTGTGGGCTAGGACGGGAGGACTAACAGCACCTGAGGTTATTAGCCTGTCTTTTCCCTGCAATGTATGCGGGTTGTCAGCCTGGGCTAATGCAAAACCTGAGCTACCAGCTAAAGCACCCACAAATCTGAGCTGGAGGCTCTCCTGTGTGAGGGAGGAGGGGTGTTAGGGACCATGCACAGGATTCACCAGAGGCAGGTTAGAACCTCTAATTCTCCAAACCCCGTTCTTGCTGAGTTTGGTATCTTTCAAGAGGCAGAAAAGGAGGAAGTTTGTAGGCTGGCAGTGAGTGAAAACATCTCTGTGGGCTAAATTGTAGCATCCTCAGTCACACTGAGAAATACTTTCCACCAGGCTAATAGTTCTGTTTCAGCAGTACTTCTGGCAGGGCCAGGTGACTAATGATGGCAATGCAGCCATTCATTAGCAGTAGTAATTAGCAAAGCACAATGAATCATTACTCATCACTCATACTGTATTGCAGTAACACCAAGAGACCCACTCACAGACCAAGGCCCCCGTGCTTGGCCTTGTATGAACACGCAACAAAAAGACAACCCCTCTGGACTCCCACAATGCCCTGTGTTAGGGGAGAACGGTCCCCTAGCCAAAGTTATCAGTATTTATGCAGTTAAGAATTTGTGCTGTGGTAGCACCTAGGAGCCTCAGTCATGGAC
Source organism: Caretta caretta (assembly GCF_965140235.1). Classification (NCBI taxonomy): domain Eukaryota; kingdom Metazoa; phylum Chordata; order Testudines; family Cheloniidae; genus Caretta; species Caretta caretta. Next base: position 125,667,876 of record NC_134210.1, read on the forward strand.
CAGAACCCTATTGCGCTAGGCACTGGCCAGATACAGAAAAAAGAGCTGCCAATCTCTGTTGCAGCATTTGTGTCTTCAGCCTTTGTTGCAGTTTTGAACTTTTTGCATGCAGCCTGATTGTCCTGGTTCTTACCCTGCTTTCCGTCCCGAACCTGAAATGACTTTTTGAGCTCCTCCAGGCTGGGTTTGTAACAGTGCCACGGGAGAGACTGAATCGCAGCCGGTCGCCCTTAGTGTAGTGTGCGGATTTAGGCAATTTTCAGAGCGGCCCAGTGTAATCGCCAAAAGGTTGCAAATGCAGGAGCTGTGAGGGGGAGCACTTTAAAGCACCTGGGAAATTATCCCGAACACCATAAAGCAACAGGATTGTCTGGAGACCTGTCATGAGAAACGCCACCTGGTTTGTGTTGCCTTTCACATTCACAGTGCTTGTTTTCACATCCTACTGTTAGAATGCAGTGCCTCCCGGTTACTGCCATGGCACACAGCTGGTTTATGGCCCAGATTTGCATTAGAAAGGGGACCCTGGGCAGTTAAATCTCCAGTATCTGCGGGAATTGCTTTGGGCTTTTCAGATGCAAACAGCATTTTCTTGATTAGCTGCTGGTGATTGTTGGGTTAAATTCCTGGAGAATCTTGTCTCCCCTAAACAAGCAGCCCTCTCCAATAGCTGTGCAGGAATGGATACAAGCGCAGTCGGGAGAGTTCCAGGAATGCTTGTAGCATTGAAGTTTAAGTGGGGGGCTGCACATTTCTGCAGCCCAGTATTCAGCTAAGCATCCCCAGCCACAGTCACCTGCTCTTAGTACAGGACCAGCACAAGGCGACCTCGCTATTCCTGCGGCTCCTGTTATCTACCGTACGGTTGATAGCACACTAGCTCAGTGGGAGCTGGCCTAAGTATGTCTGTGCAAGCTGGAAACCACACTCCTAGCACAGCCCCAGGGCGCGAGGGCTCAGACCCTATGCCGATGGGGCCACAGAGAGATTATTGGTCAGTAACCCACCCCCACCCGGGAAGGCAGGCAGGAGTCTCCTCTGCAGCAGACAGCAGGAATGGAGCCTGAATGCTGCTAATAATAATTCATGAATGTGACAGTCCCTTTAAATGACACAAGCCCTTTAAAGGCGTGGTGCCATTTTCAGTTTCTTACCCTTGTTTTAAAACAATCTCACACCATGGGGATCGCTCTCGGCTTTGGCTTACACTGAAACCCCCCATTCATTATTTTGAAATAGGGCCCTCCCGAGGTAGGCAATCTGCCCTTGGAGCAGAACGGTCCTAACTGTCCCACGTATTGCAGCTGGGGTTCTAGACCAGGCTCTCTTCCCCAGTGCTGGCAGGGGGCTGGGTTGAGAATTGTGTGATAATAAAACAGGGCTATGGGGCTAGCTGGAGGGGAGGGACATAGCCTAAAGCCTAGGTTAACTAGCTACCTTTTCTGAAGACAATGTCCCAGACTACACAGAGCCCAGCTACCAACAACTGTACTGGTCGTGCCTTTTCTTTCAAGCCATCAATCCCTAGGGTTTAAGACCAGAAGGGACCATTTGATCATCTAGTTGGACCTGCTGTATAAGAAAGGACATAGAATTTCACCCAGTTACCCTTGTATTGAGCCCGTAACTTGTGTTCGGCTAAAGTGTCTGTTCCAGAATAGCATCCAGTCTTGGTCTGAAGACAACAAGAGATGGAGAACCCCCCAATTCCCCTGGTGGAGAAACGTCCTGTGTGTTTTCAGTTTGGTGTCGCAGCATGTCGAACCAAGATTTCCACAAGTGACGAGTGATTTGGGGTGTCTGTTTCTGCAGACCCAATTTAAGACAGCTTAGATGATCCTTTAGAAAGTGTTGAGCACCTGCCCTTGAAAAATCAGGACCCTTTGAGGAATCACTCATCACTTTTGAAACTCTTGGCTTATAGTTACCAGAGCGTTCAAATGAACCAAACCAATAGATATCTACAAGTACGCCCAAGCCAGGCAATTCAAATATCTAAAATAGGTAGATCAGCTAATCTCAAAAAAGTCGTATACCTCAATGTATTACATGAAGAATTGTTTCCCTCTGGCTGGCATTTCTAAGTGCAATACATAATTAGATTCCCCAACAAACATAAATTGTTCATAGTCATTAACAGAGGGATGGTTGGATAGGTATATCAGGTAGAAGTATATTATTGTCTACAATAATGTTAAGAATTACTTCCAAGACATTTCAGCCCATTACCTCAGTTGATGAGAGCTGAAGGTATGAGCTCAGCCATCCTGGAAGTAATTGCGAGCAGTAGTGAAGAGATAAGAGTAGAACTTCACCTGACAGGGGTAATCTCGTGGGCTACTATGTTAATCTTTACTCAGACGAAATCCAAGGAGCCTGGGTTTCTGGATGGGAGTCCAGCTACACAAGATCTCTCTCTCCTCCTTCCTCTTCTGGGGTTAGCAGTCATCCCAGGGGAGCTTTGCCCTGGACTTTTCATGTCTTGTCACTTCTGTCAAAGTGATATGTATAAGAATTCTTGTTCAATGAGAGATTTCTTCTCCCCCACCCCTCTCAGCCTACCCCAGCGCTGGCAGTGACTCGCTACAACAAAGCCATTGGATTTTTTAAATTAGGGGCCTGCCATCTAGCAATGGGCCAGCTCATCCCCTGGGGTAAATCATCATAGCGCCAATGAAATCAATGGCATGATGCCAGTTTACACCAACTGTGGAACTGCTCTAATGCGGGCAGAAATTAAGGGGATTACCGGGAAAATGGAAGAAGAAAGATCTGTACTTTCCACACACATTCTTCATAGAACAGTATGTGGATGGTCCCATGAAATACAATTAAAATGTTAGCTGGATAAGATGAGTTCCTCTGGGAGGGGGGAAAGGGAGTCAATTTACATATCAGAATATTAGCAAAACCAAAACTCACTTACGATTAAAGGTAGCATAAAGATGAAATATTAACTGTGTACATTAAGTTAATGAAGTTATCCTGGAGCTGCTCCCCATAATGAAATTACTGACCCAGCTCTCGTTAATCAGAGGTCATCACTGCACACCTCAAGGAAGCACCTGGATCTCAATAAAAGTGCCACTGATGATGGAACACAAAACTACCCCTGCAATATATTGAGAGTGCAAACTCGGCCCGGTTTATACCAACAAAGGAAGCCATCAGTCAGGCTACGTTTCTGAAATGGAGCATTGATGTGGGTTTTTTTAATTAGTCATGCTCCAGATAAAAACTGTAATTATTACAAATGCACAGCTGGTAATTACACGTGCATGGGGAAGGGGGGGTCATTTAGCCCATAGGCTATCTATTCAGCAGGATCTCTGTTTGAAAGTACAAAGTGCTCTGCTTAGCTTTAAAGGTCTGCTGGGAAACCTTCAATTCCTCCTTCTGAAAGGCGACCTTTAAAGGCCAAAAAATATTGTGTTTGTGCTTTTATTTTGTTTTATTTTATTGGCATTAAGAAAGTCTGAAAGGTTCTTTGTTCCACCCAGGAAAAGATTTTTCCCCTCTTTTGACATTAGAAAAAGTAGGTCTTGTCTATCTGGGTTTTGCTGGAGATCTCGGTGGCTGACTGAAGAACTAGTGATGTCACCTTTCAGGTGCAAAAAGAAAAGGAGGACTTGTGGCACCTTAGAGACTAACCAATTTATTTGAGCATAAGCTTTCGTGAGCTACAGCTCACTTCATCTTACAGGTGATAAGGGACCAACACCTGGTTCACTTTGGGAGGTCTGCTGCAAGGACCCCTGCTTCTGTGCACTTTGGGAGGCATGCAGAAAACTGTTCCTCTCCTGCAAACCTTAGAAACTCAGCAGCTGGGCTAGGTGCAGTATGCCTTGCCCAGCTTCTAAGGACTTGTTTCCACTGCCGAGTTAACTGGAGTTAGATTTTGGATGTTGCCCCGAACTCAAGTCTGTCCATGCACAAAACCCTTCACTTGAATGTGGTGGTGCTTCTAACTCGAGTTAGCCTTCATGACCAGAATGGATTTATTTTCCTAATGTGAGAAATGTATTTCCCTCCCAACTTGTTCTCTGAAATGGCTGGACTATTTTCACTTAAACTTTCCAAACAAGTTCATCTGTGTGCAGTGACCAGACTTTAGAACAATAAACCTCCAAGGTGAGATGGAAGTTCTAGAAATTTATGATAGACTAAAAACAGGGGGGCAGGGGAGGTGGAATGGAAACGGTTAGTGAACCTTAACTAGCCCTAAAGAAGGCCCTGTTACTCTGTGGCAGAATAACCATATATTACATGGCAGAAACCCCAGTGTTTTGCATCCAGCCATCTGCAGACTCAAGCCAATGTCCCTGCATGGCTGTATGTTTAGTTCGCTTTTTGAAGGTTATCTTCCCAGTCATAAGAGCTAGAGGATTAATAATTTTTTTTTATGTGACAGCTCACAATTAGAATGCAGCAAAATCAAAAGGACAATTATGTGGCAATTCCCGCAGCCACTTAATCGTGTTAGACGTGGTTATGTAGCGCAGTCGCAGACACGCCTGCCAATGGCAATAGCGAAATTTGAATTTTGTAACGTTCTTCTGATGCAGGGTCTGAGTCCTATGGGTGCCGAGGGCTCCTAGCTCCCGCCAGTTTCAGCAGAGCTACCAGTGCTGTTTGCATCTCTGGCAGCCAGGCTTCCCTTGGTGTCCCATACCGGGAAAGCGGACTTGAAGAGTGAAGTCCAGGGAAGGGGCATGACAGCAGTCAGAGAGCCTTCTCCATGCTGTCACTCTGATGTGAGCTTCAGCCCTGCTCTGGAGAGCCAGAAGAGAAGTTCAGTCTCCAGAGCCCAGCAGCTCCAGGGGTAAGAAGGATGGCACAGTGTCTAGGGCACTAGCCCTCAATTCCCTGCCCTGTCACAGATGCTCTGTGTGACCTTGGCCAAGTCATTTAGCCTCTCTGAGTCTCCCTCTCCCATTTGTACCATGGGGATAACAGCTCTGTCCTGCCTCACAGAGAGGTGTGGGGCGCTCAGACACTGTGGTCATGGGGGCCATCAGGCAAATGGTGAAGAAAGCCACCAGTGTGAGCAACTTGTAGGCTTAAAGGATTGCTGTAACCTGCAGATCAAGCACTTACCAATGACTCCTGCCGTCACTGAAAAGGGGGTGCTGCCAGGGTTCTGAATGACAACAGTTTAAAGCAGCATTTGCTCTGTTACGGGGGGACCTGCTGGAACTCTGGAGAGAGAGATGAAGAAGGGAGCAGCGATCCACAGGGGTGGGAAGACAACTTGGTTCCAAATGGAGACAGCACCCTGACCAGGTTTGATCTTTTCATGCAGCCAGTTAACCAGGGCCATGAATCAGAAAGCAATGGGGTGCTGGAGACATTAAAGAATATGGCCCCATGGCGGCATGCAGCAGCAAGGCTGTCCAATAAAGCAGCAAGACCCAGCTTGGAGGGGCTTAAAAATGCCAAGACTTATTTTAAAGAAATGAATAAATATTAAAATCAGCAAAAGAAGAAGGAATACCACCCATATCATAACTCTAACAGGGCCGAGCTCCTCCAGAGAATCCTCTCCCCTACAACTCTAACTCTCAGCTGGAAGCCCCAGGAAATTTTATAGAGGGCTCCCTACCCAGAACCCTTTGTGGAGAAGGGAATTCCCACCCTAGCTGGCTGGGTGATTGGCAGCCCATCCAGCCAATCAGCTCTGTTTCTCTGTCCTGGCTCTGAGAAGAATTTCACCCCATCACAGGCCCTAAAGAATAAAAGTTGTACAATCTTAGTAAAGCTGCAACATGCAGGCAATGCTGCCATTCTCCATGGATCTTTGGTCGCTGCCCTTACATTGCACAGAGAGCTGGGAGCCTAAAGGGTGGCTATTAGGGTGTGACTATTCACCTGTAGTCCAGGGGACAGCACAAAAGAGCTAGTGAGAAGGAAAGCTGTGGACATAGCTAGGAGTGGGGAGAGCGGGTTGGTGAGTTTTAGCCTAGTGCCTCGTGGTGCTTTTAGCCTAGGAAGGAACAGAGCCATATCAGCTCACAGCATCTTTGCCAGCATTGCCACAGTGATGCAGCTTCATCTATCTAAAATAGACCTAGGGGAGCCTACACAGAGCTCTTCTTCGGGTCTGGGAAACGCACTGCTCAATACAAGGTGGAGCAGATTGGTTAGCATAATTAGTTAACACAGATTCCAAGGGACCATTCAAGGTGAACTGACCCCTTAACATCTCTCCTTCCGGGTGGGGGGGAAGGAGAGCAAGGTTAAAAAAAAAAAAGAAAAAGCCGGGGGTGGGGGTTGTTAGTGGGTTACAGCTTCTTGTAATAAGCCATAATTCCAGTATCGCTGTAGTCCGTGATTTTTAGTGTCTAGCAGAGTTATGAATTTAAGCTCCCAAGCTCATCTTTTGAAGGCGTTGTGCAGGTTTCCTTTGAGGAGCAGGACTGAGAGGTCAGACATAGAGTGATCACTTTGTGGAAAGTGTTCACTCACAGGTGACAGGGTGTTTTTGTCTTTTATCATTTTCTTGTGAGAGTTCACAGCTGTGTTTCTCCAGCAGTGATTCAACACTCAAGATAAAAGCTGCATTTTCTCTCTTTGAAGTTCTTTTCTCTTCCCTTTTGTGCATGTTTGTCTTGTTTTGTCTTCCAGGATCAGACTTTAACAAAAGCTGCGGGCATCTTAATTAACTTTCTCTCTTTTCCAAGGATAATTATTACCGTCTTTAAGACCATCTAAAAGATTGTAAATGGGAATTTCTTCCTTCTAAAGACTCTCTACAGCCAAAGGGAAAGGGAACGAGGGATAGTGTTAAAACAAAAGCTTTACTTAATACTTTACATTTCAAATGCTTTAGCTGTTTTTACTTCCTTTTCTGGCTCTTTAATAAAAGCTTTAAAGGGTGTTTAATGGGGTGTTTACCATGGTACTAAGCAGGTCACAGTCTCTGTATGTGGAACCCCAAACCTTGGTTCAAACTGTTAATGTTGTACAGAGACAGGGTCATGTCAACACCTTTGACTCTCTCATAGAATATCATAGAATATCAGGGTTGGAAGGGATCTCAGGAGGTCATCTAGTCCAGCCCTTTCTGTGCCCATTTATTCCATCAAAATAACACAAAAGGACCTCAACAAGCTTTTCATACCACTCACGCCTCACAGCGCCCGTGAGGTCAGTGTTATCATAGCCACGTGTGGCTGGGTGGACCAAGGCACAGACAGGTTGGGTGACTTGCCCATGCTCACAAAGTGAAAAATCTACACCCCTGAGCGACATAGTTACATCGACCTAACCTCCCATTCTAGACAGCGCTATGTTGGCGGGAGAGCTTCTCCCATCCACACAACTACCGCCTCTTGGGGAGGTGGATGAACTACGCTGATGGGGGAAGCCCTCCCTTTGGTGTAAAGCATTACAGCCATGTGGCTGCCTGTGAAGACAAGGCTGAGGGTTTTTCCAAGTGCTTCCCCAGCTGTTGGAGGGGAGCCCACACACCAAAGAAGGTGGCGTTCAGATAGTCCAGTGATTAGGGCAGGAACCTGGGAGGAAACCTGGGAGGAAATCGAATGTCAAACCTTCTTGCGGGCTTGCTTGAGACGTGAATTCAGCTCCTAATCTCTCCTGTACAATCTCTCCCATTCTTGACCCGCTGGCTTCTCTGGCCTACCGCTCTCTGATACCTGTCCAGCCCTCGCTGCTCTTCTCTGCTCTGCCGCATCCCAGGCCCATGATTTGGAGCCTGGTATGTGCCAAAATATTCTTTCCCCCATTAAGCGTCGTAGTAGGAAGACAGCCTGAGACATAAGCTCTTGTGTTCGAGGCCTGGTGTGAGGCCTAAGGCCTGAACTAAAGTGGGGGTCAAATCATTGCTTATATAAAGCAAAGTTAAGTTGCGAGCAAGAGGCAGGCCTTGCTCACAGAATCTGGCTAGCACAGGGTTGATAGTGCAGAAACACATGTTTCTAAGAGGTGCTAGGCACAAGAATAGACACGAAAACACATTCCAGAAGGGCAGGACCAGAGCACCTCGATACCAACACATTCCCCAAAGAGAACACGAACATGCTGACGCCTCCTAAAGAGAAGGTCAGGATGGATAGAGACGTACAAGGTGATGGGTGCTAACCGGCTATGTCAGAGGGTGTCAACTAACTATGTCGGAGGGGCAGTAGGTAACTTGTTTGTATTGATGTATAAAATGGAGCCTCAAAGGGAGTGTCTCTGTCTGGCCAAGGGAGGAACGGAAAGTCCCACCATTAACTGAGCTGGTCCATTGTTACAGGCATACATGCATTAGTGGTCCGGCAGAGCCTGCAGGATACTAGGGCCATGCTTCGTCAACAATAAACCTGGCCGGGTGCTTTCGTACCTATGGTCATTGGGCAGCTCGTTCATAGGTGCCAACTTTTACTGGTGCCGGTGGGTGCTCGAACCCCCCGTTGCCCCCGGTGCCGTGCCGATTCCACCCCTGCCCCCTCCGACCCCCATTCCAATCCCTTCCCCAAAGTCCCCGCCCCAACTCTAACCCCTCCCTGCTCCCATTCCGACTCCTTCCCCAAATCCCCGCCCAAGCCCCGCCTCTTCCCCGCCTCCTCCCCTGAGCACGCAGCAATCCCGCTCCCTGCCGGAGCTTGCTACCGCTGTTTTACTCTGCTCTTGGCAGGGGAACCTGCTCCCAATCGGGGTTGGGGAAGGAGCTCCTGCTCAGCCCCCCCTTTCTGCCATTCCGTCAGCTCAGCCCTCTGCAAAAGTGGTGGGGAAATGCCTGTCCCCCACCAGAAGTGGAGCCCACAAGATCCAGCTACAGCACCAGACACCAGCTGCCTGGGCGCACGGGGTCTCATGCACGGGGCAGGCTGGAGCACTGCTCCCACGGCACCGAAGCAGTGTGCTCGCCACAGCCCTACTGTCCCAAGGCCTAGCCATATGTCCTGGTTTTGGGGGGGAGCTGGGGGGTGGGCGGGCAAGAAAACGAGCAACGAAGAGCACAGAGCAAGTGTGGCCCCAAGGAAAGTGGCTGTTTCTGTCTTGGAGGGATGAGCTAGGGCAGTGGTGGGCAACCTGCGGCCCACAGGCCACACACGGCCCATCAGGGTAATCCGCTGGTGGGCCACCAGAGAATTTGTTTCCATTTGCACGGCCACCTGCAGCTCCCAGTGGCCGCAGTTCGCCGTTCCTGGCCAATGGGAGCTGCGGGAAGCGGCGCAGGCTGCAGGGACGTGCAGTCCCTTCACGACCGTCCCTCTGCCAGGCCCCAGGTGAGGGTCTGGCTGGTAGCTAGCCCGCTCAGGAGGGCATACCCCTGCAGGCCAGCGAGGGAAGGGAGGCAGAGCCGGGGAATCGGCCCAGTCGGGAGTGGAGAGCCAAGCCTTTGGCGCTGTGCACGGGAATTGTAGGGAGAGATCATCAGTGGGGGGGGGTTGTCACTGACTGCTGGGGGGCCAAAGGCTACAAGCAGCTTGTGAGGGTTAAACACCTGACTACCCAACACTGCATGTGTCATGGCCAGCCCCCCGGGTGCACCGGCTGGCTTTGCCACTGGGCCAGCTGGTCTGGGAAACTCTCTTCACTGCATGAGGGACCACGCCGCACTTCAAGCGTTGCTCTCCATTTCCAAAGGAAGAGAGGACGGTGATTGTTTAATCGCCCCGGGCCGTGGGTGTGCATTGAGCTAGAGCGAATACACACAGGCTGGGCCATAGCATGTGGCCCGTGCAATCCAAGGCACAGCGATTTTAGTTTTGCAATGGGCACCTCTCCTCTACAATGTGTCTGTTCTCGTGTTGATATGAGAACTCATTTCCATGCCGGGTCAGAGGGGGAGGGAGGAAACCTGCAGGGGCAAAATCACTAGAAAGGGAGTTGCAAACCAAGATTGTGAACCCATCCGACTCTGCTCCAATTTCCCAGGGCGGCAGAGCCCTAGTTTCCATTCGTATCGTCCCAAGTAGTTGGGAGAGATGGGATGGACACCTTGGGCACTGGCTGCTGGAGCTTTTCCAGCCTATGCTCCCGTCGTTCCTTTGGTAGAGGTTCTCTGATGAGTCCCTGCTCATTAACATTAATTTCTTTGCCGCAAGGGAAATATTTGCTGGTTTTTCCGATCTATGCCTGTATCCTGGAGATCCAATCAGTCTCTTAGGATAAAAAGACACAGGTCCCAGGTCACTTCTGCGCCCATAATTAATTGCCTCCTTGTGACGACCTCTTTCCAAAAGCTTTGAAGGTGCTGAGCATTCACTTTTGGTGTGTAATAGAGCATTCAGGCCAGAGCCGGAGCAGCCATGTGCCCGCTGGGGCTCAGAACTGTGCAAAGGCTGGGAGTCCTTGGAAACCCCACTCTTCCCTGTTTCTCTCTCTGATGACTAAGCATCACACTCAGCCCCTGGAGTCTGAGGCGGGGGAGGGGGAGACCTCTCCTGCATTGATCAGGAGAAGCATCTCTAATTATAGCCAATTAAGGAGCAGCAATAGCCCTGCGGTCCCTCACGTTGTGCATATATTTGTCCTGAGGGTCTACACTGAGGGACATGAGCCAAGTATGCTTGGCTCCCATCCCATCCCTTCCCTCCTCTGTGCAGGAGCCCTTGGTCCATACCCTCTCGCTGTCCCTGCTTCCCTTCTTGGAGCATGGAGACGGAACAGACTTATAGGCCGGCCAGCCCATGCTCCTGCCAGGGCAGAGTTGTTCCCAATTTTTCATTTACTAGCATTGTGTCCAAACTAAAACTTCAGCCTGTCTCTCTGGCTTCTCCTCATGATTCTCCAGCCACCAGCTTAACCGTAACGTGGACCATCAATGATGGGCTCTTCATCTTTCCATTCAACCCTCTCCCTTCCCACTTTCCTCAGTCACTGCAAACAACCCCACCGTTCAGCCTGTCAGTCAGGGCCATAGCCTGGGTGTCATCCATTGCTTGGAGCTCTCTCTAGATAATCACAGCCAGGTTGTGTCCAGATCCCATGGCTTCTAATAGTGCTATAATAGTAATACATGTGCCAAACAATGGGGGCTTCCAGCACTTCTTCTGTGACTGACCCACTGGCTAAGAGAGCCCATTGGTCCCCCACCTACTTAACGGGGGACACGCACATTAGCTGGATGGTTCTGCTAAAACGATTAGCAGCGAAACCTCTAACTGTAGTAACATTCAGAGTAACAGCTGTGTTAGTCTGTATTCGCAAAAAGAAAAGGAGTACTTGTGGCACCTTAGAGACTAATCAATTTATTTGAGCATAAGCTTTCGTGAGCTACAGCTCACTTCATCGGATGAATACTGTGGAAAGTACAGAAGATCTTTTTATACACACAAACCATGAAAAAATGGGTGTTTACCACTGCAAAAGGTTTTCTCCCCCCCCCCCCACACTCTCCTGCTGGTAATAGCTTATCTAAAGTGATCACTCTCCTTACAATGTGTATGATAATCAAGTTGGGCCATTTCCAGCACAAATCCAGGTTTTCTCCCCAACCCCCCACCCCCACAAACCCACTCTCCACCCATTTTTTCATGGTTTGTGTGTATAAAAAGATCTTCTGTACTTTCCACAGTATGCATCCGATGAAGTGAGCTGTAGCTCACGAAAGCTTATGCTCAAATAAATTGGTTAGTCTCTAAGGTGCCACAAGTACTCCTTTTCTTTTTGTAATAACATTTACGTGGACATCTTTAGGTTTCAGGGTTAACAGATGATTGAGGTTACTGGGGCAGCACACACCTCTCAGGACTATTTCCCCAAGCTGTCTGCAGACTCAGGAAACAAGAACTGCACTCAACTTAGGTTACAAGGCACAGGTCTGTGGCTGGGGTGGATGCCACAGAAAATGCTGTGGCTGAAGAACTGCAGACAGCATGGGCTCCGATTAGGGTGACCACCTTTTCAAAAGGCAAAAGCAGGATACATGTAGGAGCCCCGCCCCACTGTGGCCCAGCCCCTGCTCCTCCTCTTCCCCCGAGGCCCTGTCCCCTGGCCAGGCCAGAAGCCAGAGCCAGGCTGTGGTAACAGCCGCCCAGGGAGCCCAGGCTGCTGTGGGGAGCCCCAGACTCTCCACCTGCCCTGGGTGGGAGGGCTGGGGTGCCTGAGAGCACTTTTTGTAGGTACCTTTTTAATTTTCAGGTTATGAAAGCGCCCCTGACGGAGCCATATTGGTCTCTTGCTAGTCTTCCTATCTTTCCTTCTCATCGGGATAATTTGCAGTTGTGCCTTTAATACTGTCTCCTTGAGAAACTCCCAGCTCTCCTGAACAAGAAGAGACCCAAAGAAAAGCTCTGTGTGGCTCAAAAGCTCCTCTCTCTCCCCACCAGAATTTTGTCTAATGAAAGATATTACCTCACACCCTGTCTCTCTAATAGCCTGGTACTGACACAGCTACAACACTGCATACAACTCTCCCGAACTCCTTTTTCCCTTAGGTTTTCTTCCTATGGGACCTTACCTACCAGTTCTCTGAGTATGGTGAAGTGTGCTTGTTTCCTTAGACCAGAGGGTCTCAAACTTCATTGCACCTTCTGACAACAAAAATTACTATACGACCCCAGGAGGAGGTGGGGGGGGACTGAAGCCTGAGCCCACCCGAGCCCCACTGCCCCGGGTAGGGAGGCCAAAGCCCAAGCCTCACCACTCTGGGCAGGGGGGCCAAAGCTGAAGTTCAAGGCCTTCAGCCCAAAGCAGGGAGCCTGCAACCTGAGCCCCGTCGCCCAGGGTTGGAGCCCTCGGGCTTTGTCTTCAGCCCTGGTCAGTGGGGCTCAGGCTTTAGCCCTGGGCCCCAGCAAGTCTAAGCCAGCCCTGGTGACCCCATTCAAAGGGGCTCACGACCCACGTTGGGGTCCCAACCCACAGTCTGAGAACCGCTACCTTAGACCCATGGAGCTGGTCTAAAAAAAGATGGAACAGAATTGTCCTCCATCTATTTGGGGATTCTTTGGTGCAGTCTCATAAAATAGGATTTTGCCTAATAAGGGGAATCTCTTGTACAGGTTTTGCTTGCTGCATTTTCATACTCATGTGGATTGAGGCAAATGGATGCCCATGAATAATGTTCCCCATTCTTCTTCACCATCATCATCATCAAGACAAATCCCAAAGGGACATACTCTCTTTGCAGATCAAACACCACCAAGTTTGATCTCTAGCTAGGTCCTTAAGGTGGTCCAGCTGGATGTTCAGTTTATGTCCCTCATTGGCCATCTTATCACACCACTAAAGCTTTTGGTGGCCATGTGATCCCTGGCCAGGTAGCGGCATTCCTAAGTAATTCCTTCAGAATTTGTTTGTCTTCCATCCTAATAATATGCCCTTACCAAGCAAACTGCTAAAACTGAACCAGTGCTGATGGAGGTGGCTGCTGGTTCTGGCTATGAATACCCTCATTTATGAGCTTGTCCTGATGTATAATATGGAGCAGCTGATGAAGACAATGAGAATTGAAAACATCTGTCCACCAGTCTTCAGCCTTCCTCGGTGCCCAGGTTTCGTGTCCGTACAATACAGTTGTGTGGTCTATAGATCTGCAGCTTCATAGCAAGCTTAGTGCCCCAAAGTACCCATGGAGGCTGCTGCTCCAATATGAGTGTCCACATCTTTCAAGTGACCACAGGCACTGTCTGTGATGCTGTCCAAATATTGGTCAGGCACGTCCTGCTTGATGTCCTGTGCAGAGAAGTTAATACTGAGCTGGTTGTAACCTGCACTTGGAGGCTGACTGATGATAACGGCCAGGTATTTAGTTTTATCCCGATTAATAAGCAACCCAATGCACACTGCTTCTTGCCTGGCCAGGTCAGCTGTTAGCTGCAGCAATCTGCCAGCTTGAGCTGACCAAGTCATTAAACATGGTTTTGGAGTTGGTACGTTAGCAATGATTCTCTGAGTGTAAGCGCTTCTGAAAACCAGGCCCAAGCAGGGCACCCAAAATGAGTGAACGTTTTTGTTAACCGTCTGATCTAACGGGCATCTGGTGCATACTAGGGAGGAGTCAACGGTGGAGAGAGAGAAACAAGGATGAGGAGGTATATGGAGAAGCAGAAGAGATGGGAAATGGAGGTAAAGGAATGACTCCCACCACTCCTTAATGCGAGCTAAGAGCCTTGCGACCGACACCTAGCTCTTCTACCTGTACAGTTTTCTGGCTGCTCGAAAGGAAGTGTGCAATGCATCACAGAGAGTAAAAAAATCGTATATATGCAAGATGGATAAAGGCACCTCCAGGAAGTGATTGTTTCAGATGTTCTAGGAACAACAGGAATCTATCATCTAGTGTAAACCCTTCTGCTAAGTGGTCGTATTTCTTGCGCTCCTGTTCAGGATGTATTGTTGCAGTAGAGGAAGGAGACTGCAGGATATTATGGCACCTTCAAAAGATTGAAAGCCTGGAAGCTCTGAGGCATAAGGTGTGAAATTAGGGAAGTGTACCGTGTTCCTCATTATATTGAACATAAACACGTTCACCACACAGTCAAAATAGCCAGACTTGGGCTTGGATTTCATTTTCTTTGTTGCATTTGATTAGCTTATAGACAAGTATCATCCATTCGGTTGGAGAACGATCAAATCCCTACATTGACTACAGCTATAGGAATTAGTAATGAACCTGAGCAAAGTTAAAGCAAAGGCATCCTGGCCTAATAGAAGGCCCAGTCCTCCTGGGTTGAAATCAGTGGCAAAACTTCCATTGACGTCAATAACAGGAAGATCAGATCTAATGTTATTCATGAGCAAATCATGTCCAATCTTCGTTTTCTTTAAGGCTTCGCATCTGTGCTTTTAGGAAAGCTCCTTAATAGGAGGCAGTGTGGATAGAGCACTGGGCCAGGACTCAGGGCTCCTGCATTCTCTTCTGGCTCTGCCACTGGCCTGCTGGGGACCTTGGGCAAGTCACTTCACCTCCCCGTCCCTCAGTTTCCCCATCTGTGAAATGGGGCTAATGCTGGTGACCTCCTTTGTAAAGCACTTTGCGATCTGCTGATGAAAAGTGCTATATGAGAGCTCAGAAGTATTAATATTAAAATTCTGCAGGGAGTAGGGAAAGCCTCCCATATATGTATATATTCTTAAAGATGGGTCCTAGTCTGCTCTCAGGAACCTTGGGGGAAATCTGGAACTTAATAACTCTGTTGAAGTCAATAGAGTTCTGCTACAGAATTACACTGGTGCAAGGAGAGGGAAATTTGGCCCACACTCTGTGTTTTTTGCTCCATAAACAACTTTTCCTGGTGGAATAGTGTTGTGCAAGTCTTTGATCTCATTATTAATTTTGGTAAAGCTGACTTCCAATTCATCACAATCTGGTTTTTACAGCAATCAGAACGCTGCATGCAAAATGATTGATATCCTCATTGTGTATTGTATATCTAATATAATAAACATGAGTTAAGACCCCCCCACGGGAACATTTTTCACTACAGTTTTGTTCAAATGACACATAACTGATGTATATTTTGGACACGGCCAATACGGAATGATTATTATATGAGACAGTATCTCCATAATAATTTAAAACAGCTGACAGAATGGCACCGATTTGCTAATTTGCAAATGGTAATGCAAGTTCTCTGAATTAAATTATATAAAGACGTTCGTTATTGAGTCCTGATTGGGATGGCATTAGGTTTCGTTATATATTCTGCCACTCAAATAATGACTAATTTTCATATCAATCTAACTGCCAGCCAGTTTGCGTTTTACTGGTTCTGTTTGTTGATGAAGAGGCCAAATAGAATAATGAGTGAGCTGCATCAGCCTTGGAATGAAAGAACTGGGCATTTTTAGTCTAAAGACAAGACGACTCACGGGGGACCCGATAACAGTCTTCAAATATATCAATGGCTGTTATAAAGGGGATGGCAATCAATTGTTCTCCATGTGCCCTGAGGGCAGGACAAGAAGGAAATCAGCTTCATTTCCAGCAAGGGAGATTTAGGTTGGGTGTTAGGAAAAACCTTCTAGCATAAGGCTAGTGGAAGCATTGGAACCGTCACTCAGGGAGGCTGTGGAACCCCCATCACTGAAGGGTTTTAAGAAGAGGTTAGACAAGCACCTGTCAGGGATGGTCTCCTGCCTGAGCTCGGGGGGCTGGACTTGATGACCTCCTGAGGCGCCTTCCAGCCCTACATTTCTATGATTCTTTCCCTACCCTAGTGTGGCTCTTAGAGCCCGCTGATCCCCAGCCATTACTTGTGCATTGTGATCAAGTATAGACCCTTATATGCACTTTCAGGCCTCTTTCACCTATTTGTATTCTTGCTTAAACTGTGCATGAGATCAATCTTTAACTAACAATGGCATGCCCTGCCCGTTACACGGTCGGTTCAGCTTTATCTCCCGGTCTTTGGGCATCGTCGGATGGGAGCCACACTTTATACGTTGTGCTAGTCTGTCACATTAGGGTTGGATTAGTGAGGGAATAATGCCCAACTGATTGGCACTTGGCACTGCTTTTCTGGAACTCTTGACGACTCTTGCCATGTTCATTGATGGGGAATAGGACTTCTGCCTCTGTGGCTGAAAGCTGCACTGAGGAGTCCAGGTCTCTAAGCTGAGCTGAGGAAGAACAGGCAGACCAAAGGTCTGACGAGGCACCTAGAAGCTGAGCTTTGCAATGCTTCACTCTCTCTGTGGATCCAGCCCAAAGACACTCATAGCCTTGCCCAAGGTCACACCAGAGCAGAGAGCTGAGCCCAGGTGTCTCCCGTGCCAGGCTAGTACTACATCATCCTGGCTTTCCTGAGCTACCACTGTGATTAGTGTTTGTATAGTGGTAGCCCCCTGAGGCCCAAAACCCCTTCGTGCTGGGGCCCAGTGCCCATCACATCGCACCAGTCTAAAGACATGTCTTACCACTGCCACAACCTGGAAATGGCCCTCCACTGGTTATTCCTGGCGTTGATTATTGCAGCTCCCCTCCCCTGGCCCCCCACTTCTCTCTTTCCCCCTCCACCCCAAACACTCCTTCCATTCTGACCAACTCTCCCCACTCCTTAAATCCCTCCTCTTGGCTTCCACTGCCACTACAGAATTCCCCCCCCCCCCCCCCGCGCACACACACATCCTCAGGGCCTTGCATCACTTCACTCAGCCATAAGCTTGGCACCCATCTCCTCTGCAGCTCCTCCTGCTCCAAAACCACCATCCCGGCTCTGTTGCTGACGCCCAGTTTTGGACATCCTTTTACAAGGCTTGATCCAGCTAGAGAGGCCAAATCTGTACTGCCCTACACAGCTGGGACAGTCTCCCAGTAACCTAGACCAGTCCCTTTCCATCCTCTCCCATGGTGCCTGCCACCTGCAGACATGTTCTGTTTGTGGTGCATTGCCACAGTGTCATGTTGTGAACCCTCCAGGGAAGGGACTCTGTTACTTGTTCAACAAAGCATAATGACTGCGCACGTGTGATGCTACATAAGTAATGAATGGTGAGGCTGAGTCAGAGGGAAATGTGCCGTCAGTACCTTTTCCTGCAGCTTTTCTTTGAATGCTTCTTATCACCAGTGTGCTTAGTTTCAGAGGTCAGAGGAGATCACAGCCCAAGGTGAGCTAGCTGCAATCTTGCAAGGCTAAGGCCTTGTGGTCGATGCGGACTGTGAGAATTAGAGTGCACTGATCAGCCCGTGTGTTGATAATGGCTGTATTGAATGGAAAGGGTTTGCATTGTCAGGAAGAGAGGGAGACCAGGAATCATAGGTACAGAAGTGGAAACACACAGGTGTCTTGGCTAGAAGTAACACAAACCTAAAAATGCTCCTGAGAACTAGAAGTGCTATCCAAGCTGCCAACGAGAGCTGCCTGGAGAATTTGGACGTAACCACGTTCCATCAGACTATGTCATTCTGTCAAAATAAAAACTCTTTGTGAAATCAGGCTGATTGCAACAGAATTTTGTTTTGGAAGGAAACTAGGGAATAAAAGTTCTGACAATGGCAAACATCCTGGTTTGACATTTTCAGAACAAAACGTTTTGATTTTTCATTTTAAAATGATTTTTTTGTTTATTTTTTTATTTTATATGTTATCTATCATAATATTAGAATACAATAATTTAAAAAAATATCTAAATAACCCGGAGAACGTCTTGTGTGGATTTTCCTCGGCAGAGAATTTCTAAACTTTCAGATTTTGTTCCAGTTCAGAATAAAACCAAATTCTGAAATCTCCTCTGCACAGCTGTAATGCCAGCATTTGATTTGGGTCTATTGGAGCAGGTTGCACTTGGCTCAGATTTTCGCTTAGATTCCCTGTCTCCAGGCGCTTGGTGGGTTTTGAGAAGCTGCTGTTTGGGAGGACCGTTCGACTCAGGTGTCTGGGAATGGTACCCTATATAGAGCCAGGTCACTGCAGGTTAGTAGCCTTGACAATCTGATGTCTGTTTGATGGCCTTGGCACTTTGCCTGGCCAGTCTCAGTTCAGGTCCTGGTGGAGAGACACACAGACACACAAACATCATTCTGGGATGTATTCGCAGGAGTGTTGTAAGCAAGACATGAGAAGTAATTCTTCCGCTCTACTCCATGCTGATTAGGTCTCAGCTGGAGTATTGTGTCCAGTTCTGGGAGCCACATTTCAGGAAAGATGTGGACAAATTGGAGAAAGTCCAGAGAAGAGCAACAAAAATGATTAAAGGTCTAGAAAAAATGACCTATGAGGAAAGGTTGAAAAAATTGGGTTTGATTAGTCTGGAGACAAGAAGACTGAGAGGGGACATGATAACAGTTTTCAAGTACATAAAAGGTTGTTACAAGGAGGAGGGAGAAAAATTGTTCTTCTTAACCTCTGAGGACAGGACAAGAAGCAATGGGCTTAAATTGCAGCAAGGGAGGTTTAGGTTGGACATTAAGAAAAACTTCTTATCTGTCGGGGTGGGTAAGCACTGGAATAAATTGCCTGCGGGGGGGCATGGAATCTCCATCACTGGGGATTTTTAAGAGCAGGTTGGACAAAAGTTTGTCAGGGATGGTCTAGATAATACTTAGTCCTGCCTTGAGTGCCGGGGACTGGGCTAGATGACCTCTCGAGGTCCCTTCCAGTCCTATGATTCTATGATACTATGGCTGCAAACACAATGGCACACAGCCACGCACACCTGTAAAGGCACACACAAACGTGCGGAGATGCATGCTGACCCACACAGTTGCAAACACAAAGGCAAACAGACACAAAAGACACACACACACACACACACACACACACACATAGGAGATCAGGCGGAGGTGCAAGTCCTATTTACAAACCTGTTAAAATCAGCAGCTTACACAGCAGCCAGCGTCAGGGGCAGGCCTGGAGCCCTGGTGTCATGTGCTCGCTGGCAGGACCTCGCTCAGCCAGGGGACACAGCAGCGGGGCAGGATCCCGGCAGCATGTTCTGCTTCCAGCTGCAGCGTCCTGGCCAGGCAGGAGTCGCAGGACTGATGGAGAGGCTGGTCACCAGGAGCAGCTGCCGATCCAGCAGGGCCCCAAGGGTGCGAGCGTGGCTAATAAACAGTGAGCAAACGCCTCCAGCTGAAGGCGCCGGTCTCATTGCTCTGCACTGCTCAGCGGGTTCCATCTCACCAGCACAACCAGTGACGGGACCACGTCTCAGCCAGCTCATTCTCAGCCCAGCGCCAGAGGCAGCCAGGCATGGAGCAAGCGGCTTGTGTCTGGGGCGATGCAGCGTGTCCTCTGCACTCTGCACCATTGCCACACATATCGCCTCACTCTGCTACCCGGGGGTAACTGAATACAGCCCTGCAGCGCCCCTGCAGGAGGCCCTCCCACCCCAGCCTCCGTGCGCTCTTAGCCAGAACAGAGCCGTCACAGACCAGCTCGCTCCAGCCCTGGTAACAGCTGTGCTGTGTGAGCTTATAAAATCAGCATGCACCCCTGGCTCCCTTCCACTGCCAGCAAGAGATCATCGGCACCGGGGCAGTGGCCATGCCATGTGCAGGCCTAAACCAGCCACCCTGGCCAAGGGGCTCCATGTTCGCAACCCCATCCCCAACCATGGTTTCTAGAGCAAGTGCAGAACCAGGGGCTCCCTGACCTCCGATGGTGGATTCGCTTCATACAAGCACCCTGAAACGTGGCTCCTTACCAGTCTCGTTACTACATTACAATAGCACCCAGAGGCCCTAAGCAGCAGGGGGTGGCTCTGTGCCTGGTGCTGGAGCCTGCAGCCACATGTGCATAACATCAGTCTTGCAGCACAACTGGGTCCAGGAGCTTGGGTCAAACCCTGTGGCTCTGCGCCTTTAAAAACTGCAAGAACTGCCCATGCCCCAGAGTGCAGCATGCCGTGGGAAAATCCCCTAGTGCCTCACAGTCCTCATGCCCCTGCTTCCCGCAAAACTCTCTTCCGGCTTCAGAGTGACAGCCGCAAGGCCCAGGCCCTCGCTACTTCCCATCTGGCTCCTCCATGGCTAGTCTGGGGGGTGCACAGCCTCTGATGCAGCTCAAGGAAAGCAAGGCCATTGGAAGCTGCTGGTGATAGCCTGGCCCCAGCAAACACAACAGTGTCAATTGTTTCCACACGAGTGTGAGCTGATAATGGGGCGTCTGCCTTTACTCACCATCTCCTGGGTCTCCTCCACTGAGCCCGTTCAGCACACTGATTGGCTGACGGGGTGAGGGGGAGTTCAAAGACGGATTGGCGGGAAATCTTTCCTTTGCAAGCTTATTCCCACCTTTGAAATGTATTTAACTTTTCAGTTCTTGATTTGCACCTCACTGGTTTGCTAGTTTTTCATCGTCTGTAAGTGATTTCTTGGGCAAGTGGGGACACCAGGTGTTAGGTACCACTGAAGATTAAATGCCTCGTCCCTGCAGCTGGGTACAAGGCTGAGCTCGCTTCACTGGTCTCATGTTATATGATCTGATCTAGCAGCTAATCCTGAGATGTTGTCATCTGTTTGCCTGGGTTCACCTGCACTGGACTGTCTCCATCCATCACTGTATTCCCTAATGAAACAGCCGTTCTACATGTCAGCGCCAGAGCCAGAATGTTTACAGGGCCGAAAAGCTCTCTGCTCCCCCCAAAGGAGGAAGCTACCCCCAGCTGGAGTCCACCATCCTCGGCCCAGTGCATTTCTGTCCAGGGAGGTAGGGTGCGCAGGTTGAAGTTTGTGTGTTCTCTGTTGATGGAAATAATCCTATACGGTGCAAGTCAATGCATTTAGGAAAGGGGTGGACATTGTCAAAGGTGCGGCCTGGGGGAAATGGGTCACCCGGAGCTGATCGAGAGGGATATGGACTCTAGGGAGGGAACCCAATTGCAGCAGGGACGCCTGGTCCAGTTGGGGGCTCTGCTTGGCTCTGGTTTCCCATGAGGAGATTCTGAGCCCCGTGTGGAGCTGGACTGATGGCAGTGCGGACTCTGTGGGACTGAGCGGATTGGGCATAGCTGGTGATTTCATGAAACCAGGCCAACTCTCAGAGACGGTGCTGCAGACGGGCCTGTAGCAGGCGCGGTGGAGAGACACTGCTAGACACCACTTCGCCACCGCTGGGTCTTTGTCAGGGAGGCTCCAGGTGGGTGGAGATTGCCATGTGACTGAGGGCTCCCTGGACCCAAAATGCCGGGTCGTGTACCCATAAGGCTGTGGGGTCAGCGGGGCCCTGAGGCAGCCTTTGGGTTTCACTAATTTTATATGACACAAATAGCTTGCTAGTGTGTTTTTCCCAAATCAAAGGTGTTTTGTGGCTTCATGTTCCCAACGCCCTCCTCCCCCCCACCCAACAGATAAGAAACACCCACGATGCTCCTGTTCCCGCAGTGTACCCTGGGAGGAGGGAGAAGGATTTGGGTAGGGGCTCCAGCCATTCACCGTATGCCTTAGAAGGGTCCCTAGATACCATTTAGCCTGGCTCAGCTAGTGACTGGCAGAACGTGACCGTTTTTGCTGGCTGAGTGAACGCGCCCATTTCATGGCTAAAATGGAACTTCTATGGCTTGGAGCAAGCTGCTGCCTGGAGAAATTGTATATTGCCTTTCTCGGTGCCCTTTGACAATGATATCAATAACATTAAGGATGTACTAGCTGTTTGCTATCAGTTAGATACTTAGCACCTGGATAGGAACTCCACACCAAGAGAAGGATTTAAAGAGCTCCCCAGTTACAACTGCCAGCAGAAATGTGAAGAAGTTGTAATGCAAACACTTCCTTACAGACACGGATGGAAATCCTGGCTCTGGTGTAGTCAATGGGATTTTGGCCATTGACCGCATCGGGGCCAGGATTCCATCCCAACCCTTAAACTAATTCATAACAATCATTGCAAAGCTACAGGGTGTGGAGCCCTGGTGTCACGTCCTCGCTAGCAGGACCCCGCTCAGCCACGGGACACAGCAGAGGGGCTTGACGGGAACTGCCAGCACTCAGCAGCTGACAGGACTGAGCCCATGCACAGTAAAGGCTTGGTCCGTCCTGCAAAGAGGCCCACCATTTGCTTCATGTCTGCAAGCAGTCCCATTGCACTCAGTGGGCTACTCCCCTGTGTACAGACAAGCAGTTGCGGTGTGTGGGGGGGTGCAGGACTGAGGCTTGCATAAGGTTAGGAAAAACAAATATCAAGGACAGGGCCGTCCCTACCCATACGCAAAGCACGCAGCTGCGTCGGGCACCAGGAAATGTGGGGCACCAAATTTCCTGGTGCCCTGCACAGCAGTGTGCTGCTCCAGCCCCTGCCCCGCCTCTTCCCCAAGGCCCCCACCCCTGCTCCACCCCAGCCCTGCCCCCCATCCACCCTTTCCCCAAGGCCCCCGCCCCTGCTCCGCCCCAGCCCCGCCCCAACTCCCCTGAGGACTGCAGCAGGAGTCAGGCACCCTGCACTCACCGGGCAGCGGTAAATGGAGGAGCAACCTGGCCCCAGCCCGCTCCATGCCGTCAGCACCCAGCCGCGCCGCCGGTGAGTGCTGGGGGGGCGGTTCGCCCCTGCCCCCCAGTTCCAAGGCTCCTGGGACCAGGGGAGCAGAGCGGAGAGGGCTGGGACCAGGTCGCTCCACTTCCCATAGCCCCGTGAGTGCGGGGTCGGGCTCACCCTGCAATCACCGGGCAGAAGGAAGTGGAGCGACCCAGCCGCAACCCGCTCCTCCAGCTCATGCCCCCCAAGCCTGCTCCTGCCCCCTCGCGGAGGCCTGGGGCCCCACACCCCCCCACCCCCGCAGAGGGCCTGCGTAGGGCACCAAAATGGCTAGGGACGGCCCTGATCAAGAGGCTTTGAAATAGAGTTTACCTTTTGTGACTACATATCTGTGAGAGTGGGTCAGAAATCTTCAGGTGGAATGATTTTCCACCAGAAAATTCAGATTCATCCAAAGCGAAATGTTTCACAGAAAAGTGTCAAATTCAACAACATTTCATCTGGGAAAATACCAAAACGGACTGAAGCATTCCAGTAACGGGCAAAACGTTCCAGGGCCACCTTTTCAGAATGGACCGGTTAGATTTGCCATTTTGAAATGACTTTTTGTTTCATTTGTTTTACTCGATATAATATTAAAAAGTCAAAATTGGAATGAAATCCTTCCATGGACCCAAAGTGACCATTGGTTTGGGATGTAGTTTTGAGGGAAATTTTGAGACACAAAAAAAATTCAAAAACACAGAATTTCACACAATGGAAAATCTGTCACATGTTTGTGTGAACATGGAGATTTCAGATATGCAAGTGATATATCGGATTCCTCCAGACTCACTATATTCCTCATGTTGCACTGCTTAGTGACCTGAGAGACGCATCCTTACTGTCCACCAGGCCAGTCCCGCTGACCTCAAAAATCCCACTCCAGCTCACTGCATCTGTGGCAGTTATAGGAATTTCCAGCACCATGTTTGTCCGGCATTTCATTCCTTGAGAGCTCAGCTAATGCAACATTATGTTCTGTTGACATCTGTGGCCCACTAATAATAAGGCAAAGGTAGACAATGAAACATAGCTGATCAAATTGCAACAGCTGTTTTACCAAAGAATGACCACAAATGTTTGCTGCTCTCAGGTCGTGCTGAATGAACTGATGAAGCTTGTCCCCGTGCTCTGACACCTGCTCCAACCTCCCAGTGGAATTACACCCTTCAGACTGCCCTTCATCAGGAAGAAAACGCCTCTGCAAGCTAGTCTGAAACACATTTATCATTTCTAAAGTAAACACAGACACAAAGCTCTCAGGCCAGGAAAGCAGAACTCCAGGCACAATGCTGAACTCCTTCCAATAAGTGCTTTAAAGAAGGGACTTAAAAAGAGCGCTTAATTTAGAATTATGGAGCAGTTATATATTAATGAAATATTAATTGACTACAGCAATTACTAAAGTTTAATAACTGTGAGAGATAATCCCATTGTGACTTAAAATTACAAAAGCATTGATGGTCTAATTAATAATGTATATGCTAGTAATGACCTCATTAAACAAAGGTACAATTATAAATATGTAAGCAGATTAATAGCAATCTAAGTGCACGTTCAATGCTTCTGTAATTTTATTTGAAACGTTAAATGATGGCTGATGACCTTTAAAGCATCCCCTAATTAATATTTAACTCATACTGTATTTTAAAATGGAACTTCTATGGCTCGGAGCAAGCTGCTGGCTGGAGAAATTGTATGTTGCCTTTCTCAATGCCCTTTGACAAAGATATCAATAACATTAAGGATGTAAAAAGAAAAGGAGTACTTGTGGCACCTTAGAGACTAACCAATTTATTTGAGCATGAGTTTTCGTGAGCTACAGCTCACTTCATCAGATGTTTACCGTGGAAACAAGCTCATGCTCAAATAAATTGGTTAGTCTCTAAGGTGCCACAAGTACTCCTTTTCTTTTTGCGAATACAGACTAACACGGCTGTTCCTCTGAAACCTGTCATTAAGGATGTACTAGCTGTTTGCTATCAGTTAGATACTTAGCACCTGGATAGGAACTCCACACCAAGAGAAGGATTTAAAGAGCTCCCCAGTTACAACTGCCAGCAGAAATGTGAAGAAGTTGTAATGCAAACACTTCCTTACAGACACGGATGGAAATCCTGGCTCTGGTGTAGTCAATGGGATTTTGACCATTGACCGCACTGGGGCCAGGATTCCATCCCAACCCTTAAACTAAATTCATAACAATCATTGCAAAGCTACAGGATGTGTGGCTTTGAGATGCCCACATTCAAACTGTTATGTACTGTGACAAAGTTCCTCCTCTACCTTGTGGTCTTGCACTTATTGGCGGATTTGCTCGCCTTGGAGCTTCACAGCAGCCCTTAGTTTGGCCATTTTCGTGAACCCACAGTCCAGGTCAACTCCTCCTGTGTATGACCAGGAGTTGGGAGGATTTGGGGGGAACCCGGGCCCGCCCTCTACTCCGGGTTCCAGCCCAGGGCCCTGTGGAATGCCGCTGTCTAGAGTGCCTCCTGGAACAGCTGTGTGACAGCTACAACTCCCTGGGCTACTTCCCCATGGCCTCCTCCCAACACCTTCTTTATCCTCACCATAGGACCTTCCTCCTGGTGTCTGATAATGCTTGTACTCCTCAGTCCTCCAACAGTCCGCGTTCTCACTCTCAGCTCCTAGTGCCTCTTGTTCCCAGCTCCGTACACGCACACCACAAACTGAAGTGAGCTCCTTTTTAAACCCAGGTGCCTTGATTAGCCTGCCTTAATTGATTCTAGCAGCTTCTTGATTGGCTGCAGGTGTTCTAATCAGCCTGTCTGTCTTAATTGTCTCCAGAAGGTTCCTGATTGTTCTGGAACCTTCCCTGTTACCTTACCCAGGGAAAAGGGACCTACTTAACCTGGGGCTAATATATCTGCCTTCTATTACTCTCCTGTAGCCATCTGGCCCGACCCTGTCACAGTACATTCCGTCTTTGTACGATGATTTGCCAGCATAGTTAAACACCATGGAAAGTGGGAAAGTTCTTATATAAAAAGTCTAAGGCCTGATCCTGCCATGTGGTTGGCTGGATCCCATCACCTGCCTTGAGCCCTCTGATTTCAGTGGGGCCTGGTGCAGGCACAGGGGGCCTGCCCATAAGGAGCCTACCGCAGGATGGAGGCCTAAGCTAGTAATGAACTCAGCCCTTGTGTTGAGTGAGCGGGGGTGCTGAGTACGGAAGGCTACAGAAACTGGTACGGTAGTGGGCCTGCAGGTGGACGGAAGCACCCTCACTGAGGCTGGTGGAGTTCCGTGGAAGCACACACGTGCAGATCGGATGGTGACAGCAGGGCACGGCATTGTATGATATGGGAAATGGGCTGTGACTGACTGTATCCTAATGCATATGCATGTGTGGAAGACTGCACAGGTGTTGTTGGCCTGCCTTGACTCTGCCTGTTAACCACGCAACCCGAATACTCTTTTAACATTATACTTATCTATGGACTAGAGCAGTGGTTCTCAACCAGGGGTCTGGGCCTCCCTGGGGGTACGCAAGCAGGTTTCAGGGCGTCCGCCAAGCAGGGCCGGCATTAGACTTGCTGGGGCCCAGGGCAGAAAGCCGAAGCCCACCTCATGGGGCTG
Organism: Caretta caretta; assembly: GCF_965140235.1. Taxonomy (NCBI): domain Eukaryota; kingdom Metazoa; phylum Chordata; order Testudines; family Cheloniidae; genus Caretta; species Caretta caretta. The sequence goes on from NC_134210.1 coordinate 125,694,323, forward strand.
AATCCTGGGGCCCTGAGCCCTGCCACCCTGGGCTGAAGTTGAAAATTGAGCAACTTACCCTACAGGAGAGCTGGCTGTATTTCAAAGAATCCCTATTGAGGTTACAGGGACAAACCATCCCGATGTATCGAAAGAATAGTAAATATGGCAGGCGACCAGCTTGGCTTAACAGTGAAATCCTTGCTGATCTTAAACATAAAAAAGAAGCTTACAAGATGTGGAAGATTGGACAAATGACCAGGGAAGAGTATAAAAATGTTGCTCAGGCATGTAGGAATGAAATCAGGAGGGCCAAATCACACCTGGAGCTGCAGCTAGCGAGAGATGTTAAGAGTAACAAGAAGGGTTTCTTCAGGTATGTTGGCAACAAGAAGAAAGCCAAGGAAAGTGTGGGCCCCTTACTGAATGAGGGAGGCTACCTAGTGACAGAGGATGTGGAAAAAGCTAATGTACTCAATGCTTTTTTTGCCTCTGTCTTCACGAACAAGGTCAGCTCCCAGACTGCTGCGCTGGGCAACACAGCATGGGGAGTAGGTGGCCAGCCCTCTGTGGAGAAAGAAGTGGTTAGGGACTATTTAGAAAAGCTGGACGTGCACAAGTCCATGGGGCTGGATGCGTTACATCCGAGAGTGCTAAAGGAGTTGGGTGCTGTGATTGCAGAGCCATTGGCCATTAGCTTTGAAAACTCATGGCGATTGGGGGAAGTCCCGGACGACTGGAAAAAGGCTAATGTAGTGCCCATCTTTAAAAAAGGGAAGAAGGAGGATCCTGGGAACTACAGGCCAGTCAGTCTCACCTCAGTCCCCGGAAAAATCATGGAGCAGGTCCTCAAGGAATCAATCCTGAAGCACTTACATGAGAGGAAAGTGATCAGGAACGCAAGCATGGATTCAGCATGGATTCACCAAGGGAAGGTCATGTCTGACTAATCTAATTGCCTTCTATGATGAGATTACTGGTTCTGTGGATGAAGGGAAAGCAGTGGATGTATCATTTCTTGACTTTAGCAAAGCTTTTGACACGGTCTCCCACAGTATTCTTGTCAGCAAGTTAAAGAAGTATGGGCTGGATGAATGCACTATAAGGTGGGTAGAAAGTTGGCTAGATTGTCGGGCTCAACGGATAGTGATCAATGGCTCCATGTCTGGATGGCAGCCGGTATCAAGTGGAGTGCCCCAAGGGTCAGTCCTGGGGCCGGTTTTGTTCAATATCTTCATAAATGATCTGGAGGATGGTGTGGATTGCACTCTCAGCAAATTTTCGGATGATACTAAACTAGGAGGAGTGGTAGATACCGTGGCAGGAAGGGATAGGATACAGAAGGACCTAGACAAATTGGAGGATTGGGCCAAAAGAAATCTGAAGAGGTTCAACAAGGATAAGTGCAGGGTCCTGCACTTAGGACGGAAGAATCCAATGCACCGCTACAGACTAGGGACCGAATGGCTAGGCAGCAGTTCTGCGGAAAAGGACCTAGGGGTGACAGTGGACGAGAAGCTGGATATGAGTCAGCAGTGTGCCCTTGTTGCCAAGAAGGCCAATGGCATTTTGGGATGTATAAATTGGGGCATAGCCAGCAGATCAAGGGATGTGATCGTTCCCCTCTATTTGGCACTGGTTAGGCCTCATCTGGAGTACTGTGTCCAATTTTGGACCCCACACTACAAGAAGGATGTGGAAAAATTGGAGAGAGTCCAGCGAAGGGCAACAAAAATGATTAGGGGTCTGGAACACATGACTTATGAGGAGAGGCTGAGGGAACTGGGATTGTTTAGTCTGCAGAAGAGAAGAATGAGGGGGGATTTGATAGCTGCTTTCAACTACCTGAGAGGTGGTTCCAAAGAGGATGGTTCTAGACTATTCTCAGTGGTAGAGGATGACAGGACAAGGAGTAATGGTCTCAAGTTGCAGTGGGGGAGGTTTAGGTTGGATATTAGGAAAAACTTTTTCCCTAGGAGGGTGGTGAAACGCTGGAATGCGTTACCTAGGGAGGTGGTAGAATCTCCTTCCTTAGAAGTTTTTAAGGTCAGGCTTGACAAAGCCCTGGCTGGGATGATTTAATTGGGGATTGGTCCTGCTTTGAGCAGGGGGTTGGACTAGTTGACCTCCTGAGGTCTCTTCCAACCCTGATATTCTATGATTCAATGATTCTATGATACTGTTTGGGGCCCTGGGCAGTTGCCCTGCTTGCTATTCCCTAACGCTGGCCCTGGCTTTTATATGCAGAAAAGCCATTGTTGGCACAAGTTGGCCGTGGAGGTGGGGTGGGGGAGCTCAGAAAGAAAAAAGGTGAGAACCCCTGGAATGTAGTACACGTAACCCATGCCCCCTCGGTGTGGTACGCTGTCCCCCTCTAGTGGCGGCTGGGCTACACAGACCCATGACTTCACAGAAGTAGGGTCTCTTGCTCACTAGAGGCCCCAGGTGAGTGAACAATCTGATCGATATGGGCAAGCGTGTAACTAGGTCTCTCATTTATTGTGCTCTCCGCCGGGTGAACTGGACCCACAGCACCCCAGGAAGGGGACGCTGCCCCCAGGCTGCTTCTTGGGCTGTCCCCGACCATGCTGCTTGGGAGGCAAAGCCCAGCAGGAGTTTTCGGAGGGGGCTGGAGAAATCCCTCACAGCTGGGGGCGGACCAGCTGCCACTGCCCCTAGTGAGGCTCCAAACCTTACAGGGTTTGTTCACAGGGGGATGGCGAGTGGAGAATCTGAAGCCCTGCGGCTGCTGTTCCCTTTGGCTCCTCACTTCATTAAGTGTTTTGCCAGGGCCGCCCGACGGCTGCCAGGGGTTGGTCCAGACCAGCCTGAAGCCGCCTGGGGCTTTACACAGGTTCGATGCAGCGCTCCCGCTCTTGTAAAGTTACCCAGCCCCCGCGCCTAGTGGGACTCAGGACACCGCTCGCTGCAGCAGCATGACCACGAAGGGCAGAGCCGCGGCTGGCAGCTGTGCATAGTGGGAAACACGCTCAGCGCTTTGTGCTTGGTTTGGGAAAAGTTTTCATGTTCCGGTGTGACGAGCTGGGGCTAACCCAGTGGCTCCCTGGGCAAAGAGGAAGGCCCAGGAGCCTGACTGCTGCTGACGTGCTTCTCTTAGCTCGCTGTCAGAAATTCCTGCCACCCGGGGCTACTTGTCATGCTGAGCGGCCGGCGCCTGCTAGGCCGTGCGCTCAGAGCGGAGAGGAGATGGTCTATGGGGCAGCCAGTCACAGCCGTGGAGACGTGCACAGAATAGTTTGTAACGGAGGAAGGAGATCAGGGCTGGAAGGGACCTCAGGAGGTCATCTAGTCCAACCCCCTGCTCAAAGCAGGACCAACCCCCCAGTTTTTGCCCCAGATCCCAAATGGCCCCGCTCAAGGATTGAACTCACAACCCTGGGTTTAGCAGGTCAATGCTCAAACCACTGAGCTACCCCTCCCCCCCTGAGATCGGTCAGAGCAGAGAAACTCAAAGCAGAGAGGCACCTGCAGTGATGAGCTGCCACAATCTTAACAACGGGTTCCCTCCTCACCCCACAAGAGGGTCGTTGCCCACCCCTGCCCCCTGAGACTCCCGCCCCATCCAACACCCCCCCCCACGTTCCTTGACGCCCACCTCCCCAGGACCCCTGCCCCATCCACCCCCCTCCCCTGTCCCCTGACTGCCCCCAGAACCGGGCAGGAGGGTCTCGTGGGCCACCGTAGCGGGTGCCCACCCCACCCCTAACAGCCAGAGGCACCTGCCGGGGGGTGAGGTGGGGAGTCCCGGTGGTGCTTACCTGGGGCAGCTCCCAGGAAGCATCCGGCAGGTCCCTCTGGCCCCTAGGGGCGGGGTAGCATAGCTAGGGGGAGGAGGGGGAGCGGCCGCTTCCTCCACTGATCACATCAAAAGTGGCGCCTTAGGCGCCAACTTCCTGGGTGCTCCGGGGCTGGAGCACCCATGGGGAAAATTGGTGGGTGCAGAGCACCCACCGGCAGCTCCCCGCCCCGTGCCCGGCCCCAGCTCTGCTCCGCCCCCGCCTCCGCCCCTGAAAACACTGCCCTGCTTCTCCAGGGTGGCGGAGGTGAGCTGAGGTGGGGAGCGGTTCCCCTGTCCCCCCTCCAGGTTGGAGCACCCGTGGAGTTGGCACCTAAGGTGCCACTTTTGGCTGGTTACATTTAGAAGCCCTTTTGGCCAGTTACATTTAGAAGCCCTTTTAGAACCGGTTGTCCCTCGCGGAACAACCGGTTCTAAAAGGGCTTCTAAATTTAACAACCGGTTCTCACGAACCAGCTCCAGCTCACTACTGGGCGCTTGCCACAACCCCTGCCTCCTCTCCCCGAAGCGGTGTGTTTTCTGCCCACAGCACAAAACCCTGTCAGCCCGCCAGGCCGATGTGCCCCCCTGCCCCCCCCAGGAAGGGAGGGTAAGTAGGAGCCTACAGGACTGACTGCCCAGAGTTAGGCTGGGCAGCAGTGAGTTCTCACAGTACCAGGGGAAGCACCAGCTTCTGGGAAGCCATATGCTGCCAGTGAGAGCTGCAGCACTGGCTGCCGGGGGGCCAAATCCCCACAGCCCTGCACCCTGGGCCATCAGTTAAACCTGTGCACAGGGTCGGTGCACGCCACCAGCTCAGAAGAGGGGCATTGCACACCCACTGTGCACTGGTGCAAAATGAACCAGGCCCCTGTGCACAGGAGCCACGGCACCTTACCACCTCAGAACAGGGCACATGCCAGCCTGTACCGACTGGGGGCACATACCTCACCTTGCCAGTGTGCTCTGGGCATGTGGCATCTGTCTGGCAGAGCAACACTCGCACGACTTCCCGGAGCAATGCGCTACCCCTATGTCGCGTACGCACATGGTTTGAACCCAGCCACAAGCTGTGTAGCCCCTTATTGCCTCGTCACCCAGGCCATGTTCTTTCTTTGTGGCTCAGAGCAAGTCCGGCTTTACTAACCCAGCCCTACAAACCGCTGGCCTGCTCGTCCCTGCTCCGTGACGTTTCTTTAATCTTGCAAAGGTCACCGGGCACATCCACGCATCCCGGAATTATTGACGAGACAGGTTCAGGCAGCTGTGATCTGCTTCCCCCCAGTGCCAGCAAAATGGCCACTGAAGAACAAGCCTAGCCTCTGCATTTCAGGGGGCAAAGGCCTAGGAAAAGGACAGAGGTAGCGGCAGGGTCGACAACCACAGTTAGTAAATTACTGACGCAGGGCCACATGTTAGCTCAGCGTTGCCCATTTGTCTTTACTGAGTTCCATACTAGGTGTCTGGAGTGGATAGACAGAGCTGCCTGCATCTGGGTAGGTCTTGTCCTACCCTTTGGGACACGTTAGAGCTTTGCCATCTCTCCTGGAAAGGCAGCTCACCCGCTGATGTGACCCTGGGTGTATTTTTATTTGATCTATTCCAATAGCACAGCCAGGATGAGGGGCTGCCGGAGATTCTGCTATCATCCAAGCCTGAACACTGATTTTAGAAAGAGGCCCTGTAATGGCCAGAGCGGTGCGGGAAAGCTGCAGCCAGGGCAAAACCAGGTGTTTTGCTGGAACTGCAAAATGAAAAAACAAAAACCAATAAAAGCAACACTGACAGCTACTGTTGGACTCTTCATCAAGGCCTCCAGCCAGCAAAGCACATCAGCAGGTATATTGTCCCATTGACGTCAATGGCTTAAAATTAACCACACACTGAAATGTTTCAATGGTCGAAGCCTCCAGGGGCTTAAAAGCTGGGAGTCCGCGTTCTCAGTCAAGGCCACGCCTCTTTGGGTGAGGTTTAGGTTGGATATTAGGAAAAACTTTTTCACTAGGAGGGTGGTGAAGCACTGGAATGGGTTCCCTAGGGCGGTGGTGGAATCTCCTTCCTTTGAAGCTTTTAAGGCCCGGCTTGACAAAGCCCTGGCTGGGATGATTTAGTTGCGGTCGGTCCTGCTTTGAGCAGGGGGTTGGACTAGATGACCTCCTGAGGTCCCTTCCAACCCTGAGATTCTATGATTCTCCCCCAGACACAGAAGAGGAAGTTACAGGTGCAGGCTCAACTGATACCAGCCAGTTTAACCCAGCGTCATGTGTTACTGTTCATACACAAGTTGCACCATTTTCACACGAGCCCTTTCGTTCGACCTGTTCACCTCCGTGGCCAGATCTACATCTCTGGAACTGAACGCAGCCCTTTTACTCATTTATTGCACAGCTGAACCCAGAAAATGTACCCCCACCCCATCTTTCTCACAGCACCCCACGACGCGCTGCGCCCTTCGTCTCATCTCCCCAGGACGCCCAGGACAGGGGCATCACATCGTTCTCTAGCAGCATAGTCCCCATGCAGATGAGACACGAGCTGCTGCTCTCCACGGCTGGGTGGCAGAAAGAGGGTGTTGGGGGGGGGGTCTCCCCTCCAGTGCACAGGGAGAATTCTGCCGTGAAGCTGACACCAATGGCATCCGCCGGGTTTTGGGTTTCACTGCGAAGTGGGAGCTTGGGACAGATCGGCTGAGAGGCTGGCTGAAGTCAGGGTGACACCCCGCCACCCACATCTTGTTTCTAAATCGATTTCCCTGGCATGGTGCCTAATGTATGTGACCATGACACACAGCCGAGAACGAACGCCGTAGGCTTCGCCCATGCTGGTACCAGCCCCCAGTGGCCAGCCCAGGGAGTAGCTGCACTGGGGCAGGTGGACAGGCAAAATCTCCACGTGCCCCAGCAAAGCTCCTCCCCGAGGCAGCACAGTCTAGTGGCTAGGGCACTGGGGCAGGAGTCAGGGAGCCCGTGGTCTGTTCCCAGCTGTGCGCTGGCCCGCAGGGTGAGGTCAGCAAGTCACTGCCCCTCTCTACGCCGCACCGTCCCCTCCCACGCTTTGTCTGCCTCCGCGGCTTTCGCTAGAAGCTTCCTGGGGCAGGGCCTGTTTCCCTGTGTGTCTGTGCAGGGGCTTGGCCCATGGGGACCTGTCACGGGGTTCCCTCACTGCTAGGGGCGCCTTCTCCTGGCTGCTGTGGGGATTAGCTCAGTGCTACGGGGGCGGACAGAGGAACAGTGGAGCAGCTCAGCAGGAAGCTGGTGCAGGAGGAGGGCGACCAGCTCTCCTGCCAGCCCTATGCCCCAGTCTCACCTGGGGCCCACAGGGATGCTAGGTAGCAGAGCGTATGTGTGTCTTTGTAGAACAGCCTGCCGATTTTATTGTGTACACGGCACCCTGTGATGGGCCCCTACCCAGAATAACAGGCCTCCTACCCCTTGTTGATACAGTATAACACTGGTTCTGATGTCATTATAAACCCGAAACCTAGGTACAGTGTCTGATCAGAACTCCATGGTGAAATGTTACCCCTAATTCAGATACACCCTGGAGCTACCTTATCTGATGTCATGTTGGGAACCCTCAGAGGTGCTGCAATTCCATGGGTGTACCTACTGCCCATGGAAGCACGGGACAAACACCAGGACTCAGATCCCCAGCTGGTGTAAGTCACTGTAACTCAGGTGAGGTCAATGGCACCACGCCAATTTACACCAGCTGAGCCTCTGGCCTTTGCTCTGTGACACTTTGTCCAATTTTGGCTTTATGTCTGTAAATTTTGTAGCTGGGAAAATCCTGGCCTGTGTGGTTACTGTCGTCCCTGCACAGTTGCCTAGCAATGGGTGTTCAAATGTATGGGGCTGAGACGATATAAATAGGGCATACTCTCCATTGGCTCAGTGTTTCTCTAGCACTGCATGGCCCAGAGAATTGGTACTGAGCTAGCCTTTCCCTGTGTGGCTACAGGGTCAATTCAAGAGTGGCTGAAAGTTGTTACCATCTAACAGCTGCTGGTTGGACTATGTGAAGCTAAGCGGTGTCTAAACCCTGTAACTGCCAATGTCACATCAAGCCCCACCCTAAATGAACACCATTGGCTGGGTTCTACCAGCTCCACACTGAGTAATCCCACTGAACTCCAGGCCAATGACAGAATAAGCGGTGAAGACTGACCTGTTCTTTCAGCCTCAGACCTCATCTATGCTGGCAGCTCCCACCAATGCCAGTGTAGACCAGCAGCTGACATGGGTACTACTGAGCTGACTGGACCTACATTGGTGTTTTCTGCTTCATTCAGGTCTAGACAACATGTCAGTAAAAATTCCAGCAGTTGTATACTATGCCTCTGGCCATTGCTAGTGCCCAGGAGCAGCCCCAGGACTAGCCCACCAATGGACGGCAACTACTTGCGCTATACTGATGACATCTTCATCATCTGGACCCATGGAAAAGAAGCCCTTGAGGAATTCCACCACGATTTCAACAATTTCCATCCCATCATCAACCTCAGCCTGGACCAGTCCTCACAAGAGATCCACTTCCTGGACACTACGGTGCTAATAAGCGATGGTCACATAAACACCACTCTATACCAGAAACATACTGACCGCTATTCCTACCTACATGCCTCCAGCTTTCATGCAGACCACACCACACGATCCATCGTCTACAGCCAAGCTCTACAATACAACCGCATTTGCTCCAACCCCTCAGACAGAGACAAACACCTACAAGATCTCTATCAAGCGTTCTTACAACTACAGTACCCACCTGCTGAAGTAAAGAAACAGATTGACAGAGCCAGAAGAGTACCCAGAAGTTACCTACTACAGGACAGGCCCAACAAAGAAAATAACAGAACGCCACTAGCCATCACCTTCAGCCCCCAACTAAAACCTCTCCAACGTATCATCAAGGATCTACAACCTATCCTGAAGGATGCCCCATCACTCTCACAGATCTTGGGAGACAGGCCAGTCCTTGCTTACAGACAGCCCCCCAACCTGAAGCAAATACTCACCAGCAACCACACACCACACAACAGAACCACTAACCCAGGAACCTATCCTTGCAACAAAGCCCGTTTCCAATTGTGCCCACATATCTATTCAGGGGACACCATCACAGGGCCTAATAACATCAGCCACACTATCAGAGGCTTGTTCACCTGCACATCTACCAATGTGATATATGCCATCATGTGCCAGCAATGCCCCTCTGCCATTGGCCAGACAGGACAGTCTCTGTGTAAAAGAATAAATGGACACAAATCAGACGTCAAGAACTATAACATTCAAAAACCAGTCGGAGAACACTTCAATCTCTCTGGTCACTCAATTACAGACCTAAAAGTGGCAATTCTTCAACAAAAAAACTTCAAAAACAGACTCCAACGAGAGACTGCTGAATTGGAATTAATTTGCAAACTGGATACAATTAACTTAGGCTTGAATAAAGACTTGGAGTGGATGGGTCATTACACAAAGTAAAACTATTTCCCCATATTTATTCCCCTCCCCCCTGCCCCCTGCTGCTCCTCAGACGTTCTTGTCAACTGCTGGAAATGGCCCGCCTTGATTATCACTACAAAAGGTTCCCCCCCCCCTTGCTCCCCTGCTGGTAATAGCTCATCTTACCTGATCACTCTCGTTACAGTGTGTATGGTAACACCCATTGTTTCATGTTCTCTATGTATATAAATCTCCCCACTGTATTTTCCACTGCATACATCCAATGAAGTGAGCTGTAGCTCACGAAAGCTCATGCTCAAATAAATTGGTTAGTCTCTAAGGTGCCACAAGTCCTCCTTTTCTTTATGATGGGGTGTGCACTCCACAGGAGGCCTGAGCAGGTTAAAAAGCACCAATTAACCTTATAGGCAGCACCCGGAGGAGAGCCAGGGTGGGATAAAGTCTAACTGCAGATGAAGCCCAGCTGGGCAGGAGCAAGCTGGGCTTCTCTAAAGCCAGGCAACTGAGAGCAGGAGAGGGCTGCAGGGAGGAGCACTGCCGTCAGTCCCTGGAGAGGAGTTGGCTAAGGACAAGGACGTGTTCTAGGGGCAGAGTAATCCTGGCATCCAGACTGCACTACAGCGTCTGACATGTGGCCAAGAGTGGGGAGTAGCCACTGGGAGTGGAGGAAGCTGGGGCTGGTAAACCCAGCGGTGGGTCAGGCAATAAAGAAGTGAGGTAGGACTTAGCCCAGGGAAACAGCCTCAGGGTCTGAGACTGAGCAGACCGTGGTTGCTAGGCGTAGGGTCCTTGGCGGGAACCCAGAGGAGGGATGGGCTTGGGAAAGTGGCACTGGACCTGGACTCGGACCGGAAGACTGCCTGACCCAGCATATGGACAGCTTGTCTGGTGGGCCTGTGACACCCTGGAAGGGGATGACGAAATAATGGCCTGACTGGAGGGCTGAGTCACAAAGAGGGAGAGAGGGGCCACGTTCTGAGCAACGGGACGGCAGACCGGACAAGAGCTGCTCCCCCAGCCCCAAGGAGGTGGCCCAGTGGTGAACGAACCCCATTACAGCTACCCAAGAACTGCCAGAGCCGGTGAGACGCCCGTGGTGATCTCGGCAGAGCCGGGTTGAAGCGCATTAGTGGCACGGGAAGAAGGACCTGGCATCTTTGCTTCCTGTGCTATTTCGTCTCACTGCGTAAATACGGAGCAGCGGGCGGTGTCTGGACCGCAAAAAACAACAACAAAAAGGCTTGTTTTACATTGTGAGAGTCACATCCACGCAGAATCAGAGACACAGTGTTTCCCTTGATGTAGATAGCTGAGGTTAGCCCCAGGCGGGAGATAGTGGGTTGACCTCAACTAACTCCCTCAAAGGAAAAATTACCTGTGTTTTGTCTCCACGGGAGTCCTCCAGCACAATAGCTACCTCAGTGTAGAGAAGCACATTGACAGCCAGGACACAGCCCCAGCGTGGCGCTTTCGATTACCACGACATTCAGTTACAATTTAAACAACAAAAACTTGCTTCTGTATTTTTCCCAAGATTAAAAGGAACAGCCACGCAGACAGGAGCATCCTGACATATGTTGTGACCAAATGAGTCCCTTTCCCACAAGCATGAGAACAGAACGGTGGCCCTCCTGTGTCCCAGATGTTGCAGAGCATGAGAAGAATTCGAAGACGCCTGCATCTGAAACAGACCCACTCAGCCCACTGTAATCTCGTCTCCTATCTCAATATTCACACCAGAGCCTGCATTAGCTTTTCCCAGGGCACCCTTCCAGTGGGAAGGGCGAAGCAAAGGCATTTTGCACTGAGTCTGCCAACCGACAGTCCCTTTATCATGACACTGTCCCTCCCCCACCTCCACAAAGGTGCATGAGGAATGATCACACCCAGCACTTAAGAACTGATCAAAGCCATTGTACTGTGGAGATTGAAAGATACAATTAAGTAGCATGTGATGAAGTCAGAAGGATCCTCCCATCTGAGAGAAATCTGTGTTGTGTGGTGGTATATGTTCCTTATACAGTAAGCTACTTCCAGCACTTGTGTGTGTTCTTGATTGATATTGTGTGTGTCTTGTCTTGTGATCCTTTGCTGTGGCTCATTTGGAATACGTCAGGCTGGTTTAGCCGTGAAGTTGCTGAGAGAGATTTTATTTTCAGGCATGAAGTTTGTTGGGTGGCTGTAGGAGAACTCAGCTCTCGTCCCCTAATACCCCTACTCTACTTGCGCTACATTGATGACATCTTCATCATCTCAACCCATGGAAAAGAAGCCCTTGAGGAATTCCACCAAGATTTCAACAATTTCCATCCCACCATCAACCTTAGCCTGGACCAGTCCACACAAGAGAGCCACTTCCTGGACACTACGGTGCTAATAAGCAATGGTCACATAAACACCACCCTATACCAGAAACATACTGACCGCTATTCCTACCTACATGCCTCCAGCTTTCATCCAGACTACACCACACGATCCATTGTCTACAGCCAAACTCTACGATACAACCACATTTGCTCCAACCCCTCAGACAGAGACAAACACCTACAAGATCTCTATCAAGCGTTCTTACAACTACAGTACCCACCTGCGGAAGTGAAGAAACAGATTGACAGAGCCAGAAGAGTACCCAGAAGTTACCTACTACAGGACAGGCCCAACAAAGAAAATAACAGAACGCCACTAGCCGTCACCTTCAGCCCCCAACTAAAACCTCTCCAACGCATCATCAAGGATCTACAACCTATCCTGAAGGAGGACCCATCACTCTCACAGATCTTGGGAGACAGGCCAGTCCTTGCTTACAGACAGTCCCTCAACCTGAAGCAAATACTCACCAGCAACCACACACCACACAACAGAACCACTAACCCAGGAACCTATCCTTGCAACAAAGCCCGTTGCCAACAGTGTCCACATATCTATTCAGGAGACATCATAGGGCCTAATCACATCAGCCACAATATCAGAGGCTCGTTCACCTGCACATCTACCAATGTGATATATGCCATCATGTGCCAGCAATGCCCCCCTGCCATGTACATTGGTCAAACAGGACAGTCTCTACGTAAAAGAATAAATGGACACAAATCAGACGTCAAGAATTATAACATTCAAAAACCAGTCGGAGAACACTTCAATCTCTTTGATCACTCGATTACAGACGTTAAAGTTGCAATTCTTCAACAAAAAAACTTCAGAAACAGACTCCAAGGAGAGACTGTTGAATTGGAATTAATTTGCAAACTGGATACAATTAACTTAGGCTTGAATAAAGACTGGGAGTGGATGGGTCATTACACAAAGTAAAACTATTTTCCCATGTTTATCCCCACCTCTCCCCCCACTGTTCCGCAAACGTTCTTGTCAACTGCTGGAAATGGCCCACCTTGATTATCACTACAAAAGGTTCCCCACAACCCCCCCAACCCCCACCCCCGCTCTCCTGCTGGTAATAGCTCACCTTAAGTGATCACTCTTGTTACAGTGTGTATGGTAACACCCATTGTTTCATGTTCTCTGTGTATATAAATCTCCCCACTGTATTTTCCACTGAATACATCCAATGAAGTGAGCTGTAGCTCACAAAAGCTTATGCTCAAATAAAGTTTTAGTCTCTAAGGTGCCACAAGTCCTCCTTTTCTTTCTGTAGGAGAATTGAAGCAGAAATGTAATGTGAAACTATGCTAACGAGAGAGCATGTGAATGGTCAGTGAGGTTCAGTCACATGTCACTTGATGTTCTATGACCTAAACAACATGCCTGCAGTACCTACTGTATAGGGTCACAGAGCTCTCCTTAGCTCTCTAAATCAGGGAGTCTTGGGCAAGGACTGCGAACTGACCATGTCTGAGAATATTAACAGGGTGACATATTGTACATGGCAGCCATAGAAGGGATAGCAAGTACTGTGAGCTACTTCACAGGCCATGGCTACAGGTCCACTGCTGTAAGCTCGCTCCTGTAGCCACTCTATGCCGACGGGAGAGAGCTCTCTGTTGGCTTAATTACTCCAGCCCCAACACAGCACTGGCCATGCCGGCGGTGCAATTTACATCACTCAGCAGGGTGGTTTATTCACACCCCAGACTGACATAAGTGGAGGTGTAGACACAGCCACAGTCAACACCACCCACTTACAGGCAGGATTAACTCAACCAAAAGCTACTTTGTCAAATGGCTTGGGCCAAATGAACCTGATAAATGGCCATAACCCAGGCTTCTAACCAAGGGTAACCAAAGGGCCAGGGACTCTTAGCCAGGTAAGGGCCAACCCTTTGCATGCCCTCACTGGACTGGAGAACTGGTGTCGCTGCATATTTTTTAAACAGCCAAGAGAACGTCATCGTGGTACCGTTGTGCTGTTTACAGACAGCCCCCAGGCTCTGTGCAGTATGAGAAGGGTGACCAGTCAGTAAGTGTGAAAAATCAGGACAGAGGATGGGGGGTAATAGGCGCCTACATAAGACAAAATCCCAAATACCGGGACTGTCCCTATAAAATCAGGACATCTGGTCACCCTAGGTACAGGAGACAAGGCCCATGTGCCAGGGGTTACTGTCTAAGTGAGACACACAGAGCAGAGTCCAGGCAGCTCCATGGTGAAGCAGGGTGGATATTTCTGGGGAGGTCGGCTTTCTGGGGCTGTACCAAAGGGGTGGGCTTTCAGAAAGGACTGGCGGGGAGACTGTGTGAGCATGGGAGGCTTAGAGGAAGGCGTGGCCACACAACGAGCAGCTCAGGAGGAACCAAGAGAGGAAGGCCAGAGATGTTGCTGGAACCAGGAGGGTGAGCTCAAGCCCCCTGGGTGGGCCTGACGCAGGAGGAGCAGGGCCTGCAGAGGAGCGGAGAGGACCAGGTGTCCGTGACATCTAGAGATGGGAACGAGGCTGCTTGGAGCAGACCCTGAGTGGTGAGGGGAAGAATATCTGGAGGAGAGGGAGAAGCAGGGGGAAGAGGGGCTGGGAGAGATGTTGGTGGAGGGGAAGGGCATGCGGCTGAGGTTCGGAGGGGAAGAGGCAGACAAAGAGGAGTGAGAGGGAGCAAGGGGACAGGGTGGGAGCAGAGAGCCGGGATATCTGCAGGGGGCCCAGAAGTGGCAGAGAGGCCATGCCGCAGGAATCCCCTTTGTTACAATAGCAGGAACACACGCCAGACTGTGCAGTAGCTGCGGCAACAAATGCCCTTGTCTGGGGCAGTCCCACAATGCACCTGGCACCGGGGATTATGGTAGTCTGACATCCGTCCGGTGAGAGGAAGGACAGGCTTGTGGCTAGGGCTTGACCTGCTCCACCATAGACTTCCTGAGTGACCATGGGCAAGGCACTGACCCCTCCATGCCTCCGTCCCCGTCTGGACCATGGTCCTAGGCTTGAGCGGGCTGCCAGTCGAGGCACCAACGCCAGGAAACAGAAAGATATTGGCTCTCCCCAGCCATGGGTTGGACACAGGAGCTGTGTCCTGTGTTTGTGGGATGGCTCTTAGTCAATGCTTGCTGCCTGTTGGTGTTAATGACTGCAAAGGGCAGGCTGTGCATTTCAGGGTGGCCTGCTCGCCCTCTGACTCCATGCCTGGCAGCGCCATCCAGGGTGCAGAATAATCCCCTGGAAATGCAATGCCCAGCATTGCCGATGGCTTAATTATGCTGAGCTCCTTTATGACTGGCCCGGGTTGGAATAATTCATCCCTGGGAAAACCCTCCGACGAGATTGTAGCACTGATTTTCTCCTGCAGCCCACGCGTCACCTCCCGGCTGAACAACAACCTGAGCCCAGGGTCCAGACAGCAGCAGAGTGCTACGGCCCCCCTGGAGGATTGGGGTTATGTAGGAAGCAGACTCCAATTTACACTCCGATTGGTTTGTGCTGCGCCTTTGAAGTGGCCCCAGCAGCCCAGCACCCGGCGGGTGTCAAGATATGGGGGGATGGAGGTATTTTTTTTGCAACGTAGGTTGCTGCAGGTCTCCTGCTGCAAAACCTGTGACTTCTGCACTGAGTGGCATATGAAACATATGTCAGGATTTCAGAGGGGAGACTATCCATCATGTTGACGGACAGGGCAGAGCCTTGCTCTGTCAATGCATGTTCATGTGAAGCTTTGTATCTGCATGCAAATGGCTTTTCTCCCAGGCCGTTTTAGCCTGTGGTCCTCACTTGGCCATGGAAAATGAAAGGCTGCCGTCCGATTAAGAAGCTGTCTTGTCACCTGTCTGAAGCACTCGTCCAAAACAGCTCTTGAAAAATGTCACTGTCACTTGGAACATGAGGCTGGATTCGTCGGTAGCCAATCACTCAGCGCAGTGCAACTGCATGTGATTTTTTCATTACCTATTACGTTCTTCTTCTAATTAGGCTCCAAAGGCAGCACAATATTTACCTTCTTGACAAGGAGGCCACATAGATTTCCTTGACTTAGTAAATAACAGCCGGTGGTGCCGTCCCTGCCATTTGGTGAGGCCTGAAATCACGAGCCGAATGGGGTGCCAGAACGGATCACTGATAAGTATCTGTAACCCCTGGTATTTAAAGGGACGCTGCTTGCTCAGAAACGGCCAATAAATCCATTCAGCAAACTCGCTGGTTCCCATCATGAGCTTTCTTTGCATTCTGGTCTATGAACTTCGTAATGCGCAGCTGGGAGAGTTAGCCGCCGGTGAGCACGTTGGGCAATAGGAGCAGCAGGCTGCAATGGGTAGGTCTGAGCCTGGCTCAGGCATGACCCTTGTGTCTCTCTCACGGTGAAAACATTAGAACTGTGTGTGTAAAATCGAAATAAATGAACACTTCACACGGCTACAGGGTCCGTCTTCTCTGCAGAGTTAACCTGGGCTCTTATGCGGGGGCTACCCAGCTCCCTGCAGGTCCACACACAAAACCCTCTCACCGAGATTCAGGGGTACTTTCATTCTGGGCTAGCTGGTCCTTTCGGGGGGATGCGGGGCGCTACAAGCTAATCAGCTCAGGTACTGACAGTCCTCCAGTGCCTCCCACAATAGCCCTGAGCAACATTTTTTGCCTCCTGATGCAGGACCTATCATAGCTCAGTGGCTTGAGCATTGGCCTGCTAAACCCAGGGTTGTGAGTTCAATCCTTGATGGGGCCATTTAGGGATCTGGGGCAAAATCTGGGGATTGGTCCTGCTTTGAGCAAGGGGTTGGACTAGATGACCTCCTGAGGGGTCCTTGCCAACCCTGATATGCTATAATCTCAAAGCACTGTACTAACTTTCATCAAGTTAGCATTACAGCACCCCAGGAGGCAGGTAATTGTTCTGAGCCACATTTTACAGGCACTACACTGGTGAGTGTCTTGCCCAAAGCTCACGCAAGAAGCCCATGGCAGACACAGGAACAAACACCTGACTTGTAGGCTTACGCAGATCGCTGGAGTCTGAGTCTCCACATTTTTGCTCAAATAAAAAATGGAAGTGACTTAACTCTTGCCCTCTCTTTGAGTCCGTTTTCTGTGACTAACCTGGCTAACAGGCTTATTGGCAAAACAATTTCTGACCAACAGCAAATTGTAAGCTAATATTAGAAAATCTTCACCAGAAGTAAGAGTAAGAGACCCCAAAGCCTGATGATACCAAGTGTACACTCCCCCAGTCAGGGAACAGAAACACTGTCATGCCATCTGTGTCCAATCAAAAGTAACCGACGCAACATACATCCCAGATTGCGAAGAACCGCAGCACGGTGCGGACAAATAGAGCTGTGGGCCATTTTTCAAATTAAAAAAACTTGCAATAAAAATGCCTTGAAAATGTTCGTGAAATCTGGAAACAATTTTGTTTATCATATTGGTAGATTTTGGGGGGCTGTGTTGGTTTGAATTTATTATTATTATTTGGCTTTTCTTTGCTTTTGGTTTCCCACCCATTTGCTCCAAAGTACACAATGCTGACATGACGTGCGTGACAAGAAGATTTAAGTGACCTCTCCCAAGGTCCAAAGTAAAAGCAAGCCAAGATATAAGTATACAGAGGAGTGTTTTCCAGTTGCCATAGTTCGTTATTCTCTCTCTGGAGAGAGAGACAGCCAGTGATTATATCCACGAGTGCTCAGGACAATAATGTACAAATCCAGCTGGGAAAAGCACAGGTATGGAACAGAAACAGTCCTCTTCCATCATTATAAGGGGCAATACCCTGCATCACCCCCACCATGAGATTCCTCCCTCCTCCCCCAGCACCCTCCGAGACAGGGGGAAGTGCCTTCACCACAGGGCTCTGAAGAGAATACACGGGATCAGCTGTTGTTCTCAAATTGGTTATTCATTCACCCAGGTACATCTCTGCTGCCTGGGTGTTGCTTGGGAAAGGAAACAGCCTGTGTGCTTGAGAGCGGGTTGTGAATCTGGACTTTAAAACACAGGCCAGACAACTGCCCCATGATCCTTCCTAGAGCAGATCTATTTTTTAATCAAGATTGGATGTTTGTCTCATTGTCAGTGATGGAGAACCCACCACAACCCTCGGTAGATTGTTCCACTGGTTAATGACCCTCACTGTTACAAATGTACCGACTTATTTCCAGTCTGAATCGGTCTAGCTTCAGCTTCCAGCCGTCGGATCATGTTAGACCTCTATCTGTTAGACTGAGGAGCTGATTATTAAATATTTGTTCCCCATGTAGGTAGTCATAGACTGTAAGCAAGCCACCTCTTAACCTTTTCTGTGTTAAGCTAAATAGATGGAGTTTTTTGAGTCTATCACTATAAGGCAGATTTTCGAATCCTTGAGTCATTCTCATGGCTCTTCTCTGAACCCTCTCCAATTTACCAACATCCTTCTTGAATTGTGGGCACCAGAACTGGACACAGCATTCCGGCAGCAGTTGCATCAGTGACAAATACAGAGGTAAAAGAACCTCTCTGCTTCTACTTGAGATTCCCCCAGACTCAGATTACTCACAGGGTTAGCCCTGGGAGGTTCTGGCCAAGATCCTGGGCAACGGTCCAGGGCAGGGCGGGTGGCTGGCAGGCTCTATGCATCGGGCCTGATGGCGCCTGGGACCTTTTGCTGCCATGTACCCGTTAGCTGGAATAACTGACCCCACCTCCCTTCATGCCCCGGGGCACCAGAACGTTGGTCCACTCCAGCCTCTGTGCCTCGCTTGGGCAGCACAAAGGGGTCACAAGAGAATTCCCCCAGCGGAAGAGAATTCCCAGCTGGCGTAAAGCCAGCAGAGCTACCTCCTGCACCAGCCCCGCCCCGCCTGGGGGCAGGAAGGGGGCAGCTGGCCTGGGCAGGGAGGAGGGCCTGGCTGCTCTGGTCAAGGCTGCTGTTCCTCATGAGCAGGCCAACAAGTGCAAAATCAAGGAGCTGGAGCAGGCTACCCCCCACTCCCTCCAGTGCTAAGTGCAGCTCGGATGCCGGGGGAGAATCGAGCCCTCTTCCTGCCTGGAGCATTACGGAGCTCATGGCTCAATCACAACCGCGGGCAGAGGCCCGGAGCAGTCCCTGCTCAGCCATGCCTCGAGTGCAAAGAGCCCGACTCAGCCGTGGCCTGGCGCCCTTGAGCCAGCCAGGCAGGTTGAAGGCCCCGAGGAAATCCCCACGGAGCACAGAGCCCACGTGCTGCCCCACAGCTGTTGAAGGAGCAGGATGGGAGAGGGCTGAGCTAGGCCTGCCCGTGCAGCAGGGGCACAATGGGGCTTCAGGAGGTCCAGCCCTTCAATCAGGCAGGCTGGTCAGTCCCAAGCCCTGCACGAATCAGCCCCTGGGGCAGTTCTTGTGCCACTGAATTCCCACTGCCAGCCCTTGCGAATGCGGACAGGAGTGTTCCTGGGCTAGCAAACCCTCCCTTCCCCCATGTGCCACGGGCGCTCGCTCTGCACTGGGCCCCTGGGCCTGCCCCATAATCCCCTTGGAATGAGGAGCAGTGGGGATTAATTTGACATGTCAGCGGGGGGGGAGGGGGGGAGGGAGGTGTTTAATTCTTCCCAACCCAGGCCCATGTTGGGTTTATCTTTAACGATGCACAGAACCTGTGTCCAGGGCGAAATCACGCCGGA
This sequence comes from Caretta caretta, assembly GCF_965140235.1. NCBI lineage: Eukaryota > Metazoa > Chordata > Testudines > Cheloniidae > Caretta > Caretta caretta. Next base: position 125,713,576 of record NC_134210.1, read on the forward strand.
GCGGGCCGCGTGCAGCATGACTCCGAATGAACGGCAGCCGGATGAAGATGTTCCCCACACACTGTCCTTTGCTGGCAGGCTCCGACGGTTCAAAGCACAGGCAGAGTGGGAAGGAGGAGGATCAGTGACTGACCACAGATCAGTGATGTATTACTGGCAAAAGCAGGCATTAAAAGCAGGGCAGCCATGAGAAGCGCTGCTCTATGAACCCAGGCAAACATATGCTGCCAGCTCATGCGGCCCTTTTCAGAGAACATCGGTTAACTCCTGCCATGCTGCAACCTCTGCTCCGGTGGAATGAGACAGACTCATTGCAGGCGCTCACAGCAACACTGGCCCAGCCGGCGTGACGGCAATGGAGGGGGAGAGAGGCCAGCCGAGGAGGTCTGTGAGGCCTGATGTACATGCTACTATAACACTGAGAGTCAAAGTCCAGAACCCCCCAGCACTCGACCCCCCCTGTAATTCTCTCGCTAACCCTGGGGTGCCAGCACCTGGACTGTGACATCCAGCCCTGGCAGTGCTGATCTGCAGACAGACTGGCAGGGGAATTGCGGGCTCTGAGGGCTCTGAGGTGTTACGTTATTCAATTAGCTAACGGTGCTGTACGTGTAACAAAAGGATCAGGAGGGACCATTATGAGCACCTAGTCTCACCTCTTCCGTAACACAGGCCAGAGAATTTCCCCCCGGGATTCAGCCCATAATGGATGGAGCTCTGGCAGATCTTTTAGAAAGATACCCAATCTCGATGTCCATGTTACGGAGAATCCTCCTCAGCCCAGGGCAATGGGTCCCACGGTGAATTCCCATTGGTGTTACAAGCTTGCACCTTATGTCTAGTCTTGGTTCAGCTCCCAGCCATGGGATTTAATCCCGCCTTTGCCAGCCTTTCCTCTCAGATGTCTCCTCCACATGTGGTTTCCTCAGGAATTGAAAGGGGGTGGGGAGGGAGTCGAATTTACAGGTGGGTGTCAGGGCTGAGAGGGGTGAGACTGTGAGGGTGAAGGTGGGCTGTATGGCACCATAGTAAAAACTGAAAAATGTTTTGTTAGGATATAGATATTCAGGCCTGTCTGTAAAGGCCTGTACTCTAAGAATTTAGGTATATTCTTATCACTTGGCTAGTTCTAGAGGTATAAAAGAAAGAATCAAAATCACTGTCTGCCGGTGTAAGGTTCTTCTCTTACTGTGACAGTCTGAGGCCCTGTTCTTAGGCTAAGACCTCTGGCTAAGCAGCAGAGGCAGCCATAAGCTGGGAACAGAGGAACAGCCGTGTTAGTCTGTATTCGCAAAAAGAAAAGGAGTACTGGTGGCACCTTAGAGACTAACCAATTTATTTGAGCATGAGCTTTCGTGAGCTACAGCTCACTTCATCAGATGTATCATCACATCTGATGAAGTGAGCTGTAGCTCACGAAAGCTCATGCTCAAATAAATTGGTTAGTCTCTAAGGTGCCACCAGTACTCCTTTTCTATAAGCTGGGAAGTGAACGGTCACATCCTCACATTTCAACTTAGTCACATTGAAAGAAGGTGCTAATGAGCTGTTAGGAATACACTCCTGTCCTATCACCGCCAGAGAAAGGGAAGTGCCTAGAAGATGTAAAAGAAAACTTGGTTTGATAGCATCCTGTCTGGCAAGAACTCACTTACTGTGAAACTTATCAATAGCTGGGATTTGAAATCCCCATTTCTGTGTTTGTTCTATCACTGTAGTCCCCATTTCCCTATTGTTTGTCTGTATAATCTCTGTCTGGTTTTGTGATTGTTTCTGTCTGCTGTATAATTAATTTTGCTGGGTGTAAACTAATTAAGGTGGTGGGATATAATTGGTTACATAATCATGTTACAATATGTTAGGATTGGTTAGTTAAATTTCAGTAAAATGATTGGTTAAGGTATAGCTAAGCCGAACTCAAGTTTTACTGTATTGTCTGCAGTCAATCCGGAAGTGTGTGTGTGGGGGGGGAAATGGGAACAGGGAATGGGGGTGGGGAAATTGGAATCATGTTTGGCTAAGGGCAGGAATGGGAACAGGGACACAGGTGGGGCTCTGTGGTGTCAGAGCTGGGAAGGGGGACACTGAGGAAGGAAACTGGAATCATGCTTGCTGGAAGTTCACCCCAATAAACGTTGAATTGTTTGCACCTTTGGACTTCGGGTATTGTTGCTCTCTGTTCATGCAAGAAGGACCAGGGAAGTAAGTGGGTGAAGAAATAAGCCCCCTAACATGTTTCATGACCATTTTATTAGATTTAACTCATGTTTTAAAATCATCACACAAATTAAAGTTGGCTACTCAAGCCTTCTATGAAGCACTACGTCTACATCCCTCTTGGTTTCTTGATATAATTTTGCACAACTCTGTTAATGAACTTCTTGAATGCAATGCATTCATCTTTGGTGGCTTCTCGTGTGTCCGGTACTTCCATTCCTTCAACTGATATGCTCATTAGTTCATTCACATGATCAGGCAGAAGGCGACTTCTTTCAGAACACAAAATTCTATTCAATGATGAAAAAGAACGCTTAACTGTAGCTGTTGTGACTGGGAGTAGCAAGAGATGAATTCCTACTTCTTTCAGCCCAGGAAACAGAGCACAAAGATCAGGTCGAGCCAACAGTGATGATAAAAAAGAAGTTGAAGTCAAATCTTCATTCATTCGTCGTATGATATTCTACTCTGTGTTCAAATTCTCTATTCTGTCCTGAGCACATGGCAGCCCCATTGCTGGAAGTGCCTCACTCCACTCAACTGTCGGTGTTTTATAGGACAGGCATCTGTAAAAGCTACGTGGCAGTTGAGTAGAATCTAGAAGTTGCTGTTGTAGATTTTTAAGAATCAAGTCTGTGTACTTTTTCAGTTGTCTTAACAAACACTTCTTGTCTTCTTCACTTAAGGATTCAATATAAATGCCTTCATTAGTCAACTTCTGGACTGAAGTCTTTGCTTCTTCAAGTACTTTTTCAATGGATAGCTCTCTGATTGATCCAAATGTAGCTTCTATTGCTGGACAAAGATCTACTACTGTTGTAGCAGATGCCTGGATGGCATTGTTTAATGACCCAAGTGGTTTCAACAGTAGACTTACGAGAGAGAGTGGCAATGGTCTTCTCTGAATGTAGTAGCAAAAGTAATCCACCAGCCTCACTACTTAGATCCATCCCATCTTGGTATATACTTTCCAAAGCCAGTAATAATGGCTGGAGTAATTTTAAGACAACAGCCAAGGATCGCTCATGAGAAAGCCGGCGGGTTTTCCCAGGTTGGACTAATTTGAACTTCAGTCCCAGTGTTTCTTCTATATTTGCCAAGATATTCAGTCTTTTTGGACTCTTGCTGAAAAAAGAATATGATGAAGACATTAAATTTATAGCTTTTAAAATGTCTTTTGAAGATTCTACAGCTCGTACTAGTGCTAGCTGGAGTAGATGACCTCTGCAGTGTGTACAGGAGAGATTAGGGTTACACTTTTCTCTGAGCAAAGCTTGTACTCCACCATGTCTTCCAGAGAAGTTTGCAGCTCCATCAAATGCACAAGCAGCCATCTGTTTGGGGTCCAACTGACAAGCATTTAACTCTTCTAAGATGTGGGTTGTCACCAATGCAGCCGATGTGTCTTCTATAACTTGAACATCTAGAAATGCATCTACTGGCCTACCCCTGACATCAAGATAACATACACAATGACTTAATACTTGATGCCCATTTGCATCGGTGCATTCATCAACCATGTATGCAAATTTTTTGAATGTGGTGAGAGAGTTCTTCACTTTTTCCACTGTTGAGTCTTTCACTGTTGCACTGCATGCTTCTAGCCAGTCAGTTGAGTTTCTTGCAGAAAGATAGTGAGCATTTGCTGGTCTTGTTCGGAACCAGTATTCAACTTCAGGATGAACAAGTGACAATGCACTTAAAATTGGCCTCCAATTTGTAGTGTGTGGTATCTCTTGCTTAAATAGAAAGTAGGATGCCACAGCCATGTTTGTTCGCATGAACTGTGTTGCGTCTCCAGCATTCTTAACAGCCTCATTAAGTACTTCTAAAATTGGGTTTGAAAGTGGGCTTATAAGGCTTTCTGCATGTTGATGCACTCCAGAGGCGTGGTGTTTTGCAGCCTTTTCACATAGTTTGTCAGCATTGACTTTGCTGATCGGTTTGACAAACCAAGCTCCTCCACTTTTACCAATTGTAGCATTGGAAAGCTTTCCTTATTTGTAAGCTTTTTTGTAAGAGGTTCACCAGTAGCCATCTTTTGTAATTTCAATAAATGGGAACACTTTGACCGACAAACATCAGGAACTGCCTGTAGGTTTTGGAGACACTGTTTCTTCAATAGGTAGCTGTATTTGTGCTTTGGGCTGGTTGGATGTAGATACACCACTTGAAGCTTCAGATGACATGTTGATATATTCTTGGTTCTTGATGTGTTCTTCACCTTGGTTAGTTTTTGAGGCCTTTGAGTGGAAAAATTGTTGTACTGGTTTTTGTCTTTTCATTTTCACTTTGACCTGCAACATATAAAAGAAATCTGAATAAAGTAAATGTTTTGTTAGGATAATGCAAATTTAACATAAGGATAATGCAAGTTACACCAAAACACATAACAGGTCTAGATTTCTAAAAAAATATAATTTTTTTTTAAAAAAATTATTTAATTTAAATTGACTTTTGAAAAGTAAGCTGTTAGGGGGCTTATTCCTTCACCCACTTACTTCCCTGGTCCTTCTCGCATGAACAGAGAGCAACAATACCCGAAGTCCAAAGGTGCAAACAATTCGATGTTTATTGGGGTGAACTTCCAGCAAGCATGATTCCAGTTTCCTTCCTTAGTATCCTCCTTCCCAGCTCTGACACCACAGAGCCTTACGCCTGTGTCCCTGTTCCCATTCCTACCCTTAGCCAAACATGATTCCAACTTCCTTACTCCCATTCCCTGTTCCCATTTCCCCCTTTAGCAAAACATGATTCCAATTTTCTTACTCCCATTCCCTGTTCCCATCTCACACACCCACATGCCCACCCACACCCACCCCCAGTCACTTCCTCATTGACTACAGATTATATAGTAAAACTTGAGTTCTGCTTAGCTATACCTTAACTAATCATTTTCCTGAAATTTAACTAACCCATCCTAACATATTGTAACATGATTATGTAACCAATTATATCCCACCACCTTAATTAGTTTACACCCAGCAAAATTAATTATACAGTAGACAGGAACAATCACAGAACCAGACAGAGATTATACAGACAAACAATAGCAAAGTGGGAACTATAATGACAAAACAATACAGAAGTGAGGATTTCACATCCCAGCTATTGATAAGTGAGTTCTTGCCAGACAGGATGCTATCAAACTAAGTTTCCTTTTACATTTTCTAGGCACTTCCCTTTCTCTGGAGGTGATAGGAATACAATCCTGTCCTGATAGTGCCTAACAGCCCAATAGCACCTTATTTCAATGTGACTAGTTTGGAATGTGAGGATGTGACCGGTCGCTTCCCAGCTTATGGCTGCCTCTGCTGCTTAGCCAAAGGCCTTAGCCTAAGCACAGGGCCACAAACTGTCACAGTAAGAGAAGGCCCTTACACTGGCAGACAGTGGTTTTGATTCTTTCTTTTATACCTCTATCACTAGCCAAGTGATAAGAATACACCTAAATTCTTAGAGTATAGGCCTTTACAGACAGGCCTGAATATCTATATCCTAACATAAGCCATCATGGGATAAGAGGGAAGTCCTCTCATGGATCAGTAACTGGTTAAAAGATGGGAAACAAAGGGTAGGAATAAATTATCAGTTTTCAGAATGGAGAGAGGTAAATAGTGGTATCCCTGAGGGGTCGGTACTGGGACCAGTGCTGTTCAACATATTCATAAATGATCTGGAAAAAGGGGTAAACAGTGAGGTGGCAAAATTTGCAGATACAAAACTATTCAAGATAGTTAAGTCCCAGGTAGATGGCGAAGAGCTACAAAGGGATCTCACAAAACTGGGAGACTGGGCAAGAAAATGGCAGATGAAATTCAATGTTGATAAATGCAAAGTAATGCACACTGGAAAACAATCTCAACTATACATACAAAATGATGGGGTTTGAATTAGCTGTTAACACTCAAGGAAGAAATCTTGGAGTCCTTGTGGATAGTTCTCTGAAAACATCCACTCAGTGTGCAGCAGCAGTCAAAAAAGCGAACAGAATGTTGGGAATCATTAAGAAAGAGAGAGATAATAAGACAGAAAATATCATATTGCCTCTATATAAATCCATGGTACATGCACACCTTGAATACTGTGTGCAGATCTGGTCACCCCATTCCAAAAAAGATAAATTGGAATTGGAAAAGGTACAGAGATGGGCAACTAAAATGATCAGGGGTATGAAATAGGAGGAGAGATTAAAGCAATGGGAAATTTTCAGCTTGGAAAAGAGACGAATAAGGGGGGATTTGATAGAGGTCTATAAAATCTTCACTGGTGTGAAGAAAGTGAATAAGGAAATGTTATTTAATCCTTCACATAACACAAGAACTAGCAGTTACCCAATGAAACTAATAGGCAGCAGGTTTTAAAAAGACAAAATGAAGTATTTTTTCACACAACATAAAGTCAACCCGTGGAACTCTTTGCCAGGGGATGCTGTGAAGACCAAAACTATAACAGGATTAAAAAAAGAACTAGATAAATTCCCGGAGAATAGGTCCATCAGTGGCTATTAGCCAGGATAGGGAGGGATGCAACACCATGCTCTGAGTGTCCCTAACCTGTTTGCCAGAAGCTGAGAATGGGCAACAGGGGATGGATCACTTGATGATTACCTGTTCTGTTCATTCCCTCTGAGGCACCTGGCCTTGACCACTGTCAGAAGACAGGATACTGGGCTAGATGGACCATTGGTCTGACCCAGTGTGACAATTCTTATGTAAAAAATAATTATAATAATAAAAATGTTTAGTACAGAAACTCCCCAAAATTATGACCTCTCAAGATAGCAACGATGTGAGATACCAACCTTGGCAAATAATGCCTTTTAAAAATCTTGGCCTACTAGGAAACATATTTATATAAGTTTCCATTCCCAGTCACACATCTAGCATTCTGGAGCAAAGTCACTAAAATAGAATCCAACAAACAAATGTTTATTTAATGTGCCCCTCACTTTTCCCTCCACTGCACCCCACTCACCGGCGTTTTGCTTGGTCAGTGGAGACTCAGAGTTCAGAGGTGCTTTCACATGAGTTCACCTCCCAGGTGGGGGGCAAGAAGGCACCTTGCTCATTCCTCCAGCTGCTCACTGTTTGCTCTGGCCACTGCTGTTCGTTGTGTCACCATTCACTCCACCACTCTGTTGCCAATGCCCCTGCACCATCACCTTCCGCTGCCACCTGCCACCACAACCTCTGCGAGTTGGTCTGTTGAGGTTCCACCCAGCTCTCAGTGATTTCAGCTGAGCTGTCAGTGGGGGAACCTCGCTGCTAGTGCTGACTGGGCCGTCTCTTCCACAGGAACACTGTCCCCACAGCAGGACTAAGCACTTAGACCGGATTATCAGTGATTTCAGCTGCAGTGGTCACTTAACAAAATAAAAGACTATCTATGGAGCCTAATCAGCTGTCTTTAAACAGTGGAGAGGGACAGGTCCCCACCCTCTCTCTTGATACCCTCAATCAGCACAGGCTAAGTACAGTTCTACCGCCCTTTACTCATACAATAAGAACAACAACATTTCATTCCCCCACCACCCCCCCTCCGCATTCAAGTGATTTGTAACCCAACCCCAGCCAAAATCTATCACTTGGGCAACACAGCTCTGTTTGCTGGATACCTAGGTAGATTAGGTGTGAATGTAAATACAATCTGCTCCTGAAGCCTTTCCCCCCAGCCCCAGCTCATCACGAGCTGTCAGGGACAGCTCATTTAGACTTTGTTTACAAATCATCATTTGAAATTATTAGGTTGGCCAACATCACCAAAATGAATGCACTGACATTGTCATAAAAAACAACAGCTGTATAAGGAAGCTAGTCTATGTTCATACTTTTCAAATCTATTATACTTTTTCAGATATACATATTTTATCATACACTGTGTATGCTTTTAAAGTGTGTATTAATGTTTCAATTTCAATTCAAATTTCCAAACAGTCACTAAATTGGCATGTAACTAGTTCACAAAACTGCGGCGGAGGGGGGGGGTTGTTGGGGAAATTCAGGAGGGGTGTAGGGAAATCACTGGGGCCCCAATCACCTCCTAACCTTCTCTTGGCTAAGCTAAATTGATTGAGCTCCTTCAGTTCAGCAGATACACAAAGTTACTGGTGTGTGCCAGGCTCTGAAGGACCAGGGTGTGCTAGGGACTCCCCGAGGGCCACGCGGAGAGTCAGTAAGAGTGCTGGGATTAGAGCTCAGGAGCTCTTGGCTGCCAGCCCCGCACTCAGGGAGTTAAAAATGACACTTGACTGAACTAGGCTAATTGGCAGAGCACATTACTTACAGATTCAGCATGTGCAGTGTGCCACGGCCGGGCCTGGGGCTCCCTGCACTGGCAGGCTCAGGGTCATGTCGTGAGCTACTGTCTCTCCTGCTGGCAAGCGATTCCATCTTCTTCCCATCTTTAATCCGGATGTGAAACAAACCCAGGCACTAACAGATCCCCTCTCCTAGGGGATGACGAGTCCTGTAGCATGAGTGACCATGCACTCGAGCCTGAGACAGCAGGAGTGAGACCCTCCACGCAAACCATTCCTGCCTGCTGGTGAGAAGCCAGAAGACAGGGAACCTCCCAGAGAAGGAATTGAACCTTTGCTGCCAAGAGGTGTCTGGCTTGACGGGACCATTTCAAGGCTGAGCCCATTCCCTGTGTATGGTTGTTTGTACAGATCCCAGGCTACATTGTGGGGTAGCCACAGCCCTGAGCAAGGGATGGTGCCCAGCAGGTAGCCAGACTCCAAGGCACAGTTCACCATCCATTTCCCTGTCACTGCAGGGACGGGCACCCTCCCACCTCCTTCAGCTGAGGAAGCTGGCATAATGTGGGGGAGGAGGGGGGAGATAAGGCTCCACCCACTCCCCTCCCCTCCCAGCTCCCCGAGGGGGAATGGTTGTGCCAGAACCCAAGGTCCAGGTAGCCTACCCAGGGCTGTGAAGAAAGTGCTCATTGCCCCTCGCTCTCCTGCACAGAGCCACCACTGGCCCATGGCACCACACCATTCGATGGTGCAAGGGTCTGTCGATTTCTAACTGGGAGGGTGTTTTCCCATTCCACGTGCTGTGGGCGAGCCGTGCTCTTTCACACTGGGCTGTGCAGCATGGTTTGCAGGCTCTGGATGGCTTGCAAGGTTTCTCAGAGGCCGGAAGGGGCTTGTGGGCTGTTCTCTGAGTGGAAACGGAGCTTTTCCTACCCGAAAGAAAAAAAAATTCACAAAACCCAGTTTTGTCAGTTTTTTTTTAATAAAAAAAGAAGAAAAGAGTCAATTTTTTTTGGTGATGAAAACAGATTTTTTTTCCCACCAAAAACTCTACTGAGTCAGAAGCGGGGAGTTTCCAGGTGTAAGCCCCACTCCTAGCCTGTCTGGTCTCAGTGGGTCTCCGCTTTCTGAAGGGGCGTAACAATTTCTGCAGAAGAACACTCTTCACACTCATTGATGTCCCTCTCCTGTATGGCAATTCAGACAGTCACAGAGTCCTCACACGACACCCTCTCCTATATTACATGACCACGTGGAACACAGATAATACAAGTGAGATCATTCATGCGGCAACTCCCAACTCTCACTAGAGCCTAAACAAGAAATGCTTGATAATACTTATTTTATCAATATGAACCCACGAATGAGCCAGGCAGATTCCAGCTCTGCATCTGTCAGTGTCCAGTTGAGACAGGGGGACCTTGGAATGAGCTAGCGTCAAAAATTCTGTCTGTCTGTAATACAGTAAACAACCGCTCCTCTTCAAAAGCAAAGTACTGTCTTTTTATCAGTGTGTGATTCCCCTAAAAATCAACACACTCCAATTGCAAAGTAACACACATTGGAGGGGAAAATCTGCACTCATACACTCTACAGAGTTCTAAAGTAACTGTAGCCACTCAAGGAAGAACCCTGGCCATCAGTGTAGACAGCTCAATGACAATCTCTGCTTAATGAGCAGCTGTGGTCAGAAAAGCGAACAAAGCGTTATAGATTCTAAGGCCAGAAGGGACCATTGTGATCTGACCTCCCATATAGCACAGGCCAGAGAACTGCCCCAAATAATCCCTAGCGCAGACCTCTTAGAAAAACTTCTAATTCGGATTTAAAAACTGTCAGTGATGGAGAATCCACCACGACCCTCGGTAAATTGTTTTAGTGCTCACCATTAAAGTTGTACACATTATTAGAATGCATAAGGAATTGGATGGAGATTAATTCCAAGACTGTTTTAGTGCGACTATATAGATCAATGGTGTGGCCTCACCTGGATACTGGGTGCAGTAGTGGTCATCCCGTATCTAAAAGCGTATCGCAGAAGTGGAGTGGGTTCAGAGATGATAAAATAGAAACTGGTCTAGAGGAGGTAGATCAGGACTGTCTCTTCTCCCTGTTTCATAACACAAGAACAAGGAGACAATACATGAAACTGAGAAGTGAGAAATTCAAACCCAAAATAAGGAAATAGTTTTGCATATAACATGTAATGCGACTGTGGAACTGATTGCCACAGGAAGTCATTGAGGGCAAGAATTTAGCAAGATTCAAAAAGGGATTGGAAGTCTATATGGAGAACAAGAATATCCAGAGTTATCATCAATAATGACACAAAAAATTCAACAAGGGTTATAAAACCTCATGCTTCTAGGCTTAAGCCAATCTCTAACTATTAGAAACCAGGATGAGACATAATGTGGAGGGACACATTATCCCACATCAGTTACTGTGGGCTTTTTAAACCTTCCTGTAAAGCATCTGTTGCTAGCTACTATCTAGACAGGCTACTGAGCTAGATGGACCTTGGATCTGAACCAGTCTGGCAATTCCTATGTTCCTATATATACCAAGCAATAAAGATTAGAAATCTGTTTCAACATAATTTGAATACAAGCAATGTGATTTCCATAATGGTGCTAGTGATTTGTACAGGCAGGATATTGAAAACAAACAATAGGAAGTTACTTCACACAAAGTGCAGTCAACCTGTGGAACTCATTGCTATGGGATATTCTGAAGGCCAAGTGTATAACTGGGTTCAAAAAGGAAACAGATAAGTTCACGGAGGAGAGGTCACTAAAGGCTGTTAGCCAAGATGGTCAGGGATGCAACCCCATGCTGGGACTGGATGACAGGGGATAGGTCACTCAATAATTGCTCTGTTCTGTTCATTCATTCTCTCTGAAGCAGCTGGCATTGGCCACTGTTGGAAGACAGGACACTGGGCTAGATGGACCTTTGGTCTGACCCAGCATGGCCTTTCTTATGTATGAAGCTGTGTGCTCTGCATGGATACCAATGTAAATCAATTCACCCCATATAAATGGCAACCTCTGTGACAAACCAATTTTTCGTAACAAACCAGTTTATAAGAAATGCAAAGCAGGTGTGTAAAATACAGCCCAGAAGTAGAGAATGCCCTGTCTGGCATTTCCTTATACTGAACTAGCTTGTAGCAGGCAAATGTATTAGGTCCCGCAAACTTTGGAAAGAAAATGCACGTTATCCATATTTTTGCACATGAAACTCAAGAGACGTCACAAATTGTTCCGATGAGCCAATAAAAGAAATGGCTTATTGATTTCTCTCCGTTGGCTCAGAGCTTCCTCTGCACCCAATATAGAGAGAAAGGACATAGAGGCCTCATCCTCTTCTAATGTCCTTACTTGCCTAGTGATGCAAATACAGAAATCATTTGGCTTTAAAAGATCTCCAAAGATTAGTTCTCTGCTATGACTGAGGTGCCTAGTAGATAACACAATATGGAACTTAATTGAATGGACATAATGGCTGCGAGCTAGCTCATTCTGCTCATAATGAAGAGTCTAGCCCATAGCCAGGGTAATGTTATTGACAACCTAGTCATGTGGAATTCTGGGCAGCCATTCATCTGCAAGTCTCCCCAGCATGATAGCCGAAATGTTAACCCTCCCCTCTCGTGTTCGTCCATTTACAGCTCCTCAGGTGCTTGCGAAACAGAGGCGAGGAGCGAGGAGAACTTGGAAGGAAATCAAAACCAAGCTCATAAGCAAAATGAAGCCAGCAGAGGCTCTAGAAGGGAGAGATGGACTCAAGCAAATAATCATCCATCAAATCCACCCCGTTCCAAACGATTGCTACTAGCCCAACCAGCTGGATTCATCCTCCCCACCCCCAGCAAATGCTTTCACCTGTTGGAAAAAACATGTGCTGTAACCTGCCACAGCCACGGGGACTGCATGAGGTGTGGGCAGGAATGAAAAGCCCTGTGCAGACCTCCTAAGCAACACGAGAAAATCAATCAAAATGCTCTCAGGTGCTGCCGGGACATTTGTTGGTGTCAAAGCAACAGCGAGTCAAACCCAAGGGAACCCTTCAGGGAAAACAAGAGCCCAGGCCTCCGGCACTGCAGTGTGGTCACCTTTCTCCAGCGCAGTCCTGCCGCCCCAAGCAACCACGTGCTGAGTGGGGGATGCCGTGCAGCTGGCTCAACGCTGGCCCACTGACAGCTTTGCTCCTGGCGTATTACGCAGAAAAATAGCAACCCCCGTCCCGCTTCCTTGACTCTTCATTAATTTGCCGTGTGTTACCATTACCCAAGCGCTGTTAAGCACAGAGCTGGTGCACAGGGTTACGAATTACAGCCCTGAAGTGAAGAAAGCACCAGGGTTAGCACGGCGACAAAGCCTCTGACATAGGTGGATGAAACCGGTGCTTTGCGGGGAGCTTTGCTAATACTCCAGCAACGCGCTGGAGAGGTACTGCCCCACATAGGCGCTGACTCCGTGGATGCTCTGGGGCTGGAGCACCCCTGGGGGAAAAATCGTGGGTGTTTAGCACCCACTGGCGGGCACCTCTTGCCAGCTGCTGATCAGCTGTTCAGTGGTGGGCAGGAGATGCTGGGGGGGGAAGGGGAGGAGCGGGGGCAGGAGGAGGTGGAGCAAGGGTGGGGCACGCTCGGGGGAGGGAAGAGGCAGGGTGGAGGTGGAGCGGGGGCAGAGGTGGGGCCTTGGAGGAGGGGGTGGAGTGGGGGCGGGGCCTAGGGCGGAGCGGGGGTCGAGCACCTATGGGGAAATCAAAGTCGGCTTCTATGCCGCCCCATCTCCAAATCTAAGATGTCCACAGCCACAGATGACAAAGGAGAAATCGGGCTCTGGTGCTGGTACCTTTTCGCCGCAGCCAGGGGACTTCTGAGAGCCATTAGAAAACAAGGCTTTGATCCAAACAGACCAGCTTCCAAAGGAAGGAGGTGGCAGCCGCTCGGAGGGAGAGTTCAGCTTCGCTGGGTGCCATAAGTGGGAATGTCCAGAGGTTCGGACACTGAACTCTGAGTTTCCTAGCTCTCTAATGGCGGGGTCTGGTTTGTTAGCAGCATCTGCCTGAGGATCTTTACCAACGAGTCACTGACCTGTAGCATTAGCATTAATTTCATTTTAAAGTGTCCGCTCTGGAAACTATTGTATATTGCAAACAGAGGTGACGCGTAATTGTGGATAGTGGAGGGGCACAACTGAAAGGGTCTGGGGGGCACGTGCCCACCCCATGCGTTGCCTCTGCCTCCAGCCCCTGACTCACCTTGGCGGGCCCCTGCGAAGCAGGCAGGAGGAAGCACTGGGATTCCAGCAGCAGGGAAAGAGAAGCAGCCGCATGCAGAGGGGTGGGGGAAGCTCAGCCCACAGCCAGCCACCCTGCTGCTTCCTCCCGCCCAGTGCTGCATGGACACGCCAGGGGGAGCCGCTGTCTCCTCGCTGCTGGGCGTCCCGGTGAGAGGTGGCTTGAGAAATTGGGGCGGGGGGGGGCGGGGCTGAGGAGGACCCCACATGTCCCGTCCCCCCCCCCATGCATCGCCTCTGATTTTAAAGATTTTTTATTGTACCCCTTTCACAAGTACTGAGGGCTTGTGGTTATCTGGACATCACAAGTGAAAATCTCCAGGGTGGGGATGAGGTCTAGGAAGCTAGGCAAACTTACAGAGATGGTACCTACTTCTTAAAGGGCTCCCTTAAAACTCACTGTTAGATCCCAGGCCAAGTAACACGACAAGGATTCCTCTCGTCAAGAGACTACCACAGGCTGAAAAAATGGTTTCTGACAAATCTAACAATGACACTGGCAGGAATTTGTAAGGTCTTGCACATGCATGAGGAGCAAATCAAATCTCTGCATAGGGCAGAGGGATGGAAGTGACTTGCAGGGTCTCCAAGTCAGTCCAGGCTATTGCAGGCAAAGCTGTCCTATCATCCCATTCAGAAACGTAGCAGGTTCCATCTTAAAGCTAGTTAGTCTGCCCCCACTGGTCCTATGGGGAGGCTGGTCCAGACCCTCACCCCTCTGGTGGCTAGAAACCTTCTTCTCATTTCCAGCCTGAGTTTGTTCATGGCCAGTTTATGTCCATTTGGTCTTGTAGCAACATCATCCTTTAGCTTCAATAGCTCTTCATCACTCCCTGGTGTTTACCCCCTGCTACTAACGTATGTATAGAGAGCAATCAGATCCCCTCTCGGGCTTGTCCATGTGTCAGACAACACTTGCTGTCTCTCTCTCTCTCATTGGTTTGTAACGTAAGAAGATGCAATGCAATGACATTGCCTCTAATTTTTATGTTACCCACTATTGATACAATATAATGAAACTGTCTCACACAGGGTTTATATAGCATGAAGAAAGTTGTTTTATTCTCTTCCTCAGAATGGATTTCATGGTAAATGTGAAATTGGTTGGTTGCTACGGAAAGCATAAAATATCCATGGGGAACACATGGAATTCAGAACTTTCAGCATTTTTCACTATTCAAAACCCTGAGCGAAGCAATGAAACCAACCAGAATCACATCAATTTCACTCCGCTGCTGCTTCCCAAAGCTGAGAGGAACAGCAACAGAAGCAGCTGGAGCTGGTCTAATGAGGACACAAAGAAGATGTTGGATGGGGGGTGGCATAGCAGAAACCCCATTCCCACAGCAGCCAAAAAGCTGGGGGAAGAAGTTAAGAATTGGGGATACAACACCCCCTCTCTCGCACGCTGCAGCTGTCTATATAGAAACGTATTTAGATGTTCTGAAATGCACTTCTCACGCTCTACATGCACGTACAGTTAAAAGCACAACTCCACATCAGTTAAACAGCTCAAAGAGTCTCCCTCAAAAACAGAAAAAAAAGAAGGAAGAACTTGTCCCTCAGAACAAGGCCTGTGTAAATAGGGGAGGCTGACACTTTGCCCTGAGGGTAAAGAGGCTCTGGCTCTGGTCAACAAAAGAGTGTGCTCCCCAAGCATTAGCCAGTCACTGATAAATGAACGGACAGGGACGCTGTTAGCCTGGGTGCCTCGGATGAGCTCAGCTGCCAGGATGGAGCACGCAGTGAGCAGTGGTTTCTAGACAGGATGTAAATTGTGTAGGGCTGAATGCACCTTGAACTGCTCCCAGCAATGGTGCAAAACCCACCCCAGATCCCATGCACAGCAGCCATATGCTCCTTGTCTGTGAGGGCCCTAGCTAGATGAGCAGGCAGCCCTGCGCTCACCGTGTCTGCTTCATTGCATCGCATGTTAGAAGCCAACTTTGTGTCATTCTCCTGTGTTTCATTCTTTCAAGCCCTCCCCCCTTCTTTCCTTCTCCCTCTTATGCTGGTCTCTAACTTTTAAATTACTCTTCATGCCTTTCCCTAGGACGTGTCACACCTCGATTCTTCAGGTGAACAGGTCTTGCTTGAGGCAGGAGGAAGTAGCAGGATGAAAATATGGCAGTGAGCACGTTGCCTTCTGCCGACACCTGAGAGTGACTGTGGGAAGATGGCTGTCTTGGGGCCTGATCCTGCACTCATTTAAACTCTCATTGCCTGAAGTGGGAGAAAGACTAGGCCTTGGTGTATAGGGCTCCTGTGAAATGTTTTTAATTCACACCCTTGATTTTCACTGTCAGACCGGATCTGCACAAACTTCACATCAACCCCACGTGCCAAACAGTGAGCACTGGCAAGCTTTTCAGCCATCCTGACGGGCTTTGTACCATAAAAAACCCATAACCAAGGCAAGTTTCCAGGTCCATCTGCTTAGCTCCTCGCGGACGGGATGAGAGCTGTGCTGCGCTTCCATCGGGAAATAGACATGGCCAGCATTCAGGTTTTATCGCCAAGCTTTCCTCCACTGCAGTGCGGAGCCAAGAAATATGCCCGGAACCTGCGCACTCCACCCTTCCCGTGTATAGAATCAGCAACCTCAGCAGAATCTTGCAGAGACCACGATTCCCCGGGCACGTTAGGAGACTCTGCTGGGAGACACGGCTGCTGCACAGACAGAGGCTTCAGAAGAACATGGACTGTCTCGTAACAGAGCTCAGGCTTCTCTTAGCTGGCTAAGCACCTGAGGCTGGAGGGGCCTTCCTCAGATACGCTGGGATTTCCAAAGGCACCTAAAGGGAATGCGATTCGCAAATCCCACTGAAAGTCAATCAGTTGGATTTGGGTGCTTAACTCCCTAGAGTCCTGTAGCCATCCCTCCTTGTGTTATTTGGGATGTTTGTACAGCGCCTAGCAGGTGTTACTCATGCCCCACACACGTCTCCATTTGTGCTTCCCGATGCGGGGCTGCAAAGCTGCCGCTTGGTGAGCGACTCTCACAGGGCAAATCTCTGCCAGCTTGGTTTTAAACAGGGAGCCGAACAACACTCTCTTCCTGCCGGCTGGGCCAGGGCTCCAGGTGCTGAGCGCAGGGCCCAGCGAGGGTACGTGCCCTTTCAGAGACCACGCACAGAAAAGGAGGAATCTGGCAGCCAGACTCACATAACAGTCGCCTTTGTGTCTTTTGTGTGTGTCAGGCTGGCCGGCCTCCACTCTCCCCAGCGCAGGAGTGTGGCACAAAGGGGAGAGAGACACACACAGAACAGCCTGGGAGCTGCTGCTGCCAGCTGCTCCCAGAGAGTGGGGCCGCCCCGGGGCCCAGCGGGAAGGAAGGCAGACACAGCCGGCCGCCGTCTTCCCTTGTCTTCTCCCCACCTTGCCTCCCTTTCAGACACAGCGACAAAATCTGTCTGTCACGGCAGCTGTCTAATCTGCTGTATGGCACGTGGCTCTTAAAACAGCAAGTACAGAAACCCCGACCTTCCCTCCCTGCTTCTCCCCTTACCAGATGCCCGCTCTCTCTCACGCTCTTCCACCCAAGACGCCCCAAGCATGCTGCAGGTTTGAGCAGACAAATCGCTTGGCTTCAACCTCTGCCATTGGCTGCTGCCACTGACCACCATACGGGCACCTCTGCATCATGGAGGTGTAGCAGTCCTTTCACCTTTGCTCTTCATGGCCCTAGTGCGCAAGCAAACAGAGCGGCCTTGTGCATCCAAAGGCGCCTCTCCCAGGCTGTGGCAACTGATCAGATTCACCCCAGCTTTCCTGAAATCTCTGTGCCTCAAAGACCCCATCTGCATTCCACAGATAACTGTGTTGTGCGGCTCTTCCCCCAGTTAGCACAGTTACAATTTGCAGCAAAAGGAGGGTCTAGCTGTGTTGTGAGTAGACTGCATAGCTTTGGCTAGTGCAGACAGACCCACAGAGATTAGCACAACATCCCCAGGGCCAGCCGTGGGTCCCTGCAAAGTGTCAGTGAATTGGCACTGAGAAAAATTATCTGAGCAACACGGGAAATGGAAAAAGAGAGAGGACAGATGGGTAGATAATGGGACCCGGCTTCATTAAAAATAAAAAGTATTTCACAGCTAATTACTAAAAGTAATAAAGAATATGCTCTGTCTGTTGAAAATGGTGTGTTATCATGAGCCAAAAATCTGCTATTCAGAGTCTGGAAAGAGAAGTTTATCCCATCTGTCACCCAGAGCTGAAGAACCCTAATGAATGCATTTCTATAGGATGCAGTTTGCCAGCTTCATTCAGGCAACAGCAGCACAAAGGGAGCTGTGATTGGGCCTCATAGAGACATGGACTTAATTGTGCTTTGCTAATGAATCTAGATTTCATCTAATAGAACTGAACAATGGACACAACTCCAAGCTGCACAAGAACGTGTCTGCAGCATGCCCGGCTTAGAGGCAAAGAGCAACTGTGCGCATTTGCGTGGATGGGGTGGGAGCAGGCAAAACAGCCACTGGAGTGTTCGAAATACTGGTAACATCTCTGTAAGCACAGACTGAGTGAATGTGCTCCCTGGCATCTCAGAAACAGCCAGAAAGCCAATGGCGTAGAGCACTGGGCAAACATATACTAGGGAAAACCTGGTCTGGGTCCTCTGTGTGTGTGCTCGTCTTAGAGACAATTGCCCTTTCAGCTACTTCCAGCTCAGGGAAGTCTGAAGCTTGGCTCTGCCTCCAGCCAGGGGCAGCCTAAAAATCCAGGAGGAGGAAAACGCAGACAAATCTCAACATGTAACAAAGGTGAGCTCTTCAGTCTCACAGCACTCAATGAAACTGGCAGTACTCTGAGCAGAAACAAGACCCTATCAATATCCCTCTTTCAAACACACACACATAAAGGTGTGTGTATTTATATACTGTGTTGGGCCAGATGGCTATAGGAGAGTAATAGAAGGCAGATATATTAGCCCCAGGCTAAGTAGGTCCCTTTTCCCTGGGGAAGGTTCCAGAACAATCAGGAACCTTCTGGAGACAAGATAGACAGGCTGATTAGAACACCTGCAGCCAATAAAGAAGCTGCTAGAATAAATTAAGGAAGGCTAATCAGGGCTCCTGGGTTTTAAAAAGGAGCTCCCTTCAGTTTGTGGTGTGCATGTGAGGAGCTGGGAGCAAGAGGCACTAGGAGCTGAGAGTGAGAAGGCAGACTGTTGGAGAACTGAGGTGTACAAGCATTATCAGACACCAGGAGGAAGGTCCTATGGTGAGGATAAAGAAGGTGTTGGGAGGAGGCCATGGGGAAGTAGCCCAGGGAGTTGTAGCCCAACAGCTGTTCCAGGAGGCACTCTAGATAGCTGCATTCCACAGGGCCCTGGGCTGGAACCCGGAGTAGAGGGCGAGCCCGGGTTCCCCCCAAATCCTTCCAACTCCTGGTCAAACACAGGAGGAGTCGACCTGGACTGTGGGTTCAGAAAAACGGCCAAGCTGAGGGATGCCATGAAGCTCCAAGGCGAGCAAATCCGCCAATAAGCGCAAGACCCACCAAGGTAGAGCAGGAACTTTGTCACAACTACTGTCAGAAGTGGGATCTGGTGTCCACAGTGTGGTGGAAGAAGGAGGGTGTTTGGAAGGAAGAAAAAAAAAACAGGAAGAGGGTCTATTTTTATTTTTTTCACCACAATGGAGGAGGTAGTGCGGGCACCAATACAAGCCACGGCTGTCCAGAAGGAGGCTACTCATGTCCAGGCAGCCGCCCAACAGGAGGCAATGCGGCTGCAGCAAGAGACTAATCGCCTGCTGATGGACCAGGCTGCTCAAGACCGGGCTATGTTGTGGGAACTGGTAAACCAGGTAAAGGCCCTTACAGAGCTGAACCACAGCCATGATGGGACGCAGATCATGCGGGCCAGCAATTGGCTGCAGAAAATGACGCGGGAGGATGATGTAGAGGCATACCTCCTGGCCTCTGAGAGGACAGCTCTGCGGGAGGCTTGGCCCTAAGAACAGTGGTCTGGCATCCTCGCTCCATTCCTGTGTGGGGAGCCCCAGAAGGCCCACTATGATTTGCCTGAAGAGGCTGCGGCAGACTACCCCCAGCTGAAAGCAGAGATCCTGGCCAGATCTGGGGTAACGACCGCAGTGTGGGCCCAGCGATATCATGAGTGAAGATACCAGGAAAACAAAACCCCGCGGTCCCAATTATATGACCTCATCCATCTCGCACGAAAGTGGTTACGAACTGAGTCCCGGAGTCCGGAGGAGATACTAGAGGTTCTGGTCATCAACTGGTACATGAGAGGACTACCGCCAGACCTTCGCACCTGGGTAAGCCAGAACGAACCCTCCACCTTACGACGAGGTTGTCGCGCTGGTAGAAAGGCGAAGGACGGCGAGGGAGCTGACCCGACCGGTTAAGGAAGAAGCACCCCGAGTTAAACTAGCAGCACCAAGCCCTCGAGCTCGGGTGACTGGGCCACCAGGAGAGCCCAGGTGGAAAAAGAGGGGGGCTGAAGGCCTACCAGAAGCCACAAAGAGTCGGAGCACTGAGGGAGAAGAGGATCGTGATGTTAGACTACCCAAACCAAGAGACCGGGGAACGCCCAGGGCTCCATACAGATGTTACGCCTGCGGGGAGTGGAGACACATAGCTGCACAGTGTCCCAATGCCAAGGAGCCTATGCAGTGTAACCTGGGGAACTGGGCAGACCCAGGCTCCCTAATCCACCTTGTGGGGGTTTCACTTACCCCACATATGTACACTAGACCAGTGAAGCTAAATAGGGTAGAGACCACAGCACTGGTTGATTCGGGGAGTGCTATCACGCTTGTCTCGGGGAAGCTCGTGAAGCGTAGTCAGCTGCTGTGGGCTAAGCGTACGGGGATAACATGCGTCCATGGGACAGTTGGTTATTACCCCACCATCCCAGTAAAAATGGAGATTCAGGGGAACACTACTGAGGTAGCAGCAGGGGTAGTCCCTAAACTCCCATACCCAGTGCTCACAGGAAGGGACTTCGCAGGGTTTGGCGACTTACTCCTGGTAGGGGAATTGGAGAAAGGGGGAAGCCCTGAAAGTAGTGAGGCATCCACAGTAGACTGTCAAACCCCAACCTTCTCTGATATATCCCCAGATTTGTTCTCCACTCCCAGACAGCGTAGAAAGACGAAAAGGGAAAGAAGGGCAGCTAAGGCCTTGGGAACCCAAATACTGGCCCAAAGCCAGAGGGTCGCTCTCGTAGGTAGGCGGACCCGAGCAGCTGAAAAGGAGGCCACCCAGAAGGGAGAAGCACCCAAGTGTGACCCACACCCTAACGCCTCTGAACCAGTAGAGGCAACAGAGACTGGCCCCCTAGAGCTTGGGCTGATTAGCCCCAGGAGAGGAAATTTTGGATGGGACCAGGCTGAAGACCCAAGGTAAGACAACATTAGGAAGGAGGTGACCAAAATAGATGGGGTCCCCATGGAATGGAAAACCCAGGGACCAGGACCCTACTTCATAATGAAGAAGAATCTCTTATACCGGGTTGCACCAGTAGAGGGGCAGAAGGTACAGCAGATCCTAGTACCTCAAAAACACCAGAATGCTGTATTAAGTCTTGCCCATAGTCATCTTTTTGGGGGGCATTTGGGGGTAGAGAAGACCCTGGCACGGGTCCTGCGACGATTCTTCTGGCCCGGAGTACATGAAGAAGTGTGGAGGTACTGTGCGTCCTGTCCGGAGCGTCAGCTGCACTGTCCCCGTCCCCACTTGAGGGCCCCTTTAGTACCCCTTCCCATCATAGAGGTCCCCTTCGAGCGAATAGCCATGGATCTAGTGGGACCCCTGGAGAAGACAGCCCGGGGCCACCAATATATACTTGTCGTTCTGGATTATGCTACTCTCTACCCAGAAGCCGTCCCCCTGCAGAACACAGCCTCTAAAACAATAGCTAAAAAGTTGGTGGGGATCTTTGCCCAAGTGGGGCTACCAAAGGAGATATTAACAGACCGAGGTACCCCATTTATGTCAAAGCTAATGAAGGACCTCTGTACGCTGCTCCATATACATACCCTGAGAACTTCAGTCTATCATCCGCAGACCGATGGGCTGGTAGAAAGGTTTAACCGAACCCTCAAGGCAATGATAAGGAAAGTGGTAAGTCGAGACGGGAAGGATTGGGACACCCTACTACCCTACCTTATGTCTGCAATCCGGGAGGTACCTCAGGCCTCCACTGGGTTTTCCCCCTTTGAATTATTATACGGACGCCACCCCCGTGGCTTTACTAGATATTGCAAAAGAAATCTGGGAAGAGGAACCCAATGAGGGGAGAAATATAATTGACCATGTGTTGCAGATGCGCGAACGGATAGCCCGGGTCACCCCGATTGTACGGAAACATTTGGAAAAGGCGTAGGAGGCCCAGTGAACCCATTACAATCGCCAGGCAAAAGTCCGACAGTTCCAACCAGGGGATTGGGTGATGGTGTTGGTACTCACGGCAGAAAGCAAGCTTTTGGCCCAATGGCAGGGGCCCTATGAGGTTGTTGAACCCGTGGGGAAAGTAACCTCCAAGGTGTGGCAGCCAGGATGCCGGAAACAAGAACAAATTTATCACATTAACCTCTTAAAGCGTTGGCACCTATGAGAGGCGTGTGTAGTGGCCCAAGAGACCCCGATCCAGGGAAATAATATGCAGGGGCAGATCAGGATATCCACTGATCTGACACCAAACCAGAAGAAGGAGGTAACTGAGATGATCAACCGATACCAGGACGTGTTTTCAACCAAACCGGATCAGACCACCGAAGCATATCACCACATTATCACAGACCCTGGGGCAAAGGTAACTTTAAGGCCCTATCGGGTTCCAGGGGCAAAAAGGGAGGAGATCAAGGCAGAGGTAAAAAGGATGTTGGAGCTGGGAGTCATCGAAGAGTCCCACAGTCAGTGGTCAAGCCCGATTGTGTTGGTGACCAAACCCGATGGCACCACTAGGTTTTGTAATGACTTTCACCGGCTGAATGAGATATCCAAATTCGATGCATACCCCATACCCCGTATCGATGAGTCAGTTAACCGCCTGGGCAATGCCCGATTTTTGACCACCCTTGATTTAACAAAGGGATACTGGCAGATTCCCCTTGCCAAAGATGCAAAAGAAAAGACGGCATTCTCTACACCAGAGGGTCTGTTTCAATATACTGTTCTTCCTTTTGGACTGCATGGGGCACCTGCCACCTTCCAGCGTCTTATGGACAAGCTCCTACGGCCCCATACCAGTTATGCAGCGGCATACCTGGATGGTGTGATTATTCACATCTCCGACTGGGAAACCCACTTAGGAAAGGTGGAAGCGGTTCTGAACACGCTAAGACTGGCTGGCCGCACAGCCAACCCAGGCAAGTGTGCTATAGGGCTAGCTGAGGCTAAATACCTTGGCTACATTGTAGGAAGGGGCATGGTCAAGCCCCAACTAAACAAACTAGAGGCTATCCAAAATTGGCCCCAGCCGATCGGAAAAAGCAAGTCCAGGCATTCCTGGGTGTGGTGGGGTACTACCGACGATTTATTCCCCATTTTGCTACCAGAGTGAGTCCCCTGACAGACTTGATAAAAGCCCGGGGTCCAGACATGGTGAAGTGGACAGATGCCGGAGAGAAAGCATTCATGGATCTACAGACAGCCCTCTGCAGTAACCCCGTGCTTATAGCCCCAGACTTCAACAAAGAATTCATTTTACAAACAGATGCATCTGAAGTAGGATTGGGAGCAAATCCGCCAATAAGCACAAGACCCACAAAGGTAGAGCAGGAACTTTGTCACAATACATATACACACACACACTCACAGTCAAGGGCAGTGGGTACTGAATGGTCTGATTCTCCTCCCAGACGCCACCCCCCTCACTTGAGTTATTTTTTTCCTTGGCAGGTTTCCAAGGCTTGAAGATGAACCATTTCCCCCACAATTTCTATTTGAAATTGCACAGGCCCAAAGGATCAGAGTCTACTCTTATTTCCATGTGTCAGTGGGACTGCATGATTACAAGGACCCAGGGAATTGCAATAGCAGACACATTTGGTCAGAGACTCGGTACTCTTAAACAAGACAACTCTTGACAAGGCGGGATGTTTTTCTCTCTCACTTGTTGCGCTAGGGCTAATGCACTAGGAAGCGGCAGAGTAGCCGGGGGTTCTTCACACATGAAAAACCAGTGTTTCTTGCAGATTCTTCTCTGTGCGATGGCAACACGAGTGAGTGTTCTGTTGTCAGGCACTCAGTTGGCATCCTGTCCAGATCCAGGATTTTCACAGCCATCCCGCCCCAGGAGAACATGCAAGGTTCTCCATGGTCAAGACCTTCTGGAGTTGGAGGAAAATTATAGGTAGCCTGCTCTGCTCTACCTACCTAATCTCAGTCAGCCCTCAGGAAGCGCAGGGTCCTAAGTTTCTCTGAGCATAGACGGTCTACCAAGGAGTAAGCAGGGTGGGTACAAGCTCTGATCCAGCAGGAAAGGACATATCTGGAGGTATTTCCCCCCCTTAGCCAGACCCCTGGAGGAGGACAAAGAGGGCTCTGAACATTCAGCAGGGCATGGTCCAGGAAGCTGACCTTGAGAGCTATCCCCATGTGCATGGAATTCACTGAATTTTCAGCCTGGTTCGGGGTAGCTGTTGGGGAGGTTGCTCCTGGCTGATGGCGAATGTCCAACTCACTTTAACGGTATTGTGCAAAGAGCCACCCTCTCTGTGCATCACAAGATTTTAAAGGGTCACCGGCCAGGACTGCAGGTTGGCCAGCTTTCTGAGTTCCAGTGACAGCCCCCCGGAGGGCCAGGCTCAATGACAGACAGGAGTGCAGCATGGAGAGGATTGGCTCCAAGCGTTTGGAGTGAAGGCATCTTAGCACTAGGCCGAGGCTGAGGATGTGAGTAGCTGGGGAGGGAGCTGCAGGGTCTGAAGGAACCACCTGATGGCCCTCCGCTTTAGGGCATCGATGTGAAACTTTAATTCCCTCACTGGAGACCTTGAAAATGCATCTTCATCATCATGGGGGATGTGTGCAGCCCCCAGTCCAGAGCTGGTGTTGGCTGTGTGTGGGGGGGGATAGTTGTCTCCTGCTGAGTGGGGAGAGGACAGCAAGTGTCACGTGAGAACTAGGTCCTGCAAGGACCCTGGGCATGACCGGGCTGGCTGCAATTTTTATGATTGTTCTGAGATGCATCATGTTTGGAAGGGAGTCCGGGAGTTCTCCCTGAGTCACCATCCAGAGAACTAGTTCTGATGCATGTGCTGGCAGGAGCTCAGACCAGCCACCCATCCACACAGAGAGTTACACAGACCCCCTTCCCTCCTGCCACAGTGACTCCCATGCTCTGGTGAAGGCCAGGGAGCCGGAGGCCCGGACGAAGGGTAGGGGGAGAACCTGAGCAGTCTCTGGTGGTTCTACAAAGTGCTGATGTGAAGATACGCATCCTTCTCATCAGTGCATGTCATCCCTTGGGTCTGTGGCTGCCAGGATGGCCTGGGGAGACTCCATCTGGAATTTCAGGCACTTTGCAGATTGATTCAGCCATTTCAGATCCAGGGTCCGTCTCTGTCCTCCGTATCCCTTGTGGGCCCTATGGGTCACGTTTGCGGATGACACAAAGCTAGGGGAGGTTGGCAACACTTTGCAGGCTAGAGCTAAAATTCAGAGGGGTCTTGCTAAATTGGAGAACTGGGCTATAGGCAACAAAATGAAATGCAGCAAAGACAAATGTCAGGAGCTACACTGAGGGAAGAAAACCCAAATGCACAAATGCAGACTGGGGGATACCTGGCCTGGCAGCAGCCCTGCTGAGAAGGATCTGGGAGTTGTGGTGGATCACAACCTCAACATGAGTCAGCAATGCCACGCTGTTGCAACCAAAGCAAATGCAATGTTAGGTTGCATTAACAGAGGCACAGCGTGCAAGTCACGGGAGGTGATCGCACTTCTCTACCGGGCGCTGGGTAGGCTGGAGTACTGTGTCCAGCTTTGGTCACTGATGTAACGAAACTGGAAAGGATCCAGAGGCAAGCGTCAAAGATGATCAGAGGGATGGAATGCAGCCAGATGAGCAATGGCTGAAGGAACTGGGTAGGTTTAGTTTGGAAAAGAGGAGATTAAGGAGGGACACGATAGTGGTCTTCAGATACTTGAAATGCTGCCACACAAAAGATGGAGGAAAGTAGTTCTCTCTTGCCACCGAGGGCAGGACAAGAGGCAGTGGGTTCAAACTGCAGCATAGCAGGTTTCGATGAAATCTCAGGAAAAACTCCCTAATGGTAAGAACAGTAGACGGGGCCTGGAAATCCTGGAACTGGACGGGCAGATGAGGGGCAGAACTCACACACTCATCCCGAGGGCTGGCAGCGAGTGTGAGCCAGGCTCTAAGATTGTGACTCCACGCAGCGGCAACAAGCTCTGGCTCCATTCAACCAGACACCTACCTAGACCCCTGATCCCTTGTCTATGAAAGCCTCTAGGTGGATGAAGATCTGAGGGAGTTCCTGCACAGCAGTGCTCTCCGCTGCTATGGACCGAGCATCCTACGTGCTAAAGAACCGGACTTACATGTGCATCAGGAACACTCTCCTGTCCGTCTGCCCTCCTGTGGGAACACCCCCTCTCCCCAAAGTGAGATGTGTAATGATGAGGCTGTCCTTCTGAGCAACACTTAACATACGTAACTGCTTTCAGTTTCTGAAGGCTCTGCGTGTTCCTGCAGGATTGGAGAGCTTGTATGAAACCTGCCTGGAGATGGAATGGTTTGTGGGGCAGATCCTCTTCTCAGTCCCCCAGGTGTAAATCCATACGTGGAGTTCCTCCTGGTTTCTGCCCGGGGGCCTGAGAGCTGAATTGGGCTGGAGGTTTTGAAATGGCTCGGGAGAAGAAGAAAGGAGCAGTATCAACATGGAATGTGCCAATGAGCATGTCAGTGGCTGATCCTCGTCACTAGGACATGCAAAATACATGCAATGGGCAGCTGAATGTTTGTGAGGGCTCTGTTGCAAAAAAGATACTGGGCTCATCCAAGGTTACCCCTAGAACACGTTTACAGGCTGCCACTGACATCCTCCCCTCCCCCAAACTCCTCTTTCCTAACCCCGCCTCCTTGTCTTTAACCCCCAGCTAGCCCCTGGACTGGCCACCTTCCTGCGCTGCGTCTCTTTCTGCATGGCTGGACAGCGCCGCAGGGTGCTGAAATAATGGCGTGACTCCTCCAGCCTCACCTCCCTCCTATTTCCAATCTTATTTTCACACATTATTGCTGGTAATTGGGTGGCTTTTCACAGAGCAGGTGTGCCTCGGTCTAGCAATTGCTGGGCACTCGCACTTTTCAGAGAGGTGATAATTACCTGGCACAAAGAGTTTCCGCGTTGCTCAGCATCCCTCCGAAGGCCGCTGAGTACACAGTAGCTCAGTGGCAACAAGAGACCAAAATGCTGCCCCCCACTTAGGGATGCATGTCGGGAGGAAGGTGGAACAAAGGTCTGAGCTGGCTGCACAAGTGAGCTTCTCCTTGCTTTGGCAAGGAGATGAGCACTGTGGCAGTCATAGGGCTTTAGTGTATCAAGCAGACATCAGCTTGACATTCAAGTCACAGCCCTGCGCAGCGAGAGGCAGATATAATAGCCATGGGTAAAAGGTCCCTGCACATTCACTCCACCACATTTCAGCTCACGGCCTCAAGGAACCCACTTGTCCCTCCATGGAGAGCCATCCTGACAGCTTTCACTTGCTTTGTGTTACGAAGGGACTGGGCCTCAACATATGCTCGGAACAGCTGCCTCAGCTGGAGCCTAGCTCTCAGGCAATCAGACCGCAGTGCAGCACGGGGGCAGGGGCTTGGAAACTAAGGCTAGAAATGAGACTGAAATGAGAAATCAAAACCCAGAACCCAAGCAGAGGGAAAAGGGAGACGTACCAAAGGCGCCACGAAGCCCACCAGGGACTTTGCCATTGCTACTGATCTTACATGGAAGGCGCCCAGACCCCAGGGTGATAAAGCTCTAAGCCAGACAGAAAGCTCGATGAAGTTAAGAGACAGAGACACATCTAAGGCTAACAAAGCCGTAGGCTTCTTTTCAGAAACTCCCTCTCTGGGACTGGAGTAGCAGAGAAGAGAACAAGCAATACTCTGCAACAAGGGAGCTTCCATAGCAAAAAGACGTTGGCTTGTGTAAATTAATCCCAGGGAGGATGAGGAAGACAAAGATGGAGAGAGTTTTGTTTGGGTCACTGAAGCCCAGCTGCCAATGGGATGCTCTGTCACTAAGCACTAGGCTGTTGCCTTTGGGAATAAGAAAAACAGGAAGGATGTGGTGGGGTTTTTTGCTGGTAGATGATGTTACTCTGACCCTTACCACAATAAAGGAAGGGTGTATTAGGAAGGATCTTGTGTTTTGGGGGGCAGTTGGGTTTGTTTGTAGTTTTCTTCTGGAGCACTGAGCATCCACATTAATCAGGTAGATAGATGTGGACATCACCCCATGGTTGCTGGCAGGGCAAACATTGGTAGAGTCTCTTCCTTCCTTCCTTCCTTCCTTCCTTCCTTCCTTTCTTTCTTTCTTTCTTTCTTTCTTTCTTAGAAGGCCCAGTACATCAGCTAGGGACTGGAAAGAAAAGCATCAAAAGTTCAACCATCTGTGTGTGTCTTTAGGGAATTCCTGTTATGCTTGATCAAGAGACATAAATACATGCACAGTGGTACCAGAGTCCTCAAGCTCCCCTCACCCATTTCAGCCATTGGGCAGTCAAACAGGAAATAGAGGAATAGTTTCACTGACAGCTCTTCTTGACTTTCCCAAACGCTGTGCTCTATCCTGCTTTTCAAACGATGTCAGAAAGCCAGCGTCCCCCTCTGCAAAAGGCACCATGGGAGGTGGTGGTGGTGGGGGGGAGTTGTTTTGCATAATTCTGAAGCCACTCAAAAATCATGGGTTCCGTAGTTTGACTTGAACTCAAATATCATGGTGGTTGCGGTCTCCTTCGGACCAAAGGAGGAAAGGAGCAGAGAGGAGGATACGCCGAAAATCCAGGGTGAACCTTTGAGCAGGCAGGAGGGCGAGTGAGTAACAGAAACAGAGAGCTTGAGAAAAGAAGCAGAGATTGAGAAGAGAGACACATGCTAATGGAAGTTAGCGATGGATCTAGATTTGTGCCAGCCCAGCTTTCTGGGTGTCGGTGATGAGGTTCGTCTATCCCCAGTGTGTGCCATCAGCTTCCCTCTAGGGACAGGGAAACAGATTCATAGGCCAGATGGGGCCACTACACCTATCTAGTCTGACCTCCTGCATAGCAGAGGCCAGAGAATTTCCCCCAGGCCCACAGACCTACAGCAACTCTTGTAGCAAGGGACACCAAATCTGGATTAAAAGATTCCAAGTGATGGAGAATCCAGCACCTCCCCAGTGAGTTATTCCAGTTACTCTCACTCTCAGACACTTGCTCCTTATTGTCACTTTGAATTTGTCTAACTGTAGCTTCCAGCCGCCGTGGGCTCCTGTCTGCTACTGCAAGGGTTAATCTACCATCTGGAGTATTCCAGCAACTAGCAACTACTGGACTGTGATCAAGCCACCTCTTGGATAAGCTAGTAGATTGAATGCTTTTAGTCCATCACTGTACAGCAGGTTCCCCACACCTCGAATTACATAGGTCTTCTCTGAACCCCTTCCAATTTGTCAGCGTCCTTTTGGAAGTGCGCCCCCACCACCCTCCGAACTGGACCCAGTGATCTCACCGATGCTGTAGAGAGGGCGTACCACCGCCCTGCTCCTACTAGATGTACTGTTGCATGTTCTGTGCAGTGCTTAGGCAGCTACCCTGAAAACACTGGACATGGAGAATAGCAGGCAGTAGATGAATGGCCATCTGCACTTAGCAAAAATTATGGGCAAAGAACAGCATCTCCGAGCATGCTCCATGAGAGCCCGGCTCTGACAAAGGAATTCTACGGTCTAGGCCCCATCACAAGAATGCCATGGGGATGGCAAGGTGCCATACATGGGACTGTCACAGAGCTTTGTCTGAGACAATGGGATGCAAACCATTCCCAGGATTTGAGTGACTGGCACCTTGAGTTCCATCTGGAGCTGACATGGCAGCCAGTGCAGAGTGGAGCTGTGGTGTGGAAGTACCAGGAGGCCCTGCCCTGAAAGTTGGCAGCAGCTGACTGACCTGGAGAGTCACAGGAGCACTGGTGGGAGATGCCCAAGGCAGCCACGGATACCCACGGAATATGCACTGAGCAGTGGGCACCTTCTTTAGAACAGAAACATCTGCATGCCACCATGGATGCCAGGGGCAGAGGGAGATAAGGATGGTGTATCACTCTGACAAGTGGCATGCTGGCACCTCCACCCGAGGGGCGCCTGCCATTTCCGAGAACCCCTCCAAATAGGGCCCCCTGCTAACAAGCATTGCCTCAGTTTACCCAGACAGACTTTAAGACCACTGGCTTCCCTCCAGGCTGGTGTCTCTACCACAGACAGAGAAATGGCACTGCGTGCGGCAGACAGAGGGGACACAGGACAGAGTATCAACCTCAGCTCTCCACGGCACACAGAGCTGAAGCATTCCTGTGAGCCCGGGAAAGAACTGTGTGCATGACAGCTGGCATCCAGCCCAGCTCTGCCAGGAGGCTAGCAGCAGCTCAGTCTCCATGCCCACCGAGTCTCCAGCCTCTCCACTGAGAGGGCCAGTCCCGCCAGCTACTGCCCACACATGCCACCAAGGAGGCAGTGACGTCCTGCCTTGCAGAGTCATGTTCTCCAGCACCTTCACACGTCCCACCACGCAATATGCCGCTGTTCCCTATGTTCCTTACAACCTCTGCTTTCTAGTGACCAGAGAGGGGACAGGAAAGAAGAGGTGGAAATGTGCGCTCCTGAGGGCTACCAGGCACCAGTGCAGTGGCTTTCATGTATGCCCTTGCTCAGCTCAGACCAATCTACTGCAGAGGGACTGGCTCCAGCAGGTCTTCGGGACTCCATAATACCCCTCGGAGGAGCGAAAAGCTGCTGTCACACTCCTCTTGCTTGGCACCTCTGTCTCACTGCAAAATCTGAGCGCGCCCAAGTCTAAGCGGCTCACTCTGCCCAAGCCCCACGGAAGCTAAGCCCACCTGTCTTCTCCTCCTTGGGGAAGGACAGTCTTCTCCCCACCTCCTCCAGGGGGTCCCTGTCCCCACTGTTGTGATTATTGGACCTAAACTTTTACCCTAAGCAACTGGTAAAAGTATGTGGAAGTTTGTAAGATGTCACAATTACTGAGGACTTTTTGCCCGCCGGAGAATTAACCGTGGAAAGTAGGTCAAGTTATTTTCAATAAATAAACATTATGAACAGGTGCAAAAAAACCAGACAGAAAAACTAAATGAGTCCAGACAAAAATGGCCTGTTGATATAAGTGAAGAACTATAGTGAGATCAGACCTGGTAAACAAGAAAATGTGGGAATCAAGTTACCTATGCCGAGTTTGGCCTTATGGAAATGGATTTAATTGACTGACAATATAATGAGGATAAAATATGCCACCCACATTTACTCCTTTGTGAGGGTCTTAAAAAGATACTTTGACAAAAAGGAAGAATCGTCTTTCCCCAGCTATCCCCCAACCCGCCAGGACTGCAACTCAGCTCAGGCCAGGAGGAACAGACTTTCTTCCCTAGAGGAAGGCCTGCTGGCCTCACTCTTATTACTTTGTTTTCACCTTTGAGTGCTGAAAGTCATCACATCATCATGACATCCAGTCCTCAGCCCACCAGTGGGGACAGCTAACTGCCTGTCCTGTACAGGCACGTAAGGTCCATATTGTTTTCCCTTCCCTTGTTATGTTGCTTTCTGCCCCCACACACCCCTTTCGTCCTATCCTAGCTCTCATTCTCTTGGCTTTTCATTGAATCCTCAGATCAACTATAGTGCAACCAGCCAAGTCTGCCTTCTTTAAGGAGAAAGGATCCAGCCATATGATGTCCCTGTTCAGAATGTGAACCAGCATCCAAGCAGAAGGCGTTGTGGTCGACCAACCAGCCAAAGCATCCACTCATAATTACGCAGCGGTCCTATGCTCAAAAACATCAGCCAAAGCCAGATTTAATCCATCTTCTCTACCCTGTCTCTCCTCCACCATGTGTCTGTCTGTTTGTTAAAAACAGCACAGGCAAATGCCCTTCACATCGGGACAGGGAGTAAAATCAGCCCTTTCCTTTTCATCAGAGAAAGGTTATTAATGAAAAGAAGAGACTCTGATAGCTCTGGCTACGTTTGTTTTGCATAGTCACTCAACCAGTTTCAATCTAAATTCTTCTTTTAATTCCTTGTTCTTCCTTTGCGTTTAAATCGATAAACGTTCAACTTGAATGAATGCTTTTGGGTGTTTGCCAACTCACCAAGTAAATCCTACGTCTGTGAAAAAAACAGCCCTGAATGTATCTACCGTTATTTAATGCTGGACAGTCAGAGAGTTATAAACATAGAATCATAGAATCTTAGAATCTCAGGGGTGGAAGGGACCTCAGGAGATCATCTAGTCCAACCCCCTGCTCAAATCAGGACCAATCCTCAACTAAATCATCCCAGCCAGGGCTTTGTCAAGCCTGACCTTAAAAAACTCAAAGGAAGGAGATTCCACCACCTCCCTAGATAACGCATTCCAGTGCTTCACCACCCTTCTAGTGAAACAGTTTTTCCTAATATCCAACCTAAACCTTCCCCACTGCAACTTGAGACCATTACTCCTTGTTCTGTCATCTGCACCACTGAGAACAGTCTAGATCCATCCTCTTTGGAACCCCTTTTCAGGTAGTTGAAAGCAGCTATCAAATCCCCCCTCATTCTTCTCTTCCACAGACTAAACAATCCCAGCTCCCTCAGCCTCTCCTCATAAGTCATGAGTTCCAGTCCCCTAATCATTTTTGTTGCCCTCCGCTGGACACTTTCCAATTTTTCCACATCCTTCTTGTAGTGTGGGGCCCAAAACTGGACACAGAACTTCAGATGAGGCCTCACCAATGTCGAATAGAGGGGAACGATCACGTCCCTCGATCTGCTGGCAATGTCCCTACTTATACATCCCAAAATGCCATTAGCCTTCTTGGCAACAAGGGCACACTGTTGATTCATATCCAGCTTCTCGTCCACTGTAACCACTAGGTCCTTTTCTGCAGAACTGCTGCCGAGCCATTCAGTCCCTAGTCTGTAGCGGTGCATGGGATTCTTCCGTCCTAAGTGCAGGACTCTGTACTTGTCTTTGTTGAACCTCATCAGATTTCTTTTGGCCCAATCCTCTAATTTGTCTAGGTCCCCCTGTATCCGATCCCTACCCTACAGAGTATCTACCACTCCTCCTAGTTTAGTGTCATCTTCAAACTTGCTGAGGGTGCAATCCACACCATCCTCCAGATCATTAATGAAGATATTGAACAAAACCAGCCCCAGGACCGACCCTTGAGGCACGCCGCTTGACACCGGCTGCCAACTAAACATAGAGTCTTTAAGTCTTGAGGCCTTGGAGATCAATATCAATACAGGCTCCCAGCTGCATTTGGAGGGGCAGAGACAGGGCATATGCTCTCCTACCTCCCTTCCTGCCTCATGGCCCATTGGAGGTAGGGTGGAGGAGAAGGATCTGCAGCTGTTTGGACCGGCTGCCCCTGTGCCTTTCAGCAGGAACAGCAGATCACTCCTGCTTTCTATGCACCAGCTGACTGGCACCCAGCACGTGGGAAGGCGGAGGCTCCTGAGAGGCAGAGGGAACATTCCTGCCACAACAGCTGCCTGGCGCTGGCAGCACCAACCACCCAGCCCTAGTCTGGGACATCAGCGAGGAAAGTCAGGTGAGGCAGGTCCACTGGGCCAAGGACCCTAGGGCTCAGCCTTATGCTTAGGCACCAAGAACTCCAATTACATCCCCAAGGCCCCTCCCCCAATGCATCTTCCCAGGGGCCCCCCCTCACCGCTGGGGCTTTGGCAACGCCGTGCGGCTAAGTGCAGACGAGGCAGGTGCTGCGGGCCGATGTGATCCACAGTGGAGCTGCAACTGGGAGCTGGTACAAACCAAAAGCAGTCTCCCGTACTGCAGCTCATGAGAGCCAGCGACTGTCAGGATTGCAAGGTGCCTTACCTGGCCCAGCCCGGCCCGCCCCTGCCCAGCACGCACACATAGCCCAGCTGCCTCTCTGCTCGTTGGCTTCGTCTAGTCTAGTGGCGGGCCAGCGCATTCCAGTATAGAACTTCTCGCCTCAGCCTAGGACATCTCCACCTCGAGAGGGAAGCTACACACAGACAAATTGGGAGGGGAGGGCTGGTTGGTTTCGGTTTAGCAAATCAGCGTGAGTGACAGACGTTCAAGTGGACACCCAAAGAAAGGGGGGAGGGAGGAAAACTGGAAGAGTCTTTAGGCAAATTATTCATCTGCAAAAAGATGTCTTCTGCCACACTTCATTTCTGTTAGCTCTGGCACTCATCCCCTGGGCTCGGTCTCTCCTGGGTGCCTGGTGTTCTTTTGAACTATGACATTGCAGAGAACTGAGAGCAACAGAGCTGATTGCACATCAAGCCCTCACTCAGAGAGCGAGACAGCTTGGGAGGATTATCCCTGCTGAGAGGACATAAATGGATATTGTACGAAGCCTTCCTGGAGCAATGGTGAGAGTCGGGGACACCTACACAGTGTGAAGCTGCCTGCAGAGGGAGGCATAAGATGCACACTCCCCATCTCCCACCCCCTTTGCTTCCTTTTCATCTCCACATGCCCTGATCCCCCTGGGGAAACTGAGCAGTATAAAACAGGCTTTTAAAAATGCTTTTTAAAAACATGGGTGGGGAAAAGAAGGAGATAAAGGCACATAAATGCATCTGGCCACAGGGGAACTGAGCAGGCTCAAGTTATAAAAAATGTACTATCTGGATTTTTTCAATGTTAGATCCTATCCCTCGGAAGAAGGTTAAAGTATGAATATAAATGAATGCTGTGTGTAAATCTGCGAAGAGCTTTGGCTTTTGTTCTAATGACTTCCAAGCAATCAGCGAGGGGCATGCCTGGGAGCTGTGGGATATAAGTAAGATAACACAAATTAAGGTTTAATGATAGGAAAAAATTGCCTGTGAGATCTGTTAGGACATGGAATCACCAATTCTAAGGCCAGAAGGGTCCATTGCGATCATCTAGCCTGTCCTGTCTGACACAGGGCAAAAGCACCTCACCCAGTAATTCCTGCATCCAGGCCAATAATTTAGGAAGTGGCAGAAGCCCAATTGCTTGAAATAAACAAGAGAGGACAAATACAGAACTATTGTACCCAGGAGGGATGTTGTAGGTTCCTCTTCTCTAAATCTGGTATACCTGTCTCTCAGCGATGGCACATCTTAAACCAGGAAACCAAAGCCAGTGGTCTTGATCAGCTGTCACAGTTACAAAATACATGAGAACAGAGACACAGAGCGCTCTAACAGATGAGTACAGATGGTATCTGTCATAAATATAAAGGGAAGGGTAAACCCCTTTGAAATCCCTCCTGGCCAGGGGAAAGCTCCTCTCACCTGTAAAGGGTTAAGAAGCTAAAGGTAACCTCGCTGGCACCTGACCAAAATGACCAATGAGGAGACAAGATACTTTCAAAAGCTGGGAGGAGGGAAAGGGACAAAGGGTTTGGGTCTGTCTGTATGCTGCTCTGGCCAGAGACAGAACAGGAATGGAGTCTTAGAACTTTTAGTAAGTAATCTAGCTAGGTATGTGTTAGATTATGATTCCTTTAAATGGCTGAGAAAAGCATTGTGCTGAATAGAATAACTATTTCTGTCTGTGCATCTTTTTTGTAACTTAAGGTTTTGCCTAGAGGGGTTCTCTATGTTTTTGAATCTAATTACCCTGTAAGATATCTACCATCCTGATTTTACAGGGGGGATTTCTTTATTTCTATTTACTGCTATTTTTATTAAAAGTCTTCTTGTAAAACACTGAATGCTTTTTCATTGTTCTCAGATCCAAGGGTTTGGGTCTGTGGTCACCTATGCAAATTGGTGAGGCTTTTTATCCAACATTTCCCAGGAAAGGGGGGGTGCAAGTGTTGGGAGGATTGTTCATTGTTCTTAAGATCCAAGGGTCTGGGTCTGTAGTCACCTAGGCAAATTGGTGAGGCTTTTTACTAAACCTTGTCCAGGAAGTGGGGTGCAAGGTTTTGGGAAGTATTTTGGGGGGAAAGACGCGTCCAAACAGCTCTTCCCCAGTAACCAGTATTAGTTTGGTGGTGGTAGCGGCCATTCCAAGGATAACGGGTGTAATATTTTGTACCTTGGGGAAGTTTTTGACCTAAGCTGGTAAAGACAAGCTTAGGAGGTTTTTCATGCAGGTCCCCACATCTGTACCCTAGAGTTCAGAGTGGGGGAGGAACCTTGACATGGTGGCAGCGGTGGGATTAACCTGAAATCATCTGAGATCCAGTTGAGATTTTTTGAACTAGAAATACAGATTTTAAAAAGGAAATTTTTTTTTCTTTGGAAAGGAAGTCCAGAAAGCAGCTTTGAAACTGAAAGCAGCTTGGTTTCTCTCTGCTTTGTGGCCAAGCAGAGACAAAAGGGGATTATCTTGTGAATTGCAGGTTTTTTTGCCTGGAGGCAGGGTACTTAACTCCTGCAGGGAAATTCACAGTCTTCCAACCCATTTTTTTTTTCTTTTCTTCCTAAAAGTAAATAGGGGGTGTGTGTTCTACCCATTTGCTTTTTCTTTGGGCTGGGTAAGCAGGTTTCCAAGCAGTTGGAGGTTTTTTGCTTTAATTTGGGCCCAGAGCAGAGACAAGGGAATTGTCTTTTTCTGTAGGCTGACAATCACTATCAGAGAATAGGTATTCTATTGCAGCACAGCAAAATTTTACAGCCAAGTTTTGTTTGTTTATTTCTAAACCTCAGGTGTAAAGTTAGTTAAAAACAGAGAGGTTAGAATGACCAAATCCTCAGCTCAACTACAGCTGGAATTAGCCAAATTTCAGGCTGAGGAAAGACAAAGGGAACATGAAAGACAGATAGAACTCATGCGGCTGGAGAAGGAGGTACAGGAGGCTGCCCACAAGAGGGAAATGGAGGCAAGGAAGCATGTGGAGGAGGAGAAGGAAAAAGAGAGGAAGCATGTGGAGGAGGAGAAGGAAAAAGAGAGGAAGCATGTGGAGGAGGAGAAGGAAAAAGAGAGGAAGCATGTGGAGGAGGTGGAGAGGATAAAGGCCCAGCAGAATATACCAACAAACCCTAGCAATCCTTCTCCAGGTACCACTTCCCATCCCAGAAAGTTCCCCACCTACAAGGCAGGTGATGATACTGAGGCCTTCTTAGAGAACTTCGAAAGGGCCTGCCTTGGGTACAGCATCTCTACTGACCAATACATGGTAGAGCTGAGGCCGCAGCTCAGTGGACCCTTAGCTGAGGTGGCAGCTGAAATGCCTAAAGAACACATGAACAAGTATGAACTGTTTAAATCCAAGGCAAGAGTCAGAATGGGGATAACACCCGAGCAGTCTCGTCGGAGGTTCAGAGCCCTAAGGTGGAAACCAGACATGTCATTTACCCGACATGCCTACCACATTGTGAAACATTGGGATGCCTGGATATCAGGAGCAAGTGTTGAATCTCCAGTAAATTTGCCCTTCCTAATGCAAATGGAACAATTCTTAGAGGGTGTTCCTGAGGAAATAGAAAGATACATCCTAGACGGGAAGCCCAAAACTGTAATCGAGGCAGGAGAGATTGGAGCCAGATGGGTGGAGGTGGCAGAGAAGAAGAAAACTGGTCGCAGTTGGAGTGGAGACCAGAAGGGACCACCCCAGACCACACCTTATTACCGGGGGCCGCCCAAAGCCCCACCTACCTCCCAAAGAACCCTCCAGACCCCTTATCGTCCCACCACCCCGTTCTCCAGCAACCCTCCTCGCCCCAGTGACCCGTCAGCTGGACGATGTTTTAAGTGTAACGAGCTGGGGCATGTAAAGGCCAACTGCCCCAAGAACCCCAACCGATTACAGTTCATTGCACCGGAATCACACCAGAGGTCCACAGGCCCAGATACCTCCCAGATACCCTTGGAGCGGAGGGAAACTGTGAGTGTGGGCGGGAAGAAGGTCACCGTGTGGAGGGACACCGGAGCACAAGTGTCAGCTATCCATGCTTCCTTAGTGGACCCCAATTTAATCAACCCAGAGATCCAAGTGACGATTCAACCCTTCAAGTCCAACTCTTTCAATTTGCCTACAGCCAAGTTGCCTGTCCAGTACAAGGGCTGGTCAGGAATGTGGACTTTTGCAGTCTATGATGATTATCCCATCCCCATGCTGTTGGGGGAAGACTTGGCCAATCATGTGAAGCAGGCCAAGAGGGTGGGAATGGTCACCCGCAGCCAGGCTAAACAAGCCGTGAGGCCTAGCTCTGTTCCAGAAACTTCTATCAGGACCCAGTCAGAGGTGATGGACCTGGACCCCAGGCCAATGTCTGCAACAGCAGTAGTGGATCCAGTCCCAGAGACCCAGACGGAACCAGTCCCAGAACCGGAACCAGCCGAACAACCAACACCAGACCCCGTGTCAGCACTGAATCCAGTACTTGCAACCTCAACAACAGAGGGCCCCACCGAACCTGAACTGGCAGCAGCCGATAACCCGACCCAAGAGGCTCAGCCGGAGCCTGAATCCCAACATAGTGCACCAGCGGAGAGCGGTTCACAGTCAACAGAAACAGCTCCATCCCCTATATCGCTTCCAGAGGGACCAAGCCTAAGTCCACAATCCCATGAGGAACTGATGTCTCCAGCATCAAGGGAACAGTTCCAGACCGAACAGGAAGCAGATGAAAGCCTCCAGAGAGCTTGGACGGCGGCACGGAGCAACCCACCGCCTCTCAGCTCTTCTAATCGATCCAGGTTTGTTGTAGAAAGAGGACTTTTATACAAGGAAACTCTTTCTGGTGGACACCAGGAAGACTGGCATCCTCAGAGACAGTTGGTAGTTCCAACTAAATACCGGGCCAAGCTCTTGAGCTTAGCCCATGATCACCCTAGTGGCCATGCTGGGGTGAACAGGACCAAAGACCGTTTGGGGGGGTCATTCCACTGGGAAGGAATGGGCAAGGATGTTTCTACCTATGTCCAGTCTTGTGAGGTGTGCCAAAGAGTGGGAAAACCCCAAGACCAGGTCAAAGCCCCTCTACAACCGCTCCCCATCATTGAAGTTCCATTTCAGCGAGTAGCTGTGGATAT
Organism: Caretta caretta; assembly: GCF_965140235.1. Taxonomy (NCBI): domain Eukaryota; kingdom Metazoa; phylum Chordata; order Testudines; family Cheloniidae; genus Caretta; species Caretta caretta. The sequence continues at coordinate 125,752,570 of NC_134210.1, forward strand.
TCTGGGTCCTTTTCCGAAAAAGACACCCAGAGGAAAGCAGTACATACTGACTTTCATGGATTTTGCCACCCGATGGCCAGAAGCAGTAGCTCTAAGCAACACCAGGGCTAAAAGTGTGTGCCAGGCACTAGCAGACATTTTTGCCAGGGTAGGTTGGCCCTCCGACATCCTCACAGATGCAGGGACTAATTTCCTGGCAGGAACTATGAAAAACCTTTGGGAAGCTCATGGGGTAAATCACTTGGTTGCCACTCCTTACCACCATCAAACAAATGGCATGGTGGAGAAGTTTAATGGAACTTTGGGGGCCATGATACGTAAATTTGTAAATGAGCACTCCAATGATTGGGACCTAGTGTTGCAGCAGTTGCTCTTTGCCTACAGAGCTGTACCACATCCCAGTTTAGGGTTTTCCCCATTTGAACTTGTATATGGCCGTGAGGTTAAGGGGCCATTGCAGTTGGTGAAGCAGCAATGGGAAGGATTTACACCTTCTCCAGGAACTAACATTCTGGACTTTGTAACCAACCTACAGAACACCCTCCGAACCTCTTTAGCCCTTGCTAGAGAAAACTTACAGGATGCTCAAAAAGAGCAAAAAGCCTGGTATGATAAACATGCCAGAGAGCGTTCCTTCAAAGTAGGAGACCAGGTCATGGTCTTAAAGGCACTCCAGGCCCATAAAATGGAAGCATCGTGGGAAGGGCCATTCACGGTCCAGGAGCGCCTGGGAGCTGTTAATTATCTCATAGCATTCCCCACCTCCAACCGAAAGCCTAAGGTGTACCATATTAATTCTCTAAAGCCCTTTTATTCCAGAGAATTAAAGGTTTGTCAGTTTACAGCCCAGGGAGGAGACGACGCTGAGTGGCCTGAAGGTGTTTACTACGAAGGGAAATGTGCTGGTGGTGTGGAAGAGGTGAACCTCTCCATGACCCTTGGGCGTATGCAGCGACAGCAGATCCAGGAGCTGTGCACTAGCTACGCGCCAACGTTCTCAGCCACCCCAGGACTGACTGAACGGGCATACCACTCCATTGACACAGGTAATGCTCACCCAATTAGGGTCCAACCTTACCGGGTGTCTCCTCAAGCTAAAACTGCTATAGAACGGGAGATCCAGGATATGTTACAGATGGGGGTAATCCGCCCCTCTGAAAGTGCATGGGCATCTCCAGTGGTTCTAGTTCCCAAACCAGATGGGGAAATACGTTTTTGCGTGGACTACCGTAAGCTAAATGCTGTAACTCGCCCAGACAACTATCCAATGCCACGCACAGATGAACTATTAGAGAAACTGGGACGGGCCCAGTTCATCTCTACCTTGGACTTAACCAAGGGGTACTGGCAGGTACCGCTAGATGAATCTGCCAAGGAAAGGTCAGCCTTCATCACACATCTCGGGCTGTATGAATTTAATGTACTCCCTTTCGGGCTGCGAAATGCACCCGCCACTTTCCAAAGACTTGTAGATGGTCTCCTAGCGGGATTAGGAGAATATGCAGTCGCCTACCTTGACGATGTGGCCATATTTTCGGATTCCTGGGCAGACCACCTGGAACATCTACAAAAAGTCCTTGAGCGCATAAGGGAGGCAGGACTAACTGTTAAGGCCAAGAAGAGTCAAATAGGCCTAAACAGAGTGACTTACCTTGGACACCAGGTGGGTCAAGGAACTATCAGCCCCCTACAGGCCAAAGTGGATGCTATCCAAAAGTGGCCTGTCCCAAAGTCAAAGAAACAGGTTCAATCCTTCTTAGGCTTGGCTGGTTATTACAGACGCTTTGTACCGCACTACAGCCAAATCGCTGCCCCACTGACAGACCTAACCAAAAAGAAACAGCCAAATGCTGTTCAGTGGACCGGAAAGTGTCAGAAGGCCTTTAACAAGCTTAAAGCGACACTCATGTCTGACCCTGTACTAAGGGCCCCAGACTTTGACAAACCGTTCCTAGTAACCACAGATGCGTCCGAGCATGGTGTGGGAGCAGTTTTAATGCAGAAAGGACCTGATCAAGAATTCCACCCTGTAGTGTTTCTCAGCAAAAAACTGTCTGAGAGGGAAAGCAACTGGTCAGTCACTGAAAAAGAATGTTACGCCATTGTCTACGCTCTGGAAAAGCTACGCCCATATGTTTGGGGACGGCGTTTCCACCTGCAAACCGACCATGCTGCACTGAAGTGGCTTCACACCGTCAAAGAAACTAACAAAAAACTTCTTCGGTGGAGTTTAGCTCTCCAAGATTTTGATTTCGACATCCAACACATCTCAGGAGCTTCTAACAAAGTGGCTGATGCACTCTCCCGTGAAAGTTTCCCAGAGTCAACTGGTTAAAATCGTCCTTGAGATGTGGAAAATATTGTTAGTCTTTATGTACTTGGTAGTATATTTAGAGATGCATGTGTCTTATTAACTCTGTTTTTCCTAGAGCTCCAGGAAGAAATCCCAGCCAGTGTTTCACCCTAGCTGAGATTTGGGGGGCGTGTCATAAATATAAAGGGAAGGGTAAACCCCTTTGAAATCCCTCCTGGCCAGGGGAAAGCTCCTCTCACCTGTAAAGGGTTAAGAAGCTAAAGGTAACCTCGCTGGCACCTGACCAAAATGACCAATGAGGAGACAAGATACTTTCAAAAGCTGGGAGGAGGGAAAGGGACAAAGGGTTTGGGTCTGTCTGTATGCTGCTCTGGCCAGAGACAGAACAGGAATGGAGTCTTAGAACTTTTAGTAAGTAATCTAGCTAGGTATGTGTTAGATTATGATTCCTTTAAATGGCTGAGAAAAGCATTGTGCTGAATAGAATAACTATTTCTGTCTGTGCATCTTTTTTGTAACTTAAGGTTTTGCCTAGAGGGGTTCTCTATGTTTTTGAATCTAATTACCCTGTAAGATATCTACCATCCTGATTTTACAGGGGGGATTTCTTTATTTCTATTTACTGCTATTTTTATTAAAAGTCTTCTTGTAAAACACTGAATGCTTTTTCATTGTTCTCAGATCCAAGGGTTTGGGTCTGTGGTCACCTATGCAAATTGGTGAGGCTTTTTATCCAACATTTCCCAGGAAAGGGAGGGTGCAAGTGTTGGGAGGATTGTTCATTGTTCTTAAGATCCAAGGGTCTGGGTCTGTAGTCACCTAGGCAAATTGGTGAGGCTTTTTACTAAACCTTGTCCAGGAAGTGGGGTGCAAGGTTTTGGGAAATATTTTGGGGGGAAAGACGCGTCCAAACAGCTCTTCCCCAGTAACCAGTATTAGTTTGGTGGTGGTAGCGGCCATTCCAAGGATAACGGGTGTAATATTTTGTACCTTGGGGAAGTTTTTGACCTAAGCTGGTAAAGACAAGCTTAGGAGGTTTTTCATGCAGGTCCCCACATCTGTACCCTAGAGTTCAGAGTGGGGGAGGAACCTTGACAGTATCGTACTTTAATCCTGGCATCTAAGAGCTGAATTCGCCTGAAAGAACAAGAGCACTGCACTTATATTCCTCAACTCCCCAAAATGCCAAACCACATTGGTACAAGAATCTCCGTGTGCAGAAGGAAAGAGCAGCTAACTATGAAAGAATCAAACTGGACAGCGGTTACTACTGGTGCATCCACCATCAATAGCTATACTTTAAGGCTTGAGGCTTGTCTACACAGGGACATCCAGGAAAGTTGATCTGAATTAACTAAAGGTGTGAATTTGAAGCGGATTAGTTAAACCACATTAAATCTCTTTGTGGACGCTGTTATTCAGAATTAAAGTGGCCTTAATTTGGTTTATCTTAATTCACTTTGGAAGTGAATTAAAATAAACCGAATTAAGGCCACTTCAGTTCTGAATGAGGGTGTTCACACAGGGTTTTAATGTGGTTTAACTAATCCACTTCAAATTCACACCCTTAGTTAATTCAGATTAATTTTCCTAAATGTTCCTGTATGGACAAGCCCTAAGATCTTCAAAGCTGCTTTGGAAGTCCGGACATGCAGTTCCATTCATTTTAATGGGAACTGAGCATCCTTAGGTACCTTTGAAAAGCTCAGCCTAAAATCCTTCACTTCCAATACACAAATAAGTGGAGTGAGCACTATGGGGCTGGAGCCCCACTCACAATGTGCATGTTCGGTGCCTAGCACAATGGGGTCTGGATCTTATTTGGGGTTTCCAAGCACTCAGTGGTATAAAGAACAATCCTTTTGCTGTTGGGGATGGACAGTGAGCCAGGAGAGGCTGCTCAGGGTCAGGTGAATCAGATGCTGGTGGAGAATCACTCTCCATACATGAGACTGTCTAATGGACCTGCAGGCAAGCCTTGGGTAGGTAAAATATATCCAGTAACCTGTGGGAAATGAATACTTCCGGAGAGTATAGAGTAGTATCTCTGTATGCGAGGGGTATTAACCACTAGCTACAGGTGACATGATACGATACAATTTTAGTGTTGGACATTGCAGCAAGGAAAGACTTCTGAAAATGCAGAAAATCCTCGCCTCAAAAGGAGGAGTTCTGGAACTGGATTCTGGGGGCTACACTTGCATGCACCGTTTTCCTTTCAATGGCTGTCACGCTGGCTTCTCTTTCACCCTAGCCGCAGAGCCAACAGCCACCGGTGCAGCTACTCCAGGGTCTGTCAACATTCGGCCGTCTCGGTGCCAGTCTAGTGCTGGTTAACACCACGTCCACGAGGGTGTGTCCATGTGTCCCTCCGACGTTATGATTTTTTTCTCATTGGTTTTGTACGATTTCCAATGGGGAATAAGGCAAACTAACCCAAGCTCCCTGCCCTCGCTGCAGGGGTTCTGAGAAGGGAGCAGGTCACAACCGAGACCCAAGGTCAGGGACACATAAAGGCAGCCACCTTCCTCTCCAAACTGCCCCCCAAGGGCTTCTGGGGACCACTGTGGGCTCAGTTTCAGGCACTGGTAACCAAACTAGGGAAAAAAGTGGAATCAATGATTAAAGAGAGGTGGACTAGCAGTCTGAGGCTGGCCTGAACTAGAAAGTTTGACTGGCATAATTTTGAGCCATGTTGGTAAAACCCTGACTTTCCGTCAGTGGCTCCATGAACAACATTTGCAGCCTAAAGGCACTATTTTACTGGTATTGCCAATGTGGATGCTGCTTTACCTGTCCTGGTGAAGCCAGTCCTCCCGGAACAGTCCCACAATGCCCCTGTCCCCATGACAGTAACCACTCTTGTCACAATTGGGGCCCAGAGGTCACTGAACGTCACCTCCCCTTTAAAGCCACTTTTAAATACCTTTAAAAACCCACTAAAATAGAAAACGCAAGTATCAGTTTTGAAATTGGCTCCATCTCTGATAAATACTAAAATACCAACACAGCCCTTCTATCAGGACAAGCAGAAAATGTATTCCCTTCATTGAGGCAATTGCACAGATGGAGAGATAAAGGCGGTAGCTTATGGGCATATAGATTATGAACAGAACAAGCAGCTAATCGCATTACCTTTTCAATGAGAGACGATGGAATGGTAATTGATCTAAATCGCCATTTTAGAAACACCTTCCATAGCTGAAAACATATTTACTGAGGAAGGCTTTGATCACTACATGAACATAAGAACGGCCCTACTGGGTCAGACCAAAGGTCCATCTAGCCCAGTATCCCATCTACTGACAGTGGCCAATGCCAGATGCCCCAGAGGGAATGAACAGAACAGGTAATCATCAAGTTATCCATCCCCTGTCGCTCATTCCCAGCTTCTGGCAAACAGAGGCTAGGGACACCATCCCTGCCCATCCTGGCTAATAGCCATTCATGGACCTATCCTCCATGAACTTCTCTAGTTATTTTTTGAACCCTGTTATAGTCTTGGCCTTCACAACTTCCTCCGGCAAGGAGTTCCACAGGTTGATTGTGCGTTGTGTGAAGAAATACTTCCTTTTATTGGTTTTAAACCTGCTGCCTATTAATTTCATTTGGTGACCCCCTAGTTCTTGTGTTATGATAAGCAGTAAATAATACTTCCTTATCTACTTTCTCTACACCAGTCATGATTTTATAGACTTCAATCATATCTCCCCTTTTCCAAGCTGAAAAGTCCCAGTCTTATCAATCTCTCCTCATACGGAAGGCGTTCCATACCCCTAATCATTTTTGTTGCCCTTTTCTGAACCTTTTCCAATTCCAATATATCTTTTTTGAGATGGGGTGACCACATCTGCACACAGTATTCAAGATGCATGGATTTATATAGAGGCAACATGATATTTTCTGTCTTCTTATCTATCCCTTTCTTAATTATTCCCAGAATTCTGTTCACTTTTTTGACTGCTGCTGCACATTGAGTGGATGTTTTCAGAGAACTATCCACAATGACTCCAAGGTCCCTTTCTTGAGTGGTAACAGCTAATTTAGACTCCATCATTTTATATGTATAGTTGGGATTATGCTTTCCAATGTGCATTACTTTGCATTTATCAACATTAAATTTCATCTGCCATTTTGTTGCCCAGTCACCCAGTTTTGAGAGATCCTTTTGTAGCTCTTCGCAGTTTGCCTGGGTCTTAACTATCTTTAGTAATTTTCCATGGATAATGAAACTTTAAAACCACTTATCATCTGAGCAAAATATAGAGCTAAATGCAAATGCGCACCAGAGGACAACTATCCCCAAACAAATTACTAAGGCTGGATGGATTTCTGGCCAAAAACCTTTCAAATACAATGACTGGAGAGTATTCAGGGCTCTTTAGCTCAGGCATCAAGCCAAAAGGATATGGAACCAGCTCTAATTAGTCATATTAATTTATTTTCAAATAGGATAAAACAGGAAATAAAAATGTAGCGACTGCCAACAAGTACCTTTGCTTTGCGTTTTCACCATTGTCCATTGGGATCAAGTCAGATCATGTTAAAATTAGAAAGCAATAACATTCAAAGGCCCACAATCACAGACTGAAGGCAGGAGCAACAGGAATACCAGGTCTAAATAAACATATACCAGGCAATGTTCTTCTTGTGACCAAAGCACCTAATCAGTGTCATCTATAGCAAAGATCAGGTACTGGGTAGAAATTAACTGGGGTCAGACTAGTTTTTACTAGAAACAAACCAAAGATACAGGATTTCATATCAACAGTGCATCCCAATTATAGCATGTAATCCAGTCATTTGATTGGGAATTAAATGCCAACCTTACTCACGTGCACCATGTGAAATAAAGGATGGAAGATCTCACTGACAGCCCCTTGTCCTGCTGAGTAGGACAGAGGCTGTGGGAATGAACGTTGGCCCAGGAATTAGTTATGACATAGACGGCTTGAAACTTTAACCAAAACTTACTAGCCCAAGGGTTAGACAGCGTGCTCGGATCCCTGTCAGGATGGCTTCCCCTGGAGCTTCGTCCTGAGTTACAGCTTTTGTACCAGGCTCCAGCTGGTAGGCGTCAGCAGGGCCAGATTACAGTTACGAGGGGCCTAAGGCTAATGTGGGGAGGGCCTAAGTATGAATGACAAGTTGCAAAAAAAATTATGACATCATCAAACATTTCTCTAAATACATATTTACATATTATTTATTTATGTAAAATGAACAAGTTTATTCTACTCTCGCGACACTCAATCCTTCAAACAGATACTTCTGAGTAAGAGGTAACAGGATGGATGCTGCACTGTCCTTCTCTCAGGCCTCCTTCCTCGGAGATAGTGGAGTGCTCCTCTGTCTGAGGGTGAACACTGCAACATTCTCCACCCTGCTCATCTCTTTCCACCATGTGCTTCTACCTTCAGCTCTCCATGGGGCACAGTGCAAAGCCAAGCCCTGCAGGTGTTTCCCCCAAGCTATGGACTCTACACCAGTGATTCTCAAAGCCGGTCCACCGCTTGTTCAAGGAAAGCTCCTGGCGGGCCAGACCGGTTTGTTTACCTGCCGCGTCCGCAGGTTCGGCCGATCGCGGTTCCCACTGGCCGCGGTTTGCCGCTCCAAGCCAATGGGGGCTGCGGGAAGCGGCGCGGGCCAAGGGATTAGCTGGCCGCCCTTCCTGCAGCCCCCATTGGCCTGGAGCAGCGAACTGCGGCCAGTGGGAGCTGCGATCAGTCGAACCTGCAGACACGGCAGGTAAACAAACCGGACTGGTCCAACCCGCTAGGGGCTTTCCCTGAACAAGTGGTGGACTGGCTTTGAGAACCACTGCTCTACACCACATACCCTGTCTCACTCTGACCGCAGTCTGGGAGTCAGCCAGCTTTTGTTATGTAAAAGAAAACCACTCTGGTGTAAAATCCACTGACGTAGAGGAAGTAGTAGTGGGAAAATTACATTGGGTGGCATTGTATTTTAAGCTGTCTTGCTCTGAAAGCTGCCTCCCATTGGCTGAGGACAATGAATTACTGTTTTCACATTGATCCCAAACATTATTTGGGGGATGATACCCAGTTTATGTAGTTAACCTCCAGTGATTCACCACATCAGGCCACTCTGTCACCAAGCTCTTCCACAATTGGAATCATAGAACTGAAAGGGACCTTGAGAGGTCATCTAGTCCAGTCCCCTGCACTCATCGAATATCAGGGTTGGAAGGGACCTCAGGAGATCGTCTAGTCTAACCCCCTGCTTAAAGCAGGACCAATCCCCAATTTTTGCCCCAGATCCCTAAATGGCCCCCTCAAGGATTGAACTCACAACCCTGGCCTTGCAGCCTAACGTTCAAACCACTCAGCTATCCCTCAGTATTCGCTATTCTAGAATGTGTGATCAGCAACTCTGACATGAGGTTTTTTAAGCATGTGTGTTTAAGTTTAAGTTCTGTGTGCACCAGCCCCCTAGAGTTTGCATTTCTTTGTTTTAAGCTTTCTGTAAGAAAAAGGTAACAGCTAGAAGGGACACAGATCTTTAGATGGTTACCCAATCATAATATTTAGCACTTCTGTACTATGTTAGCTCTTCAGAATCACTGTACAAACATTAAACAAACTTAATCTAAAGCCTTCAGCTTTTGAATGACTAGGAGTTGACAAAACAAACCTATTCCCTGTTGTGTTCTCTTTCCCCCTGAACAAAAAGACTTCACTGAAAATCAGCATCTTAAAAGAACCATTAAGGATCGTTCAAAAGAACAGTCCAACCAAGGCTACTGCAGTGACACCCTTGTTACATCAGATCTGGTATTTGTTTAAGGCTGGTGTTCCTATTTCATTTGCATGTGTAAATCAAGCAGACCTTGCTTATTTTTTTTTTCCTTAAAGTGCCCAGAGTTTAGGGGAGGAAAGTGAATGAGATTCTGCTTATACCAGATGTGAAAAAGCAGAAGGGATCGAAATCTAGTCTTGTGCAAAAATCTGTTCTCCCTGAAGTCAATACAGCTACACAGGTGTAACGGTCAGCAGGAACTGGCCTGTGTTCTCATTCCCTTCTCGAATCACATCCCATGCTTACCCAACAATTTCCACATGGAGAAGAAGTTAGTTTGAGTTGGGGCAGACAAATGAGGACTAACTTCAGATTTAGCTTTAAGTTTTTGGAATGAAACTCAAAAGATATCAAATGTGAGCTACTTTTATGATGGATTGAACGGCTAGAGAACCAGCAAATGGACAGAACCTGCCTTTAGCCTATTCAGCCAGTCTTTCTATCATAGCCTGCTAAGAAGTGGATTTCAAATCCTTGAGGGAAAGGGGAGGGAGGGAGAAACCTACAACATTGTGTGTTGAGCTTCCTCCAGTGCTTGTGCAACCCCTTAAAAGTACAAAGATGCGTTGGCCTGGGGAACTGGGCTGAGAACAAGGAAAGAACTTGGTGGCCCGTGCATCCCAGCACAGAAAAACACATCAAAGGAAAAAATTGGATTTCTTTGATTTTTAGTACAGTTCAACGCAGTATTGAACACAGCACATCACACAGCTGAAGCCTCTTGATGGAAGCTTCTGTAAAAGTTAAAGGACTGGTATCCAGAATGGGATGTTTTGTTTTTCCTACAAACGTGTGGGAATTCGTTCCGTATACACGGGCGGGGCAATCGTTCTGGCTGGAGCTGGTTAGAGTGTGTGCAGGTTCTGTGCATGCTTCCCATCCCACGGCTCTGGTACTGCCTCTTCCCGCCGCCCCCACCACAGGGCACTCACCAGTTGTCCAGAAACGGGACCCAGCACACATAGAAGATGATGATGATGGGCGCTAAGACCCAGGAGGCAGCATCCTGGAGCTGCCTGCCAGCCTCAGCCCAGGAGAGGGACAGAGGGAGCCTCTTCCCTCCCTGGCAGCTAAGCAGAGCTCCAGAGAAATCGGGGGTGGGGGGCATAGTGGGGGGACAAAGCCTGCTCAAACTACACCCATGGCTGGCACGGGTTCCCGTAGTAACCAGATTTTTAGTGTCCGGTCACCAGTGTTAACCGGATCCCTGGCAGTGTGTTCCTGCAGCGCGGGCGACGCAGATGGGAGGGAGCGGAGCGGAAGCAGCTGGCTGCCGGCTGGGCTCCTTCCAAGTCTCAGGGGGCTGCTTTGCCTTTCCTGCTGGTGGGAGTGCTCCAGCAGGGCTGCGTGAGCAAGCTCGCTTCCCCTCACCCGGCCCCGGCCGTGCCCCATTCCTGACCAGTAGGGCCTAAAAATAGGAGGGCCTAAGGCTATAGCCTTATTAGCCTAATGATTAATCCAGCCCTGAGTATCCGGTGTGGGGTAAATATTTGAACTCCGTCCCCCTGACTCCCACATGCTGGTCAGACACAAGGAGACCCCATGAAATTTTCTCCCATTTTTAGAAGCCAAACTTCCAACCAGCTTCTTGAACCCTTTGGGCAAAGGTCAGATGCTTCCACTTCCCCGGCGGGGTGGAGAGCACAGCCCCAGATTCCTCCTCCTAGCAGGTTAAAATGCCACCCCAGCAGGTGAAATGGGGCCCCCTGATCACTCCTTTGGAAAGGCAGGCAGGGATGGGGGGGGGGGGGCGTGTGTGTTTATTTTATAATAAGTCCCCCAGCAGCAATTCCATCTCTGCGTGGCAAGCGTGGCATTCTATGATCTGAGTGTGCAAGCCACATTCCCCTGCGTGTCAGCTCAGGCTCCTGCTCCCAGGAACAAAGCAAGGGCTACCAGTGGAGAGATTCTGGTCCCTCCATGTGTCTGGCAGATACTAATCCCAGCTCTAAGTGGGGACAGTAATAATTTTGTTTTACTGGCCAGGATTGCTAAGCATCCCATAAATCCAGCAGCTGCAGAGGTCATCCTTCAGTGACATCGCATGTGGCTGCCTCTCTTGTAATTTCATCTCTAAATGGAAAATATGATCATTTCATGTTGGAGGCCAGAGCTTCCTGCCTGCTGTTAAACCAGCACATCAATAACGTGTCAGAACTGGAGAGCACGTTCCGGGGCCTGGAGCTGGATTCAAGGGGAGGGGGTCTAGGGTTGCTCCCCTGAGGAAGATGTCTGTGCATTGAAGGAGCAGCTGGAGCAGACTGTCTTTGCTGGATCCCAAAAAACCCAAGAATACAGCAGTCCAGTCAATCTCCCTCGAAGACATCAGGAAGAGGACCTATTGTTCCACACCTCTCCAGAAGTACAAAGGCATGTCCCAGGGCCTGCCTCCTGTTTATCTTTGTAGTGACCCAATGGCTTCAGCTTAGTTTTGTTTTCAGTTCTTGATTTCTTGATTCAAAGACAGACATGGTGAAATTCCCATGTGGTGTGAACCCACGAGACCAGGAAACACCAAAAGCATTAGCTGAGCCAGGGGAGAACAAAAACGGCCAAGGAGCATGCAGGTCCAGGCCTGGAACAGAGAATCAGAACAATGAATGGCACTAACACAGAATGGAAAATCAACAGGTGGAAAAGTGAGACATCCAACGGCAGATTTCAGTGACCATCTGTCTTAGATACGTATGGCCCCGATGCTATAGTATGTGAGCACCTCCCTTTTTCTTTCCCACATCTGAGCTTAATTCATCTAAAAACAGAAAGTGAGTTTCTAGCCCTTATAATTGCAGAGAAAAGCTATTGCATTAGGGGTCACATTACATCAATACACCTCAACTTTTTCTATCCAATCTCCTGTCCTGCAAACCCTTACAACCCTCATTAACTAGATGGTTGGGTCTCAGCTGGCTCGCTCCTCTTGGGAAGTTCCCCCAGATCTTGGTCTCTGGAGAGCACTTGGCCAGGAATTTGCACAGATGGCTGGATTCACTATTCTAGTGGCTCGCTGCTGACATAAAAGACATTAACTGCATGCCATTATAACCAGTGCTAAGTGGGCAGTTTATGGTCAAACATCATAAACATTAGACTCTCTGCTAGTGCGAGGTGTTTCAAAGTATCTATCTCCTAAATAATGGTAGCACCTAGGAACTCCAGTCAAGGTGCAGGTCCCCAGCAGGATAGGTGCTGTACAGACTGACAAGGACAGCCCTACCCCAGAGAACTCACACTCAGACAGGACACAGCAGGTGGAGGAAATGGGAGTGGGGGACAGGTTGAGGTACCCAAATAAAGCAGAGTTTAGCAGGAGAATGGAAATCTCAGCTGGCCACTTGGCTGACCAAGGCCAGGTGGGGGTGGTTGGGGGCAGCGTAGCAGAGTTAGGGTCTAAGGAGGGAATTAAGGTGTCAGGTTTATGGATGTCAATGGAGAGTTCTCCCCATGCGGGAAAAAGCACAGAAGGGCTTGATAGAGAAGTGGGCAGAATCATAGAGTTTAAGGCCAGAAGGGCCCACCAGATCATCTACTCTGACCTCCTGCACATCACAGGCCACAGGCAGGCGATCAAGACTGGCATCCTTGGCAGAGTGAAAACCTGGCAGCTGGAGGGGAGTTAAAAGGCCACCAAACATGCTGGAAGTGCACTGGCCCACAGGCCACTCAGCCAACACCTCACACCCACTGTACAGCCAACATCAATGTATCTTCTGGGCCAACACAGAGCCCCCGAGAGCCTCTGCGTTGTGCTTAAACTCAGCTTGTCCTGCCTCCCGAGCGAGGTGTTCTGAGTCGCCAGGACTCAGCTTTCCTACCTGTTCAGCAAGGGAACAGGTTCCCCAAAGAACTGAATGCCAGCCGCCAATCCCTGCAGACTGACAGCACTACACCAAAGGGAATAAACAACAGAAAGTTAAATGACAAGACCCAGCAGCAGGATGAATGGCTAAACTCAATGAAAGAACAGCATGAGCTCAATGAAATCATTGCCCATATGTACAGAGAGAACTGATGCCCTAAATAAGTGGATTCATTACAGTGCCTGGTTTTGTTTGGAGCTGTTTACTCTGTATCATATAAAAGCTACGGTATGGATCCTGCCATGCAGTCTGCTAGCAGAGACCCCAGCACCCATATAAAGTCCTACTGAAGTGAACCTGGACACCCCAGATGCATAAGGGAGCCTGTATTGGTGGATCCCATTGCAGGATCAGGGCCTAAGACTCATTCCTCCTTTTTTTAATAGTACTTTGCTTTGTACTTTTTCCCATGTATAATGAAATCTTAGGTTGATGCCAGCTGTACAGAAGACTATGCTACTCGATCACTCAAATAACTTGCCCACAGTAATCTTTTCTTCTCTGAAAAATTCCCTTGATTGTGCTATATGTGAAGAAGTTGCATGAAGAAAAAAATATTGGTGAGTTTTGTTTTAGAATCATAGAATGTCAGGGTTGGAAGGGACCTCATCTAGTCCAACCACCTGCTCAAAGCAGGAACAATTTGGCCATAAATAACAGGGTGGAGCTTTCCAAAGCAGTCTAGGCAATTTAGAAACATAGTCCACAGAAATGGATGGGAGGTATGTCTCTTTAGTACTCAGGGTGGGCCTTACTGGAAATCCTGGGAGGTGGGCAGGTGCAAGCCCACCCCCATCTAAAGGTCCCTCCCCCAGCCTGGAGAGAGGGACCACTGGACCCGGGAACCAACTGAATACCGGAGACAACTAATGAATAACAGAGTCGGGGTGAAGGTCACAGATTCAAAACTAGGGATCCAGAGGGGGATACCGAGCAGAGAACCCCAGACAGTGCCCACTGCTCCTCAAGGCTGTCAGGTGGTATGTGTCTACACTCACTAGACTGCTTCAACATTGTAACCAACACTTTTAAATTCCAGGGATGTCTCAGAGGAGAACCTCAAGAGACCTTGCCAATATCTCCTACTTATTCTAATTCCTACATCTACATATCTTCTGACCCAAATCAACTAGGTCTCCATTTTGCAGCCTGCTTCCAATTTATGGAAGAAATTCTGCCATACATTTCAGCTGATTAATATAAAAATATTAGTCTGCCTGCTGCTAGCAAGAGGAAGATGCTGGGTAAGTGTGAGGGGAAGTCGATAGCTGGGAAGTATCAGTGGAGAGTGATGGCTTCTGTCTTATGCAGTGAAGTGATGTGTAGTACCACAAACTACTAACCATCACCAGGCTTTCACCCTTCACAGTTATCCGCGTCACACGAGCCATTGTCAGTATCATGGCATATTGGGAGGACTCTGTCCTGAGCTACATAAACACACACACACACACACACACACACAGAGTCAGTAGGAGTGCACCCGTGTGTATGTATTCAGGAGAGTAGAATATAACCCTCACAACAAAGCAATGGCTCCAGGCCTGCGAGCATTTATGCATGTGAACAAAATGGGACTGCATCAATTCAGCACAGGCATAAGTGCTTGCAGGATCAAGGCCTCAGTGTGTGCATGACTCTACCTAGCCTTCCCCACATGCCCCTAGCACGAGAGAGTGCAGTGCTGGGACGAGATCATCTCACGCACTAATAGCTAGTTGAGGTGATGCTGACAGCAGAGGGAAGCACTCTGAAGCGTTCGCAGCCGTGGTGCCGTCTCCTTTGGTTGAAGGTTCACACCCACAACTGGCCAATCCAGCCCATAGTTTAGGAGTGCTCTTGGATTCCTCGCAGAAGCTGGGTGCTCCCATTGCAGCGCCCACAAGTAATGCTCTCCTGTCATCCCCACTTGGGTAGGAGACTCCATCCCGTCCTGGGGATGACGACCTGGACTCAGCTATGCACACCCCGTCACCTCTTGTCTGGACTACAGCACAGCGATGTGCCTGGATGTAAAGCCATCTGCCCACAGGAGACGTCAGCCAATGCAGATAGAGAGAATGAACCACACATGACAGACAGGGTGAAAAGTCTGGTGGTAGAACCCACACAGAAAACAACAGAACAAGACTGAAAATGATCTGGGAAAAACCACGAGGGGCTGATCACCGATTTCTTTGGATGGCCCCTGAGTGAGATGTTTAGCTCACCTGCTGCTGGTGGGTCTTGCAGCAGAATATACAGGTCCCATAACTACTGAAAAAAATATGTGTCACTTTTAGCAGGGAAACCATTTCCCAGCACAGCCTCCTCTTAGATAAGCTGCATAAAAATATACCTGCCACCGTTGGGTTCTTATCTATGTTTTCAAAGCCCTATGCCAATTCATCATTTATAAATGGCTTGTAATTATAACAAAAAGAACCGTTTTCTACCAGCAGGCAAACTGATATTTTTTACTCTCTTTTGTAAAGTTAAAACTACTCTTTGTTTACGTGTCTCCTCTCCTAGCCATCTCCAGCATGAGCAGTAACAAGCAAAGCGAGGGGCGGACCTGTCAGCCATGCTCTGCAGCTGTGCCTATTTGGGCTTCACTATTAATTCCATCCATACAGACAGTACTCTGGAATTGGATAGAGAGTGTATTCAGAACTGATTGGTAGCAGGAGAACTAGCCACCCGTCACTTGCCTACAAACACAGGGCAGGGCTTTGTTACAAAGCTGCCTCCCACCCGACCCCACTTCCAAAGATTCACCGGACAGCTCACAGTGACTTAGCCCCTGATGCTCACTCAGATCCAAGCCCACTGAACCCTACACCCATTGAAGTCAGTGCGATTCTGCACAGGCAGGAGGTGCTCTCTGCATGGATCTGACTGCAGGACTGGGGCCTTCATATCATCGTGGTTGTTCCTACGAACAGGCATGGGTTAACCCATGGGTTCGATGATTTAACTGGGAATTGGTCCTGCTTCGAGCAGGGGGTTGGACTAGATGACCTTCTGGGGTCCCTTCCAACCCTTATATTCTATGATTCTATGAACCCGACTGAAGGCTTTTTACTACATCAGTTAACTATTGATCTCAGCTACACTGCAGCTGTGATTCAGTGTCCTTCAAACAACACTGCATTTGTCTTAGCTCCCTGGTTGTCCCCACTTACTTTGCCAACTGACGTCCTTTGACTCTCTATCCTCAGGAACTCACTGCTTTCCCTGACCCTAAACCAATTAAATTTGGTTTTGTACCCTGTAGCATGTCTTCATTCTCATTTGGAACAATTATTTAACAGCAAGGGAGTTGGTATGTTTTTCACCCTGGCTGGAGACAGCTCCATTTAATAATTAACATAATGTAACTTTACTTAAGAGGACAGTCCCTTTCAGCTTCCAGTGGCTGGGCTGCAGAAACTTCAAAACAATTCTCTGAGTATTAAGAAACAAAACTAACAAAATTCTCAGCCAGCAGGACAGATTCCCCCATTTCCCTCTCCAAAACACAAAGCGCTTGTTTCTCTGGAGAATGTTTGTTTGTGTTCCTTAGTGATAGCTATCAATAAAGTTACTATGGAACCAACTTCAGATAGCTTAAGGAGCTAACCAAATGACAACTACAAGGAAATGGGCAACACCTGCTCTGTTTAGGGCTAAGCACCATGGGTAAAGTTATCGAGAACGTTGACGATAGAAGCCTGAGTCTCCTTGACTTTCCTGGCGTTCTTGGAATTTTGGGGCGGGAGGGATCAGTAGAGTTGATTGCTGCAAAAATGGAAGGAGAACAACAACACAAGCAGGAAAGGTTTGCTAGCAGCCACAATGTATCCGTTCTTTCATGGGCTCATTCCAAGGCCAGGCTGGCAAGTGTATTTACTTGGCTTTTTTGTTTTTAGAAGACACTGGCACAGCATGGGAGATCCAATTGTCACTCCAGACCAGCAGCTGCATTGAGATGATCATGTGGGAGCTGTGGTCAAAAAGGTATATACTCACCTCTGCCTACCCAGAAGAGTTCAGCATTATCTTTTGGATATCTTTGCTACCCTCATCCGTGCCTTTGTCACTGAAAGGTTGGACTGTCGCAATATGCTCCACATGGGTCTATAGATTAAAGCAGTTCAGAAACTGGAACTGGTACAGAAGACAGTCACTTGCTTCTTAAACAGGGCATCTTCAAGACAGCATCTATCTGCCTAAGGAATTTCTATGGACCACCATTACTATACAGTCAGAGCTCCTCACAGCCGTGAATGTGTTTATCTGAACGCCTGGGTGATGCAGGGCATTGCTGTTATCCCATTTCACAGGTAGGAATGGAGGCACAGAGAGACTAAGGGGCTGTCTACACAGCAACTAGACACCCACAGCTGGCCCGTGCCGGCCGACTCAGGCTAGCAGGACGCGGGCTGTGAGGCTGTTTCATTGCAGTGTACGCAGGCTGACTCAGGCTGGAGCCCGAGATATGGGACCCTCCCGCCACGTGGGGTCCTAGAGCCCAAGCACCAGTCTGAGAAGTCAGAAGTCTACACAGCAATGAAACAGCCCCGCAGCCTCAGCCCCGCGAGCCTGAGTCAGCTGGCCGGGGCCAGCTGCAGGTGTCCAGTTGCCACGTAGACAGACCCTCGGTGACTTTCCCAAGGTTGCACAGGAAGCCTGTGTGGAGCAGAGAATGAACTGAAAACTCACAAGTCCTGGACTACTGCCCTAGCCACTGGACCAGCGTCTGTCTCCAGCACCCTAAAGTACCTAGGCCACCAGGGCTACATAAGCCAGGTCTAAGCAGGGTCTTGTGCCCTAGCCAGTGAGATATGGGTCTTTTGTGTTCGGTGTTCTCCCTTGCAGCAGCCAGTACATTTATCCAGGCATTTATTTATATGATGCTCAGCTGAGGCTTCTCAGGAAGGCAAACGATCCACAATGCACATAACCAGTTGTGCTGCGCAGTACATGAAGGAGAAAATCCCTCTTAACTCCTATGGCAACCAGCTTTCAGCCTGGAGGGCAAGAGTTGATTACCCTTATTATCTTAGCCTGTGTGACTACACATGGAATGATCTCACCCTTTATAAAACCCAGCCCCAGCATCTGACTTGATGCCCTCCTCCTGCTCAGCTGTGACGGAGCACTCCACGGAGCTGCTTCCAGGAAAGAACAGCTCTCTGTTTGGAGTGAGACAAGTCATAGTCTGAGGCAGGAAGGGCCCCCTCAAAGCCTGACCTCCTGTGTATCCAAGGCTACCCAACGTCCATGCTGTTTAGCACACTGCTGTAGAATAATACAGGGGACATCTGTACACAAGTTGTTTTTTCAGGTGAAGTCATTACATGGTACATTTGGTTTCAGAGTAGCAGCCGTGTTAGTCTGTATTCGCAAAAAGAAAAGGAGTACTTGTGGCACCTTAGAGACTAACCAATTTATTTGAGCATAAGCTTTCGTGAGCTACAGCTCACTTCATCAGATGCATGTAGCTCAAGAAAGCTTACACTCAAATAAGATGGTATATTTGGGTAAATACATTTAGAGCGGTTATACGTCAGCAAAGGGAAAGTGACCAAAATGAAAGGCCAGGGACTGATGAAATGGGATGCTAGGGAGGGTAAGTGGTGAAATACGGTGGCATCTAATTTGCAGGTCTCCCATCAATTCCCACCACTTTCTAAAGATAATGATGAAGCCAGCTGTGTCCCAGTGCAGCCTGAGGAACCGAGTATCTTCTGAGTCATTGAATATTAACACAAACCAATGGCTCTGCTGACTTCACTTTAAGGTTATGAGCAATATGGAGGCCTTGAGCAGAACTCAGAAATTAATCATTTCCAGTGTTCTATTTTATATAGGTTTTTATACCATGCTCATCATCATTGTATTATCCGAGCACCTTCCAGTAGTCGATTAAGCAACGTGACTACACATCCGTCATGTGTTGTTTGTGCTCTCATCCCCCGCAGAGAGAGAAGTGCTTGGAGCGGAGTGTCTTGTTTGGGTAGGGTTCTTTTGTTTGTTGGGTTAAATATCCCTGTTGCTATGTGTGTATATTAGATAAGGCAAGGTCAGAGAAATGCACCTTGCACTTGGAAAGAAAAGTGGCAAGGTCTGCCATGGCTGCTCAGTGCAGTTTCGGACCACCCCCAAAGAAGGTTCTGTCTCCTGCACAGAGAGGAGTGGTCTTTGTCCCAGCGCTTTAAACAGGTTTTTAGGTATCCTGGGCCCAGGTCATGGAGCGCTTTGAAGAGAAGGATTGAGATTTTGAACTTGATTCAAAATTCTGTGGGAGGCCAATGTAGAGAGTGGAGGGCAAGTACGATGTGTTCACAGTAACCTGTGTTGCTGAGGAGAGGCACTGCAGTGTTTTGTACAAGTCAATTTCCTAAGTGCTGCAGGTTTCATGTCCAGGTATACGGAATTGCTGTAGTCCGGCTGAGAGGTGACAAAGGCTTGAATAACTGAGGCCGGGTCTTTGTCTGTCAGGATGGGATGGATTCTCCGAGCCAAGCGGGGTTGGTAGGAAGCATTATTCATGCCCATTGTGATGTAAGACCTCACTGTTAGTGGGAAATCGCCTAGACCAGTGCTTCTCAAGCTATCTGATGGGGGGGGGACCGGCAATTTTTTTCCCCATCGTGCGCGCAGACCGGCAGCCGATGGCTCACAGACTGGCAGCCGATGGACCACCACTTTGAGTAGCACTAGCCTAGACTATGGACTGAGCTGACTGATTGTGGTTGTGAACCTTCAACCAATGGAGGCTGTGAATGCGTTGAAATACTTTCCTTTGCCCAGCAGCATCACCTCTGTCTTGCTGAGTTTCAGCTTCAGCCAGACGTTCTTCATCCATGAGCTGATTGCATTGAAGCCCTGGGCCATATTGGTGGTAGTGATGTGGTCATATGTGGTGAAGGAGAGGTAAAGCTGTGTATCATCTGCATACTGCTGGTACCTGAATCCAGGTCCTCTGACCAGCTCACCGAGCGTTTGCATGTAGATGTTGAAAACGACCAGAGACAGAACTGATCCTTGTGGAACCCCACAACTGAGAAGTTCTAATGGAGGAGGTGCAGGTTCCCAATTACCCACTGGGTAGATCTCTCCAGGAAGGACTCAAACTATTTTAGCGCATTACCTTGGATCCCTGCCCCCTCTCTCAGGTGAGACAGCCGAATTTCATGGTCAGTGGTGTCCAACGCTGCAGAGAGAGCCAGCAGGATAAGAATGGATGTCTGTCCTCTATCCATTGACAAGAGGAAATCATCCTTTGGTGTCACTAAAGCTATTTTAGTTTCTTTTCCTGGCCTAAATCCAGAATGTGCCAGGTCTAGGATGTTGGCTCAGTTAGATGAGTTTGTAGTCAGCCTTTGGCTAGCTTCTCTGTGAGCTTGCACAGAAAGGGGAGGGTTTGACACTAACTTAGTTGGGCAGGACTGACGCATCCAGGGTGTGTTTCTTCAAAGTGTTGGTCGGGACTATTGTGTGTTTCAAGGGGGAAGGGAAGATCCCTTCTCTGTATGAGGCGTCGGCTAGTTGGATCAGAAGTGGCACCCGTTGTTCATTACTCTCTGTCATAAGCCAGGAAGGGCCTGGGCTGGATTCACAAGTCTTGGATCCAGACTCCTCTAGAGCGTACTGAACTCTGGGAATGCAGATGGGCTGTTGGTTGGCGGGTGGAGGCAGACCATACCCAGGCTCTCAGATGTGCGTGACCTTTTCAGGGAAGCAGTTCTTTGCAGTGCCTGATGCTCAGCTCTGGGGCAGGTTGCAGGATTGCTGACGTGATTTACCGGGCAGCTCCTTAAGGTGGGATTTGGCAGCCCCATTGGAAGCTGATAGGAAGGTGCTCTTGGCCTGTACAAGAGCCTCAGCCCGGGCTTGGAGGAATTGTTATGTTTCATTCTTTCTCAATCAGCCTTCGTTTTCTGCCATCCGCGCTCAAGTTTCCACCCCTCGCTCTTCATCCGGCACAGGCTGTCAGCAAACCCAGGAGATCTTGCTGGTTTTAATAGGTGGGTCACTTTGAGAACAAAGTGGTCTTGTGGTTAAAGTTGTGAGCGAATGAGATTGAGACCTTGATTCCAAATGTCCTGTGCAATCTTGGCCAAGACTAGAGTGGAGGGAGTGACTGATGTTTTCGGTTCAGGGGAGGAACTGAAAAATCTGGGGGGAGGGGAGAGAAAGTTTCCTTTTGAACGAAAACTGAATTTTTTCTCAATGAACCCCCTCCTCCCCAAATGTTAATTCAAAACAAAATGCCAGTTCACATGGACTTTTTTTCCATTTTCTTTAGAAAATATCAATTTTTTCAGAGGAAACTAACTGAACGTATTGAACTAGATGCCTAAATACAATGGGAGTTAGGCACCTGCATACTTTTGAGAGCTGGGCCCTGAATTCCTAAATCAACTTTTTAAAATGGGATGTAGGCCTCTAAGCCACTTAGGTGTTTTTGAAAATTGGCTCCTGGATCTGAATACTCTCAAATGTTGAAGAAGTTCAGACCCTACGGTGAACTTTACAAGTCCAGAGTCAACTGTTACTAGTGGCGTTCCATGTTACCTGAAGGGTCACCAGCCATCCGTGCAAAGTAGGCCTAAAATGATGCCCACCTTCTTTATTTTCCAACCTGGGCGTTTGCATTCTTCCTGCAATCTTTTTTGTCTGCTCCCATTTTGCAAGTAGGCAGGGTATCAAAATCAGCTAGATTCCTATTCCAATGCTGAGTGGTTTTTCTAAGGCACCTATTCTAATTGCCATACCATAATTATAGATGGCTCCGCGTGCAGTTTAATGGCTATTCCCTCACAGCCTCCCCTGGTCCCAGAGTGCTTATACATATGTTGTTGTTTGGGGGAGCAGGGGATAGTTTGGGGTGTTTTCTTTTTGCTTCCTGCTTTTTATTTCCTTCTTGACATGTACTTGGAGCCACTGCCAGGCGCTGCAGTGGTTGGTTGCTCCTAGGAAGACGCCAAAGGACAGAGTGGGAATGTGGAGAGGAAGGCAAGTGTTTAGAAGAAGGACCGCCAAGTTATAAATTTTAGCCCAGTGGTTAGAGCACTTGCCTGGGATGCCGGAGACCCAGGGTCAATTCTCTCTCTCTCTTGCCTAGTGACTATTTAACTATCCACAGTGGAACAGTCATAGAATCATAGAATCATAGAATATCAGGGTTGGAAGGGACCCCAGAAGGTCATCTAGTCCAACCCCCTGCTCGAAGCAGGACCAATTCCCAGTTAAATCATCCCAGCCAGGGCTTTGTCAAGCCTGACCTTAAAAACCTCTAAGGAAGGAGATTCTACCACCTCCCTAGGTAACGCATTCCAGTGTTTCACCACCCTCCTAGTGAAAAAGTTTTTCCTAATATCCAATCTAAACCTCCCCCAGTCATAGGGCTGGAGAGAGAATGGCGCTGTAGCCTGGTGGTTTGGGCACCCACGAGGAAGGCAGGAGACCCCAGGTCCAGTCCACCTGCTCCAATCACTCTTTCTGTATTTCTCCACAGTAGAACAGCTTCAACAGGAGAGACCGGGGGAGCCCCCAGCAGCACATCCCATAGCCCAGTGCTTAGCACGCTCTGCTAAGAGGTGGGAGACGCTGTTCAAACCCTTTCTCCCTCTATAGCAGAGAGGGAGGAATTGAGTCTGGGTCTCCCACATCCCAGTTAAGCACTCTGACCACCAGGCTGAAAGTCATAAGGTGGCATCTCCTCCTCCTGCGCCTGTTTTGTCTGGAGCGAGGCAGACGCCTGACTCATCCCCACAGGAAATGCCTTAGGTGCCCGAGCCACCAGACTCCAGGCGGCTGGGGCCTGCTCACAGGTCGCTAGCAGAGATCAGCACCTCCCTGCAGCCCGGACTCAGGCACCGATCTCCCTGGCAGGGGCGGGGCTTAGCACACATCCCTCCCATCGGCATCTCCCATTGGCTAGTTTACATGGCTCAGCATTGTGCCAGCTGTGTCTGAATGAGCTCTCCCCTGACAGCTAGCTGGGAGGGGGAGAGACTTCAGGAGCAAACTGTATTTACATGAACTCACCTACTCTGCCTAGATAGAGCGGTCTTGCTCAAAGTGATCAACTTTGGCTGGTGTTGGGTTACAAATCACTTTAGTAATGAATGCAGGGGTAGGGAAATGTTATCAGTGTTGTTGTCTTTATTATATGAGTAAAGGGAGCAGAACTGTGCTTAACCTGTCCTGACTGAGGCAGTCACCCTCAGCTGAAAGGAACTCGCTAAGCCAGGAGCTCAAATGCCAGATCCCTGTGAAAGTAAGAGGGGGTGGGGAGATGTGGGCTCTGCCTAAGGGTTCCTGGTCTGGTTTAACCTGTTCCTCCCCGCTGTTCAAAGATAGAGCTAAATAGGCTCCATAAATTAGCTAACCTCTGAACCCTGGGGCCTCACTGGACACCGACAACCACTGTGAGTGGGGTGGGGTGGGGTGAGGGAGCAGAGGGGCACAGAAAAGGAACTTTTGATTGTAGAACTCAAGAACATGAGGCGGAAGGCTCTGCCCCATGCTCTCTGGGGTGGATGTCTGGCTCACAGGTTTTTATTATGAATCCTACTTGTGGCATTTTCCCTAATTTAATGTCGGGTGACTTCCCTTCTTTCATTAAAAGTCTCTTTCCTACACTCAGACTCTGAGCTTGCGAGTGGGGAAGTATTACCTCCTAGAGGCACCTTGGGGTGGTGTGTAATTTCCCCAGGTTACTGGGTGGGGGCTCAAGCCGGTTTTGTGTTGTATTATTGAAGAGGAACCCCGAGATACTGAACCTGGCCCTGGCTGCTGCCGACCGCACCTGGCAGAAGGGTTACAATTGCAACACTGAAGTCCCACCCTTTGTCTCTGTGCCTCAATTCCCCATCTTTGCAATGGGGATAACAGCAGCCCTGCCTTGCAAAGGGGCGGTGTGAGGACAAGCACACTAAAGATGAGAAGCGCTCAGATGCTGTGGTCATGAGGCCAGATAAGCACCTCAGATAGATGATTTTGTCTTCCAGCTAGAAGGCTTCACCCATGGAAAAATTCCAGTGACCTTCCAAGGAAAAGTCCCGGTTTGCCCAATGTCTGCAATGAATATAGATCATCATCTCTTTGGCTTTGGGTTTATGGCTGCTCACACTGGCCATCTGGGCTGCCTGGTTCATTTTGCAGCACATATTGTTCTTCATTTCTGAGGGCTGGAATCTCTCGTAGCCACTCACAAGAAAAGAACCATCGAGGAGTGCAAGAGGATAGTGCTACCAGCACATGTCCAGGTGGCCACAATGGCGCAGGAGCGGGCAAGGCAATGTTTATTCAAGCATCCATTTGGAGGGATGATAAAGATACATTTGAAACAAATGATTTGGGGGAGGGGTGAAGGGAAAGGAGTGGGAAAGGAAGAGGCAAAGGTGTCTGATCTGAGTGTAAGGGGCTGTCAAACTGGATTGTGCAGAAGGGTGTGTAGTGATAATAAATTCCTATACGAGAGTTCCCGCAGCCCAGCTGGAAAACTTTACATGTGTTGCTAATAGAAAAGTAAAAATTAGACCATGGCCCCCAATTAGCAATACCAAACCGAAGTGCCTTTCCTTATGTATCTATATATGACATGCACCTGTGTTTAGAAATAGCCACGTTGTTGGACTTCCACAAAATAAAGAACAGTTACCGCTAGATATTTATATGAACATGCGGGTAGACAGATTCTAAGGAGCACACGGTGTGTAACTCCATTCATTGGTGTGTGTATACACCAGGGCTCAGAATACTATGGGGAATCTTCTTCTACCCTGGGTTTTTATCATAATATTAATTAATGTTAGGAGGGCAGTTAAATTCTTCATATAAAAGAGAAATGCAAAAGGATTATTAATAATTCCCAGTGAGTTGAATATGATGATGATGATTATTGTTGTCTCACTGATTATGTGAACAGGCTATGGTATAAGGAACTGTGATGATACTAGACTTAGATTTCAAATGTGCACACATGATCCCGCCATACGGTGCGATTTGTTTGCAAGGGCTGCTTTTTCTCCAGATTATGTAACAGTACTAACAGCTTCCCATATGCCATTTCTCTCAAACCCTCTCATCTTCACTGTAAGGGGAATTGCTTGATATGCCATAAATTAACAGTTCGTACTACTGACTGAATCCCTGTTAATCTGAAAGACACACACTGTAGATGCCTGATAGTGAGAGGCAGAGTGTTTTACCTCTAGGTCCCTGGTTCAAATCCAGCTCAGCCCAATTCAGCTAACAGCTTTTAAATTGCACATTTGGATGGTCTCAGCCAGTTTAGTGGAGCCACACCACCAAAAATATGTGCAATAGTTAGCTGCCTCCGCAGAAAAGACTAGGACCAAATGGGCAAGAAAACTCAATTACCCTCCCCCTCCTAGAGTGCTTCTCTCAGGCACATTACGGGTCTGGTCCACTGTCAACTGGAGTCAATGGCAAGAATTCACTGGATTGGCCCCCCAGTGGATTCTATAGCATTACCATTGTCCATCATAGGTAGTGCACTACTGTAAGAACATAAGAACGGCCAGACTGGGTCAGACCAAAAGTCCATCTAGCCCACTATCCTGACTTCCGACAGTGGCCAATGCCAGGGGCCCCAGAGGGAATGAACAGAACAGGTGATCATCAAGTGATTCATATTGTCTTCGCTATATGGCTTAACAGAGGGCTGTAGTCTTCAGTCTACCTCTCTGGTTCCTTTCAACAGAACTTTAATTCACTTTTAATTTAAAATGACACACTGCTGATTTCACATCTCCTCCACTGCATCAGATCAGACAGATAATGATTCATCTAAACCCTGTCTACAAGTCAAGAACAGCCTCTGTTCATTTAGACCTTTCATTAAACATGCAAAGCTGGGGAAATTACCTCCGTTTGCTTTCTCCAAACTGTCAGAATCACCACCTGTCTAGACTAATCCTCAGGCAATCTCCACATGAGAAAAAGGAAATATTGTTGAGTTAAATCTGATCAGGGCAATGACAACCAAGTTCAGTCTCTGGGAAGCTGTTATTTCTTCACAGCCAGGATCTTTTAGTTTAATGACTGACAGGCAAAAGCTGTTTTTCTGTTTGATATGCAAAGGAATGTTTAGTTAGTATCCAAAAATCCAAAGGCAGGGACTGGTGGCTCGTAGATTCCCTGTCAGAATCACTGACATTTCCGACTTCAAGTATATTTGCTCCTCAGCTGAGATTTCCAAAGTCCAGTTTCCAGATCCCCAGGCTGCAGTCACCTCCATGGGGAGAGAGAGTGAGTGGGTCTGAAACTGAGCTGGGCCAGCCAGACCCCCTGATTTGCATGAGCCCCCTTCAGAAGCTCAGTGGATCCAGACCAAAGTGCAGGTGCAGAGCTCTTCTGTGACAATCCGACCCACGGGAGGACTGCTCAGGTGGGAGTCAGGGCTAAGGCGTAGATCCTCAAAGGCATCAAGTACCAAAATACCTTTGAGGATCCAGCCTAAGGCCCCCTGAGTTCAGGGTTCATCCCTTGCACTCTGCCACTGCCGAAAATGTTAAAAATCAAATGTATTCTTCACCATTTCTGTGCTTTGTTTTGCATGTCAGACAATGGAGCTAGATTGCTCTGCAGAGTCAATCCCGTACCCCCTGCAGTGGTGTCTGAGATCAGCAGTTCAGGGCAATGCTTAATTTATATAGATTTGCATGCCCTTAAATATATGGAAACCACTCTGTTCATAGGAGGCTTGTAAGCCCACCCCCTTCTTTTTTACAACACAAAGAGAAACATCCTTAGCTGCTGTTCATCAATGTAGCTCTGCTGAAGTTAATGAACTAAGCCGATTTACACCATTTGAGGATTGGGCCCACCATCTACATGGTTACTCCTTAAGCCATTGAAAGAGAAAGATTTTGGAAGACTGTAGCACAGATGGATGCCCTGATCGTCGGAGCCCTGGGCGCCTGGGACCCCTGCAACGAGCGTGTGCTGTGGACCTGCGGGCTCGGTCGATGCTACGCACTGCTCATGCGGTACCTCATGGTCTCGGACATCATCCGATGGTCCAGGGACATCTACATCGAACACATCACCGGCCACCAACAGCACCAGGAGGCGTGAGCCAGAACGACATCGTGCATCAACTATGAGAAAGGGACAGAGAGACTTTTTCCGTTGGACCATATGAACTGGACCCATAAACTCACTGAACATTAAATCTCACCAATGAGGGTAAATCCATCCTCATCATTGTATCCACTCATTATACTCCACACCTGAACATAGCCATTAAATGAACAACATACCCCCATATCGCAATGTCTGTACTTCGACCCATTAACCTTTTACCCCCAATTGGAGATATTGCAGATTATGTATTCCTTACGCCATCCGAGCCTAAACCGAACTTTGCACCCCTTGATAATCTGTACCTTATTCCCTGGTAACCAGAAATTCTACGCTTAAACTCTGTACCATTTTTTTTTATTTTAACATCATCTTAATAAAATTATTACACTCTCGTCGATGCACAAATTGTTCTCTGCACAGTCCCTCCCCACCCCCCACACAAGGAAATGAGCATAGAGAATTTGGAACAGAAGAGTTAAAAGAACTTATTAGCCAAGATGGTCCTGTCCAGACAGCGACAAGACGAAATCAGACTTCCAAGCATACAAAAGGCGCGTACACATCCCTCGGGAAATCAGCCCAATTCAATATCCTTTGAACCCAATTAGTCCTGCTTGATGCAGAGCTGAACGGAGTGTGCTCGGCTTTTTATTTCTTAGCATGCATTCCCTGCACAATTCCCATCACCAGTGGACCGGGGAGAGACTTCGCAGAGCACGGAGCGCCGTCTAAGCTTAGACCGTGCTGGCGGGATGGGGAGGCCACTGCATTCACACAGCAGCAGCCGTGGCAGCGGCATATGTTTGCAAATTCTCCTCTCCAAAGCAATGGAAATGCTGGAGGATGGGAAAGAAAGGAGAAAGTGAGCCCTGGAGGGGATAACGAAAGTAATTAATAGAGTGGCCAGCCCTGGATGCTGCTCATGCGCTGGGGCTAATAAGTGACTCAGCTCTCTTGGGGTCCCTTGGACAGGAAGGGTTTATGAAATCAACGTTCCCTTGTAAGGCGAGCAGGCAGGGCTTCCTAGAGCGCCGTGTTTGTACAGGGCAGGCTGCTGTGTGTCTCTTCGGAGCCCATGCCTGGCCACAGCTAACGCCCAGACAATGCTGCCCTCCCCGCTCGGCTGTGAGCCTTTGAAGCCAGGCCTGAAACCTCACGAGAGCCCCAGGGGAACCCTGAGCCTGGGGTCTAGGGCGGAATTCAGCCCTTTGTCTGGTACCGCTTGGCCTCCCAGCAGGAGTTCAGGCCTCGCCAGCTGCTGTCAGGTGCACAATGGTGTTTAATGCACACAGCATGTTGTCATCATGGAAATGGCTTCAGCTGTTTAACCTAGAGACACTGGACCAGCCCCCCAGCTGGTGTAAATCAGTGTAGGTCTATTGATTTCAATGGGCCAAACGCAGCCATGGTGCAGCCAGGTACCGCTCCACTGCTGTGAACGGAATGGCAGCTACTTACACCAGGCCTGAATCTGGATCCGTGTCACCAACTTGCATCATACAACAAGACCAGTAACTGCATCACTGTCATTCAAATGGCTTTATTGGTCAGAGCTGTCTGCCGGGTTTACTGAGCTGACACTTCCACATTTCTTCTGCCAACTCAGTCTGACATCACCACCCTCTGAAGAAAGCCCTGATTGACACCCGTCAGCTCACACATAGGATAAAACCCCCATAACATTCACCAAATAACCCCCCACCTGTAGGCTAACGCATGGGCCCTGCACAGAGCATAAGTGAGATCAACTGTCAGAAATCCTGCTTCAGTAGGCAGAGGGCTGTGCCAGAGACACACCAGAGCTGAGAAAACCCCCTGGCTACTGCGTGCCCCCAGTGCATTTACTGATGCCCCTAGTCTCTTTCTATGCATTGGGGCTGCTGAACACCCCACGGAGCACACAAGGGTCGTAAACTCCTCGTGTGGGCTCCCTGCATCCTACTAGCCGTGCCCTAGATCACTGAGACCAGACTGCGACGGAGCAGTTTCCTGAACCAACAGCATCAAGGGAGGCAATCTGGGCGCTGCCCCG
The DNA here is from genome assembly GCF_965140235.1 of Caretta caretta. Classification (NCBI taxonomy): domain Eukaryota; kingdom Metazoa; phylum Chordata; order Testudines; family Cheloniidae; genus Caretta; species Caretta caretta. Next base: position 125,781,683 of record NC_134210.1, read on the forward strand.
CTGGGCAAGGAGACTAGGCTGGACGAGCTTCCTGTTTGCCCCTATCCTATTTGCCCCTCTCTGCAGAGTTTGCAGCATGATAGAAGGAAAACCAAAGCACTTGACTATAAAATATCACAATTCCCAGAGGACTGTTTTCATTTCCTGTGTTCAGATCCACCTTCTCCTGCTGCCAGACAGAAACCTCATCCGGGGAGGGGGGGAAAGGTGTCCCAGACAAATTCGTGTTTCCATCCAGAGAGATGCTTTCTGTCCCCGTTTCAGAGAGTCAGCGCTGAGACCGATTTCCATTGTTCAGCAGCACGGTGGGAGCAATGTATGAATGGATATTCCAGACATCAGAGGCTGGCCCTGTGCCCCTACGTCATCCAGCCTGAAACTGGTTACATTTCAATATGCTACTTCTGTATTTTTGACCTTGAAATATAGGGCACTCTGGCACAAAGCTGATCTATGCTGATTCTCTAGAGCCAATCTATACTCTACGTACTGCCAGAACACACATATCCCTTAGTCGGAGTGTTGCATATTGGGTAGGTTCTGAGAGGAGTTGGCAGGAGAACCTACTTGATTACTACAGGCCAGACTGTTCTCTTATAAAGTCATAGACTTAGACTTTAAGGCCAGAAGGGACCATCGTGACCATCTAGTCTGACCTCCTGCATGTTTGAGGCCACAGAACCTCACCCACCCACTCCTGTAATAGACCCCTAATCTCCGGCTGAGTTACTGATGTCCTCCAATCAAAGATTTCAAGTTACAGAGAATCTACCATTTACTCTAGTTCAAACTATCAAATGGCCTGTGTCCCACGCTGCAGAGGAGGCAAAAAACCGCCAGGGTCTGCCAGTCTAACGTGAAAAATTCCTTCCCGACCCCAAATATGGCAATCAGTTAGACCTTGAGTATGTTGGTGAGACCCACCAGCCAGACACCTGGGAAAGAATTCTCGGTAGTAACTCGGAGCCCTCCCTACCTAGTGTCTCACCTCTGGCTGGTGGAGATATTTGCTGCTAGCAGTCACCAATGGGCCACATGCCATTGTAGGCAATCTCATCATCCCATCTCCTCCAAAAACTTCTCAAGTTGAGTCCTGAAGCCAGTGAGGTGTTTTGTTCCCACAGTTCCCCTTGGAAGGCTGTTCCAGAACTTATGACCATCAGTGGCAAAACTGCCACTGAGTTTGATAACAACAGCATTGATGCTAATTTTCATCAGTAAGAGGGTCCTACACTACCATAGATATGGGTGGGTGGGTGTATATATAACTGCGGAAGAGATCTCAAGTATTGCAAAGTTATTCATCTTGTACACTGGATTTATCAGCACTGGGATTTTGAAAAATCATCCAGTTGCTGTGAGACACCAGATGATGTGACAGACAATTGGTAAATGAAAACATCTTGTTTTTCCCCGAGGATTCCCATCCATCTACACACACACACTGAGTTTATCAATGAAGCAGAAATAATTTAGGTAAAAGGAAAGCTGTCTGCACGTCCCACTAACTGCAGCAAACTTCCTTGAAGCAAGACAGGGTAAGGGAGAAAGAATGTAAGCAACGGCATAAAGCATGGTTCCGCTCAGACAAGTGTTTAGCTCAGGCTTTGTGGAGATCCATATTTCTTGTGTCTTGATGCCTTCCAGATCAAATGTGATCATTTGGGACCAGATCTGGATTCCCTTGCTCAGAGACAGTAGCACCAAACAGCCCCAAATTGCTACTCAAAGTGATTAAGAATATTAGAACCTGACCAGGGGTGAAAGTAACTCAGAGGACTTACCGGTACTCTGGAGTCCTGAGCCGGGGGGGCATGGCCTCAACCGGAAGGGGCGTGGCCACAACCAGAAGAAGCGGGGCCGGGCCCTTTAAATCAAGATTTAAAGACCCCAGGGCTCCAGCTGCGGTTGGGACCCCCGGGGCCTTTAAATCACCCCCAGAGCTACCAGCTGCAGAGGCGGCTGGGAGCCCCGGGGCTCAGGGGCGATTTAAAGGGCCACGGGCTCCTGCCACCGCTACCACAGTGGAGCTCTGGGCCCTTTAAATCACCACCGGAGCCCTGCCGCGGCTACCCCAGGGGCTTAGACGGCGGGGCTCGGTCAGCTCTTTAAAGGGCCCGGGGTCTCCGGCAGCTACGGGGAGCCCCAGGCCCTTTAAAGCGCCAGCCTGGGGAAGCCGGTCCGGTACGGCATACTGGCTCTTGCCGGTATGCCGGACCGGAACAGACCGGACCAGACCGGCTTACTTTCACCTCTGAACCTGACCCTTTACAATCTGACCTATTTTGTAACCATCACCCCTGCAAATTCAGACTGAGCTCTCAAAGTCAGGCTCCGTTCTCTCCAGCTTACTCATCAGCGCTGGTTGGCCAGCCAGAAAAATGTATCTACACACATCAAGAATCAAGGTAACTATCCCTAGGTTCATGTGTGTAGCAACCCTACCTATTACTAGACACTGACGAACAAAACTATACAGCAAAATTTTATCCAGCCAGCAAAGACTAACCATTGCTGGAGTAACTCTATGTGTCCAGCAATTATGGCACAGAGAAGCTGGGTACTAGAGATTAAGTTCACACTAGACTGGAATGAGAACAAGGAGTGGGAGGCTTACAAAACCAGAGAGGAGAGGAACTGAAACTTGGCAGTTAAGGTGGAAATGAGCAACCTGCCTGATGAAGGCTTAAGGAAATGAGCTGAAACATTCCAGAATTAAAAAGCCCCTACAAAGAGCACTGATAAGGCAAACTAAGGAAAACAGGATTAAAATGCATGGAATTCAGAGCAATAAGAAACATATTATTTCTGTGTGCTGAATGCCCATCCCCATTGTGTGTGTGTGTGTGTGTGAGAGAGAGAGAGAGACACCCATTCCTGAGTGTGAGTTACACATCCCCTTCTGTGCTTGATCCACACAGGATGGGTCTGTGACTGGTAAAGCTTCCAGCGCGGGGACTGAAGGCCTGACCAACCCCTTCAATGGGAGTCTTTCCCTTGATCCCTAGAGAAGCCCTTTGGGTCCTACTGTGACAGGAAGAAGTGTTGGCTTTGATGGCTACCCTCCCTATCTGTCAGCAGGGCTTTCGAGGGACCAAGCTGCCAGTCAGGCCTCACAGGAAGGGGAGATAGAAGCAGGCCTGTTGGAAGAAAAGGGCCATGCTGGGAGAAGAAAGAAAGTGACCCAATTTCTCCCCTGGAATATGACACATGGTCAGGGTGTGAGGGAGCCCTGGCACCTGGAGAGGAGGGGAGCCTGGGAGACAGTTGTGGGACTGGGGGGAGCAAAGAGATCTGTGTGAGTAGGAAGGAGGGGAAGCAGCCTGCTGCAGGCACACCTATGTGAGGAGTCTCTGAACTTCCTCTATGTACTGTATTGGAGGTTGGCTTTGAAGGATTGTGTGTCCCATTGTGCAGTGGTGGGCAGGGCTGAGCTTCCAGGGTCAGACTGCTGCAGGGGGTCGGTGGTCTTAATTTGCGGGGCAGGGAGCTGGAAGAAAGAGCTATCAGGTCACTCCCCGTTGGTCTGGGCTGAGGAGAAGCTGCGACCGAGCCGTGTTGAGTTGCCGAGGTTGAAGACACGCAACCAGGATTAAGGCGACACGACAGTTGACCACTTGTTCGCGCTGAGCCTTAGCTCGTGGACGCCTTCTCCGCAGTGAGGCACTGAGGGCGGAAGCTGGGCGTTGTGCAGCTCTGAATCTGGCTGACAGTTGAGGAAACAGTTAGTTCCCCTGGGCGATTGCTGTCTACCATGATAATTGCTACTGCCAGCCAGCGTTGTGCGGGTCACGGTACCACACTGCCTCACTCCTTGTTCCAGCTAGACGGCCTTTTCCGGACACACAGAGTGCTGGCCTGCACTCCCGCTCACCCCGCGAGGGGCCCAGGGCTGTCTGCTTAGGGGACACTGGGCACGCAGGGGTGGGGTGGAGCTGCATATAAAGCCCAGAGTGCTGGTTAGGTTTACGTTCCCACTTGCTGTGGAAAGCTGCAGCCAGTAGCTGAGCTGCTGCAGCACCACCTACTGGTCTAGTATAGATATAACACCTTAGTCTGTATTAACCTGGTGCATGTTCGATTGTATGCTGCGAGGGTAACTTTTAAGTCAAATTGTGTTGGTTTTATTCTGGGTGTTTGCTGCCTGCATAGGATCCATTATTTAGATTTTTTGTACCCACAGCTGTCCAATTGGAGGCACCGCCAACTACAAATATTCACAGGAGTAAGAGGGCTACTGCAGCGGGGTGGCTAGCGAATTCCCAGCTAATTCCCCATCTCAGCTGCGACCCCCCAGGATCTCCACAATCCTTAACGGCATAAGGCACCAAGGCAGCAGGTGAATGTGTCTTGCTCCTGAGTAACCCGGGAAGGAAGCAGGGGGTGGAGGGGGTGTTCGCTGGTTGGAGGGACAATGCTTCAGTGGCATTCTTCTCTTCACGCAACACACAGTCAACCTGTGGAACTCTTTGCCAGAGGATGTTGTGGAGGCCAAGACTACAACAGGGTTAAAAAAAGAACTAGATGAGTTCATGGAGGCTAGGTCCCTCAATGGCTATTAGCCAGGATGGGCAGGAATGGTGTCCCTAGCCTCTGTTTGCCAGAAGCTGGGAATGGGCGACAGGGGATGGATCACTTGATGATTACCTGTTCTGTTCCTTCCCTCTGGGGCACCTGGCATTGGCTGCTATCCGAAGACAGGATACTGGGCTAGATGGACCTTTGTTCTGACCCAGTCTGGCCATTCTTATGTTCTGATTCAGAAAACTTTGGGCTGCACACCCGAGAGTTTAGTTGTTCTTCTGACACAAAACCCAACCAAATATGAAGTAAATCCACATTGCTCCTGTGCAATCAGAGCCCAGTAATCCAGCATCCCAAGAAAACAGTTTAATTTAATGTGGAGGCTGATGGTGGATAGACCTTACCAACGTCACAGGCTGAGTTTGACTCTAAACCATCTAAACACCAGATTACCCCAATTCCTCTTCCTCACCAGATAAAAGCTGAACAGTACACAACTCCCTGCCCCGACACCACCCTCCTCATGTTTTTTTGACACACCCCTGTCTACAGCTCTCAGGCAAGCCCTTGGCTTTCTCCACAAAAGCCAGAGTTGCCAAGATGACGTCCAGATTCCCAATGGCTTTCCTCCCTTCATTGCTGCCCCAGAGGCAAGGCCCACACTGCTCCTCTGTGCGCTGTGGGATTCTGTGAAGGGCGCCGCTGTCTCCAAGCCACAAGTGTCTCCATTGCTCTCCATCTTCAGAAGCTGCAGGTGGCACAAAGGACACCCAAGCCAGCTTGAGGTACAGAACATAGAAAGACTTCAGAGGCTCCTCAGATACATGTGACAACAGACCCTGAAATGGATTGTGTAGGGCAGGAAGAGCCACAGCCTGAGAGGAGCTCAGGGTCTAATTGATCACCATATTTGGGGTTGGGAAGGAATTTTCCCCCAGGTCAGAATGGCAGAGACCCATGAGGAGGGCGGGGGGAGGTGTTTTGCCTTCCTCTGCAGCATGGGACATGGGTCACTTGCTGGTTTACACTGGTGTAAATGGTGGATTCTCTGTCATTTGAACTCTTTAAACCATGATTTGAGGGCTTCAGTCACTCAGCCTGAGCTTATGGACCTATGACTGGAGTAGGTGGGTGAGGTTCTATGGCCTGCAATGTGCAGGAGGTAGGACTAGATGGTCACGCTGGTCCCTTCTGCCCTTAAATTCTGGGGGTCTATGAGGAGATCACGATGGGGTGGGCAAGTAGAGCCAAAAAGCCAAGTGGGGAAAACCCAAGTCTTGTGGAGCAGCCTGAGGAGGGGAAGGAGGCCCAGTGGTTCAAGCAGTACCCTAAGTCTTGGGAGACCAGGGCTCAATTCCCTACTCTGCTATAGGTTTCCTGTGTGAACTCGGGCAAGTCACTTAGGGCTGGATTTTGCAGATATTTGGGCCCTAAAGATGATGATAGGTGCCTTGTGGGATTTTCAAATGGGCCTAGGTACCTAACTTCCTTTGAAATCAGTGAAAATCCCACAAGACACCTAAACAGCTTTGGAAAGCTGGCCCTTTGCCTCTCGGTGCCTCAGCTCCCCTCTGTACACTGACCCTGCCCCGCCTCCCAAGGTGCCTGGGGATAAATGCATTGCAGATTGTGAAGCACTTAGAGACTATGATAGTGGGCCCCAGATAAGCACCTCAGAATGATCCCAGGGCTGGATGGTTTGATTTAGGCTCAGGGAAATAGCCCTGCCGGCCCTGAGTTTCAAGTGTGTGGCAGTATTTGTTAGCAGCGCTGTGGTGAGCGGTGCTGCCATTTCGATGTCTGATAAGGCACCATTTAACCACTTCTGAACTCAGGAAATGCTCCACCCACCTTTAGTGGATCCACTGCTTGCAGCTCGCCATCCCGACAGCTCTGAGTGGCCACTCGTTGAAAATAAAGAGGCACACAAGGCCGCCCGATTTTCATGCAGACTGGTATTGAAAATAATAATAATAAAATATGGCAGCCGTTGAATCCGCCCTCTCATCATGTACTAATGCCTAAACCTCCCATGCCATGGGTGAAGGAATCCACAGCATCATGGAGTGAAAGTATGAATGCACACTCGTGTCCAATAGCAGCTAGTCTGGGTCACCCACCGTGTCCATTCCCTGCCTCTGGCATGGCTGCACATCACCAGCCACCTCAGGAAAAATCTGCTCATGTGCTCAACAGCAGCAACTGAATTTCCAAGGCATGTTGCACTGTGTGCCTGTATCACTGAGGGGAGAGCCAGGCCCCTGCTGGTGCAGAATGGCAGTCCAGCTTAAACCACTCAGCCGATTTTTCCCAGGGTAATGCAGCTTTTAGCAGACTCTTCCCTCTAGGAAGCTTTCCCCTCCCAGGACCAGATGTCTTAGCGGGCTGGTGACAGGATCAGGCTTTCAGTCTCCAGAAGCCTGGGTAGAAAGTAGCAGGAAGAGCCGTCACTAATTACCAGTCGACAGCTGTTCAGTGATCAGGGGGAAATGAACGAGTCTGGTGATTGGTGATGTCAGTGCTGGCCCCAGTGGATGGGGCTTCCCAGCTCAAACGCCGATCTTGTGAGCACGCTCAGCAGAAAGGCTGGGGTTCAGAGCCAGGAGCCGAGAGTTAAGCTCCTAAATCCATGTCTGGACCCCGGTCAGGACATGTGTCTGGTTACAAGCGCTCAACACTCCAACAGCTCCCACTGAGCCAACAGCCACAAAAGTCCAAACTCCCCTCCTGCCCCTGAATGGGGGCTCTCCAGAAGCGGCCTGAGGTGGGGATGGGGACTGCTGGAGGGGTTCCAGTCTCCAGCACTGCCAAACTGGCGCAGGTGCAGGGGAAAGGGGGCACCTCCAGGGAGCCACTGGGTCCTGCTGATGGTGAAGCACTTAGAGACTATGATAATGGGCCCCAGATAAGCACCTCAGAATGATCCCAGGGCTGGGTGGTTTGATTTGACCCTTCGGGGGTCATAACAGCAGGTGTAACTTCGAGCTCCCCTGAGCATGCTCTAGGGCGTGGCTCAGGACCAGACTTTCAGGCAGTGGCTCCAGAATAAAGGGGTGCAAGAAGGGGCTTACTAACACATTCATGTCCTACCACTGCCTTCCTGAGCTGTGCTGGGCGTGGCAGAGCTTATCATTGTTGCTTCGAGGTCCTCTCCTTTTAGTTCAGTGCCAATCTAGTGCTGGTATTTCCAGAAGCACCAGCCCCTAGAAGCGGAGCCTTCCAGAGATGACAGAATTGTGCTGCTCAGAATACAATGCCTGCAGAAAATGGCATTATTTGGCTAAACATATAGGAGTTGGATCAGATATTTCAGTCCAGAGGCTGCTTGTAATTTATAGTTTAGTCCTGGTCATCAAGGAAAACTAAAGATCAGCAAAAACAATTTGGAAAGCAGAGACCATTTTCACTGATTTCTGCTGCTGTTGTAGTAAAATGGCATGGTCCAAAACCGCTCATACATGTCCGCACTGTGGTAGATGGAACAATGCAACTGTAGGTTCTGACCTCTCTTCCATCACACCCTCTCAGGGAGTTGGGTAGGAGAAGCTTGGAGATATTACTGTTGCAAGGGCCGTGATTATGGATGGAAAGCCAGCACACAGCATCCTACAACTGTATCCAGGAGAGGGTCTTTACCCCTACAGAAAGAGTCAGTTAAGGGTGCTTGACAGGTTGGCGATGGAGCAATTGCCTCCAGGTCACTGCCTCAGATACAGGTCAGTAGTAGCCAAAAGTAACTGCCACATTGGGCTTGCTATAGGAATCGCAGCGGGGTGAACTTCTCTGGGCTGCGTTACCACTCATCAGAAGGTGAGTGGTAACAAGCTGAATGTAAAATCAGCGGGTGGCCTAGAGAGAATTGCTAGTGAACCCATTGTTAGCCTGAGCAGCGAGGCTGGGGTTGAATAGGGCACGCAGGGATGAGGCATGGTGGCCGAACAGTGTAGGGAAGCCTGCACTGCCGCCCTACCTGTTGAACTCTGCTATTACCTCGTCTGGAGACATATCCAGAATCCTGGCCTCCCACCTTGTGAATCTGCTACATTGCAGGGCGCTGAAATTCACTCAATTTAACATACCGAGGGAACAGGATTTTACTCCAAGGACATGGAGATTAAACTGACTGATGAAATTCTGAGATCAGTGCAATTACATTTGTTCATAGTTCTTCAATGAATTTTTGGTGCTGTTCATTTCTGTAGATCTCCTTTTAATCTGAAGAACAGCACCAAAATCCATTTGCTTCCACCCGTTCAGCACTATGAACAAATGTAATTGTTGAAAAAAATCTGCTCTATCTTCAAACAAAAAGAAACAAGTTGCTGCAAATCTTGTGTGGTGAGTGGAGATTCTGCCCATCGATAATTTACCTGGCTGACCAGAAAATAGATTATTTTTATTAAATGAAAATAACTACAAGAGAATTTTAATTAAATTCCCACCTGGGCATTGAAGCAGGTGAATGAAATTTGCCTCATGAATGATCAGGCAAAAGGCCAGAAGCCAAACACCATGAATACGCTGTTCTCCTTATGAATCGCACCACTCATCTCTTTTACTTTTGCTGTAAGAGCCCTGGGAGGGCGTTGGGAGGATGGCTATGCAGATGGAAGGCACTGCCCTGATAATGTACGGATTACTTCATCCTGCAAACACGCAGCACTACAGACACACACAGGCTCTTCATTGTACTGCAGAGGATCATTGTTCCAGGGATACCATACAGGAAAGGATTTGCAGATAAGGGACATGCCTTCCTCGCTTCTCTTGCGATAGACTCTGGGTGCAAGGTTCCTTTTGTTGCACAGTAAAAGACTGAACTTGGCCATGCTCTTGGTGTGTCTGAGCCCAAGCTGTGTCTTTAAAAATACCAGATGTGGCAGAGACAGAGACTGCCCAGGGGTCCTTGGAATGATGTGTTTTTTTCATACAATGGATGCCACTTAAAAATGACAGCTACTTTCAGCTCTGCCACTGACATCTTTAAGGTATGCTGTCAGTTTGGGGGAAACCAAAGGGAAGTGAAGGGAGTAGGCCCAGAGGTATTTAGCCACTTAACTCCCACTGAAAACAATGAAAGTCAGACACCTACATTCCTTTGAGGATCTGGACATCAGTTTTCTAATTTTCTATCTTATATTTCGTAATGAATTTAAAATGGTAAGCTCATTGTTACATTTTGTAAAGCAAACCCCACCCTCGGACAACAAAGGAATCCTTCTTAGCCCTCCTCTCAGTCTCTGACCTTCAAAGGGGGGTGTCAATGAGCACAATCCATCAAAGGAATTCAATTACTTGACCTGTTGCAACATCTCCTACAGGAGAACACCGTCAATGACGTCACCACTGCTCACACAGTCAGGAGGATGAGAGCACACAAGAGGATGTTAGAGGAAACACAGCACGGCTCTTCATTGGAGAGGTCACCCGCTGGTGAGCATGGGTTACGTGTCCGCCTCTGTGCCTGATCCACAGAGGACATGAGTTAGTAATGGCTGCTGCATGTGGGGCCTGCCTCGTTAACTCCGGCTGTAGAGACTCAAGTGTTTAGCTGTGGAGGTTCCTGGGTTGGCAGAGGTGGTGGCTGTCACAGATACGGCTCAGCAAAGTTACGGGTGCTGCTTCTCTCTCTTTAAGAGGCTACCTCCAGGTTTCTGGTATTACAATGTCTGAAGCCACTCCTCATCCTTGTAAAGAAATGGAGGATGGCAGGCTGAAAGGACCCTCCTGATCTTGGGCCTGTAGCAGCCCATAGAGCTTAGCTACAAGACAACCTCTAAACTCCAGGTTTCTCCCGAGCTGCCCTGCTGGACCTCAGTTATGCCATCCCCTGGGAACTGGGATGTGCCTGGTTGTAAATGCACCTCACCTTCCTGGTGCTACGGCTCACCACGCACTCTTAAACAGAGACCTGACTTCAGCCTCTTCTCTGAATCTCTTCCAGGGCCAGATGTCTCTTTCAGTGTGGTGGAGACTACAGTTCTTTGCAAACATCCAGGTGGGTGTACCAGGAGCAGTACTCGCCCAGTCAAAGTACACGTTCCCTCAAAACATCATGACACCCTTTAGTCTCATAATAAATGTACAGCTCCATTTGACAGCTATTGCCAGGGGCTCGTACTCACCTACAGGTCTTCCCTAAGCCCAGAATCCACATAAAAATCCAGAAAAAAATGACTATTTCTGCTGAAATGATCAGCAGTGAAATAGTTATGGCTTACATGTAGATAGTCATCACTAGGCTTCAGGGTTAACAGCCCAGTGAGGTGGGGACATATGAGGTGAGGACAGCTCATATTTCCCAGCTCTATTGTTTCAGGCTCTCCATCTGCAGCCTCAATGAGACAGCACTGCATCCGTTCACACTCAGACAGTTTTCTTTACAACCATAAAATCTCAAATGGGGTCATCAGGGTTATGCTCAGTTATGTACAAAGCCCTGGTTATTGCTGACATTAGTGGTTTTATTCGTTGACTTTCCTATGAGGATAATCTCTCTCTCCGAGTTAATCTCTCTGAAGAACTCAAAGCTGTTAGCCCGATCAGCTCAATTCTAAAATGACTGGACATGGTTTTTGCTTGATTCTTCTGCTTTAATCAACCTGTTTGTTTTTCTTACACCAGCAGATAATTTAACTTACCATGGTGGTTTCTGACACTGTTGATCCACAAAGATGAAATCGGTTTCTCACAGTCAAGTGACCTAATCATGTGTGTGTGTTAGCATGGACAGTGCCCTAGGTACCATAGTTAAGCACAATTCAACACAATAGACTGGATTAATTTGCTCCTTTCAATCAAGGTTTTAGTACTTTGTAGGCAGAGTAGAAAAGTGGACACATACTCTGTCTCTTATGCTGTATCTCTGCTACAATCTACACCAGAAAGATTCCTCTACCAGAGAGCAGTGATTTTTCAAGTATTGTTGGAAAACAGTGTACTCTACACCAATGGCCTTACTAAATCACCCAAGTCGCTAATCCTGCCACCAGCTTGACACAACTGAATGCAGATACTCTGGCTTTGCAGCATTATAAATGCCAAGGACCGCGCGCACGCTCCTCATGCTGGAAGAGAAGGGATTTGTCTTTTAAATTTCAACACGTTTCCCCACTTTTCCACAGTGGCATTCAGCAAGATGAGGAATGCATCTTATTACAGTCACCTCCGAGCCCAGACATCCGCGTGAGTAAACTGTGCTGTAAAAAGAAACATACCTGCCGTAGAATCAGTCAGCCAGCTCACAGAGACCAGAATGGTCCAGACAGGGCACTCACTATATTACACATCGATCTTGACTGAGTTAACAGTGGGATTGGCGAACGCTAATAACACCTAGCATTTTTTATCAGCGCATCTCAAGGTGCATTACAAAGGAGGTCAGGATCATTGTCCTCACTTTACAGGTGGGGAAACTGAGGCACGGAGACGCGAAATGACTTGTCTAAGGTCATCATGCATGCTGAAGGCAGACTGGAAATAGATCCCAGGTCTCCTGAGTACCATTCTCTAGGCCACCCTGCCTCCCATAAAAAAAAAAAAAAACACATAACCAGAGGGATTTAATTCCTCAACACCTCTCCTTAGGTTCACTTAATGGGAGCCCAAACCCTGGTCTCCTTCCTCAGGCAAAGCTCCCAGTTGCATCCATAGGAGTTTAACTTGTCTAAAGGCTAAGTCATGGAATCTGGGCACCTACCTGCCCCCTTTGACAATCAGGGATTTGGGCCCCTCGTAACAGGAAAACAGAGAAAGGAAAATAGTATACAGCCTTTCAGAGCTTCTCATGTTTCAGTTAAAATGAACTGGCTTTAGATTTTCTCTTCTATAAATTGTGACACCTGGTCTGTTCAGAAGTTTGTTATGTAAATAGGCCCCAGCCTGCAGCCATTCCTCACGTGAGTAATCCCATTGACCCCACTGAGAGTGGGAGTGACAGGATTGGGGCCTTTAGGCATTCACAGATTTTAAGGCCAGAAGGCACCATCATGATCATCTAGTCTGGCCTCCTTCGTGGCAGAGGCCAGACAAGCTACAGCTGGGGTTGCTGCCTGTCTGCTTTTTGGCTTCTGTGTCTGGGTACCATTTAGGGTTGCCAGGTACCCCCCCGACCCCGCATGCACTCCGAGCAGAGCTGACAAGGGAAGGCTGACACTGTAGGCACCTGTTGGACATTTCTCATGAGCCAGCCCAGCACCGGGGGGTATCTCCTTTGTGGAGCAGCTGTGAACAGGGGATGTCCTGGGGGCAGGGCGTGGGCCAGGCTCTGCTGGCTCAGCAGAAAGCTGGACAGGACTCTGAGCATTGTGTACACGTGCTAATTTCGGGCCAAACTCCATGACACCACCCCCACCCCCAATTCACCAGTTCTTCCCCCGTTCCATCAGCTCTCTCCTGCTGCAAGCGCGTTCATTCTCTGAGCCCCACGAATTCCACCCCTTCCAAGAGCACACAGCACACTGCCTCCCTCCCCTCCCAGCCTGTTCGCAACCCATCCTCCCCTGCCCCACGCCTAGTCCCTCACACAGGCTGGGCCGGGCTCCTTCCTCTTCACAGCAGCTGCAAAACTCCTGCGGCTGAGCAAGCCAGACCTGCCGCTCCCTTCCACTCTCATCCCTGTCGGCTCCTCCCAGACCCTAGCCCACTCTGGCCCCCTCACCACAGCACAGAAGCTGAGGGTGAGGCGGTCGCCTGGCTGCGGGTCGGGGGAGGGCAGGGAGGAAGGGTTCTGAGCCTTGCCCTCGCCCACCCTGGCAGCAGACCCAAAGCCAGAGACTCGCTCAGTGGCAATGGAGCCAGGGGACAGGCCGCGGAGTCGGCGGTGAGGCCGATCTCGGTGGCTCGGTGCAGTGGAGAGGATTCTCCCCCAGCCAGTGCAACGATTCCCTCCCCACATCGGGTTAATCTGAAGTTGTGACAGAGCCTGGGGGTGTGTCAAGGTTCCTTCCCCACTCTGAACTCTAGGGTACAGATGTGTGGACCTCCATGAAAGTCTCCTAAGCTTACTTTTACCAGCTTAGGTTAAAACTTCCCCAAGCTACAAACTATTTTACCCTTTGCCCTTGGACTTCCACTGCCACCACCAAACTTTATCTGGATTCCTGAGAAAACGTAATTTGGAAACGTCTTTCCCCCCAAAATCCTCCCAACCCTTGCACCCCACTTCCTGGGAAGGTTTGGTAAAAATCCTCACCAATTTGCATAGGTGAACACAGACCCAAACCCTTGGATCTTAGAACAATGAAAAAGCATTCAGTTTTCTTACAAGAAGACTTTTAATAGAAGTAAAAAGGAATCACCTCTGTAAAATCAGGATGGTAAATACCTTACAGGGTAATTAGATTCAAAACATAGAGAATCCCTCTAGGCAAAACCTTAAGTTACAAAAAGACACACAGACAGGAATATTCATTCAGCACAGCTATTTTCTCAGCCATTTAAAGAAATCATAATCTAACACATACCTAGCTAGATTACTTACTAAATTCTAAGACTTCATTCCTGTTCTGTCCCTGGCTAAAGCATCACACAGACAGACCCAGACCCTTTGTTTTTCTCCCTCCTCCCAGCTTTTGAAAGTATCTTGTCTCCTCATTGGTCATTTTGGTCAGGTGCCAGTGAGGTTACCTTTAGCTTCTTAACCCTTTACAGGTGAAAGGATTTTTCCTCTGGCCAGGAGGGATTTTAAAGGTGATTACCCTTCCCTTTATATTTATGACAGGGTGTATCACGAGGTCGCAGCGGTGAGCCGGTTTGGACAGAGGAATCGTGGAGCCAGACCTGCACCGTGCTCTCAGCCCAGGACCGCTGAGCTCTGACCCTGCTCGCTGACGTTTTCAGGCACGTATTTTACAATCTCTGCATGATGCCGAACTTCCTGGCTTCAGCCAGGGCTCCAGACGGGCAGATGATGCCACTAGGCAGGAGCTGTGATTAGGCTGAAACCAGACAGCAACGGCAGCCACACCACAAAGCCTCATGGCAGCACATTTTGCACCACATTCTGGCTCTCAGCCTGCACTGACAGCCACGGCTAGCTGTACGCTCCGGGAGCAGGCAGGAGCCGGGCCTTACAGACCCTCTGAGGTCTGGGTCGAGCAGTTCTGCCTTTTGGGTGCTTCTCTGAACTGACCCTCCCACCTCTCTGTGGTTCACCCATCCCCAGTCCTCCCTATTGCTCTGTTGTGGGAGTGGGAGATTAAAATCCCACCCCCAAACGAAGATACTGACCCCTGATCTGAATCTGACTAATCCCCTTCTCCTGCTCTTCCATCCATGGCCATCTTCCCTCCCAATCCAAACACTGTCCTGCCCCCACCTTTGTCAATACTCCCCCAGACGCACGGCAGCCTCTGCTCTTCTTGGGCTAATTTCTTTTTTCACCTATCGCCCACTGCAGGGCCTCTTGTGTCTCGTGAGCTTTGGCCCTGCTTTGACCTGCTGTTATGGTCTGTTACATTCACAAACCCCACTTTCCGCAATAGCCCCGCATGGGAGTGCACTACAGGTGTGTAGCGTACAACCCTAATTTCAAAGGGCCCCCACGTACAATCAACTTTCACCCTGGCTTTCACCATGCCTCCATTTTTGCACCTGCAGGTTAGGATCCTGAGATATTTAAGTATCTGAATGCGTTTGTAACTCACAGATGTCATGGATACAAACATCTGCAACTGTAACGTTGAGCCCACAATTATTTGCACCTGTAAATTGTCGACTCAGAAGGAATCCTCAGCTGGTGTAGATCACAAGATAACAGAAGACCTTCACCTGACCCATACATCTCAATATCTGCTATCCCCTACGCCCAACACATCTTGCAGTATATCAGCAGCAGTCACACAAGACAGACCCCAGCCATTCTGTCAGATATTGATCCAAGCAGTTCACAGACCTAGGGAGAGAGGACTCCAGGCAACCCGCAGTAAAGTAGACATCAGTAAGGTGGCCCTACCTCTCTATTTATATGCCAGCAGTCAATAGTCTGCTATCTTCTGAATAAATCCTTTGCTGCAGACCACACTAATTAAACTAGAAAAAAGAACAAATAAAGCAAGCTGACAAAGTGGAGCACAAAGCCCATCTTTCTTTCTACAAAGCCATCAGTAACCAACCGACACTGATATTCTTTTCAATTTAGAGACACTCTCAATGTCAGTAAGCCCCCAAATGTAATCTACTTTTTTCTTGCATCTGTATGCAAACTCAATGTAATTCTTTATATACAGCTTTGGAAAGCAAATAAATAAATGCTTCAATGATCTTTATTTCTAAGAACAAAATCAATGCCTCCCACCCAGCACTGGAGAAGAGTGTGATGGAGGGAAAACATTTCATTAAGGAATCAAATTTCATTTCCAAGCTTCTGGGGGATTTTTATCATTACAGACATTACAGAATAATTATTGTAAAAATATGATTGACTCCTCTTAATCACAATATTATAAGATATTTTAGAGCAAATTATTCTGAATTATTATTATTAGCGAGTCCATGATGTAGATTGATCTAAAGCCATGAAAAGATCAGAAGATATCTCTCGGTATTATTTTGGTGAATTTAATCAGGTAGCAAATTATAAGAAAAATATCCTTACCACTGAGCTGCAGCAGGCATTTGTGGGACCTCCATTGTTCATGTGGAATACACTTTTGGGGCCGGATTGTTATCATTCAGTGTTAGGTTTCAGAGTAGCAGCCGTGTTAGTCTGTATTCGCAAAAAGAAAAGGAGGACTTGTGGCACCTTAGAAACTAACCATTCAGTGTTAGTAATCCATAGGCTTGGAAAGATTAGATTTGTTTTTGTAAATGTCGGTGAACGTTGATTTTACCATACACGCACAAACCAGTGAAAAAATATTTCCATTGACAATCATTGAAATTTACAGATAGACAAAGTAAAAAAAACAAACACCAAAGCCAGCTGTTTGAGAACTAATTAGAGTTTGATTTAAGGATATTTACTTTGTATATGTCGGTGTGATGTCGACAATTTGTGTTTTAATGGTTATAAATGTTTTCATTTTGAATCTCAGCCTCTACTGTCGTTAAGTAATTATTGTCTGCTTCCCTCACCATCCAATCCCCCCAGAACTCCCCACAATGGTGAAAACTGAAATTGATCAAAATTAAAAAATGCTCAAAAATAAACATCGATATTAGCTGTCAAATTATAAAAAATAAAAACGGAATTCTGCCAAGCCTAGTAATGCAATATTGCCTGCAGGCTCCCGGCCCAGTCAGCCCCCAGTGTGCTGGGAGACGGAGAAAATCCTCACCCAATTAGCTGACAGCTAGCAGAGGCAGGACGACGGCAATGCCATTTCGCCAGGGCTCTCGAGGTTGTGAAATTTGTTTTCGTTCCAGCTTTCCACAAAGATCCGACCTTTCAGATGCCTTCATGCAAACAGCATTGGGTTGAGATGAGCATTTACTGTTCAGGGAAAGGGTGTTTATCTCGCCTAAGGTGTGGGAGCGCCACGTGAAAGCCGCTCCTCTGGCTGATTCAGAGCTGTTTTGCGTCCTGGATCATTCTGAATGATGCAAACCTGGGACTTGAACCTTGGATTTGTAGCTAATGTTAAAATAGATATAGGATAAGGCTTGATATAAGTAGGATAGCAGTACTGGGGTATAACAGAGGTGTGTATTTGCTTGTTGTAGGCAGTTGGGTAAAATGTTGGGACTGATTAAGTCCTTCAGGCCCCAGGCCTGTAACACATTTAGCTTAGCCCTACAGGGCCTCAGGCCTGAATTAGGCTGGCCTGAGTAGCTGACTGATAAATCAGCTACTGATACCCATACAAATTTTAGGTTACAGTAAATAGATGTGCTAACTGCTGATCTTTAGAAAATATATATTGCAATGTGCCAGTTAAAGCTGGTTAGCATATTTCTGGGATTTTTGCAGCCTCAGGACACCAGCAGTGTGCTACCCACAAGTCGTTATGTAAATGTTAATGAGTATAAGGGGGACTAACAGGTTAGCCTATGAAAAGTGCGGCACCCCAAATTTAGTGGGGTTTGGAAATACAGGTACCAAAAAGGGGTTAAAACCTTCATGAACAAGTCTGAATCCCAGCTGGTGTCAGCATAACTCATTAGCAAAGATGTTGCCTGGCCTGTGCGCTGTGGGAGAAACCAGGATGACAATCCCGGTGATGAGGAGGACAACGAGGATGATGATGATGAAGAGAATGGCTGACACTCCGGGGGAGTCCCTAAGTCAGGAGACGTGACTGATGCAAGTACCAGTTTGTATTATCGCCCTATCTTCTGTTCTGTGTCCGTGTTTGTGGCATGGTTTATCTGCCTAGGGACATTATTACTAAACGGATGTGCAATCAATTTAACCTGCTTCTCGCATGCTCCTCCAGGCTCTCATTCTAATGATATTGGCAAGAATCTTCCTGATGCAAGAGACTGAACCCTTACCAACCACTGTAACCACTGTGGTCTGAGGTATCAATCTATCAGTCATATGTGGTCAATCCCTCAATCCGGCTACAGTCGCCTACATCCCAAGCCAGGGACCCTAGCCACCAGGGTATAGAGACAGACCCATCCATTATTACACCCATTGGGCATTATTCCGGAAGCACAGTTGGGGCTCCCTCTGGGGATCAGGCCTAGAGGGGGATCTGTAACACACACTCACCCATGTGCATGTAGAAAAGCCCCGAGAAATTAATTCCTCCAGTCTGAAGAGCAAAACTAAGCCCATTTTGGCACTCAGAGATTACAGAGCCGTATTCCGATCTGATTTACAACACTGACGTCAGTGCAATTAGTCCTGAGTTACAGCAGTGTGACAGCCCAGTTCCTTGACGATTGGGTCGTGAATATCTCAGAATGTGGATCAGAATGTATTCATTTGAAATGTTGTATAACAATAATACCTCTGCATATCAAGAGCTCATTTCCCCTGGAGCCCTGGAGCAAGAGTCAATAATTGCACACACCGAGAGTGCGCTGTAGTGCACACAGAGAGTCCATAACAAAGGGAACGGTGCTGATGTTGGGCTGGAACAAAAGAATCCCTGGATTTTAGGCTTCTAAGGAAAGTGGTGATTTGCTGGGCTGTGTGGTGTATACTAAGCAGCATTTGAGCTACAATACAACAGGCAGGCACCTAGAGAAGCAAAATATTAAGGACAATGTGACTGGGAAGGCTGGGTGTTTCCTCTATGACAAGGGGAGAAAAACCCTTTGAGCGGACAATGGAGCTAAGGAACTGTTGTTAATCAGGGGGTAGGAATCTATTGTCATTTAAAGCAGCTGAGATAAGAGGATATTATTGGGGCGACAGGGCCCCATTCTGCATTCAAGCAGCAATCATGCTGTCTCACCACCAGATTTCTGAAGAGAAAATTGGCCTTCCATTCAAACTGACTGGCAGGCTCATTATTTTTACACACACGGCTGTGCTTATATTTTGCTTCTTGCCACCAAGTCAGTCACCCTTCCTCATCGTACTGGGGCTTGGGTTTTCTTTTTCCATCACAGAGTAATTAGAGGGGATTATCGGGAGACACTGTGCTGTCTGGTCCTCCATGCTGCCTTTCAGACCCATCCCAAGCCTCACTGTATCCTTTGCCTCATTGTTACTGTGCTAAGATGTTGCCATCAGGCCTATAACAGTAAGAGAAGAGAAGTCATTCAATGCAATTACCCTCCCACACTTGCTACTTGCTCCTTCCCCTCCCCCCGAAGGGAGCCTCTGATGTGACATCTCAAGGGAAGAATTGGTTTCTGAAGCTCAGCTAAATTGCCGAATAAGATGAATCATGTTTGACTAAATACCCATGCCCCTTGTTTTTAACTTCTAGTTGCAGGCCTATTAATTAGTAGATCTCATCATTTAGTAGGAGGAGGAGTTTGTGGTAAGACCTGCAATCTGCTAAGTATTTCCTAGTCATTCAAGAAGGGACAGTCCCTGCCCTAAGAAGCAAAGAGTCTCAGGATAGACAGAAAGACAGACAAGCAGACAGAGGTCAGGGAAAGGGAACAACGAAAGGAATCAATGTGCTGGGCAGCAAGGCAGGAAGGTTGGGGATGTGGGTGTTAAGAGTGTTTTAATATTGGCATAGTAGACTGCTGGCAGATGAATTCAAAGAGGTCAAGCCATGCAGGGGGAAGCTATGTGAAAGAAGGTACAGAGGTGATGGTGTGAGAGATGAGTCTAACAGCAAACAGGTGAACATGGACAGAAACATTCATGGAGCAGATTTACATGGCTAGTGAGAAATTACTGGGATGTTTATTATATTTTTTTCTCTCTCTTAGTTTTGTTTTTCTCTCTGGACACCTGTCATTCCATTCAGCCTTATGCAAAATTTCTAGACTTACCCAGCAAATACATTGTTCTAGCTTAGCAGGTCAAGGAGGTGAAGTTACTGGACACACAAAGGCACTGCCTTTGATAATGGATTTGGAGATTTGAGTTCATGTGCATCATGGAGATGCTGTAATGTAATAGAGACACGCTTCTGGTCAATAATTTATCGCCTGCTTCCCGCTGTTATTTTCTTTGATCATTATGCTTCTCTGCAAAAGGTGCTAACCTCGCAAATGTTTGGAAAGAATCAATTGTAATCTAATTCTCTGCACAATATTCTTGCGAGCACATGGCACTTACTGCACAGAGGCGATCCAATTCTCTCTGTTAGATGCAGATTTTAAAACTGCCATGGAGCCTGTCTGCTCTTCCTTCTGATCTTTCAGAATGTATTAGCACCTCTGATTTTTTAACCATATTTTAACCCTGAATGTAATTATGAATGGCTCCTTGTAGCTGGACTTTCTGTTCCATTAAAATCTGCTTAATGGAGACAACAGATGCAGTTTTAATACACTGAAGACACTGGCAATTTTTCATGGTCCAGTGGCACTTCACAGCAGAGAGCCATGCAGTAATTAGTACTTGAGAGGAGCAGAGTATATCCTTTCGATGGTGATTGCTGTTGTGTAGTGTGAAGACCAGCTCTCCCATGCAAGCTCGGATGGCCAACAAGACTCAGGCAAGGGCACTTGTGGCAGGGCTGTCTTTGAAGTGCAGCACTTGATGTTGTTTTCTGCATGTGCCTTTGTCCTGGCCATGGACAATGCTGTTTTCTTCTAACAATGGGACACCTTAGTTCATTCCCACCCTCCTTCAGGGTTTCCCCAGCTGGGCCGAGATGAGTGGCCTTACAAAGGGCCGTATAGTAACCCACAATGCTGCTGAATTGCACCGCTACCTCTCTCCGGCAGCGGAGTAATCCATGTCCTGTTCCGCCCTACATCCATGTTTGCTACCACAGCTTCCTCTGCTATCGCGCCGGCTTTCTATCTCCGCTGTTATCGCAGAGCTTGTCTTCACCCACCTCATATAACTGGTCGTTTTCGTTGTTTGAGCAAGAGCGCCTAACCCAGGCCTGCACACGTGGGGGGTGGGATTGCCACCCTAATAACACCAACCTTGTCAAGGGACCCTAAAGGGGTAGGGATTAAAGGATGGCAGGCCAGAGCCTCGTTAGGAAGCTCTCAGCCTTGCCCAGCAGCCCACTAGGCTCAGCTCACAGCCCCCCACCCCAGCAGACCTTGCCTATAAACTCAATCAAGGAGGCACACGGCAAGCAAGCACCCAACAAACGGCCCCCACCCCAGCGTCATGCAGTCGCTCCTCCTTCTCCTGGAGAGCTCCCTCACAGCACTCCCGCTTGCTGCTCTTGCTCGCTAGCCAGTTCACAGCAGCCTCACTTGGCCAGGCCACAGAAGGGAAACTGGAGGCAGGAAAGAGTTGTTGAGGTTTTTTGAGGAAGTGATAGCGCAGGGGTGGCCAACCTGAGCCTGAGAAGGAGCCAGAATTTACCAATGGACGTTGCCAAGAAGCCACAGTAATATGTCAGCAGGCCCCCAGCAGCTCCCACTACCCGCTCCCAGTGTCTCCCAGCCACCTGCAGCACTGCTGATCAGCACCTAGCCCTCCATCCCTGTGCCTCCCGCCTGCCGCAATCAGCTGTTTTATGTGGAGGAGGCTCAAGGGGAGGAGGAGGAGGAGCAAGGGTGCAGCAGACTCAGGGGAAGGGGTGGAGGTCTTGGGGAAAGAAGTGGAGTGGGGACAGGGCCTGGGGCAGAGCCGGGGTTGAGCAGTGAGCACCCCCCGGCACACTAGAAAGTTGGCACCTGTAGCTCCAGCCCCAGAGTCCGCACCTGTGCAAAGAGCCGCATATTAACCTCTGAAGAGCCACATGTGGCTCCGGAGCCGCAGGTTGGCCACCCCTGTGACAATGGCTTAAAACTCAAGTCATAATGGAAATTGAATCCTAACTCCTTTACCCATGGACTCACTGCTGCTGCTCCTTACAACGTCTTCCAATTTTACCTGAGAAATTGCAAACCACTTTTCTAAGCTTTAAAATGAGTTTCATGCTGCTGTAGTGTGCTCATGAACTGTGCCAGATAACGACTGTTTATCCACAGAACTGGTACAGCCCAGCTACCAGCGGTGCAAGCTTACCCTACAAACGCTTTCTCAACTCCAAGCCCAGTGAGTTCTTGTCTTCTCAACTGCCACTTCCCAAAACAACCCACAGGTGGTGGTTGTTTCATTGACAAAGAGTGGAGATGAATGCAGGTTACGCTGACAAGTAAGACGTTATTAAACTCTGTGCACTGCTCTGTCCATGCGGCTGAGTTGCTTCCAGCCTACCTCCCTGTGTTCCCTCTTCCACTGGTGGTCCCGTCAGTAACTCTCCCTCCAAGGAACACAGGCCCTCTGACTCCAGGTCCACTGACCCCAATACAGTGGGGATGGTTTCTGTGGTGCAGACCTCTTTTCACCGGGAAGTGAAGCAAGCCCACTGGACTCATTTCACCCAGAACACCAAACTGTCACCAGATGGTAACATTTTTGGGTCCCTACCAACCTGTTCTGGATTTGAATAGCTGATATAGAGGTGAAAGGTTATAGATGTCATTACCTCAATCCAAGACTGGATGCCTTTCTGGAAGATCTGTTTTAGCCAACACAAGTCATTGGCCTCAATGCAGGGGTGACGTTTTATGGCCTGTGATATACAGGAGGTCAGACTAGATGATCTGATGGTCCCTTCTGGCCTTAAACTCTGTGCATGGATGAACCCTTACTTGAGACATGCCATCGTCCTGCAAAGGAATATTCTAGAGATACAGTCTACACAAGCGAATGTCTCCCCACCTTGCAAATCAATGTTACTATCTAAACAAGACAGTGTGGTGTGATTTCGTTTGACAATGACACAAAGCATGGAGACTCTGGCGTTTCTTCTGGTGTGACAGTCTTGCTTTCTGATGGCGACCGTAATATGCAACAGCAGTAGCTCAAGAAATTAAGAGTTTTTATATCTCTCTCTCGTTTCCTTCGCTGTTGACCAATGTTTCCTCTATTCATTTGTGGTACTTAGATGTACAGCTATCACCCTACTTAATTATTGCCTTTATTACTTATAAGTGGCAGCATTATTACTTTAAATAAAATGATTTTCAGAATAAAATAAATGATTCAGTACAGTTCACAAATCAATGTGTCTGACACATAATCCAATGCCTTTCATATGCAGATCAATTTGACTTAAGAATCAGTGACTTGTGTTAAAGCATATTAATTACAATTCATATAGAAACAAATACCACACACACACTGTATTGTGATTTTCATAACAATAATGCATTACTCATTCAACCGTACAGTCCAATATTCCACATGTGCTACACCATCGCCTGAAATTCCGCTTCTTCCTTTTCCTTCTATCCCTACATCTCAGAATAAACATTTCATTTTTTTCTTAAATTCAGGACTAGCTCTTTCAAAAGGGTTTAGGTTTGTGATACTATTTATGAAGAATGCTGTCAAAGTACACTCACCTGTCTTACATTGTCTCCAGAGTTTCCTGTACAAAACAATACATGTGTTACTTGAGTCCTCGATTGTCATGCACAATCCATTTCATCTCAGCTGCCATTCATTTGCATTCATGACAAGTTACAAGTTTCAAACAGTAATGAGTCAAAGAGCATTATGGAACTTTTAGTGCATAGTCGCAGGGTCCACACAGCCAGCTGGTGTGTGGCAGGCTAGTGTGCCATACCTTTACACCCTGGCTTGCTGTGCATTAAGCCTCCATTTAGACAGGCTCCAACTAGCATGACCCATCACTTACTTGTTATCAAATTGATGAGGTTTTTTGGTACCCAAATCTATATCTATGTGTGAGTATAGGGGAGAGAGAGAGAGAGAGACCTTACATAGCTTCCCCTCTGAGAGCAGATCTATGCTAATCAAAAGTGCTAATATGTCTAAACATGAATATGAAGATAATTTTGGATGTGATGGGAGTAATATATGGGTGGTGTAATTTTATCATTATTAAGCTGTCCATCAAAAGCTTGTTATACATGGATTGGGTGACAGATCCAGGTACAACAAGCTACAAGACAACAGCTCAATTACACGGAACGTCAGTCAGGTTGGGGCTCTGTGGAGTTAGGTGCTATATATACATACAGCAATGGTTTATTGCAAAAATGTCTGTGGTTAAGGCTACGTCTTCTTCTTTCATACATCTTAAAAACAGCAATGGTAGATTTCCAAGTCTAGGTTGGCAATACAATTAATTGCTTCAGGTGATGTGGACAGGATGGCAGAGATACCACTGGAATATGACTATCTGGGACATTGATTAAGCATTCCATGGTTTGAAGTCCGTTTCCACAGTCACAAATAGGTGTGTGTGTCAGTCCCCAACTATGGAGAAGTGAGGCACATCTGCCATGTGGTGTTGGGAAGTAATTCAAAATAACACCATATTTTCTGTGACGTGAAAACCCATTGTGTTCTTTAGCTGGGTCCTTAATGAGGTGTTTATTCTGGATGTTGACATCCTTCCAACTTGCTCGCCATTCATCTTTGTGGGGAAACACTTAGTCTTCGAATTCTTGTGCTACAGTTCAAAAAGGTTTTCTGGATTTGAGTCAGAAACTCAGTATATTATGTAGGTCTTTGTGTATTGGAAGATCCTTGTTCCCTCGAATGTGGTGGAACTCCCGAAGAATTCTCATGTCATGGCCAATTTTGGTTGGATGGATATGCACAAGTACAGGAAGCCAGGGTTCTGACATTGATTTTACTGTAATAATCCACATGACAGCATTAAGTTGAGAATCAACAAGTGATATGTGAGAGCTATGTGTTCAGACAGGTGAGCAGTAGAGTAGCCAAGGACCAGTGAAGAGGTCTGTAGAGTTTTTGCATCAGTTTCCCAGTTTGTTCCTGCCAGTTTCTGAATGAGACTTACATGCATCTTTATTTTGTTGTGAATAATTTTCAGATACTGGTGATATGTAAGGCTTCAGTCTAATGTTACACCAAGATATTTTGGGGTGGCATTGTGTCTTATCTTCTGGCCATAGAAATCTACATGCAGTTCTACCCTAGCCTTTCAGTTGGTCAGATGAAATGATGACACAACAGTCTTATTAGGCTTTGGCTTTAGTGGTCAATATAAGAAATACTCTTTCATGATTTTAAGGAGCTTGGTTAGAATTTGTTCTATGGTAGGTAAATACCATGCCTGAGTAGTCAGAGCAATGTCATCAGGGAAATTTCTGTGATGATGTTCAGGGAACGTTGCTGCTGGTCCTACAATTGATCCCTGTGGTAGGCCATCCGTGAGAGTGCGTGGCCTGCTGCCCCGGCCAGCAAGGAAAATACGACCCTACAGTTGGTCAGAACTTCTCGGAAGAATTTTATCAATGCGTTCCATGGGATAATTTTGCTGGCTTTCAGGAGAAGGCCTTTCCCTTGTAGGGTGTCGGAGGCAGCAGAGAAATCTAAGAAAGCTGCCCCAGTCTTGAGTTTTTGCTGGAATCCCACCTCAGTGTGCCTTGTCAAGGCTAATGCTTGGTCAGTGCAGCTGCAGCATGGTCAAAAACCCACATGTTCATTCAACTACATTGATCACACAAGCCGCGTAATCCTTGCCAGGAATATTTTCTCCAGGAGCTTGTACAATGTGCAGATGATGGATATACGTGGGTATAATGGAGGATTACTGATTGACTTTCCAGGCTTGGAAATGCCAGTAACCATAGCCAGGTCCTTGGGACGAGCCCTGAGGAATGGATTTTGGAGAACAATGCTGCCAGCCATTCCCATCCCTGGGCTCTAGGGTTTTTAAGAAATTCTGGAAAGACACCATCAGGTCCTGCAGCTTTCCTGGCTTTCATGAGTGAAAGGGCCTTATTTACCTCCTCAACAGTGAATGGCAATGATAAGGGTGAAGGGTAGAGTGCTGACTATTTGTCAGAGCTCTCTGCACATGTTGAGCTTTATAGGCTTGTCCCCTGATGGTTTTGAGTTCATGAGGAGTGTTCTTGCAAGCCCATCAGCTGAGACTTCAGAGTTTCTATCTTTCTTTGGGTTTGCCTCCCCAACCTGTCACAAAAACAAGTTTTGCAGCTGGAGTGAGTAAAGCCCAGAGCTTCAGCTGTCTTGATCCATTTTTGATGGCGCACTAAATTCCAAGAGCCTAGCAGGGACATTGCAGTGTTTGGGTCACTAGATGTTTGGTTCTCTTTTAATAGCCTTTCTGTTTCTGATTTGCAGCATGGGGTGTATCCTTTCCGATACCCAGGAGAGATTTTCTTTGCGGTTATTCAGCTGATCTGGGTGAAATGGTTGACGTTTTCAGGCTTTGGTGGAATCACATCGATGGTGTCCTCAACAGTCGCAGCAATTCCTGACCAGTTTGCCTTTTCAAAATTCCATAGTGATTTGGGCCACGCCACAATTACTGGGAGTTCAATGCCAATATGGATTATCACCATTCGACACTGACTGTGTAGAAAGTTGCTAAGAATAGTCCTGGAGGCATTCTGAGGGAGCTGCAGCTAGCGAGAGATGTTAAGAGTAACAAGAAGGGTTTCTTCAGGTATGTTGGCAACAAGAAGAAAGCCAAGAAAAGTGTGGGCCCCTTAATGAATGAGGGAGGCAACCTAGTGACAGAGGATGTAGAAAAAGCTAATGTACTCAATGATTTTTTTGCCTCTGTCTTCACGAACAAGGTCAGCTCCCAGACTGCTGTGCTGGGCATCACAACATGGGGAATAGATGGCCAGCCCTCCGTGGGGAAAGAGGTGGTTAGGGACTATTTAGAAAAACTGGACGTGCACAAGTCCATGGGGCCAGATGAGTTGCATCCGAGAGTGCTAAAGGAACTGGCGGCTGTGATTGCAGAGCCATTGGCCATTATCTTTGAAAACTCGTGGCGAACGGGGGAAGTCCCGGATGACTGGAAAAAGGCTAATGTAGTGCCAATCTTTAAAAAAGGGAAGGAGGAGGATCCTGGAACTACAGGCCAGTCAGCCTCACTTCAGTCCCCAGAAAAATCATGGAGCAGGTCCTCAAAGAATCAATCCTGAAGCACTTACATGAGAGGAAAGTGATCAGGAACAGTCAGCATGGATTCACCAAGGGAAGGTCATGCCTGACTAATCTAATCGCCTTCTATGATGAGATTACTGGTTCTGTGGATGAAGGGAAAGCAGTGGATGTATTGTATTTTGACTTTAGCAAAGCTTTTGACACTGTCTCCCACAGTATTCTTGTCAGCAAGTTAAGGAAGTATGGGCTGGATGAATGCACCATAAGGTGGGTAGAAAGTTGGCTAGATTGTCGGGCTCAACGGGTAGTGATCAATGGCTCCATATCTAGTTGGCAGCCGGTGTCAAGTGGAGTGCCCCAGGGGTCGGTCCTGGGGCCGGTTTTGTTCAATATCTTCATAAATGATCTGGAGGATGGTGTGGATTGTACTCTCAGCAAATTTGCGGATGATACTAAACTGGGAGGAGTGGTAGATACACTGGAGGGCAGGGATAGGATACAGAGGGACCTAGACAAATTGGAGGATTGGGCCAAAAGAAATCTGATCAGGTTCAATAAGGATAAGTGCAGGGTCCTGCACTTAGGATGGAAGAACCCAATGCACAGCTACAGACTAGGGACCGAATGGCTAGGCAGCAGTTCTGCGGAAAAGGGGCTAGGGGTGACAGTGGACGAGAATCTGGATATGAGCCAGCAGTGTGCCCTTGTTGCCAAGAAGGCCAATGGCATTTTGGGATGTATAAATAGGGGCATAGCGAGCAGATCGAGGGACGTGATCGTCCCCCTCTATTCGACATTGGTGAGGCCTCATCTGGAGTACTGTGTCCAGTTTTGGGCCCCACACTACAAGAAGGATGTGGATAAATTGGAGAGAGTCCAGCGAAGGGCAACAAAAATGATTAGGGGTCTAGAACACATGAGTTATGAGGAGAGGCTGAGGGAACTGGGATTGTTTAGTCTGCAGAAAAGAAGAATGAGGGGGGATTTGATAGCTGCTTTCAACTACCTGAGAGGTAGTTCCAGAGAGGATAGTTCTAGACTATTCTCAGTGGTGGAAGAGGACAGGACAAGGAGTAATGGTCTCAAGTTGCAGTGGGGGAGGTTCAGGTTGGATATTAGGAAAAACTTTTTCACTAGGAGGGTGGTGAAACACTGGAATGCGTTGCCTAGGGAGGTGGTGGAATCTCCTTCCTTAGACGTTTTTAAGGTCAGGCTTGACAAAGCCCTGGCTGGGATGATTTAATTGGGTATGGGTCCTGCTTTTGAGCAGGGGGTTGGACTAGATGACCTCCTGAGGTCCCTTCCAACCCTGATAGTCTATGATTCTATGATTCAATGATTCTATGATCCCAAAGTGGTCTGTGGTGAGGAAACACCAATTTGGGCTGTAGTCTCTGATCCAGCAGGCAGAATGAAAAGTGCTTCAGTCTTTGATGGAGGTCTTTGATGACCATTCCACAAGTGCCTCACCCACACTATCATCACTATGATAGCCCCACATCTGGGGTGGCTATTGAAATCACGGCCATATAGGCTGTGGGTAATGTGAGAGAAGGCCAGTCTGTATTCCGGGTTTATACACGTTAGCCACCATTATCTTGCCCATTCTTATTAAGAAGGTAAAGGTTCTGGAGTTGCTCTTGTCTTCTACAGTGTTATAATCCTTGATGACCTGCTTGATGTACATGGCAAGGCCATGTTTTGAGTGATGGAGGGAGGCAATGAAATTTTAGCTGTCAATACAGCTGCGTGATTCTTGGGAGCGATCTTTAATATGGGCTCCTTGTAGGGTGATGACGTCAATCATGTTGTCTTGCATATTGTGAGCTAGGTGTGGCTTTTAGGTCGGGACATTCCTTCAGGGTTCCACTGGCAAATTCACACAGCTGGGCTGACTGTTCTCTTAAAGGGTTCTTCAGGGAGTCACACTTTGCAGGGTAACTATTTCCATTGCTGTTCAATCCGGGACTGCCCTGAGCAATGTTCGGATGCTGACGTGATGACACTGGTTGTGCCTTAACACATACCAGGGCAGACCGTGAGAAGGTTGCCATCATTTGCCCCATTGTGTCTTTGTCACTTGTGAGTAGTGTAGCCACTCCAAACTCATGCTGTTAAAACCTTTATATCCCCACATATACTACCTCTCTCTCTCTGACACAGACACTCCACCCTAAAATGGAAACAGAGACTATTTGGCTACATCACATGAACCCCAATGTAGGTTTTTCCACCTTCCAATGCTGGCTTGTACACTTTCCTGTCCATTACCCAAAGCCTCCAGACTGATTTTCACGGCTGGGATTTTCTCATTTCAAATCCATGCCCTGGGGTAGCATATATTTGAAAAGGCATAGACCAGGTCAGCAATTAGCAGTATTTGCCCATTACTCTGCATAAGACTTTAAAAACCCCCTCCGAGAAACAGCCCAATGCACTACAAGATCCGAGCACACATGAAACAGCACTGCTTTCAGATGTATGTTGCCCACATAAAAGACGAAATGCTGGCCATAAATCGGTGAAGTCTCTCAGGTGAACAATACAACCTGGGCAGCAAGAAGCCACAGGCTCTTCACAGTTGGCCAAAAGAAAGGGTTGAGTCTGTGAGTGGAAGGATGGTCTTGTGGTACTGGCATAGGCCCAGGAGACCTAAATGCACGTCCAGCTTCCCGTGTAGAAATGGTATGATCTCCTGAGCACCTGCTCTTGCTTTTGACATCAGTGGGAGCTGCAGGTGCTTAGCTTTAGCACCAAGCAACATTTTTCAAACTAAACTTTTTATTTATTTTTTTTCTGAAAAATACTGATTTGGGTAAAAAAAAAAAGGGGGTTTTCCACAAATTTGTGTAAAATTCACCCAAGGGTTTTCTGAGGGGAAAAGAAAATCTCCCCCACCACCCGTCACTGAAATATTTCATTGCGATATTTTCAAAACAAAACCTTTTGAT
This sequence comes from Caretta caretta, assembly GCF_965140235.1. Classification (NCBI taxonomy): domain Eukaryota; kingdom Metazoa; phylum Chordata; order Testudines; family Cheloniidae; genus Caretta; species Caretta caretta. Next base: position 125,811,560 of record NC_134210.1, read on the forward strand.
TTTTCTATTCAAAATGACTTTTGAAATTCGCTTCAATTTTATTTGTTTACGTTAAAAAACCTCTGAAACAAAACCATCTAAAACAAAAGAAAAGTGACCTGTTGGTGATCCAGAAAATTTCAAAAATGTTCTTTCCAGGTCAACCCAAAACTAACTTTCTACTGGACTTTTCAGAACAGCCAGAAAAGCAAAAAACAAAAAAAATCAGTTATTTGCACAGTTCTACTCTTGGAGAGCTTGAATGGAGACACCAGCGTTTGACTGCCCTGGGTAACTTTAGGCCCTGAATCTCAGAGAAAGCCAGGAAAATGCTGAAGTTACAGTCCCCGACGCAAAGTTAACTTCATCACGTTGCACATTCTGAATATTTTATGGAAAGCATTCAAACGCAGAAGCAGGAATACAGGATGCTACATCTTCAGCGAACAGCAGGCTGGGATATGAAATACTGGAACGTGGCCTAGTTAAGGTTGCTGAAAAAGATTTAACAGTTGTCTTTCCTGACTTTCATTGGCTTTGAGTGTGCTTCCCAGCTAGGCGCTACTTAGGTCCTTAAATAGGACTTCAATGAGGCACAGGCCCTGCAGAAGCCTCTGCCCGTGGGTAGACGTGTTGGTTGCTGGGCTGGTTTTTCCATTGGACATTTTTTACTTTTTGGTGAAAAATTAAAACCAAAAATTTTCAGCCAAAATCTTTCAGCTGAAAACTGAAAAAAATTGATTTGGAAACAGCGCAGCAGTGCCTCAGGGGCACTGTAATTCCGGTGCATCGTTCCCTCATTCTCTATGGGCAGGGTTCCCTGGCTGCACTACCGTTCTGATGACACCCAACTGGCAGAGGGGAAAGTAAGCCGGGATGGTATGGTGTACCAGCAAGAGACGGTACACAGCTGACCGTACCGGCAGGGAGCAGCTTCCCCAGGCTGGCGATTTAAAGGGCCCGGGGCTCCCCACAGCGGCCGGAGCCCCGAGCCCTTTAAAGCGCCCCCAGAGCCCCGCTGCCGGAGCCCCAGGGTAGTGGCAGCAACTGGGAGCCCCGGGGCTTGGGCGGCGATTTAAAGGGCCCGGGGCTCCGGCTCTGGTAGCGGCAGCTGGGAGCTCCTGGCCCTTTAAATTGCCACCCGAGCCCCGGGGCTCCCAGCCACTGCCACAGCTACCGCTAGCATGGGGCTCCGGCGGTGATTTAAAGGGCCCGAGGCTCCCAGCTGGAGCCCCGGGCCCTTTAAATCACTGTCGGAGCCCCATGGTAGCCGTTTAAATCTTGATTTAAAGGGCCTGGGGATTTAAGGGCCTCGCCTCTTCCAGTTGAGGCCCCACCCCCTGCTCAGGACTCCAGTGTACCAGCAAGTTCTTTAAGTAACTTTCAACCCTGTCTACTGGTGAGCTGCTCTGAGCAGCTATGGTGCATTTTGAGAGTCCCACAGTCACAATGCATCATGGGATATATAGTCCAGCTGGGGAGTCTGGCTCATAGAGGAGAACTGGGGGCATGAGGCACAGGGGTGGCGTTTCCAATGTAATTTTTTTTTTCAGTTTTCAGCTAAAAACCAAGGGAGAGGGGATCCGTTTTCAGAAGTTGGGGTTCCCCCCGCCCAAAAAAATCAATATTTTCTACAGAAAGCAGACACTTCCTGAAAAAATTAATTTAATCAAAAATCCAATTTTCTATCAAAAGTTGTGATGGGAAATTTTCACCCAGGCCCTAGGGGAGACCTACTGGCTCGGGGTGGTCATCTAAACTGGGTCCACACATCAGACTGGCTGGTTGGGTTGCAAATCATTTGGGAAATCAGTTTGCCTGCACTTCTGTCTGTCCGTTGATTGCTTTTTCTGGAACGATTTGTGGAGTTTACCAGTGTAACCACCTTTTGCCTAGGAAGGAGTATATCTGAGAGCGGTGTGTGGTGCGGGAGAGAGACACACAATCAGAAAAAAAGAAATTCTTGTGACTCTAGCTGCTTTCTAGTTTTTATTTTAGAAATAAATGGAGTTTCATTCATCAACTACCTAATTATGGCTTTTCTTTAAAGCAGGTGTTGTCTGTTATGTGTGTCGATGGGAGCCAGGTAATCAGCCGCGCTTTATCCTTCCATTGTACGCATTTCCGAGCTCCCATAATGTCCCTAACTTCCTATTTAACAAAGCCGGATTCATTATCACATTCATTTATGGTTACTGCCGTCTTTTTATATCTTGGAGGCTCTGTGAATCTGCTTAAAATGGCTTGGCAGCAAGGAGCAACGCGATTTAACCACGCTGGCAAGTGACTAGACCGGTGAGTGTGGCTGTGCTTTCCTGAACACCAGAGTAGGCCGCACAGTCACAGATAATAGTGTGTGCACTACTGTGGTGTTTTCACTGCTGGTCACCATGTTGTAGAATGGACTCAGCCATCCACGAGCCGAACCCACCCGGTGCATTGCCGCCGGCACTGAGATGATAGTGGGGGGTGGTACGGGAAGGAGGCAAATAGATTCAAGAGGGAATTTTTTAAAGTTACTATTAAAAAAACCCGACCTGCGTAGTCCCATTGATTTCATTCATGCCGTAAGGTACTACACCAGGTACGGAAGAGGGGCAGCATCTGGCCCTGAGCGATTTTGTCACTAAAGCCAACCACGGCACACTGTCCCCTCCTACTGTTCGTGACCTCCAATCCGCTGGCTTCCTCTTGTCTGTAGTTCAGTTTCAGAGGCAGCGACCCTATCTCCTCAGCCTAGCGTGCATCTTCCTCCACAGAGAGAGCTCTGGGCCACCCCTGAGCCAGGCAGTGCTCTGAGCCTATTCAGAGTGGAAGCAGTCGCACACGGTGATGGGAATCTCTGAAATTATTCAATAAAAACCACAGCTTCTGCACTAGGATATAGTCTTCACTCAGCCAATAATGAAATGTAGAGGAATTGGGCCAGCTCCTCGGCTGAAGTCAATGAAGGGACACCAAGAATCACCAGTTGAGGAGCTGGGGAATCATTTCAGCCACCAGAGAGCTTCTGGATTGGCTCCTGAACGTAAAAGATGGTTGGTGAAAAAACCCTTATCATTTCCCCCAGAGGGTGCTAACATTCACCCAAAGGATTTACCTAGCTGATACTAAGATGTACATGCACCAGAAGACAGTGTCATTTTTTTCAACATATGTAGGGTAGTTTGTATTAAAGAAAACAGTGACACACAATGCCCAAGCAGCCTTCCACACAACTCAAGATCAAGCTTTGTCTTTCTTGTTTACCAGGGACCTTGCCCTGCCTTGAACTCTTTACAGCTTAGAGAGGCATCTGGAGTCTGAATAATATACTGCAAATAAACATCTCATTCTACAGTGAAACTATACAAATCTGGTAAATAGGAGACCCACTGAAATGTGTTCTTGTATGTAACAGTGAGGATACCTCTTGTGGTTTTGAACAGACCTAAAGTTTCGTCAGGGCAATACCCCAGGTTCCCATCAGGCTTCTGTTCAAGTAGAAAAAGTACCAGTATTGTTACTAACCAGATCCCTGATCCCACAGGCTTGAACACATTACAAATTGTACACACATGTACACATATGCTTATGTGGATAACATTACTCATGTGCATACATTTTTGCAGGTTCGGGATCTTGGTGTTGGGTTTTTTACCATGATCCAAGATGATCATGAAAATTGCAGAGCTTAGACTTTCTGAGGACATCAAGAAGGTGAGGGCAGCAGAAGGACTGCAAGCCTACACAGGACAGCAGTGTCTGGTGCAGCAGAGGCCAAGCGAGCCTCTGCAATTCTTTCCATATTGGAATCAGAACTATGTTCAAGAGGGTAGCTCAACCTCCATTGCCCATTCAGCCCTTGTCCTTTTGGCTGGGAGTGCCAACAAGGGTGTGTTTGCCATGTTCATACATGTCCACTAGGAACTGGGCTGAGACTATTCATTCATTTCACTTAGGTAGCCAAAGAGCCACAAGATTTCCAGCCACATTGATTTGGAGTGGGCTGCAGGCACCGACCTAGAGATAAAATTTTGTGTGCACTCATCACTAGCTACCACTATATTTAAACATGTAAGGTCCAGTCCATCCCCCCGCTCCCCTGCCACCCATCCATGCTGTTAGATTTTTTTTTTCTCCTGAGGCCCCCTTTAAGTGACCTATTAGCATGGCTTTCTATCACTGTTCTCCCAGCCCATGGCAGCTGTGCTCGAATTCTGTTCACAGATAAATGTGTTATACACAGGGGCTGCGAGCATGGGTTTGAGCTCAGTGTGGTTGGCCTAATTTTAAAAGGGAAGCAGCTCATACTGGAACTGCATTTCTTCCTCGCTTAAAGAAAGCAAACAATACAACAGGGTGCTGGGGGCAGAGCTGGAAAGTGCTCTCGTTATAATGTGATGTCTTCCAACCCCTGATATACTGGTACTGTTGGGACTCCTGCCACAGGGCTGACAACACAGAAAGCCCCACTTAATTTGGGTGCAGCTGGCAGGATGCATCCAAGCCACCTCTCTGGGTTGCAGTCTTGGTGCAGAAAGTGATGGAACTGCTCTCTGGCAGGGTTAATCTGACTAGCTCACGGCATAACCCTGTGCACGGCCTAGGGCTTGTGCCTCCGACAACTTCGGCAGTTTGCTTGGAGCATTGAAGCGAAGACTCCAAAGCTGGTGGCACAAGTTGTTGTGACTTGTGCCTGCACTTATGCACGGGTCGGGGCCCAGGTAGTGCCAGTGTTCATATTAGCAACTGTTCAGCCCATCCCTAGTCACACGTGCTTCGAAAAATGCAAAATTAAAAGTGACGAGCTCCTCTGCCAAGCACTTAGCATCGCCAGACAGAGAGGAGACAGGGCCCTCTCTTGGATAGCCTGAGCTCCAGGGTGGGGGTCCCATTCCCCAGCTCTTCTCCGAGTCCCCTCAATCCTTCATTAAAGATCCCGGCATTTGGAAGCATGCATTTGCATGGAACAGTTCTCCTGGGGCTTTGTCAAGCTGGCACTGTCCTGTTCTCCTCCTCCTCCCCACAGGGCCCAGCTTGGACAGTGCCATCAGCACTTAGTCCGCTCCTCTCAGAGCACGCCCCCCACCTCCATGGGTGCCAGGTTTATATAATTTTGGGGGATGCCCGGAATGGGTCCAAGCAGAGCCATCCTGTCTATAGGACGGACCTGGGCAACTGCCCCAGGCCCCGTGCTTTCGGGGGCCCTGCGCTTCAGGAGGACATGGGGTCCAGGGTAGCCTGGGGGGGTTAGTGGGGGGCCAGGCACTGGCAGCAGTGAGCAACCCGGCCTCAGCGCACCCCGCACCACTGGCTCCCGGTGTCGCTCAGGGGAGGGAGAGGAAGCCGGAAAGAGGCAGGGCAGGGGCTTGGGAGGAAGGGGTGGAATGGGGGCAGGGAGGGGGCAGAGCAGGGGCGGGCTGGGGCCAGGTCGCTCGCTGCTGCCTGCACCAGGCCCCCAGCAAACCTGCCAGGCCTCCCTGGACCTTGTGTTCCCCTGAAGCAGGGCCCCCCAAAGCGCAGGGCCCGGGGTGGTTGCCCCAGTCCATCCTATGGACGGGACGGCTCTGAAAATATAAGCCCAAACATTGATGGAGCCATGCCCACGTTCCTAAATATTGGTGGAGCACGGGCACCATGGGCCCAGGTAACTCGTCGCCGGTGCCCAACTCTATCTCTCTTGCTAGAAGTCAAACCCTGGGAGAGCAGCCTCCATTCCCACGGTACATTTAACCAACAGTGGCTGCATGCCGGGAGTCAAAATACCGATAGGGCTAGGTGTGGAAAGGCAGTCACCGGGGATACCTGATACCATCTGACATTATCTGTGAGTAAATGGTGACTTTGTAATCGTCACCGCCACTATCCCTGCTGGATGCAGACCTGCGGCCAGAGAGCCAGAGTGGGGTTATTGTTACTATTGTTGGTTTTGCAGTAGCATCTAGGAGCCCTAGTCCTGGAGCAGGACCTCACGGCGCTGGGCCCTGTACAGACAGAACAAAGGGACAGTCCCTGCCCCAGAGAGCTGACAGCCTGAGACAAGAGACAGATACAGACAGGCCAGCAGGGGAGGACGAGGAAACGATAAGAAAGTAGTGACACGGCTCGGGAGGATGGGCAGTGGCTCAGCACAGCAGGACCCCAACCACGGAGTGTCTTGAAGGCATCCCGCCAAGGAGAGTTTACGGAGGGGTTTGGAGGATGAGGCTTTGGGGGTGGCTACAGGGAGCTCCCACCATGTGCGTGGGGCAGTGAGGAAGAAAGCAGGCAGGTGCTTGTTGGAAAACGTGACAAGTGGGCGATGGAGGCAGGAGTGACCATTTCGGCACTGAATGAGCGAGGACAGGTCCGGGCAGGAGAGCCTGGGAAGGGCCTCGAAAGCGAAGATGGGTAACGTAGGTGTGGGGCGACAGAGCAAGTGCAGCCGGGGAGGGAGGCAAAGAGTAATGCTGCCCCAGGAGCAGAGTGGGGAGTGGATTGATACTCAGACTCACTGTATGATCTTTTGGCTCCTGGTGTGGCCAGCCCTTAGACCCAGCATCCGTTACTTCCCCCTCCCCACTGGCTCAGTGCATTGAGAAGTAGAGTCAAGGCTTCACCCATTCCCTGCCCCTGCCTACCCCCATCCAGCAGGGAGAGACTGGTCTCCGGCTGCCCTGCACCATCACCTGAGGTTAGGGCAATGCAGGGCGCTTTGCTCCCCCCACAGGTGCACAGTGCAGGTCACGGGGGTGCGCAAAGCCTGAGCTGGTTGGACCCTCCCTACTCTCTTTCTCTTTTTGCCAACTCTGCCCATGCGTCTGTCCCCGCTGCAACCCCACCCTCCCTCACCTGCACGCGGGGCACTTCATGCTATGAAATGTTTGCTTGTATTGAATCAAAATCCCCGCTGAGCACAGCAACGGGCTGACTAGGACAGCAGCACCAGGGTGGGAAGGAGTGCAGCCGGGCCGTGAGACAGAATGCATGCCAGAGCTCTGTGCCTGGACAGCATCTCCCTGGGCTGTCAGACTGCCCGCCAAGACCTCTCCAGCAGAAAGGGCCTGAGCTGGTGGCAGCCAAGGCCCTTTGCATTGACTTCAAAGGGCTTTGGATCAGGCCCACAGACAGCGTGCCGTTGTTTTTCTCTCTTTGTTACTTCCTTATCAGGAACTTATTTCATGTGTTTCATGTAATGTCTGCAGAGCCAGCCTTGACGCAAAATGCTGCTGAATAAACAGAGCTATTGTCTCGCTTAGTGTTTTATGCTCCAGCCCCCTCCGCATGGTATCTGATACATCTCCTGGGGTGTGGTTAGACAGTCCCCTTTTACTGGTTGGTAAGATGTGCCCAGGTCTGCTCCGAGAGATGGGGCACCTACTGGCAGCAGGGGAGAAGCAAGCGGTTAGCTGCATTCACTGTATTGATTGGTTTGTGATTTGATGAGACCCCGATATCCTTTCAGGAGACTCGGTGGGTGTAACCCACTGTCCTA